>NC_139720.1:92911487-93609724 GCF_964211835.1 Anser anser
CCATTTCTTCAGAATTTCCCTTTTTAAACTGCTTCATGAAGCTAAATAACTTGAGGCTTGACCTACCTATAATACAATTTTTAAGGCAATTTGTAATGATTTCTATCTGCTTTATTTGAAACAGATGGTTCACAAGCACCAGCCAGGCCCCCTAAACCACTTCCTCGGAGGACTGCACCAGAAATACACCACAGGAAAGCATACAGCTCTGACAGTTCCATGGAAAATGTGGATGCAAAAATTGCAAAACTTATGGGAGAAGGTTATTCCTTTGAAGAAGTCAAGAGGGCACTTGAAATTGCCCAGAATAATGTTGACGTGGCCCGTAGTATTTTAAGAGAGTTTGTCTGTTTTCCTCCACCAGTCTCTCCACGTCTCAATCTATAGTAGCGTGAAGATTTTCCTGGAGCATGTGAATTCTACATACACATGTGTGGATTGGGAAATGAGAGAAAGAAGAGAACAGAATATTTTTCTTTCATCTTTAATAGGAGGGTGTCTGTTTCCAGCCGTTTATCAAAGGCTCATGGCTGCTCTGATCAAGACTTATAAATATGCTGAGGCTTATGTATTTTGCTAGCCATACTTTTTTAAATCAGGGTTGAACTGACAAAATAATTTAAAGAAGTTTACTTCCCTAGAACTTTTAATCTGTGAAATGCTTTTTCTTGTTTACAAGTTGGCAAGTTACAGTTTTCTAGTTGATGCCTGTACTATGTTCATATCCCCTTGTACTTTTGGTCAGTTCTGCTGTAGCATTCCCAACAGTTTCCATGCTGACCACCCCATCAACTAAATCATCACTTTCCAGAAATTCTGTTTTTGTTGTTTTGTTTTTTTCTCTTACAAGATGCTTTAATTGTTTTTTGCATTTCAGCTCATCAAATGCAAAAGTATGTGGCCTTCACTACTGATTATTTTTTTCTTCTGAGATTCCTTTGTTTTTGAGAGAGGAAATATCTGAATGTAAAATACATTATTATGTCTATGAACTGCCTTTTTAAAGGTATTTTGACAGTAATGTTGGGCAGCTTTCTGTTTAAAATGAATTTCATGACCTATAATCTTCAAGGTCTTTTTATACACAGCTTCTACAATTAAGAACAAAAAATATCCCAACCAAGAATTACAATACTTCATGCAGTGATACTGAGTTCTGACATGTAAATGCTCTTTAATAATTGAGTATTTGATTGCAAATGTTCAAAACAAACAAACAACAAAACAAATGCACATGATAATGTACTGCATTTTGATTACACACTAATTACACCACTTCTCTGTGACGTATGTATACCAAGGCACACCAGACTAGAAGGAATCTTTTTGAATCACATCAATGGTATTCAGGTAAATTCCAGTTCTAGCTTCTGCAAAGTAGAATGCGGTTAATTTTCTGAGTGATTATCCTGTGGTTCGTTGTGGCTTGGATCAGTTTGTATTAACATGGAAACTTCAAAATTTTGATGCACTGTTAATTCCTAATGCTACTGTAGCAATATTTTTTTGCAAAGTTCTTTAGTAATCTCCTCCGTACACTTTATTATTCTCCAGTATGTGTTTAATATCCAAATTCGTTCATTCACTTTCCAGCTACTTAGTTGGAAATACATTTCTTTGCTTTAGATGGCTAGTGATACTACAGGCTTTGACGTTCATTTTTAAGCCCCAAATGATGCAAGCCAAATTGAAAATCCTTCTAACTTTAGAAAAGACAGAGAGAAGATGGTTGTGTTCTTAGTACACTGAAAGTTAAGAGTCCAAATATTTCCAGAATAGTTTTTGATTGCTGCTTCCCCATTTTCGTAGGAAACTTCAAGTCTTCTTTTCTTCTGTTACTGTTGAAAAGATAAACCATGCGGTAGTTAGATTTTTCACATTTTGAGATGTGACCAGTATATGAGAATTTTCACATTGTGCTAAGCTGGGTGTGAGTTATATATTTATTGTTCCCTTTCAGCTGTCAGTTTTCTCCTTCACTCATAGCAAGTGATAAAAGCTGCGCCACTTACAGGATCAGATCTCAGCAGCCAATGCGTTTGTTCTTAAAATTTTTGAACACGGCAAATGCCTGAATTGCAAGATTCAAAGTAACTGGAAATATCCAGTGGAAATTGCTGTGACATCTCAAAGTCCACCATTTCATCAAATAACTTATTCTTAAAACTAATTAAATAAACTATTTTACAGTATCACAAAGCATAGTATGTCTATCATTAATCTGCTTTGTTTCAGTGATAAAAGATGATTAGAGGAATTCAGGGTATAGGGAAGAGATAAGTGTTTCTGTTCCATATTAAGTAAATAATTCTTGAGTTTATGTTCTACAAAAGGGCATTTACAGCTTCCTTTAAATGTTCACTTGTTGCATACAGCTTATGAAAAGTTTTGGTTGAAGTTATATTCTGTGCTTTTAGTCTCTCCCTTGTTCTGGGGGAAAGTTTTATGCAGTCTTGAGCCCTGTTATGTATTTGGTTTGTTTACAGCATCACTCTAGCATTTCAACTAACTATAAATTGAAAATTACACATGCAGTTGAATTAAACGTTTAAAAAATTAAATTAAACCAGTGCAGTTTTACTGGAATTACTTAAGTGTGGTTCTAGCATAACTGCCAGCATAGCAATGATGACAGTGAAGAAAAGAATTTTGCAGGGATGAGAAAACAATCTGCAGATTGAATTCTGAATTGTAATGGAGAACCCTCTCATTTTCTCATTTTTATGCAACATCTTAGTGTAAATGACAACCTTTTGTTTTAATTAGAGGCTGGAACTGCTGCCTGATAAATTAAGGTTTTAATGTCTTTTTCCTTCTCCTTTCTGGTTGTGACCAGCAATAACTTTTTTTTTTTTTTAAGTATGTGTTGAAAATGCTTGATGAACAATATTCTTAATGGTGACTTGGAAAAGAGTTCCATTAATCTTTAAATGAGTGTGCTATTACCACTTCTAAATAGCCAAATGTAAAGACTGTTTCAAACCCGTTTTGGTTAGTAGTTTGAAGTCAAACAGAGTGAAATTGCTTTGTTAGAATGTTGATGCTTACTATGCAGGAATTAATAGGCTTAAATAATTTGGCTACAGTCTAATTCTCTAAACATCTTAACCTTTTAAAGACTCAAGGGTTCAAGTCTGGCAGTGTTGTGCACGTATATAACTTTAAGTAAGACTGACTAGTGAGACTGCTTGAATGAACAGAATGAACAAAGTTGGTTAAACTTAAAAATGTGTGCTGTCGTGATTAAGGCTACAGGCATATTTCCTCCAACTAAATGTCACTGCAGGCATTAGGCTACCATTCTGTTGTCTGTAGGTAAACTTTATCTCCTTCTGGCTAAATTTCAAGCAAATTGGCTGAATCAGAAGTTAAGCAAAGTAAGTGGACACCAGTAGCATGGATCTTTTCTAAAGACTCTAGGAAAAATTTGAAATTGTGCTAAAATAAATGAATTGAACATAATTAGCTATGTTAATGGCTTGGCTGGAACCCTAAAATGGCCACTGTTAAAAATCTTTAATGTTCAATATCTGAAGAGTGCATCTGGCACAGATTTTTTCATAATGTGAATTTAGGAAGTTTGTACCAGGATCATTTCTTCTGTTATATGTTTCGTTTTCAGCTTGAAGCTTTTCTTTGCACTGATGACTCTGACCTAAAAGCATTTAAATTTGCGTCTTAAAGCTTGACAAATTTTGAAGCAGATGAACGAACGGTGTATTCTAAGCAGATTCAGTTACTACCTTCTGACCTGGAATTTAGCGCATGTAGGAATGACTTCTTGAAAAAAGACTTAATTAGTTTCCATTTTGAAGGATTTTCTTCCAAATAACTATTTTATATGAGAAATGCCTTTTATAAACTTGTCTAACATGTGGCAAACTTAGTGACGTGTTCAATTAATTTATATTTTATTCAACTTTTTTTTTTTTTTAATTTTGGTTATTATGTAAGCTCAAGTTCTTTATCTGTTCTTGTAAGGTATTTTATAAAATTAATGTTAACAGAATGTTGGGTTGCTCCGTGATTTTTCAAGACTCTGTCTCTCTGTTGTTGAATATTAACCCTTTTCATATGCTGCTTTAGAAGCATACACTACCATCGGTATGGGTCTTACAAGCCATCGGTTTGTAAGCCACAAAAAAGGCCTCACTGTAAAATAAGGCTAATCATTGCATTCAGACATTTGCTTTGCATCCCCATACATTACTTCACTTCTAAATTTCAGTACTGAAAATTAGCAGTAACGTCAGAATGTGCATGTCTTAATTGTATAGCAGAAAAATCATCAAATATTTAGAATCAAAAGTAACAACTATGTAGTCCAACTGTACATTAATTTACAGGATTTTTTGCTGATGAAAATGACAACAGACTTGCACAGATACTGCTTTGACATTCTGTGCTTTGCATTCTCAACCATTATATTCTTAATGTTAAAAATATTTTAGGAGTGTAAAACACTTTTTTTTTCCTTTCCTGTTATTGTATTCCAGCATTCTGAAAAAGTTTAGAAAATCTGATGTCAGTATGATGAATTACAATAGAACTGTTACTACTTAAAGCCCAACCACGTTACCTGAAGATGGGATTAGACAATCAATGATCGGATTTTCCTGCTACTTTCTTCCATCCATATTAAATTATTGTCCATTATATTGGTTACTTATAGACATATTACTAAATAGAGAAGGTAACTGTTTGGTATACTCATCCTTAGTCCTACAGCTGCCTATTTCTTTCATTTCTCCTCTTCTGGTATGAAAGTCAGCTGTCACTTCATTGTGTCACAGATACATTTTAGCAGCTGGGTGCCTTAAGAATGTTTCAATGAGTTGTTTTTTTTTGTTTGTTTGTTTTTAGTTTTTCTGATAGACCTAGTCTTCTAATTCTGCGCAAGTTACCTTCCTCCATTTATCAGTTGCAGCGAGTCTCCATCAGGAAGATTAAATATGGATTTTAAAACATTTTGTGTTACTTTGATACCAAAATGTATGCCTAACTATATTTGTTTGAAAGAAGTCAACTTTTCTTTACTGCAGTAATCGCCATGGATGCCAGCAGAATGGAAAAGGAGCAGATAACTGCGTGGAAGATAATTCTGCTCCAACAGTCCAAGTCCCTCTATCTTTTTGGAGTACAAGATTTAGCTGTTTTGAATCTCCAGAGTGTCTAGTTCAAATGAAGTATTTGGGAAGATTACTTCAGTCTTCATTTACTGTGTCCTTCTCCAAGATGTTCTGCGTTCATGTTATTTCGGAACAGGATGCCAGGGTCTTAGCAGCAGAGGGAAGTGTGAAGTAGCACTCTGCTCGTAACGTTTTTTGGTGCTAGCAGAACAGCCAAAAGCTTCAAAAGGATTTATGTGGAAGCAATTCTGTTTTAAAGTTCATCATCTTGTTTTTTGAAGGGTATATGTATGTACATACTAATCTGGTGAAGCGTGGAGGAGAAAGTATTCCAAGGATGTCAGCCTGTGGAGTTTGAAACTAGGCAGTGGTACTCACTTCTGCAAAATACCTGTTCCTTTTGGATAGCTGAACTGAAAGTGCAGAATAGTCAAGCTTGTATCATCATCCATGTTACAAAAGGCCAGGTTTTCTCCTTAGATAGCTGAGTACTGCACAATACATGCTGTAAGAGAATTTGCCTCACTTAATTTTCAGATTGGGTATCAAAGAATTTCAAATGCTGTACAAAGATAAGTAAGTCTGCATTATCAGTCATTCAGAAATACCTCAAAGTATTAGCTGGCTTAATCTCCTGAAGCTATTGTCTTGCTTGAACATTGTGTTTTTCAGGTGTTTCCTCTTGAAGTTTACATCTTCTTTACCAGTTCCATATGGTCAATGTGTATTTGTTGAACCATTCTTTCAAAATTCTGTACTTTTTCACTGAGGCTGTTATCAGTGGTATCTTTATTATCCAGGCTTATGCACTGACATTCAAATCATCCTGCTGTCACGCATCCCAGCTTGGGCCAAGTTCAGCCCTGCCTTTTTTTTCACAGCAGATGCATCACTTGTTTGCATTCTCATCTGCTCCTTCTAAGACTGTTTTTCTTCTCCTACCCCAGTTCTCTTTACAATGACATCAACCATCAGTGCATCCTTCATCTTACTGCATCCTTCATCTTACTAATTACGTTTTACAGTCTGCCATCTCAGCTTGTGACCATATCTGTATTTTCATACATCTGTATTTTCTTCTCACAAGTGTTCTGCTAGTCTTGTTTGTCTCTTAATCGCTATGCAGATTCGTTGTGCCATATCTGAATTGGCTGCTGTGAACATAGTCATCCAAAAAGGATTCAAAATTCTGTGAGAAAGCCTGTTTTCCTTTATATAATCATCAGCATTTTTTCCTGCTCCTTTCCTAGCCTGGAAATATACTCCTATGTTTCATGATAAATTTAGTTTGTATGTTTGTTGGGGAAGGAGATGAAATCCACTGCTTGTTCCAGCAGATCCCTGTTGTGTTTCTGAGATGTGAAAAGACACCAATAAAGGCATCATCTTCTAATAACAGTCCTTGTATTTGAGATGACTTGTGTCTCAAAATGAAAGCTAAGAGGTCTGTACAACAAATGTGGTTTGTAGCTTATATTATAATAATTACCTTATAGTAAAAATGTATTTGATTACTTCTAGAATTAAGTGAGGTGCAGGTTGAAGGGGAAAATGGAAAAATAATATAAGACATGTCAATGAAGTTGGGAAGTCGCTTGCAGATTAAGGTAACTGATTACCATGACTTGCTGGGATAAAAGTCTGACTCTATACTTTGATGTCAAATAAACGATTATCACATAGCTTGAAAATTGTCCCCACAAAGAAGACAAAAATGCAACATCTGGATGATTCTACCAGTGCTCCACCCCCCCCCCCCCCAAGAGACCATCGTACTTCATTTGTCAGGTAACCTTGCCTGTAGGTTGGTTGTGATGATGATATTTTTGTAGCATTTTAGGTGAAGCAATGTTTGTGACATGACTTTAGATAGAAGGTTCCTGATTTTGTATGGTGCTGCTGGAGGGGTACGTATTAAAGAAAAATATGTATCAATGCGTATCAAAAAAAAAAAAAGCCCAACATCTTAGAAAATTGTTTTTGTGTCAGTGTGTGTGTAGAGGAGGAAATCTCCAAGTTTTAGTGTGCACAGAGTGCACTGACTTGCTGCGTTTGGGGCACAGTGTAGTCACATGGAAAAGGCATTATGTGCCTGTCCCTCACACTATTTCCTTCACCCCCCATTCGCTGTTGTCTCTGGCATAGCTGTGAAATTCTGTGTGGCAAACTGCTCAGTCAGTTCTCAGAGCAACATTTCTTGCCAGTGGTTTAACATGGTGTTTTCTAGACCTTGAAGGCTTTCCTATCTGTTTGGTGGTATATTTCTAGCAAAAAGACTATTAACAATAACCAAAGCTGGCTTTGAGTTAAACAGATTTGTCTTCAAACATTGGCATCCTTTCCTTTGATGTGTTGATGTTGCTGACCAAACAGTCTCTGAGATTATTAGGAGAGGCAGAATCTTAATTGTATCTGTGCCTTGTTTCTATGATACGAGAAATTGGCTGACCAGGACACCACTGTAGGCTGTGAATCTGCCATCAAACTGACTCTCGGTTCCCATTTTAAACACATCCCATAATAATTCCTAAGAGGCTCAGACCAACTTAAATTTGTCTGTGGCTTCATTTTTGGAGACGTGGGTATGCTTTTCACTTGTGGTCGTGTAACTTGCTGTATTCACGTGCATGAGCATAACACACTGTGGAAGCAGTAAAATTCAACCTATCCTGAAACCCATGTCATTCTCTTGCTTATTTAAAGGTTGATATAATTTCCCCTGTGAAGGACACAAGGCTTCTGTGATGGGGTACACAGGACAAAGGTTAATTTTCTTGCAATTTCTTACAAGCGAGAAGCACAGCAGTGTGGACTAACAGCTAATACAGAGGTTTCTGTTGATGTAGAAACTAGCTTAGCAGTGTGGATTGGTTTTCTTGGTTGGTTGAGCTGAAATTTATTTTTTAATGATCTGCCCATATGGGATCTTGTATTATTTGCACTGTATCATCATTGTATTTGAATTCTCTTCATTACAGTTATATTCATGCCTCTTGAGAGTGCCTGGTCTTCTCCCTTTTAAGACCGAAGTCTCTCAAGGTGGCTGTATGAAATGTGTGAAGGGGGACTGGTTGGCTGATTTGTTAGTAGCATGTCTGTGGAGAAAAGAGACTTCGGGAAAAACACTGGCTGCTTGTTTGGTTGGTTGGTTGAGATTGGTACTTATAGTGAAAAAGCTTTTATGAATATTTTTTCAGGTTTTGGAAGCTATTGTATGTCTCCATCCTTATTTTTCAAGGTGTATATTGAACAGTGGCTTTAAGTGAGCCACATATCTCCACCTATTTTTTGTCCTCCTTGTTTAATCAACAATTAAGAAAACTTCTGCTCTTTATATAGTTGATGAAATGATGCCAGCTTACCGGTGCTTGCTGAACAGTTACGGTGTTTGAACAAGACATTGTTATCTATCTCTTGGTGGCGAGATGGCGATAACAGGGTAAAAAGGTATATCAGAGGAAATGGGTAAGGAATGATTTTACCGAAGGCCTGCAAAGGAAGAAAATGAAGAAGAAGGAGAACAAAAAAATAAAGAAAGTAGTTTGTTCTATGAATGTTCTTTCACCAAAAGTAAATAAGAAATGTAGATAACATCATTAGCTAAAACACAAATGGTAGATCGTATGGCTTAATAATCCAATTTAAGGCTGCTTTTAATTAACAGCAAGTCTCAGACAGTGTTCTTTTTTTGTTCTCAATATTGTAACAAAAATATGCTTAGTTAACATCTAAGATGAAAAATATGCATAAAATTAAGCAAGTTTGATAGTGAGAAAGGCCTATTGCAGTTCACCAAGTCTTGCAAATGAACGAATAAGCAAAGAAGACTTATTTGTCATTCAGGACTTTTGTATGAAAGCCAACTTTGGAGAATCTAGTTAAATCTAGACAGTGTTGAGACCTTGCTACAGCAGAGGACCTTCCCTCAAGTCTTCAGAAGGGTCATAATATATGTGAGTCACAGAGGGTGCGTTTCATTTGGGGCTGGAATTGTGTGTTACAGGAATATCAATTTAAGCCTTACACAGTATTAAGGGTGATACTTTCTACTGTACTGAGTGCCAGTAGTCTGCAGTCCAGTTATGCATTCATTCTTCTTCCATGCAGAACTTGGAAGAAGTTATTCTTTGAAATGAAGGTTAAATTACTTTCTCAGTATTGAAATCTGTGTTTCACTTGTCAAAGTGGTGGCAGAAAACATTTTCCAACTGCAGAGCAGTTGTGTTATGTGGTTGTGTTTTATACTCGTTGGTATTAGTTCATACAGCCAGCGGGCATGCTGAAAATTATTATTGCACAAATAGAATGCAGTTGGGAGGGGGTGTCAATTGGAATACCTCACTTTCACATGGTCAAGTTTCAAAAGTGGCTTCCTGATCATGCAAAATATTTTAAAATGTCTCACTTGGAGCATCTAAAATTATTTGTGTGCCTAAATTCAGTAGCTGCTTTTAGTATCAAATTTTTAAAATCTTTATCTCAGAAATACCGTAATAGTGCCCTTGGCCGCCATTCCAGAGTGTGGAGGGCAGATGGGGAGAAAGAAAGAAGGGAGATTCTCTCTTTCTAGTTCTGTCTGTCTATGCCTCTCTAAACTGTAGAGGACAGGCTATTTTCTGTGATACTAGTAAAGCCTGTTTGAGTTTTATCACTCAAAAGATATGATTTATGTGTATTTCAGTTTTAACACACAAACTCATAGAGAGGCTGCAGAAGTTTGTGAGCCAGGCCACTAGACTAGTTTACAAATGTACACAGGAGAACACTTCTGCATTTGTGTAAGAAACTCAGGAACAAATTGGACAATGCTTCATTTACATGTCCAGTGAATAAAATGTAGAGAGAAGGAGACTCCAGGGGAAAAAAACAGCCCATAATAAGCTTAGAAATGCTTGCCTGATCTCTGGGCTGCATGTCAGCTAAGTTGAAGCTGCGATGACAGTGGGCTTTCTTAGATTAGAGAATAAGAAACAAGAGTAAAGTCCTTAAGACTTTGGCACTTGTTTGCCTGCTATGTTTGCACCAATGAATCGGGCCTTATTCAAACCAAGGGACTGGTTTTACAAAGCCATATCCTGACAGCAGGAAACCTTGCTAGGATGTGCCTTTGAGTTAGAGAGAAGTTGGAATTTGCAACTGACGCTAAAAATATCAGGGAAAGATAATGGCACTGTTTGGTTGTGCAGCTTTGAGTGGAGAGTTGGCCATTATTTTCAATCCTTTACCTTGATGTTCTTCATCTTTAAACTCTGTTGAGTAAAATCCATGGTTTCTAATGAGTTTTCGCATTCCCTTCCCAATTAGGGAGGGGGGACCTGGCTTATTTATGGAAGCTCTGTCAGATTAATTTGTAGTTTGGTATGTGTGGGGTGCCTACAGGAGTTGGTGCACATGTTTTTCAAAATGCTTTGAAAGCCATTTTAGGAGTGGTGATACCAGGACTCACGCAGAGGGGAATATCTTTTGGTTGTAAAGCAGTGTCCCTGTGGCAAGCAGTCATTTTACTGATCTTTTGTTTATGCTGTAAGAGTATGTTATTTCTTGAGAGGCATAGTTGTAGCCTAATTGTATGATGATGGGAATTTAAATATGCATCATAAGTGTGACTCATTTATTTATACTTATGAAAGTGGAGGTTGGCTTTTTACATGGTGCTGGAGAAGACCTACTGGAAGCTGCAAAACACCCGGGCTTGGTTTGTCAAGAGAATAAGAAATTCGACCTTTCTACAATGGTGCTGTGATCAAAGGGTGCTAGACTTGACTACAAACAACGCCACAAAGCATTGCAGGATCAGTTTTGCTGTTTGTCCAAGCTTTCTCTTTGGTGATTGTGGATCATTTATCATTTTGCATGACAAAATTTGATGAGTTAAATTTAAAGGAGTAGTCAAACCATCATGTGTTAACAGGAATTTATATGGATAGTTCAAAGGGCAGGTGAAAAGAAATGCATTTGCCTCCCTGTGCTGGGAAAGCAAACTTCATGTGAGCCAATAAAGAGGGCTTCTTATCTCATGGGTGCCTACAGTTTGTTTCCTTTCTCCCTTAATTATTCTCTCTCTTTCTCTGTTCTAAGTGGTTCTCTTCCTTTTTTTCCCATTTTTTCTGTATGTGATGCAAGTAGCAGTGCTGTCTACATTCCCACTGTGCAGGAATAAAGAGTCAGCGGTGCTCAGAGAAAGTTCCTCATGAAGCACTTGCTGTGGTGTAAGGAGGAACAGCAGGCTAGAGCTGAATGGCACAAGGATGTCCTTCTGCATATTAATGGTGGGGAAATAAAAGGAGAAAGAGAGACTGCTCAAAGGGAAAGGAGGTTAAAAAAAAAAAAAAGTTCTTGCTTGATAAAGGTGTTAAATTGAAGCTGAGAGAAAAGAGAAAAACATGTAACTGTGTGTCCAGGAACACTGTTTTGCGGTTGTATCAGAGACAAAAGTTCTTCATAGATCATACTGGAATAGCCTGCATTAAAAGGAAGAAAAACATGTTTCAATATCTGTCTTTGTGTTCAGATGTACGCTGAACATCTTTATCTTAGCACTTCTACCCAGTAATACATTCTTTTTATTACAGAACAAAATCAGTTCTCCTCTAATTGTAATATGTTCCCATGAGCTGATACGGCAATTGTCATTTTAACACTGTATCAATTGTGTAAATTTGATTGTTTGTCTGTTTTTGTTTGTATTGGTGTCAGATTGTTTTACTTTCAAATACTTCAGTGTATAAAGGCCATAGGAGGGCAGAAAGCTTCATGTAGAAGTGGATCCAGACAAATCTGCAGTGTAATTAAGGGATCTCAGATTTTCTGAACGTACCTTGTTAAAGCACTTAGGACTCTCTTACTATAAGTTTCTGCTTGTCAGACTTCTACTGAAACACTACGTCAACGAAGGCACATCTGTCCTTCACTTCTATTGATTTAAAAATCAGATAGATATAATTAAGGTACATGTGCCAAAGACCTCATGGCTTGAAATGAAAGACAATTAGAAGCTGATGATCTGGGATAAAGCCATTAGAAGGGACTTATGCTCTAATTAATCAATGTACTTGCTTCTATTAATTTTTTCATGATATAATGAAACATTTTTTGCTTTTTATTCGACCCTGGCATTACCTCAAGCAAGCTTCTGCTACCTCAAAATCAAGAGATTTTTTTTCCTAGAAAATGTGAAGCCCCATGAATAAGAAACTGTCAGGATGCTGACACTTCAATGTAGTTATTTTTAGTTTGCTGTTTTTTCTCATCTTGCAGAGGATAGAGAAAACACAAAAAAAAGAAAAATATGTTGCTATCATTCTAGCTGTTTATCTGATTGAGAACAAATGCTGTTGTTACAGTGGTGAGTCAGCCCCCTGTCGAACTAGATACTGTACAAATGGAGACTGCATAATAAAAGGCCAGGTTCTCTACCAATAATTTTCCCTCTAGTGTAAGGTGGAGACATACATTAACATCCTATTGTAGGATAAAACAGGAATAAGAGGAGACAAAAGCTGAGAAAATAGACATGTAGGGGAGAACAAGAAAATTAATTGCTTGATGGGCACTGTATATTGGCAACTGTGAAAGGTAGCATGGAAATTTCAACACAGGAAGATTTTGTACCATGATGAGGTACCTTTGCAGATGTTTGTGGAATACAGCTAGATTTAATTTGCAGGCACCTGGAATGTGGCAGTGGGAAAACTCTTCTTACCTTTTGAGGATCTTTCTTAGTATCTTCATTCTCTCTTCCAGTCCCACTCTCAGTAACAGCATGTGCACATTTTTGAATTATACTCTTACAGCTATCTCCTGCTGTCCTGCTGTCCTCCCCTCAACTTCTTCATTCTCATGCTGCACTTTTTTCATCTTGGTTCATCTTATATATTCTCTAAGCTTCCCTCCTCCCTTTTCTTTGCTCATTAGGAAACTATTCCTGTGTGGTTCAGACTTTCCTCGATAAATTTTGATATCTTGTGTTCACATGCTTGCTGGCTATTGCAGCATGAGTACCACACCTGATGAGAGCTCGTGCCCATTTCTGCAAGATCCTGGCACATCGTACTATGAACTTCCTCCTCCTTTACAATGTTCATTGCCTAGGAACATTCAGCTGCAGAAATGCTTTTCTTCTTTATTGCTGCTTCTTTCTTCCACCGTGAGTAGCTGCCATGTCATTAGAAGCTGTTTGCTATCTGTTCTTCAGCTGTTTTTGCCAACAAAAGAAGCTGAAGTACCTGGCTTCCTTTAGCTACCTGGCCAGCTATGTAAGTGTTGCTCTAAGTGCAGCCATTTCTTGTCTGGCTGGTCAAATATCTATACAGTATTGAGAATCTTAAGCTTTTAAATATGTCAGTGGCTTGTATCTTTTGTAGTTGTAACACTACAAAAAGACTCACACTTTGTTGGACTCACACTTGTCTGCATGCATCCATAGCGCTCTCATCTTTTCAATGTTCTTGACGCTGAATGGTAACTCCTAATCTATTGACAAAATGTCTTGATTGCAGGCATCTCAGGCTGTGAACACGTGCAATGTGTCAACTTAAGTTAAGTAGACTCTTAGGGGAGTTTCAGGAAAAAGGCATGCTGTGGTTTGTGGTAAGAAGTGAGCAGCAGAAGAGCTGCTGAGTGTGGGCTGTACAGTTGCAGTGGATCAGGCATCCACTGGTCTGTGTTGACTCCAAATGAAGGCTGCTGTGTGAGGCGCCACCAATGTGACTGCTTTTATCAACTTAAAATGTCTTGTTTCCATGTTTCTTGAAGGGAGGCTACAAATTAGAGGGAAGTGCAATTGACTGGGCAAGAATTCCCATATTATTCCTTGTACCAGACCTGGTGCTTACCCTAGTCTTCTCCCACGTGAACCAAAATTCCAGGAAAATGGGTAGAGGGGCGCTGTGTGTGTTGTGGCATCTCTGGGAGCAGGTTTAACCTACTGGTCTTGGTCCCTTGTTAAAGAGGAGGTTCTCATTTATTTACTTATTTATTTATTTATTTATTTAAATGAGAATGAAAATGTTAGCATACTGTATGGGTTGTAATAAAGCATGGGTGCCAGAAAGGCTAAGGTGCTAGCTGTTTTCTTGAGGTGAGTCAGAGCATACAAATGACAAACTCATCTACCTGGCTTAGTGATTTTCTCCACAGTGACTGTGTTAATGACAAGTAGGTCCACTTTAAGCAGGGGCCAATTTATTAGACATATGAAAACCAGCTCAAATGTGTAAGAGCTTGCAGGTTGCACTAGCGCAGAGAAATGATGTTACAGAAGAAGGAATAATTATAGGGATGGGGAAATTTAAGGGGGGGGGAGGAGGTGTCTTTTTTCACCCACTTCTTAGCAAATCTTACGTTTTGTAATGAAATGTGGTACGTTTAAATGCTTTGAAGTTACATACCTTGTAACAACTTGGTTGTTACTCAACAGGGGAGGATTCCAGCTGGTTGCTGTTACATGGAAATTCTGTGTAATCCTGTGCCACCTCTTTCCTGGGACATCTGCACTATTTAATTTATTTTTAAAAACAGTCTTGTGCATTGGCTGAGTGCAGCGGTGGTGGTGTTTTGACTCTGCCATGGAAATTTGCTTTAAATGTGCTCTGGTGGAAGATTGACTCTGCAGCTGCTTTGGTTTCTGTCTGCTGCAGAAGGTGCTGTTTGTGCCCTCGGTGCTATCATTCCTGACAACACAACGTTGGAATTATTTGCACCCTCAGTAACTGGAATCTTTTCCTCAGCAGTAAGCGGGTGCCCACCAAGCAAGAACACAGTACTTTCCTCCTCCTCTTGTCTAGTTACCTGTGCCAATCACATACTTAAGGAAAACTGGAAGACATCCCTTCCCAAATCTGTGGCCACAAGACCAAAAACTTTCTGGGAGACAGTGGTCAATTAAAGCCAGATTGAAGATGGAAAAGGGAGAACTGAAACAGCAGAGATAATAAAGAGTAAAATTATAGCAAATACTTGAAGCTGGTGGGAAAGATCTATAGGCCATTGAAATGCTTTAAAGGGAATTTAATGGCAGGCAGAAAAGGCTTTTAGTGAAAGACAGGTTCTTTTTGTTTCGCTTCCTATGAGGAAAGGAGAAAGACTAGCTGGAGAGAGGCTTTCCAGGATGGAGATCAGACAGAAGATAAATAAGTAGGAGGCTGAGGTGGGCAGAATAGTAATCCTGCTTGTGATTGTTCTTGTTAATAAAAATATAATAATAATAATAATAAAAGCAAAAGGAGTCCAGTTAGGCCATAGTCCACCTAGTTCATAGGTGGATGCTTAGCTTTTCTGAACACGGTTTAGCACCAAGGTACAGATTTTCTAGTGCAGTTAACCTTATCCAGAGGCCTGCACTTTCTAAACCTTGACTGTCTGGCTTACCTAAATTTAATACAGGTACAAGATTTCTAGTGCTCACCTGTACCCAGGTGGTCTCTCACTTCAACAGTGGTTTCATTTCACTCTTTCAGCTTTCTCTCTGTGAAAAAAAAAAAAAGTCAAAATTCATAATTGGTTGAATATATGGATAGTGATTTCCTCGCCTTGACTTCAAAACTGTTTGACCGAAGTCTTACTAAAAGGCCATGTCCTATAAAACAAGGAGATAACTGTGTCCTCTGAAGGAACTTCTCGATGTGCTGAGTTGAGCACATCTGCCTAGGCCAGGCACTGTGTATACGTGGCCCTGCACACAGCTTTTCTGAAAAATCCAGTCCCCTGCACATTCAATCCACACTTCATGTGTGTGTGTGAACAGGAGGACGTGAAGGACATGTCCTTCTGAGTTTAGAGGACTTACTGCATATATATATAGCAAACCCTGAAATAAAACAGTACCTGAAATATAGGGCTGGCTCTGCACGCATAGCAGCAGTTCTTCAGATGTGTAGCAAACATAAGACAAATGGGACTTTCTGCAGGATTGCTTGCTTGCACAAGACATCTACTCCATTCCTGCACCATGGTAAGCAGCAGAGGGGAGAGGAGCTGTGGGTGTATTGAGAGAGAACACAGCTACAGGAGAAGAGGTGACTTGGAGCAGTGCTGCAAGGTGGATTTTAATTGTCCCAGCAAGCTGCCTATAGACTTGCAGCCCACATTCAGATCACCTTTGTTCTAGTGCTGTTCAAGGCCAGGCTGGATGGGGCTTTGAGCAATCTGGTCTGGTGGGACGTGTCCCTGCCCATGGCAGGGGGGTGGAACTGAGTGGTCTTTAAGGTCCCTGCCAACCCAAACCATTTTGTGATTCTATGATTTTATGAATAACAGAAGGACAACGGCCAAATTGAAAAGATCCCCTACAAGTTTTTAATCTGAGTTTGGCTTTCAGAGATGCCAATCACTTCTGTCTCCGTTTGCCTTGAGTTCGAGCCACAGTAGCACATGCTTGTTTATAATGAGGTCTCAAATTATAGAAAAAAGATTCATTTCTCGTAAGTGGATGTTTTGTGAGTGTGATGAGCCTAAATCAAGGCAGTGTGGATTAAGCTGCCCCTCTAATTTTCCAGCTCACTATTGGAGAGTATTTGTTAACGTAAAACTCAGTTACAGCCTGTATACTATTGTCTTTTATTAAAATTCATTTGAAGTCCTTATCCATTATCTTGGCATTCTGCAGAAGGTATGATTATGTCCCAAAGTATGGTTGAACAAGTTTCCTTATGTGGGTGACAACATCTGACCCTCTTCTGTAAGTAACGGTTCAATTTCTCTGAGTATTTTATTTTTCTTCTCTTCTTCTTTCCATTTGATATCTTAGGCCAGAGAGCAGTATATATTCCTACCAATCTGAATTTAAATGAGGCTGACAGCTAACTGTGATTTGCTTCTGTTCTTTCCCATCTACGCAAACTAGCTTGCATTAATCATATTAATAAAAAATGGCATTAAAATTACCAAGTTTTAAAAAGGCACATGACAGTGATATTACCCACCATGTTGCAAGTCATTGTGCATGCATATTAATTACAAGTTGTCTAAGATCTCTGCAAAAGCTCAAAGGAATGACATTTTTCCCTGTATGTTGTTTTTAATTTTGGAAAGCTCCCTTGTAATGCAAGATGGATCCTGTCCTAATGCAGTTCTCTAATCACATCATGCTTTAATTTTGATAGATGACCCCTGAATGCTTAAATCTACTAAGATTCACAGTAATTAGAATGATTTCCTAATACTTTGTTTCCTGAGCTATCCATGGTGACATCCATCTATCATCAGATGGATTTGTTTACTCATTTTCCTTCCCCCCCCCCCAAAAAAAAGTATCAAGTATTTTTTTACGGAAAGCTTATCTTTGTTACTATGTGGTGGAGGGAACATGTTATAATTTATTTCACTCTAGTCTCTGCTACCTCTTTTTGAGGGATTGTACTCTGAAGAAGTGCACATTTTTCAGAAATGTTCAAACCCTTTCTCCCTCAATCTCCAGGTAGTAGCATGGACTCAATACAAGTTCTAAAAAGTCACCTCATCCATTCTGAATGCCTGCCAGTGGAAATTGGGAGCACAAGGTAGAAATCACTAGGCATTTTTTTTCCTGTTCCAGCTTTCCCTCCCCTTTTCTCTTTTCATTCTAATGCTTCTTTGCAAATACAAATCTAATGCATGTTCTCAGTGTAGAATATTTTTTGAAAAGCGTGTGTACAAAACAAGGAAATGTTGAGGATGTTCATCTTCTTCAGATAACCTGTCTTTTTTTTGTCTGGTGCTTGTCATTCCGTGCCTATCCTTTGAAGAGCTACATGTCCTTTCTCAGTAGTGTTTCAGTGTCTTGCCAACGGTTGCTACTGTTTACTCATGCTCTTTCCCTGCCCTGTTTTCTCTTTCACCAGCCTTCCTTTTCTTTCCAGCCTGTGAACTTGCACGTTTAGTCTGCTCTTTCGGATATCCATTCCATGCTCTCCCAGCTCTCCATGCTCTCTCCCATTTCTCTGGAATGCATTTCCCCCTCCTTTGCTTTTTGTCACCTGCACCCCTTTTCTCGGACGTGTCTTCCACTGGTGCTCTGTAACGTTTCACCCCATCTTCCCTTCAGATGCAATCTTCTCAAGGTTCCCTCCTCGTCCCTGACCCCCAGCCACCTCATTGCAGCCAGGTGCTGTACTGAAGAGTAGGATGTTGTCGTGCTGCCGTGCAAAGCAAGAGGCTGCTTGCCCTCGAATACACCTCAGCTTTATCAGCGCTTTAGCGCAGGGAGAGGCAGGGAGGCAAAGATGAGCACAGCTGGCAGTTAAGTAATAGCTGCCAGCCGCAGAGGAAGCAGCAATAACCTTGTCTCATGGGGGAGGGAGGTTAGAGGAGCAGGCTGTAATCCAACACACGCCTCCTCTGCCAGATGCATGTGAGGGAGACCTGCAGCTCCATCAGACAGGGGACTGGTGTGGGGGATGCTAAGTGTAGCCCTGCCCTGCCTGAGAGCAAGGAGTGCAGTCTATGGAAGCACCCTTGTCTTGACACAGGCATGATGTTTGCTGGGCTTTTGCTCCTTCATACTCATTATTTAAGAGGTGACGAAGCCACATCCCAGCAAAACAGGATGGCAGGTGCTCTGTACCACCATTTGTCACTGTCTAGATTTATGCAGTGAGCCCAGGAGGGTCCTGACTTGAAAAACTGAAAAAAAGATAATTCCTTCCTGAGCAGGTTAATAATCAGATCATATTAACAAGTAAAATTTGATTAGGCTTCTGATTAGGAAAGAGTAAGCCAGGAGTTTGAAGCTTGTTGTGTCAACAGAATAGATTAGCTTCAGTCTGATGTTCTGCTTTCATTAAGAAACTGGTAATAAAATTATAGCGTCTGAATTCCTCATGAGATTCTGCACATGATACAGTGCTTTGAGACAATTGCTAAATATTACAGGATGGTGAACTGGGAATTAGTCAACAACCGGGTAAAAGAGTATCAAATCACTTAATTGCATTAAAAATGGTGATAAGGAGTAGTGGTGGTGGAATCTGACTTTAATGAATGAGTTAAAATTTGAATGTTTGGAAAAAAATCTCTTAGGGTGCTGTTGTTTGCCTGAGGAGACAGGAGGGCAGATGTCCCAGCTGAAGGGCCCTGAGCTCACTAATGAAAAAGGCTTTATTTTGCAGAACATAGGAATTAAAAAATGGCCAAGCAGTCAGAGATTGCAGCCCAGTTCAATGCTAAAAAAAAATTCCAAACAGTTCTGACAGCTGAACTTCTTTATCAGAAAGTGTTAAATTAAACCATGTCACCAGCACATCGTGAACAGGCTAATTACATGCAAGAAGCAAGCGCCAATGGAATGTTATCTGGAATGGTAATAGAGTTCTGGTTTGTACTGAGAGCAGATTTTAGAAGAAAAGGAGAAAATAATTATTTTAATGTTTCTTCTGGAGCCTGGTATGGGCTTAGAAATGGCCAGCAGATCTCCACATACTAAGCTGTTGCCATTTTGCTTTGCCTTAATTCAAACCAGTGTCACACAAGTTCAGCGTATCAACTGGAAAGCTGTTAAAAACACATTGTAAATGCCTAACATATTTAGGAAAATAAGTAATGCTTAGCTTACTTTTCTCATCAGAATAGGATCCGGTGCCAGTGTGATTAATCATAGGCTGCTCAGTATCAGGAGGGAGAAAAATATATTAATGCTGCCTTGCTCTACAGACGCTGAGACCGTGCTGGAAGGAAGTGATCTCTGAAGTGAGGGGAGACGGACTGCTAATTCCAACAACAAACTTCCACCTGCTGTCAAGAATGATGATGGATCGGAGGGGTATGTTGTGATGATTGATGGATCTTTGTGGCTAGCGAGTTAACTATCTGCAGTCAAAACCCTGTGAATGTTAACTGTGATGTTTCACATCATACCTAAAACTTTCCCTTCCCTAAAATATGCCTCCTGTGGGACAATTTCCCTCTCTAAGCATGCTCACTCACACTAGCTCAGGCACCAGAAGTGTAAGAGAGTGAAAATAGCTCCCTGCTCAAAGCAGTCAGCTCTGCTTGTGCTGTTTCCTTCAGGCATTGGTACAACTGGCATTGGATATTATCTCTACACAGTGCTTCGTTTTACTGCCAAGAAATACAAAACATAGTTAACAATGCTCTGTCAACTTTATTTGGAGCGTATGGGAATAAGAGCAAATCAATGTTTGTTTCCTCTTTGAATTTCATCTTTTTGAATTTAAGTTGACTTGATTTCTATGTTCTGAAACCACATTGGAGCTGGGCTATTTCTGTTTGTCTGTTTCACAAATGATTCATTTGGTCATGTGCCCTCTGGAGTTTGTCCTCACTTAGATCTCTTTAAGTCACCCCACATGAGAAAGATGGGCTCTTGGAATACCAGGTCTTGTATTGTAAGGTCTCTGCAGGAAACACGGAGGTTGTCCAAAGAACATGTTAAAGAACCTGTCAGCTGACACAGTCCCACACAACATCCTTATCTTTAAATTGGAGAGAGATGGATTTTGAAGGGTGGAGACCATTCAGTGGATAAGGAATTGTCTCGAAGGCCGCAGCCAGAGAGTGGTGGTCAATGACTCTATGTCCAGGTGGAGGTCAGTGATGAGCAGTGTCCCTCAGGAATCTTTCTTGGGACCGGTGCTGTTTAATATCCATGGACAATGGGATCAAGCACACCCTCAGCAACTTTGCAGATGAAGGAAGGGATGCCATCCAAAGGGACCTCAACAAGCTTGAGAAGAGGGCCCATGTGAACCCAGTGAGGTTCAACAGGTCCAAGTGCAAGGTGCTGCACCTGGGTCAGGGCAATCCCAGCCATGAGTACAGACTGGGAGAACTCACTGAAAGCAGCCCTGCAGAGAAGGACTTGGGGGTTCTGGTAGATGAAAAACTCAACGTGAGCCAGCAGTGTGTGCTTGCTGCCCAGAAGGCCAGGCCCAGGTCTGCATCAGGGGCCAGGCCCAGGGCTGCATCAACAGAGGGGTGACCAGCAGGGAGAGGGAGGTGATTGTCCCCGTCTCCTCTGCCCTTGTGAGGCCCCACCTGGAGTGCTGTGTCCAGGTCTGGGGCCTTCAGCACCAGAAGGATGTGGGGCTGTTAGAGCAGGTCCAAAGGAGGGCCACAAAGTTGATCAGAGGGCTGGAGCACCTCTCCAATGAAGAAAGGCTGAGAGAGCTGGGGATGTTCAGCTTGGAGAAGAGAAGGCTCCAGAGTGACCTCGTTGTGGCCTTCCGGTAGCTAAAGGGAGCTTACAGAAAAGCTGTGGAGGGACTCTGTGTCAGGGAGTGGAGTGATAGGACGAGGGGGAATGGCTTTAAATAAAAGAGGGGAGATTTAGATGAGATGTCAGGAGGAAATTCTTCACTCAGAGGGCAGTGAGGCACTGGCACAGGCTGCCCAGAGAGATTGTGGATGCCCCATCCCTGGAGGTGTTTAAAGCCAGGCTGAATGGGGCTTTGGGCAGCCTGGGAGGAGGTGTCCCTGCCCATGGTGGAGTGTATGTGTGGAATTGTGTGGTCTTTAAGGACCCTTCCAACCCAAACTGGTCTGTGATTCTAAGCTAAGTGAGAACAGGATGGTGTATGAGAATGAAAATAGTCTGGAAAAACATCTTGCTGTCATACACACACTCTTCATGCCATAGATAGGAAAGTGCTTGTATTTAACTGGTTATCAAGGCTCAAGTACAGTGTTTTGTCTTAGAGGATGTGTAAACTGAAAGTAACTGATGTGAACTAGGCAGCTGTAGAGGGGGATGAGTTGCAAGGCCACCCACTGGGACCAATGGAATAGAAGTAATCAGGAGTGGGTTGTTCATTTGGGAAGAAATTGGGTGCAGAAAATGAGGTACAAAACTGCATTCAGAAATGGAGGGGAAAAAAAAAGAAAGAAAACAAAGTAAAAATCAGGTAAAGAACAAAGGTGGGCAGATTTTCCAGCAGCAGGAGCATGAACTTCTACAGATGGTAGAGTAGCTGTCCCACAGACCTGTGGCCACCGGGATGCTGGACAACTTGCTGGACTATCTTGCCCTTTGGACAACTTGCTGGACTATGTTAGGTCTGCCTTAGAATGGCCTGGTGTGGATGGGAAAAGTGAAGAGGGATAACTTGCACCTTAACGTTAGGTGGTGTGGGGAGAGAAGGGTGACAGGTACGTGTTTCAGTAGTAGTTCTGCGCAGATAATATGATTTAGGAGTGATGAACAGTAGCTTTGTATTTGCGTGTGATGGCAAGTCCAATAATATAAATGTAAATTGGTAACAGTTGTCTTAATTAATTAGGTTATTTGATTTATTAATTGTTAGTAATATGTTGATTAATCAATCAGCATTATAGTCCCTATCTTGAGTTATGTCTCACGCCTGTAATATAAAGGGGGACAGTTAGCCCCCGAGGAAACACGTTAGCAGGTAATTCTTCTGAAATTGGGCCTTGTGTGGCTCTGCCTCTGGAGAACCCAAGACAGTAAGGAAAGGCTCTGTACGTACCTTAAATATCAGTCTGATTCCTCTTCCACTTAGGCTGTCTTCTCTAGTAGTTTGCAACCTTATGAATCCCTGCTTAAATTATTTAATTTAAAAGCTTTTTTAGATCTCAGTCGTAGCTCCTTAGTTCCTACACAATCAAAATTGTTTTGGTCTCTAATACATCCTGGTAATTCTTTTTTTTTTTTTTTTTCCCCCCTGTGAAATCTCCAGTTGTTGGTTTATTTTCTTTTTGAGAAAGTTCCAATTTGGGATTCTCATTTGGGATTTAATTTCCTTTGTATCTTTCCTAAAGATTCTTGGTCAGCTTTAATGTGTTCTGAGTAACTACATTATTTGTTCCACCTTGGTTCCTGACACTTTCTCTCTTACCACCTCTGTCCTGCCTCTGGCTTTTGAATTACCCAGAATTTAGTGAGAGATGAGTATTAGTAATACAAAATGGGTGTCCGATATGTGACATCTTCACACCAAAATTCTCTTCAGGATGATTCACAGATTCACAGATTCACAGATTTCTCTAGGTTGGAAGAGACCTCAAGATCATCGAGTCCAACCTCCGACCTAACACTAAGTACTCCACTAAACCATATCCCTAAGCTCTACATCTAAACGTCTTTTAAAGACCTCCAGGGATGGTGACTCCACCACCTCCCTGGGCAGCCCGTTCCAATGCTTAATAACCCTTTCGGTAAAGAAGTACTTCCTAACATCCAACCTAAAACTCCCCTGTCGCAACTTTAGCCCATTCCCCCTCGTCCTGTCACTAGGCACGTGGGAGAATAGACCAACCCCCACCTCCCTACAGCCTCCTTTAAGGTACCTATAGAGAGCGATGAGGTCGCCCCTGAGCCTCCTCTTCTCCAGGCTGAACAAGCCCAGCTCCCTCAGCCGCTCCTCGTAAGACTTGTTCTCCAGACCCCTCACCAGCTTGGTCGCTCTTCTCTGGACTCGCTCGAGCACGTCCATGTCCTTCCTGTAGCGAGGGGCCCAAAACTGAACACAGTACTCGAGGTGCGGCCTCACCAGAGCCGAGTACAGGGGCACAATCACTTCCCCAGACCTGCTGGCCACACTGTTTCTTATACAGGCCAGGATGCCGTTGGCCTTCTTGGCCACCTGGGCACACTGCTGGCTCATATTCAGCCGACTATCCACCAATACTCCCAGGTCCTTCTCGGCCAGGCAGCTTTCCAGCCACTCATCTCCCAGCCTGTAGCGCTGCTTGGGGTTGTTGCAGCCCAGGTGCAGGACCCGGCACTTGGCCTTGTTGAACTTCATGCAGTTGACCCCAGCCCATCGCTCCAGCCTATCCAGATCCTCCTGCAGAGCCTTCCTACCCTCGAGCAGATCGACACACGCACTTAGCTTGGTGTCGTCTGCAAACTTACTGAGGGTGCACTGGACGCCCTCATCCAGATCATCAATAAAGATATTAAAGAGGACCGGCCCCAGTACCGAGCCCTGGGGGACTCCACTAGTGACCGGCCTCCAACCAGATTTGACTCCATTCACCACAACTCTCTGGGGTTGATGATAGAAGCAGAGAAGCTGTTTTCCCACTTAGCAATTCTGTTGTCAGTATTATTTAATGTAGCCTTGCTCACTGTTTCTTTGGCTATGACTCTTCATATGCCCCCCACCAGCAACAAACAGCCATCTGCCTTCAGGCAGATTCATTAGGGATGCTGAATAACACATTTTTATGCTGGATTACTTATTATACTCATATCTTGTGTCGAGATCTACCTGAATAAAAGAAGCAAGTGCATTAAAATACCATTTTAGATAGGTTTATTAGTTAATAACACCTTTAAATGCATTTGAATATTTTCTGTATGTAAATTTGTGTAAATGTACTTTGCATTGAAAGCTGAATTATTATAACAAAGGCAGCATTATGTATTGTGAGGAAGCTGAACCGTTTGTGTTTGGTCACAGTGTGCTGGAGTTGAACAGCCTATTCCTGTCCAGCCTGATCTTTTTTCACAGTCACAAGAAGGCTTTTTTCTTTTCCTCTCATTTCATCTCTGGACTCAAGAGTTGAATTGCACTGAATGGAAAAGCACAAATGTTTAAAACGTTCTCTTGGTACCTAGTGCTGTGTTGAGGCTGGGTTAGTGCTTCAGCAAGTTCTGGTCATGGTGCTTCTGCAGGTCCAGCTCTTAGACTTTCCTTACAATTTTGGATGCAAATATGACCCGCTTATTCCTGTCTGCACGTTTTCTGTAATGGTTAAATCTCTGTCCTGCTGCAAGTGGAACTAGATTGATTTTTTAATTTGTTGAATTTGCTCAGCTCAACAGCATAGGTTGTTTCCTCTCTGGAGCTACATGAAGAGATGTGATGGCTTCTGTTAGAGATAACCATGGCCACTAAGGCTAGCAGCTTTATAAAGGATACCTCTGACTGTTTTGGGATCCAGATCCGTTCTTGGTGATAGCTATTAGCACCTTTTAGCTAGTGTAAATGTAGAAAAGTACACATGTAATAAGGAGAGAGCAAATGTTTGAAGAAACACTCCAGAGAGAGCAGCAGAGATAGCATATGGACGGAACACTGCACCTAAGGACTACATCATTGGAAGCAGTGATCACAGCAATGTTCCCATCTTTTTTTTTTTTTTTTTTCCTTTAAAAATTTTGTACTTTCAGTGAGTTATGGTAGTTTCACTCTTCACTTCTCTCCCTCACCCCTTTTTTTGAAGGACCAGATGATGGATTCTTCAGGGCACAGGTAGTGTGAAAGGAGTTGGTACATGAATATTACGTTCTAAAGAGCTCCTATCCACTGCTGGCTTTGGTCACTAAACTTGTACTTCTTACCCTTTCCTATAGTATATATATTAAAAAACATAAGAAAAAGAAAAAAAAAAAAATCACACTGCTTTTTCAATGTTGTTCCTGGTATGTTTTGAATTAGGAAAATCTGGGACCCAGCACTCAGCAGAAGACATGCAGCAAAACTAGACTGCACTGAAAAATAAATTACTTCAAGGTACAGCAACTAGGGGTTAGAAAGACACTGCATGTGTAATTGAAACTACCATATTACACAGGCTGGTAATCTTGCTAACTCTAATTTTATCACTAGATAAAGCTGTCTGATCTGATTTCCATATCCTGCTTCTTTCTGTTTAGTAAGTGCAGTCACTTTGGTCAGTTATGTTTGTGTGTTTACTTCCTTGAATTCGTGGAAATGAGTGTGGTATTTCTTTATTTTGATTAATAAAAACAGGGAGAGCTTTTATATCAACAACACTGGAATTGAATTTGTGGAAATATTTTATGTATATGAAGTTTTATTTGATTCTTTAATTCATTTCATTTCCTGAATTTAGATTCAATTATGCTCTTCCTTTCAAATGTATTCTGTTGTGCATGCTAGACTTGCTCTTCTTGTGACAGATGCAAATATTAATGAAATCTCAGAACTGGTGTTTAGGCATTGTTGAACACTTACAACACAATCTGAATTTGTATATGCTTTCTAGCTCTGGAGAAAACAAATCCTCATCAGCGAGGTACCTATGCAGGTGATACTCAGCTAAGGAGGCATCGCTCCTGTTCTGGATTAGTAGCTGGCCTATTTTAATATAACTTGTATTATATACAGAGTTTTTCTGAGTAAAGAAGGATTGAAAGAGGGGCTGCTTTTTCCTAGAAAAAAGTAAATGAGTGGAAATAATTTTCTTTAAAATTTGATCTGTTACTTCTTAGAGCAATAGGATGTTTCTTTCTTCTCTCGGTTCTCTCTCAAGTACAGGGCTAGGTCCTTCCTTGCCTCACAGTTACATAAACTGAAATACATGAGAAACAGATCACATCCTTAAACATAATCCTTGTGCTGGCATTCCAGTACCAAGATTCCTGCTTGTTATTTATTTAACATTATGTCTAGCACTACAAGTGATGGGAAAAGGGCCAGTCAAAAAAAATAATAAAAGGCTTAGGTGCATTGGTGCCGCAGGTATAGTTGAATGTTATGGTGTTACTGTTGAGCCTTTGTAGTGCGGATCACATTTTCTGTAATTTTTCGAAAATGGGACTCCAGAATAATGGATATGAACATGTAGAAGCACAAGCATGGGAAGCTGGAATGTTTCACTTAGCCTGTTTTGCAGCCATTTTATGTTTATAGTTGACTTAAACTGTGGGTGTGTATCTCAAGGTGCTTTGGCATTTCTGAACTAAATGTCCTGCAATTAGCAAATGATGGTGAAGGCAGCAGAGAATCAATTCGTACAGCATGGGAGATGCAAAAACAAGCACTAGGATAGGGGATAGAGGACTATGCAAGCCTTTTGCTGCATCGTCACATAGAACAGGAAAAATATTTGAGGATGGAAGGGTTGCAGGAAAGGTGCATTACTGTTTCTGACTAAGGAACAAAATTTCATAATACTTTGTCAGTCTTTACCTTTCCAAGCTGAAATTCATTAATACATAAAAGAGAATGCCTCGCTGCTAATGGAATGCATGTCTCCATTTAGAATGTAAATGAGAAAAATGTATGAATTACAGGACGTTTTAATAATTGTAAGTGGAATAGGTGGATGGAGTTAGTCTTATTTAAAAAATTGACTTTGACATAATTTGATACTAAGTAATAAACTTACTTTCTGATTCTGACAATGTGAAACAAATCATTATTAAATGTGTGTGCTGCATTATACAGGAAACACACATTTTAAGGTGTGTGAGTGGTTTTCTTGTATGTCTGGTTTTTTTTATTTTGCTTTTCAACCTTCTGTCCTACTCCTCCTCATGTAGTAAGGTAGTGCACTCACTCTGGTAAGGTACCATGAGGAAAGGCTGACATGAACCTTGTTCAGCACTGGAGATAAACTGATTTACACTGGCTTGAGGATCTCACCCTCCTCTAGAAGGGTGTGAGCCCTTCAGGGTAGAAGTACCTCACTAGAAGTGCTGTACCTCCTGTGTTCCCTCCATCCTCACACGTTGACTATTCTGCCTGCAGGAGCAAGCTGTTCAAAAACCTGTACTAGGCAATTATTGGAAACAGCTACCTGGATGGAGATGCTTTTTCATCAAAAGAAAACCCAGAAAAACCTTTGCACAGATGTGGTTGACACAGGAGGTCAGGATCTCATTTCATATGTCACTGATAATCTTAGCTGAGATAATTGTGTACATATGGCTGTCTAAACATGAAGTCAACAGGAAAGTATCCAGCTACCAGCTACATGTGGTAGTACGAGTAAATCAGATTTAACTGCAACAGCCAAGGATATTAGGTGAATACTGGATGTTCTGTGGAGAAATTTATCTTAAAAAACAGACAAACAAAATCCAACAAATTTACATTTATTCATTCTTTGTCTGTCTCTATGGCTGCTACCAATGTGGATAAAATATGTTGGCATCTCATAATGTTCAAGTAATCAACTTATAATTTAGTTACTGATTTGTACATGTATTTAAAAAAAATGACATAATGAAAACTCTCTGTGCAGAAAAAGGTGTAACATACTGCCTAAACTATCTGTGTTGATGTTGGCATGTCATAGGTAATACAGATGATTGGGTGTGGACAGTTTGTTTTTGCTGATTCGCAATCCAGTAAGAATTTAATGCTGGTTAAGGCTCTGAACACCTGCTAGCTCAAGGAGCGTAGTAGATGGAGGCGCGTTAAAATCCTAGAAAGCAAGTTGTTCTGTAGGCTTTAGATGTGGTACAAAATCTACCCGATGTTTTGCCTTTTGATGTGTTGAGTTCAAGCCCTTACTCTTTCTCCAGAAGGCCTTGCCTTCTGGCCATGCCATTACCTACCACGTTTCTGTGGTAGCATTTTAATTGTGGCTCCTATCTATTACAGTGAGCTACAGTTTAGAGATTATTGTGTCTAAGGACTTAAAAAATTGATGGCTTGCAGAGCCTGTGGGATAACTCTTGCAGGATGCTGCCTTTGCACCATGCAGACAAACCTGTTTCAAGCTCAGTGGTGGTTTCCTGCACAGCTGTGAACCGACACCATGATGTGTCTTAATTTCCCAACCTTAAAACAAGAGGATTGCCTTTCTTCCACTCCCAGTTGTCATGCTTTTAAACCATTGCTAAGGAGGGATGTATTTTTTTTCCTCCCCACGTGTAGTAAACTGAAGTTGAACACCAGTGTGGTATACAAAATTTCAAGCAGAACACCTACGATTCTTTGCTAGAGTGTTTTTTTTGTTTTGTTTTTATTTAACCAGGCCACAAGTGGAGATGCACAATGACCACTTGGAAGGTTTCACACGCCTACACGGCATCATGGTGCAGTTAACCTTGTCTCTAAGTGAGTACTTGTGCTCTCTAGGTGCATGAGAAGGCCCAAACACCCCCTGGACCTCCTGGGACTTCTTGAAGCCAGATTCTGCAAGTGCAAATTATCTGGGTTAGAGTCAACGACAGTGTGAGCTCTGGGTAAGTGCCCTCCCTCGCGTTCATATGCGGTCTTTGAAACTGAGATGTCAGACAAGCAGGTGAAGACATACTTCGGTTTTATTGTTGTTTAGGCATGGATAGAAACATTAATTTTTTTGCACTCTTGGTTCTTGAAACGTGCCTATAGTGAACGCGGAGCAGTGAAAAACCCGGCTCCCAGGACTGACGATTTAAAGTGCATAGGAGATCTAGCAGAATCCCAAAAGATGAGACGGTGTTTTAATTCCTTTCTCATAGCTGTGGAAGTCGAAGGACTTCTTCTTCTCTTCTTCCCCCACATTCCCAAGACAGTGGTATGAACATTTTCAACCCTTCCCTATGCTTTCCCTGATGATCTTTGGAGGTTTCTTCTCTGTATTTAAGAACAATTTGTAGTGTTATAAACAAAGATAGTTGATTTTTGCATACTCCTTCACTGCATTCTGTTACAGCTTTTCCTGTTTAGAGTCATGCCCACTGCATCTTTTTTAAAAAATGTGTATCACTTGGCAGTGTTCTCGCACCAAAAGAAAAGGATATATTTGTATATAAAGTAACTTTTTTGTGTGTTCACGTTTTATTTTGGAAAAACAGGTGTTTAAAAATTTTAGAATTTTTTTAACAAAATTCTAAAAAAAAAATCACAATATTTACAGAGATAACATAATGGCTTAGCCATGCAAAACAAATTACTTTGGTTTTTTACCCCATTTTACTTTGGTTTAAATATTGACCAAGATTATAATTATTTTCTTTTTGCCAAATAAAACAGTAACAAATCAGAGTTTAGAGGCATATAACAGGATTTCCCTCTATTGTTTTATACAGCATAGAGTTTATAGGACATCTTATGTATTTAATCCATGCCAATGCACTACAGGAAGCTTTTATTAAGACATCAGTCACTACTGCCCAGACATGTAACATTTTACAAATTTACAAGTAACAGTGTTTTCTTCCCCCTAAATAATGCAAAAGTGGCAAAATACATTTCCTAACGTCCATCTCTTTCTTTTATTTATTTATTTATTTTTGCCTACCAGTCTATAAAAACATACTTTTCCCTGGATATTTGTAAATGGAAACCTGATGTTCTGCTTGCTCTACAGTTCCTCTTCATCAAAGCTGCCTATTACTTTCTTCCAGAAACTAACCTTCCAAGAAGATGAAACCTTTCCCCCTTCAGTACAATTTTCTATTGGCCATTTACGCCAAAACATTTTCTTATCAGTACCATTCTAAAAATTTCCTCAAGCATAAAACATGTTTATAAAGTTACAAACTTGAATGTAACTAAAGATACATAGACATTTCATTGTTACAATTATATGTACTGTTTGATAAATTAAGTACCAGTTAAAAACACTAAAATTATCTCAAGGTGCATTCAATATCTGTAGCATAGTTAACAAAAACACACAAAAAATATATATATTCTATTTTTGTGGAAAAAAATGCAGCTTTGATATGACCACTTTTTTTCTCTATTTTTTTTTTAAAAAGTCTCCAATTCTGACTGATATCTTTTTGAAATGAATAAAAGGTACAGTACTTTAAGGCAGCGGATAACGTAAAGGAATCAAAATCAATCCAGAATTCCAGTTCCTTATCCTAATTCTAACATGAAAGACAACAGGTAATGTATCAACAAAATGCACGTCTTGCTCTAGAAGAAAAGAATTACTAACCACCATCTGCACATAGGCTAAGAATTTTTCATTGTGTTCCTTGTTCAATACCCAGCCTTTTCCATAGAAATTTAATTCCCTTTCTGGCTGTTTCCCTTTGTTTGGCTTTCTTTAATTTTCACTTTTATTAGCAGTTTAGTTTATTTTTGTCACAGCTGTCACCCTTCTTCTTTACTGTGATTTCTAAGAACGAAAAAGGAGATTGATATTTTCCTTTAAGACAATCTTACACTTTAGGTACTTGCTACAAAGCAGAGGCTTCACTGATAACAATCAGAATTAGACATGTACCTGCCCAAAGGGTGTCATAAAAACAATTGAAATAAAACCATTACACTATACATCAGAATAACAGCAACTCCCAGAACAAAGCCTTACAGTGTATAAAAATAGCTACGTAAAAAATTTACATAAAGGCAAACAAAAAGAAATCTTCAGTGCAGACATTTACAAAAAAATATTTCAAACAGAACACAATATGGTGACCTATTATTATCATGGCTGTTGCCAAAATTAGTTGTTTTGTTTTTGTTTTTTAGCTTGAGATAATTGTGTCTAAAATCCTCCGAAAACTTGGTAGTATGATCTGTTTAATACTTGAACCATGAATAGCTGTCACTTCTTTGTATATGTTTAAATACAATCCACGTTCATGCTTCAATTGGTCTATATGTATTCTCTGAAAACATGAGAGATAAAGCCAGTTAAGCAGTTTTAGTCTTAAATATGTTAACCAACATAACCGCTCAGTATCTAACCTCTAAATAAAAAGTTACATTAGCAATATTTTGTTCTGCAATTCAATAATGAGAATACTTTCTTACATTGTAAGAACAGCTTGTTGCAACGCTGTTCCTGGTAAATCAGGTAAGTTTATCTGCAAAGTAATGTATTTCCGGATAAGCTCTACGCTTATGTAGAAATACTGATCTGAAGAAACAAAAAATTGTAATAAGAGATTGCACTGTAGGTCCATGATGCTGTTTGAGCTGCTATGGTCAATAAATACCCTCAGTAATTTTGTCTCCATCTAATCCCCTTGATATTGCAAATCGGTTTACTTTGGGCATTCCCAATTTGCTCTTCCATACTAGTAAAATACTGATATCCCTAGCAAAGGAATGCTGCATCTTTACGTACTGTATCATTCTACCCCCTGAGATCTGCGTATTTAGTGTAAAAATATAGACTTGTATTTTAAAATTTCAGGTAACATACTGAAATTATTCATAATCCAAACTGTATTTTTTATAGACATGAGAAACATGATAACTCTGCTACATACTTTAAAACCCTGGTAGCCAGAGAAGGTATCCAATGCTATATACTTACAGCCACTGGAAATCAGGGCCCTCCATGGCTTTCCTGTTGAGGAACTCCCAAGGCAGCACCACTGAACACTTACTAGTCCCATTTTTAAGATCAGTTGATGATTAATTGAAGAAAGCTCAATATGGTTAGCTGGTTTCTGCACTCTTGTGCTACCACCAACGACTCCAGGTGCTCAGAAATATGGCCTAAACCCCGTACTTTGAGTACTAAGCAGAGAGATGCAGCAGTGGCATGCATATATGCAGCAGTGGTGTATTTGAATGTGAACACTGGGTGGTGCTGTTGGTGCTCTGTAGTGCCCCAGAAACTTCTGACAGAGCTCTGTGTCTACCTGGTTTTTATACCGTTTATTTTATACTGATCCCAGTTGGGAAAACCTTTGTACCTGTTGCATTGTTACTAGCTTAATATGCAGTGTCTCTTCCGAAGATCATATCGATAACCATATCAGCATGTGAGATCTTGAATAAAATAATAATTTTATTCTTAGGAAAGATTCAGGCCTCTTGCAGCAATGATGAATAAAGCCTACCAAAAACTACTGCTTCCAGTAGGGCAAGAAGGCTCCTGTGAACATTGGAAGTTGTAACTCTAAATCTGCTAAATAGTATCTAAGCGTCCTCTTCACATGCACACAGGTATGTATATGTATATACCACAGTGCTATATTATACAAATTTTTATTTTCATTTCCCCAAGTGCATGAATTAAAATAAAACCAAGTGCTAACTTAGATCTAAATATTTGGATTTTTTAACATGTGTGTATGCAGGTATGAATTCGTAACTGGCCAGGGGCTCGAGTCTGTCCCAATACTACCACAGTCAACAACCACTCCACTTCCCAGCCTCGGAAAGGTAAGCAACAGCTTCCAAGCTACCACTGTGATTGCTACACGCAGATTGCTAGGGAGAAGTGGTGGCCAAACAGCTGATATACGTAGCAATATGAAAAGCCTACCTGGAATGATGACTGACGCATTTTGTCTCTTAAGTCTCAGATTTATGATTGTTTTCTTCTAGCTTTTTGTTTTCTTCTATATTTCCAAGATCTTTGTCTACATGTTTTGATGCTGTCCTAAAATGAAAAAATAAGTTTATTTTTGTATGTCTGCAGCGCTTTGTTCCATACATTAATGATGCTGCTCTTCCCCTCTCAGTGAAACAGAAAATTCTTACAGTTCTGTTTGGAGCAGAGCAATAGGCTTGCATATGTTTGTAAACAGACCGATAGCACCAGATTCCCCACTGGCGTACTGCAGCAGGCCTGTGTATGTATGCTTTACTTCTTCAGAAATTCAGAATTATTCTGAGCTAGCGAATATTTGCTAAGGTTAAACCAGTTGTGCAGATCCATGTATCTTGACAAATTAATTGTGTAGCTTGTTTCAATAAACAAGAGTTTGCTTTAAGGCGTACTCCAAATGTTACAAGTGTGGCTAAGGTATCTTGATCAACATAGCAATCTTTTGTGTACTCATAGTAATTGCCTTTCAGAGCCTGTGCCAAACAGCAGCTCTTTAACTGGGAAGAAATTAATGAAAATTCAGGCAGCACTGGAAAAAACACGTTCTGTCTTCCAGATCTGTGGTAGCTATGACTGACAAGGTTTGGGTAAAGAAGAGACTGTGCAAATGTTTGAGGGGGAGAAGAGGTATGCCTCATTTAAAATAGCAGGTTGTCTTTAATACAAGTAGTGGAGATGAATTAATGAGTTAAGTGCTTAGTCTGGCTTAGCACAATAAAACCACTAAGCCATTCATTTAGTGTGTGAGAAGCCTCACTGTCTGCCAAGGTGAAAGATTCCTGCAGTGCTGTGATAACATTTTGAAGGCCACAATTTTTAAAATGTAAATGGGCAAATGGGTTTGAGTGGGACAAAATAAATCCCTAGTGTCAAAGCAGATTATGGTATAGGCATTTTCTCTATGGATAATTTGTTTCCCCTACAGAAAAGTAACATCTGTTGTGACAGATTCATGCATATGCTCACCCTTGCTTCAGGGTAAAGATCCGTAGTGACACTGACTTGCGAAATACAATGAAGACACAGGTTAGCGAGATAGTGTGACATGTCACGCCGACACCATGCAGGTATGTACCTCACAAAACTGCTGATTTCAGTTTTTGCTAGCGGAGTGTTTCTGTGCACGTCCTCCATCTGAGCAAAGGCTGCTATCCAGGGCTGAGCAACACGCGTGCCCTCAGCTGAAGGAGCCTTGAAAGGGATCGTTCAGAGAGTGCCACCGAGGCTTTATCTAGAAAGAGCTTCTGAAGGGTGCAAATACCCCTGCCCCTCAGCACCTCCGGGCATTTGCCGGATGCTGCTCCTCTGCCCAGGGGATGTGTGATGGGGAGCACTAGTGGGGCACGCGACTGTGGGCCCCACGTGCCACAGATTGCACAGAATGGGACCACACCAAAACTGAGAAGATTTTGGAGTGGGTTACTTCCTAAGTGGTTTGAACTTTTAATGTTTCCAAGTCGTGTTTACCTCTTACTGTTGTTATTAGACTGCCTCTGTCATGTTTGTGTGGCTGACAGGAAGGTAGGTGTCTGTGCAGAACCAGTTTTGCTGTAAAAACCACTTACTGCACAGCTCCAAACTACTGCTTGTCACAGGCAAATCTAATTTAAAAAATGCTGAGTTTATAACCCAAAGTAACTTGCTCTGTAGTGGCAAATTTCTATTGTACTGTAAACTTTCTACCTTCTCCTGGTATCTCAAAACCTGAAACGCATTACTTGCACAGAAGGGAAGGATTTAAGATGCAATGAGGAAGAAAATTCAGTGCTTTGATAGAGATTAATCTTCTCCTGTGTTCTTAGTAGCCTTTCACAAATCTCTTTAATCCTAGTAAAAAACAGAAACAAAACACCCAAGCAAACACATAAAGCCCTTAACTAAAAAAAAATAGAAAATTTTTAACTTTTTAAATTAAAATGTAAAAAATATTTTTGTTTCAGGTATAGCACAGAATCTGGCTTGGCATGGCCTTTTCCATACATAAGTCTTACAAAACTGGAGAGTAGACAGCAGGCAAGGAAATGAAAAGCTGAAAGAATCCGGACTTGGGCAATTACCTGAGCTGACGTGAGTTGGAGGTTAAGAAAGCAGCATCATGCTTGTCCGACCTGTTCTCTCACCACTTTATGTAACTGCTTATGTCTGCTCTGGGAGACAAGTAATGGGCTAGATGGACTATTGGCATGGCTCAGCATGATCCTTTTTTTGGCTTCTTATCAGGAGTTTTAGAGTGCCCAAAGTATACTGGATCTCAAATGACCTGACACTTAATGACAGAGGGAACTGTAACTAACTGGCATTACTGTTTTTTGATCACACTAAAATGGTTCAGTGACTAAAACTGGGAGATCCTGCACTGCTATCAAGTTTTATTTTTCAGGTGTTCTATTTCAGTTCCGCATTCAGTGAAGCTGTGGTGTTCACCTCACTAAATGTCATCTCTATTTTCCTAAAGCCAAAATGGGTGAGAATAGAGAGCTAAAAGGCAGCGCTCTCACTTTGAAAGAGGTAGGTCACCCCAAACTCTGTATTACAGAGTATGGTATATACTGCTTGTTTAAAATGAGAGCAGCAGCAGTTTTTCCTGTCTGAAAACCAGATGGATTTAGATTCTGAGTGCCTGAGACTGAAACACAAAGTTTAATTCTAGTAGCTCGGTGATCTTGCTGACTTTTTCATTTTGTTACACAAATACTGTTATGTAGGCAGATTCACCACCTCAGCACAAAACAATTTTTTTGCTTTTTTTAGTGCTATCTAAATAGTGCTATTAAGAAGAGCTAGAAGAGAAAATCAGACTGAGTCGCAACCAGGTGATCCATTGGCAGTGTGGTGCCAACAGCAGAGGAACAGGTGACTCTGGCATAGCACCAACCCTCAGGGCTCGACAGATGTGGCCTGGGCTTGTAAGAGAGAAAGGGCCCAAAGCACACTTTCTGTCACTTCCTGAGGTGACTTGAGACAGATGCCAAATGGTCCTTTGCCAGTTTAATATTCAATAACTGTTGTTCCTTACTTTTTTAGTGCATTGACTACTGTCAACTTGCTCGACTTGCAACTCAAGAGAGACTAGAGACTTCCTGACGGTATCTGAGCAGCTGGGCAGCTCAGTCTGAATGGACTCAAATATTGCAGAGGATTTGCCAAGAAGGACAAGACAGCCTACTTTGCCCAGGTGAGCTCATGCACAACAAGATGTACAGATCTACAAAGCCCCCACCTTAGTATACTGTGGCCATACTGTTCTGAAGAGTGAGAAGTTGCTTGTATGAATATGAGCTTGCTTACATCTCTCAGCTGTTTTGTTTGTTTGTTTGTTTTGGTGGTGGTGGTTTTTTTTGTTTTGTTTTGTTTTTTTCTTTTAAATTCATTTGTAAAACAGATCATTCCAAGTTCTTGCTAAAATTATGACTCATGTTTTACATTTATCTGTGCTTGCTCTTCAGGAAAATAATTATCCCTCAGGGAATCCTAATCAAAATCTCCCTAAGTAGTACCAAAATGAAGTTTTTAGTTTTCTTCTGTGTGTGTGTTGAAGGGCCATTATTTTCATGTATTTTGTTTAGTTACTGCTGATAACGTTATTTTTAACATAAAGACTTTTTTTTCCATCTCCCTTGATTTGCCTGCTTTAAATATACACTGCATACAGATTACACAAAAATTATCCTTGGGATTTAATTCCTCATTTCTTCTTATCTCACAAGCCTAGGCCTCACCCTCGGTTCCATTTCAGAAGAAAATTTGCAGCGCCTTTTGTCCTGTTACCAACTTGTGATAACAACAGGTAAGAGAATACACATAGATGTAGTTCTGGGTGTTGAAGCAAGAGCTGTGAATTTCATTAATGTTTGCAATACTTCTGAAAGGCATGTTAAGACACTGAACTGCAAAGCTGCAAGAGATTTCCTAGGAGCTGAGGGTATTATACAACCAAACATGGAAATATTTGCTCTCTCTTTCCATTTACCCCAATCTTGTCTTCTAATTCCTACAATTACATTCAGATGTCTATCAGTAGGAAAAAAGAAGACAAATTAGAAAACCATTCCAGTGATCAAGAAATGAATGAACACTTTTTGAATTCAATTTATGAATTTACAGAAGTTTTGTGACATTAACTGACACTTTCAGAGATGTTTGTAACATAGTCTGTTCTGTGGAAGGCAAATTTCATGAAAAATAATGCAAATGCTAGTCTCATTGAAAACATAAGCAAGTTTCCTATATATTTGTCCTGCCATGTTTGGTTTCATGTGCTAATTTCCTATAAAGTAACCGTAAAGCTGATTACTGTGTTCTAAGAAGAATTTCAATAGTTTATTGTGTTCTGAGCATGGACAATCTTAAGACTGCCGCTGTGCTGTTATGCTTCAATCTGCCCGTTTTAAACTACTTACACCTTGGTCTAGCCCCACCTAAGTGGAGATTTGTGTACCTCCAAGCCCAAGGAGCAAAAATGGGAGAAATATTCAATATGCATGCAACACTTCCATGCCTAGAGAACAGGAATACAGGGCTTTGCATGCTATGTTTTCTTTCTAAACCTTTTATTTGTATAGTACTCTCAGCTGTATGTGGCAAGATGAAAATTTTATATACAAAGGAATTACTGAAGATGTCTGGCCTAGAATCATTCAAATTTTAGTAAGATTCTAAAGTGTTTAATTATACTCTGTTCAGTGCAAATTAGTTTAAAATATCCTTTTGGAAAAAGGAGAACAGCTATAGAAAACAAATGTTTGGCCTTCTGCTCAGATGAAGGAGAAACATAGCATGCGGGGATCGGTAGCCTCAACTCTTAATGTGAGAGGAGGCTGGTTGTAGGATATGGAATACAGATGAGTGCCTGATTTATGGGATAATATTCATAGTGAAAAGAATATGTGGCAATAATCAGCTTTTGCATCAAGTGGAGCTGAGGCAGTGAATAACTATATAAGTGATTTATTGTGAATATATTCCAAGGCTACAAGTATAATTCCTACTTCGTGTGGATGACAAGACAATAGAAGATTATACAAACCACAACACCAATAATGAAAAAAGTAATGTTTTTCTTGCCTCGGCAGACTTGGAAAGTTCTGTGCTGCTGCCTTCTCAGACTTTCCTTTGGCGTCACTTTGGGGATAGAGATCAGGTGAGTTACTGTTCAAGGGTGGGTTAAAAAATAACTACTAACTGTTGGCCTCTATGGAGACGGAGGGTTGTGATTAGACACAGGCTGTGTCTGAAGTTGTTAGGTGTTCTTTGCAAGTGCCACTCCTATTTCTAGACTACAATTTGTGCTGAAAACTTTGTCAGAATAGATACTGACACTCTGCTTGCTCTTGCAAGCATGGCATTCAGAAGTTAGGGAGAATAATAACAGATCAACTTAAATATATGCTTAGAACATGAGATTGTCAATGACGATGCATCAGTTATTAATAGTTTCAGAGGCTGGTAACATTGTATCAAATATGAAGACCATTATTTAACTATAAAGCAATTTTTAGTTTGTTTCCAGTAAACCTTTTAAATAATTCCAGCTCTAATATTTACTCAAAGCTTATCGAAGAGAAATTGAGCACAATGAAAAGCGTTGTCTGTTTAGAATATAACATATCCTATCTTTGAAGATGAAAAAGCTATCTTAAATCATAAGCCTATTTCATCAAAGGACATCCTATATTCTAAGTTTCTCGTTAGCTTTCCCCACACTACCTAATGATGTAAATGTAATTCTCTGCCCTCCTTGTTCCCAAACCACTTGTTGCAGGAAAAAAAAAAAAAAACACCCCAATCAATGTACAGTTTTATGATTGTACATTCTCATATGCAAAAACAGAGATGAAAGAAAATTGTTCTGGACATTATTAAAGAGTAGCAAAGTGTGGGAGGAGCACCTCAAAGTTATTATTACTTTTTAATATCTAACCAGAAGCCTAAGCATTGCAAAAAATAGCTCTCCACCCTGTCCCCCCCCTTAAATATCCAAATGTGGTTCTGTGCTTGGGTCATTTACAGCATTTCTCTATTTGCAGAACTTCCAAAACCCACTCAGCTATGTCTGGAGTAAAATCCTTATGAAATACCTCAAAAAATAGCATTTTCTAATACAAGCAGATGGAGAATTTCTTGTTGTAATTTCATATCAATGAAACATATTTGTTCATAGTAAAATTCCTCTAGTATATTCTAGAATTCATTTGAGCTAATTTTAATGAAAGGTCATAAAAAGAATTACAAAATTGTTTGTATACCCATACTGATTTTTACTTATGCATAACTACTTTAATCTACCTTGTCAAAAAGTAGTTGTATGGAACTCTTAAGACAACAATCCTGTCATATGGTCTCCCTAGAGACAGATATGTGGTGATAAGGCCAAACAGCATACAGTCATGACCATCTTTAAAAAGATGGAGAAACATGGTTACGTTTTAGAAAATAAACTGGATGATCTCAAAGTGAGCCTGTGAGATAATAAAGAAACTTGAAAGCCAAGCAGGCCTCACTTGCAAATCCTGTATGTGTTTAGGATGGCTAAAACATACTGATTTTGATGAGCGCTTCTAGTTTTTCAGCAACAAAAGGTCTATCTTTATCAATCTTACTTCATACATCTCAAAGTATATGTGAGCAAATGAATTACGGACCTTTTTCCTCCCTGAGATAATTCAGACATTCTGTACTTTAATCTACTTTCTAAAAAGCAGAACAGTTACCCCACCTCCACCTTTAAGTGAGGACAGTTTCTAGTATCAGTAAAGCCACACAGGGGTAACACCCGACAATTAAGTAACAAGTACTGTATTTAAATGCAAGACTCAGCTCAGGCTTGGCTGTCAGGAAACAGAGCCTCATTATAGATGACTAGGTAGGAAAGTCATGGAGTCCCACCTCCAAGAGACATGTCCTGTTAAGCATTAGGGCATGCCAACAAGAGTTGGCATCGAGTTTCCTTTCTCTGTTAAATGCACATACTAATAACTTGTCCCTGTTCAGACTACTGGAATGCTGCCAAAAGGAAAACAGGTAAATACACATTTCTGATTATTTTTTAAAATGTAATATAAAATTTTTCATAAATTCTTACTTTGATTTCTTCACATAGAGCCAGTAGACAACGCCGGCAACCAGGGCAACCAGCAGAAGACCAACTACAATGCCCACTATTAGCTTTGCCTGGTCATTAACCTTTTCGCTATTGTCATCTGAAGCAAAGAAGAAAAGATAATGAGGTGACCTATGATAAAGAAAAGTGTTACACCGTTTCTAAAGTATTGCCATCAGAAACAAGAAAAGGAGTCAGAATGTCAAAATGAAAAAAAAAAAAAAAGTAAGCACTGTTCTTAAAGACAAGGTTAAAAAAAAAACACTTAAAACTTCAAGAAAGTCATATTCTTAGTCAATCATGGCACTAGCTACTTCAAGGGGCTGTGGAACTTGTTTGGTGAGACTACCTAGGTCTTAAACTGAAAAAATAAATAGAAAGGGTTATGAAAATGGAAAGCCATACATACCATTTCTATCCTCTGGCTCATCATATTCTGGGATACTTACTGAAATGAGAAATATTAAAATTAATTATAAAAAGTGTTATACCTGAAATTTACTGTTAATTGTCTATTTACAGCAATGACAGAAACGCTGAAACTTAATGCAGTATTTGCCCAATGAGATAATTAATCTTTGAGCAGAAATTGTTTTGTAACTATAATGTATCCAGTTGAAGAATCTTACTCAAAAACTGTAACATTGATCACAGAAATATTTCTGACTATATGTTTCTGTGCTACTTTTTCATAAATAGTAGCTTCTCACCCCATTTCATCACTGAACACTGACATTCAGAATCAAGTCTTCCCAGTAATGATAAACTGGAATTTAGGGACTAAAAGATGATTATGTAGTAATAAAGACTTTTGTCTTTTGTAAATGATATTTTATACATACAAAACGTATATTGTTTTGTACTACTGCTATAATATTATTTTGTAACATTTTTGTAATATTATTTTGTAATAATACAAAATATGTGCATACATGATATAGCTAATCTTCATGACTTCCTTGGCTAAGTGACTTCATCCAGAAAACTACCAATAAATTCTATGTACTACTAAACCAGGCTGTATGTGCAATTACTTGCCTTTTACGACAAAAAGGCTAAATATCTATCTTAGTATCAACATTACTATGAACACCTACTCTTCATTTGAGTGTGAAGTGCGGGTACTTAATGTAAAACTACAATTTTAAGGAAATAATCTTTAAAAGGTACTCACTAGCAGAGACGTTCAAAGAGGTCACGGTTCTTTCTAACTGATTTTCTGCAATGCAAGTTAAAGTCACGTTTTCCTCAGGAGCAATTACAATTTTACTGGAAAATTTTCCATTAACGTATTTGGTCTCCTCTGTCTGAAAAGGTAGAAAATGAAGATTAGTATCCTTGAAAAATGCAAAGAACAATAAATGCATTACCTGCATTACACAATGAAAATGTTCAGAATGAAATAATGATCAACTAATATTTCAATTTTCCAAATAGCACCAATAAAAATAATTCATGATTTTATTACATGGTAACATGACTGTTTGCAAGAAAACACTTTGCTCAAGATATTCAGTTATATCTACATTTTGCATAGCATGTACTGTAAGACCACTGATAAAGATGCATTTTTGATAAAATCGGCCACATTCTGTATTTGTTTTCATTTCTTTCAACTATTTAAAAGAATTTCCAAGTGACAAAATTCTTTAAGGAAAAACCCCAAACCAGACTTCTCATTTCTTTCCACCTTGCTCCTTCTCATTCATGCCTTTATACGGGGAATAAACACTGTAAGATTTCTACTCTCCAACTTCCAAGTCCTGAGTTGTTTCCACTCTAAGAATCATTTTGCCAAGCTATTTATATTTAGTGGTATCTGCGCTGTAATGAGGATATGAAGTTGTTCCTTAAAGTTGCTGAACATCATTCTTACTTTAATAGTGTCCAGAAAAAATATATTTTCAATTAATTTTATAGACAACACAATTCCTAACCTAAAGGTGCAAGTAAATGGACAAACTTTTACAGTCATGTGTAATTCCCTAGGACTAAAGCGAAGCCTAATGAAGTAATTAAATCTATAAACTATATATAATATATAATCTATAAAGACCTATAAAAATTAGGATTAAAAACTGCAAAGCCCGTAAGGAACTATAGCACATATACTTTCTGATTTGTACTTGTAACATTTCATGCAGTTAATTCCTACATCAAGTACCTGCTTTCTAACAAATTCAATAGTTCCATTATTATTTGTAAATTCCTTGTGCAATGGCAAAGTCACCACATTATCCAGATAAAATGACTAAACACCCTCACTTAAAAATGCACATTTCGTTTGTAACCTTTTCTTTCTTCTTCCAGCTTAACCTTGTAGCTAACTGAACTCTTGTACCTTTGCCTGCTATATTCAATAGCTCTTTATTGTCAGAAATCATACATGTATCTACCATCCACAAAGTATGCAATATCATTTAACCTTCCTTTTCTTAGATAAATAAAATTGACTGAGTTTCTTCAATCTCACTACCTGGAAAATTTTTCTTACCTTTAGGTTGTACCCTCTATCTTTTAATGAATAAAGTAGTAAGAAAGATACTTGCTTTATTTATGATGCTTCCACTGCCAGTAACTGTCCATTGCACTGCTGGTTTGGGAAAACCTTCCACATGGCAGACAATTGTTTTAGACATTTTATTTGTGTTGGTTTTCTTCGTCATTTTGATTTGAGGTTTTCCTAGAAGAAAAATATTACACTTAAGCACTTTGTTTGAACAGAACAATTAATAATCATAGGTTTTTTTTGTTTTCTTACCTTCCACAATAAGTTTAAGTGTCTTTCTTTTCTTTAACCCTTCAACCTCCTGCAGAGTAGTTTCGCAGATATAGTTTCCAGCATCTTGATACTGCAGACTTGAAAATGATGGACTTGTTTGCATTCTGGTATTGTCCTGATAAAGTGAGGAATTAATCTTTATGAACTCCAATTCAGAATACATTAACCTCTAAATTACAAAAGTGACCAGTATTAACAGAATTTTTCAAACGCTTTGGTAGATTACAGTCTTATTCCTTAACTGGTCTCCCATTAGTAACTACAACATCACAGCAGGAAAAGTGGAAATTACTGGAGGTTTATATAAACCGCTTCTTCTTCTTGAACAATTTCACTTTCAAATCAAGGGTGTAGATGAGATCACTGCTAGTTTTGAGCTTTGCCAGTAGGCTGGTCAAAAACACTAGTGTTACAAGCCAAGACAATGACAACTCTCCTTAAGGACTAAGGCTTATGAGCTCAACATATGCTACTAAACAACCTTAGGTATCATCATTTTCAGTTTCCATCAGTATATGTATAACTTAAACCTGCCATCTACGAGAGCTATTTTTTTCAACCAGTCACTAAAAAACCACATGCCAACATCCGATCTCTCAACCACCTGCCTTGCCCTTCTACTAGGTTTATTGTTAGACCAAGCATGTCTTTGAAAAAATGATTAATAAATCCAAATTCTTCCAAAGGGGCTCTTCTCCTTAATGGGGACTGATTCTACAAGGGCCTTGCATTAGACCATTTCAGTAAAATTGCATTTGTATTGTAGTGGTCATTACTTCTCTCCATTTGAAAACTGAGACAATTAGAGTAACTAATTTTTAGTCATCAACTTGAAGCAGTATCTCTTATTTTAGCAATACATATAAAACTCATTTTAACAATATTCTTTAAAAAGCCAAATTAAAATGACTTCCATCCTTTCAAAACATTGAAGTAGCAGCAGTAATATGAAGGGGTGAATACACAGATGAAGTGTGAAGTAGATAAATTACTGACCTTAATCCAAAGCACAGTTGCATTTCTACTAGAAGAAATTGTGCATGACACAGGCAGGGCCTCTCCAATCTGTTTTGTGACTTCTCCACTAGGAGTAAGCTGCAAATCCAGATCTGGGATAGAAAGAACATTTGTCAAAATGGTAAACTTGGAATGCCTGGTCCATTCCAAAGGCATACCACAGAAAGAAAATTGCAACTAATTGCACTCATTAAATGCAAGATTTAATTTGTTCAATAAAATCTAAATCAAACCTAGAAGTAAGAGAGAAGACAATGTCTGAAATTGCAGAACATCCATGTTTTTGCTGGCTAAAAGGAAAAGTGAAAATTACTAATCAACAAATTGATATATTTTTTTCCACCATGTACTACTGAAAGTATGCCAGAGGAGTTGTAAGAATCTGAAGGAGTACTGAGCATAGCAGTATGTGTTTCTTGATAGGGGAAGCACAGAATGCTGTGAGGGAGCTGTGTTTTTGGCCAGGTAGGAATATATTTTCAGGGGAGAACTCGTGCAGGTGAGGACAGATAAATCTAAACAGTTAGTTATAAAAACGTGAAGGGGAGGATATGAGTTCAAAGGGTAATGCCCTGAAATCTGATAAAACAGGTTGATTTTTATCCTGAGCATAAGGAGAGGACGAGGGTGGTCAACACAGTTTGCATGAAACACGATACTGACTGAAGGGACAAAGGGTCTGAACTATATTGTTGAGCGGCCACACATGAAGCCCTTTGGTTTCTTTGTTTTTGTTTGTAACTTAAAAAGCCATTTATGTGTAACTCAGAGTCCAAGCTTTTCCTAATCTGTTCTGGCTTCAGGGAAATTGCACAGTCTGCGATAGCTGTGCTTGACACTAGGCAGGGTGAGACCCAGTAATAGAAAGGTCAGGAAACACTGCTCTAGATTTTTCTTAGTATATGGATTTGGCAGGCTAGTGATTGCTTTTTCAGGAAAATCCGACACTGAAAGAAAAGCAGAGTTTGCCAAGCTAAACCTCTGTTTTGCTTCTCCTCTCATAGTGTGAGCAGAGTTGCCTGGTCAAATAACTATCACAGATGCACACACACACACACACACTCTGTAGCTCAAGTGGCAAGCATGCATGATTTCACCATGATTATTATACTTGCTAGAAAAGGACTTCAAAACATCCTTTTGACTTTTAAGCTGAATAAAAAAAAAAAAAAAGGCTTGAGGCAACATCACAGTGGGTAAAGGAAAGGGGAAAGGGAAAACAGTGAGTTTTCCTTAACAAAACAGTGATCTTAACTCTTCATTCAGTGGTTGCCCTGGGAACACCATTATAATTAAAAGCAGAACTTCAGGGAGAGGCTAGGGTCCATCCTGTACTATTAGTGTGCATTATTATCCGTGTTACAAGTCTAATGACTAGTCTGAGAGGTCACAAGAACTGTACTTCTATCTGTGCATGAGTGGAGCAAAGATCTTACCAAGGGGAAAAAATGGCATTTTATTTCTTTATTCCTACAGGGATGTCTTGTCCTTTGTCCCCTTACTTCCCCAAACTAGCAAACCCAAGCAAACTAACAAGATACTCCGGATTTCACCATTGCTTTCACAAGGATAAAAGGAGGGGAAAAAAAATCCAACACTCAGCTAGTAAGCAATTGTATATAGTTCATCATATAGCGCATGAGATGTGTTTCTTCTTGCTTGGTTCCTCTTAAGCACATACTAGGCTGAAGAAAAAGCTAAGATTTTTTTTTCCCCCCTCAGGATGACTCTCCTTCAACATCTACTAAAGCCTTTCATTCTTTGATGCAAGCTAGCACCTCAAATCCAAGAGATCACAGACCATCCTATCACAGTGCTTCCTATCACACGCATCACAGAAAGCAGAAACTCATTACATTTTTGGCCATCAGCTTAGGCAAGACTGACACAGAGTCCAATGCAATCTTTCAAACCAGTCTTCCTTCAGGTAGAATGTCTGTGAGCCCCAACTGCCCCACTTCTGGTAGAAGATTCTGAGACTAGAATCCCTCTTACACAAGGGTCTTAGTTAGTCTAGAAGTTCAGGAATATTTACAGTGTGAGAGATGAACTGCATAGCTCAGAGCACTATTTTTTAAGGTTATTTATGAGGCAAAAATAGAGTTAACTTACTATTTAGCATAGGATTCCCTTTAGGAACAATCCATAGAGCAATTTGACTTCTTTCTTTTCTCCCTCCCACCCGCGTAAAGCTTGCTTTATGAATATAGTATTTCCCTAAATATGATGGGTAGCTCAGATGCTTTTATGTCAATGTTCAGCTTTCTGTGAATCTCATAATTTACATTCCTCTTAGAGGAAAAAAAAAAAAAAAAAAGACCTTGGTATTGAGCCAGAATATTTTGCTACAAAAATATTTAAGGACTATATAATGTACTGATGTCTTTGAATACCAGCAGGGAGCTTTCCTTACCTACACACTGAAAGGAGCTCGTGTACTTACACTGCTTAATAAAATCATGATGTCATGATGGGAACAAGGCCTGTGGTGGAAATGTAACAAATAGCTCCAAATGGATTCACAAATGTAAGGAAAACTTATTGTATTGCCTGTTTTTTCTGTTTTTAATGAAGATCAAAAATCTAAACTGACAAGACCAGAAGTGAGGAAATGAAAAGCCCTGACTCAGAATGAATGCATTTTCAGTGTAACACTGTCTTCTACGAAGACAGGAATATTCACCCATATGAGAAAATGTAAGCAATAAAGCAAAGGAGGGAGGAAAATAGGGTTTAACAGGAATTAATAAGCATTATTTCAAAGAAAAAAAGAAACCAACATGAAGTCATAAAAAAATGAAGATCTAACATCAAAAATTTATAAGTACATTAGAAGCAGAAAGCCCCCAAAATAGAGGGTTATGCTGAAAAATTAACATGAAGTAAGCATTGGAAGAAAGATATGTATGTTATAAAGCATATATGGATTTTATGACTTTTTCACTGGAGTTCCCCATAAAACAAGGCATGCTGCAGAAATGCTTTAGATCAGCATAAAGCAAGACACTGAAGTAGCTTGAAGAGAGATCTGTTCTCACAGGTACAAAGGTCTGGGCATTCAGGAACTACAGAACTATTCCAGGCCACTGTGCCTCACTTAAACAAAGGCTTTATTGCAGGTAGAGGTGTTTAAGAAACACATAACAAACCCTAAATAAAACAAGGAAGCACGGCACTAGATTGGATCTGTGAGTTCTGAGTAGCTGCACTAGCTGCCAACACCGGAAAGACTGCCAAGAAAATACATGCTTCTCTCGTACAGTAAAACTCTTCTGACACGCACACAAAATAGCAGAGAAAGGAAAACTGGCTCATTACAGATAACCTGGAGCTGAAGAAGTCGTTCTTTAGAGTAACTATTTATGGACATTCAAGCTGACATGCACGCTACATGGAGCAAAATAAAAGGGTCAGTTACACCACAGCGAACTACCAGCAAGCTACCTTCGACATGGGGCAGATAGAGACAGTAGTACAGAGCTCACTTCAGATCTTACATACCCCAATTCTTACTCAAGAGAAGGGAATGGGTGGTAAAGCAGCAGATTACCTTATTAAATGTAAAACGTTCATTAAATATAATAATTCATGTACAGATATTCTACATATATTGTATCACTTCCAAGGGGAAAAAAAAAAGAGTATACAGTTAATGCAATAAGTTGTAGAAGAGTGAAAATATGTCACCTAAGAAGCAATGAAGCACCATGTAATCAAATAGCCCTTGCAATACTGTGTTCAATTACACACAGTCAATCTTGTAAACTGTGCCCAACGAAAGAATAAAGTTGGTTTAGGAAGGGACGGAGACACCAGCATGAAAGCAAACTGAATGAAGTTGTGACAGTGCAACTTACAGCAGGGACCGAGTATCAGCAGATGCAGTAAGAATATACACGATAGCGTATGGTAGATCAAGACAAGTAATGAAATGAGAAGGTTATATAAGCAGATAAAATGGGAGATTCTCCTGTGATCTCAGAAATTTATCTGCAGCTTAAGAAATTTCCCTGTGCATGCACTGAATGGAACCGGGTGGACTGTGTGGCACCCTCCACCTGCTGCCAGGACTGCATTAAGCATTCCCTGGCCAAGGGACAGACTTGGACTGACAGACCTCATTCAAGTGGAAGGCACTCCAGAAAGCAGCCATCTCATTTCCTATTGACAAAACAAGTTTCCTCCAATCTGTGCTGGGTCTTCTAAAGCCGTAAAAAACCCTCAAAGAGGAGAACAGAGGCCACTCAAGAATGGGGCAGAGAGGCAGCAGACAGAAATGCCAGAGTTTTCAAACTTCTTATGCAAGTACATAAATTCTGAACTTGAAACACTCTGACCTGGCCTCACGGTGAAGAGGAAAAATAAATCTAAGTATTCATTTTCTGCCTAGAGTTGTGTATTTTTCTATGTCTTTTTTTTTTTTTTTCCTTTTTACATAAAGTATACAACTACTTTGGGAGCATTTAAAGTTCAGCATCCATTATGTCCCTCTGAACCTGTAAACTATTAAAGGTATTTATGCTACTGGGAAGACTAGACACCACCAGTGTTCCCTAGGGAAACCTAGTACCATTGGACTGAGTTTCATTTCACACACTGTGATAGTATGGCAAAGTGTGAAAGAGGTCCTGCTTTTGTTTTCTACCACAGAGAGAAAATTAAAAGCAACCATTAAACTGTTTGCTTCAAGGTTCAACCAGTTCGATGGTTGCTTATAAAGTGGTGTGATGAAGTGGGAGCAAAAATTCTAGTATCCAGATAAAGCAACTTTACCAAGCTCTCATGTTTCTATGAAAACTTAAAATAACAACATTTTATTTTTTTTATAAAAAGAAATATGCGCACAAAATGAATACCTAAGTTTCTTCTCCTTACATGTTAGCCTCATCAAGATAAGATGAAAAGATGTTAGACTAATGTGAATTTGACTACAAAGAACAACCTTCAGTGTGGGCCAGCTTGTTTGTCTTAGTACATTCTAATTCACAGTTGGAGCAGAATAATTTACCATATATATGTTCACATAAGTGAAACATAAAATATCAGAATTTTCTCTGAACACGACAGTGCAAGAATATCATAATAAATGAAGGTTACATAAAGTGAATATCTCAGCCACTGAATTGAGAAAGTTAAGGTTTTTAAACAGAGATGTTAAAGTTGTTTTGTTTTGTTAAAAAAAAAAAAAAAAGAGAGAGAAAGGACCTAATACTACTTCAAATACTTCAACCAAGCAACATCATTCAGTTATCCTGTATGTTGACTGGACTGACCTCCTTAAGTAAAGCAAAGAGAGACCATCCCAGGAAGTGCAAGATAGGTTTTATATCCTAGCTATGAGTACAAAATGCAAGGACTTACAGTGCACAGTGATGGTGGTCGCATCCATCATGCTTTTGTCAGTCAGAGAGCACTTGTATTCTCCTGTTGCATTTCGTCTCACATCAGCCATTACATAAGTATCTGAGCTTCTTATACCTTCTGTTTCTCCCTGTGGATGGAAATAAAACATTTATTGTATATGGTCCTGTTAAAAACATTGTTTTGTTGATTTATTTTTTTTTAATTATAAGGATCCTGAAATACACCAAAATATGTTTAAATACAGTATCACTGAAGTGTAGTTACCTATTAACAACACTAATGTTTATTTACTGCATGACTGCAGAGGTTTTTTTCAAAGAAAAAATACAATTAAAAACTTAACTCTTTTAACTGAATGACTAGCTTACTTCAAAAGAATATAAAAATAGAAAATCTGAAAGTTCAGCAGTAAGATGAAAGAAGAGGAAAACAAAGACTAAAACAGGCTACTAATAAGTGTTGGAGAAATCCCAACAGCAAAACAAGTTGTTTTTAAATCTGTAACTAAAATGGCATATTCATTTTAGAAAAAGAAGTCATGAAGAGTACTGTATTATACATTTTCCAGCAGCACACTACCTTAACATGCGGTTACCTACAAAAATTGGTGTTTTGAATTAGCCAGAAAGCAACATTTTCCCATTGCCCAGTTTCCACTTGGTAATAACTCACTGACTGAACAGAATGAAAGCCTAATTCGTATCTCTGAATCCAGAAGGAGATTTACCAGGTTTGTCACGATACCCACGAGTCTTGCAAAGGAATCGCCAATCCCATCTCCCCTTAAGAAAGAGGGTTAATATTAGGTAGCATGCAGAGTGAAGATCAGACAAACTGGCATGTTTAGCTCGCTCACTGCGATCAGGAAGCAAGAAGAGATGCCATGCACTTCTTCCCTGGCATACACTGAATTCCTAGGATGACTCACTGAACCTAAAGTGCTGAAGAGCTAGTCTCCCTTGCTACTCTTCAGCAATTCGAACATGCCAGGAGTCCAAAGCAGAAGAGGATTATGTTCAAAGGGCTACACATGCAGTTTTTGAAATATTTAAAAGCATGCCACCGCTTTCGGCCTCTCCCATGTTCAGCTCTGCTCGCTACTGCAATAGGAACAAAAATGGGATATAAACTAAGAGAGAGAAGCAGGACACAGGAAGAAGGTATGAATTTTAGAATACAAAGCCACATCTCTCTGTGGATTTCACCAATACTAAGAAGATTAACAGCATCAAAGCCTTTATCTTTCTCAATTTTTATCTTATGCATTTGACAGATTTGTTCTACACTTTCTCCTGTGCTGTCACACTGGTTCTTTTTTGTGTTGGTATGCCACTATACAGTTTAATTAATAAATACATAAATAAAAGAAATTGCAAAAAGATTAATCTGTGGAAGTCTAAAAAAAAAAAATAGCTGAATTAATTTCCTGTACTTTCACTGCTGAATCACCATTATGACAACAAATGAGATGGTTTTATTCAAGATGCTAAATTGCTTTTGCCAAGATTGCTTTTTATCAAAACATATGATGACGTGAAATGAAGACTAGCAATTTTTAGTAAGTCCAATCCCCAAAAAATTTTTGGGTGGGTTGGGGGAATGGAGAGGTTCTTCAAAATATTTTGCCTGAGTTGGCAAGGCATTCTCAGAGAGTCTGATGGAATGGCTGATGTCTATTTTTCACTTCAGTTGCAACAGATTCATTCCTTCATTTGTTATAAAATCACGTATACGCTGACATTGCATCAACGTCTGTAGGAAGGAATGATACGGAATATTTCACTAGGCAGTGACAGCAAGGATGGACTTACTGGAATGTAAAACAGGAACTCCTGTGGAGGAGGGTTGCCATTCCCCGAGCACTCCAGGGTGACATTATCACCTTCTTTAATGGTACTACTTTGTGACAGCACTCGAATAGTCACCTTCTCTGTTGGATCTGTGAAAACAACATAGACACTTAACAGCTCCCACAAAAAAATACACAGTAACGCTATGCACAGGTTTTTAACAGCCAAAGAGTACACAATTTTATCATCAAGCAGGTGAAGGTGCTCACGTGTGTTGATCTTTATATAAAAGAACTGAAGTTAATTAGGCCTTCTATGTTTTTGCCAATTCAAGTAACCGCAAAGAAGCCCTATGATACAACAATTCATTTTTCTACACCAAAATACCCTATAATAGAAACAGGGATGACTACAACTATGTCAAAAACTTATAAGAAAAAAACCAACCCTGATCAGTATGAACAGTTTCACAGCATGATTTCATTATGAGGGATTAACTTGTCCTCTGTGAAGCTTGCTGTTCAGAGGACTCCAGCAATCAGAAAAACAACCGAGGCTCTCAATGCCTTGCCTTAGTATTAGATAATAGCTTTCTTCCATTAAGAAGGAAGAAATATGAACTAAGCAACTCTATTCAGCCTGTTCTATATGCTGATCACTACAGGCTTTCAGAAAGATGAATTTTGTGAACATAATAGGACCCTTAACATAGTCAACAGAACTGTAAATGTAACATACTTCTGTCATGTTCAGTGAAGTTGAACTATAACTTACATTTTACTTCAGTCATTTTTTTAAGGCAGAGACAGAGTATACTTTAATAGATGTTATTCTTCCTAAGGAGAAGCCTAAATACAATTTTTCAAAAACAGAGTAAAATGAACAAAATTGAAGGAAACAATATGGGCAGATAACTCTCACTGTTTTAATTTCAATGAATAAATAAAATTCCACCAAGGATGCCAGTCTTGCATTAAGACACAGTACAGTGCCCCTTATTAGTCACCAAAAAAAAAATCTAGACAGCAGAGAAACCCTTCCCTGACAGCTGATTTTGTGTGTTTAGCGAAGCATGGGCTCTACAGCCCTTCCGACCCTTAAGGCATTCATCATGTCCATCTTCTGCTGTGGGATCTCTCAATAACAGGAGCTGCAGTCTGTTGTAGCCTCTCGATGACCCGGAGCCCTAGCATGGCTTCTCATCTCTCTTCATAGGAAGAGTGGCACCAGACTTCAAAAGGCCACATCCTCCCTCCTTCAGATGCAATGCCCGTGGCTCCCCTTCCACATCCAAACATCATCCTCAATACCTTCAGTGCTGAAGCACAACTTTTCCCACTGAGGGAAGTCCAGCACTGCTGGTGGTGCGGTACACAACAGACGTCAGTAAGTAGCTGCCCATGAATCACATGCACACCTCTTGGCAGTTTCTGCCCAAAAACCCAGTTTGAGGGGCTGGCTGTTGAGCTAGCCTGCTGCAGAACCTGTCACGTCCTCTGTCAAGTTTATGTAAAGGGGACCAGATGAAAGAAAGATATTGCAAAGCATAGCAAGATACACCCTGGAGTTGCTTAGGCTTTGTTTCAAGACTAAAAAGGGAAGAATTATACTGAGGAAGACCTTCAGGACTTTTAATTTGGAACTTTTTTCCCTATACAGACAAACAGAACTGGATTAAAAGTGGACACAGTTAAATAAGAGTGACACTACTGCAAACCACCGGTCTTTCCTCTGGGCATATCTTACCCTTCTGTGCACTGCCATCAGCTGGGAGCAAATTTTTAATCTTATTCTCTAAACTGTAAAAAAAAAAATAAAATAAAATCTACAGAAGTAAATACCAGAAGGCTAATTAAATTGTTCTCTAAGGTGAACAGGTCACCCTTCTGAGGAAGGCAATACAGTGACAATGTTCAGTGCAATACTCATGCTAAGCAGCACTCGGCAACGTGCTTCCCTGCCTTCATTAGTGAGCAGGAGCAGCTTGGTGAAGGCGTGTCTTGCACATGTCCCTGGCTTGGTCCATGTCACCTTGTGCTTCTGTAAACCAGAGGCTTTGTATCTGCTTTCTGCAAGAGCGAAATTCTGGAAGCAGGCACCAAAGGGTGAATTTAGTGAAGGAAGGGTATTTAGTGAATGAATGCCACTGTCTCAGACCCACCATACCCACAACTGATGTCATTCAGTGTAATTTTAACAAAAACATAGCTGCTGGAAGCAGCATGAGTAAAGATCACTTTTAACTCTAATCTCTTATGGAAAGGAGTTCATTTATAGCAAGACAGACACTTAACAAGAGGGCATGATTGGAAAGTTTGCCTGACTAACATTATCTTTTTACATTGATTAACTCTGAGCAGAACCGAACATATCCAGAGCCTAGATAATTTAGATACAATCAGACATGATTTAATTGGCCAGTGCCAGTTCTCTTGTATTACTCATGCTACTCTCCGTAGCATGCTTACTACAGCTGCAAACCAGAGCCCATAGTTAAGCACTGTTTACTGCTGGCTGAGTTACCTTTCTCCAGCTAGCACCAAATTCTGCAGGAGCTCATTCACTTTTCTTCTCGCACTGTTACAGTGGCTGGCTGCTTCCAGGGGGTCAACTGGCTATTAAACACTTGAGAGATGTCACTAACTGGAGATGGCACTAACCCTGAGCTAATACAAACAGTAACACATTTCTTAAATTCTGACTAACAGGTATGTCTTCAAAAAATAAAATCTTTTATAGGCATTAAGTGTGCATTCCCCATTTCTTTGCAATAAACAGGTAAGTTGCAAGGAATCTCACTGGATATCAGAGTGAACAGCAGGTCTATTTTATGATTTTTGCAACGTGCTTCAGAGACACAAAACATGATAATTTAACAGTCAATTTTAAAAAAAAAAGTAAAGGCTGAAAGACATACTTCCATTTCTTAGAGGTGGGAGTCTGGCATTTTTTTTCATATTCATTACATTTGAAAGATTAAAAAAAAAAATCACATTTATTGAGAAAGAAACTAATTAGGATCACTGAACCAAATTTAAAAACAAAACCAAATCAGAAATCATTATCCTCAAGTAACATCCGTCAAGAAATCCATCTGTTGAAGCTCTGGATGTCTGTTAATAAAAAGTTTCAGAAATTCTTTTGGAGATGCATTTGAGCAGAGTATGGAATTGAAGTTACTGCAAATGAAGATATGCAAAAAAGAAATTGGGCAACCTTTTACTCTAAAGCCAAAGGTATTCTTGGAAGGCAAGGTAGAAAATACTTTGCCACTTCAAGTCCAGGACTTTTGTTTTCAAGCCAGTACAGCACACCTCCTGGCTGCAGAAATCCTGCGTGCATTACTCATTTTCTTCATATTCAACTGGATTACAGGGTTGTTAGACAATGTATACTAAGGTCCTAGGGTTGTCAGACATTGTATACTAAGGTCCTATTGCACATCTGGACCATAGATTTAGACCTCATTGTTCTTAAAATGGGGACTTTATAAGCTGAGGTATTACCTAAAGTGCACAAAGAAACAACACTTGACTGGATATATTGGTTATCCTTGCTTCTCTTCATTCTGTTACAACACACTGCCTTCTACAGTCCTTCACAAGTGTCACTTTACAAGACCCTGAAATGCCTCTTCCACCCTCCCACACTGCTAGAACCTTCTCTGACCTTTCCTTGCCAACTGTTTGTTTTCTTTATTCAAAGGAGAATTACGATCTCCAATAACAGACTAAGGAAGTTGCTTTGGGACTTAGCCCAGATGGAAGTAATTATTCACACACATTCTCTACTTTAAAATTAGAAGTCTACCAGTACTCAAATGCCACATTTTAAATGTAAATATCAGCGTCTTACAGCTGTAGAGAAGCTACTACATTTCGTGCAAGATAGTCTACTGGCATTAGCTGCTTGGTGCTGACTCGTTCGCAAAAACGAAAAGCATTTCAGTGTAGTGTACTGAAAATTATACAGTGTATTAATTGCCTATTTCAGAGTACACAGATCATTCTGATCACCCCCTATCTTCGCCAAAGTTCTGAAAAAAGCATTTCACAGTAAATGCTTGTGGTTATCACTTTCCTCTTGCCAATCCAGTCTTAATATTCAGTATTCTACTATTAAATAGAAAGAAAACTCAGGTACATCTTAAGATAAATAAAAATCATACAGACATTATAATCAGACCTTCAAACCAGCTTTGAAAACAACACCTTGATAGTCAAATAGCAATGTCTGTAATTTTGTAAACTGTCTCAGATTTTTCATATTTCTTTTCCCCAAGGAAGACTTCATAGAGCAATAGATGCTTTTTAATAACTTACAGTGAACATCGAAGACAACTGGATCAGACTGTATCATTTTCTGGCCAGATGGTCCAAAATATGTCACGCTACAAGTAAATTTAGCGTTTGCATCTTCCTTTGTTGGCATGTACTGAAGAGATGATGTCATGGTGAAGAGCCCAGTTGATTTGTCCACAGTCTTTTGCAAATTTATGACCACAACTGAAAAGGAAATATTGTTTCACTCACACTTCCTACTGCAGATACATCTTGCTTGCCTTTTCTCTATTTATAGTTATCAGGCTGCAAACACACAAGCAACATGACAAATTACCCAACAGACTACACAAAGAGTTTTCCTTCAGTATCGCCACTGATATTTACTAGGAACATTTTATCAGCAACATATTCCTAACATACTGTATATTTTTAAATCAAAACAGAAAACTAATTTTCAATTATTTGTAATACAAATCTCAGCTTAATAAGAAGGCCCCAAAAATGCTGGCAAAACCCATTTTTAAGACCACATTTATAACTTAGCATTGTAAGCATTCCCTGTTTTAAGGAAGCTAAAATATTGACCTGATCAGCCTATCAAAATTAAAGTTGAAAGGCAAAAAAGGGAAGAAAAAAAAAGTGCTCTTCCTAAATATCCTGGAGAATAAATACCTGCATAAGAAGACTATGACTATGTCCAAACACAGTATTGGACAGGTGTAACACTGAGACAATTAATACTGTATACAAAGCTGAAAATTAGATCAGTTTCTACCAGCTACATAGGTTCAAGAATGGCTTGTCAATAGCATAAAGAAGGCAACCTTTCTCCCCAAAGTGTTTTTTTAAGCGTAGAGAGATTATATGACATAGCTTGGGTGCTCTGAGAAGCACCCAAGAAGCTTCCTTCCAGTTTCATGTTTCCGAAAGAGTCATTTTCCTCAAAGGAACAGTACTTTAGACTAGAATAGAGCAATTCCCATAAACTGGGAGTTTACGGGAACAGTGTCCATTAGTGAAATGTACCTTTTTCCACAGGCTGCAAAACTCTCCCATTTTTGTACCACGTAATGTTGCCTTCAGGATAACTATCTCTTGCAATGCACTCTCCAAGCTGCAAAACAGACAGGAATTAGTAGCCGGTTTTGTCCACTGTTTTTATAGGTCTGTTTTCACTTAGGGTAAAAACTTCTGAACAGTTCAAATGCTTAACCCCAAATACATATATATTTAAATAGGACAAATCCCATCAGTGTTTAGGTACAATATGAAAGAGGGTTCAGTGATGGGTCTAAGACCATGATGGACCCTGCTTGCAGGGCTATTAGGGTATTGTTGAGGGAACCGTTCTGTGCTCAGTCTGGCTACACAACACGATTTCCCACAGGCACAAATGCACATGCACCCTCTCTTAGCCTCAGTCCATCACCTCTCTCCGTCTCAACTGCAAAGGAACTTTGGGCAGCCTTCAGACGTATAACTTTGAGGGATAATGCTGCTCTTACCATTTTTAGCTTCTCTGTTTCTAAGAAGTCTGCTTGATGCAAGATTTCTGGTTGAGAAGGTTGCTCTAAAACATAAATAGGATAAAAGCACCAGTGTCAGAAGAACAAACAGTTTTTTTTGAAAAAGCAAACATTACCAGAAGATGTGTGAACTTTAAGACTAACTAGAACAACCTGTGCTGCTATAGTCTTGACTATATTTTGCCATTAAAAAAAAGAAAGAGATACTTCTACCCCAATATCAGCAAATGGACTGCAGAGGAAGAAAAAACACTATCTTAAAATGTGTCATACTTTCCATAATGAATTCCATGCTTCCTGATAATATAAATTTTAGCCAGGCAAACTGTTCAGTACCTGGGAGGAGAAAACCTGCTCTGTTGTATCTGATTTATGTGACACACATGCTGGAGAAGGAACCAATGGTACAAAAACCACAGCAACATTAAAGCAGCTTTACTATGGATATTACTGTAGCTGAGCTGCCACTTTATAAAGGAACAAATTCAACTGGATCATTCTTCTAATGCTTATTTTTCCTAGTGGGTATTGTTACATTTAGGAAATTCAGACGACAGAAGTAGGTGTAATTACTTTAACTAATTTAAAGTTGCTTATGACTCCCTTAAAAAAAATAAACTTTTTCTTCAGTGCCAATGTGTCTTCTTATAAAGTTTTTTAATGGTAGACGGACCTCTTAGCTTGCCAAAGTGGAGGATCTATCAGCATTTCCATCATAAAAAAGCACTTTCTACAGACTATATAAGTTGTCTGTTAAAATAGTTTGGCCTGAAGCCCGGAATGCAAATTCTTATCTCTAGAAGAGATGGTTTTTCCCCCAATTTCTAAAAAAAGTGGGGAGGAGTGAGAGGGAAAAATAAATCAATGTTTGCACAGTCAAAGAAATCTTTGCACTCTAACTGTATTGCTTAAATAAGTATATGCATTATATACTTTTACAGACTGACACATCCTTAACCACGCCAGCTTACAAAATCTTTTTCCCCAAATCAAGCTCCCTTTGAAGTACTGCCAGCATTCCCAACCCCAGCAAATTCCATGCCAGCTTGCCAGAATTTCAACACCCTGGTGAAGTTACTCATCTGCAGGTGTACTGCTCCTGCTGTGGCAGAGACCGCAAGCTTACGTGTTTCCCCAAGAATTCACTTGCTTGGTGTGCATGTGTATATGTGTGTATGTACACAAATGCACAGATACTCTTCGCTTGGAAGCCAAAATGGAACAGGAAGAAAAGCTCAAAAAGGAAATGAAAGGCAATAAAGAAGCTATTTATCTGACATTCTCAAAGAACTTGCTTGTGGCAAAAAAAAAAAAAAAAAAAAGAAAAGAAACAATGGAAGCTAAGCACCAAACCCATCACGATGTCTTCAAAGGGCTAACAGAGTAAACAATATTTTTTAAAGCCATGTGCATGTTTATTTCTTTTGTTAGTTATAAAGGAAAATGGTTAACCTATTTCTGTAAGAACCTGCCAAGGACAAAGCATTTTCATGTCAATTCAAGCAAATTAGGTTTTACAAGACCAGTAACAGGCCTTCTGGTTTAGATTTTCTGGTCCCATAACCAGGAATAGTTTGTTTCCTGTCACAGTCACCAGCTGATCGAATCAAACCACACAGCCTTCCCCCAACTTTCCCTCCTGTCATCTCTCTTTTCCCCCAGGACTGCTCTCTGTGGCCATTCAGGAAGACCTCCGCTGTGCTCTGTACACCACCTGCATCCTTTGCACAAAGGGAGTCAGTCAGAGGCCCGCCGGTTCTGCGCCTTTTGCTACGTGGGTGCCTTGGTTCCCCTGCAGAAGCTGGGGATGGATGAGAGGCTCCACCTGTGCTTGCAGAGCAGCCGCTGAAAGGAGATTCCTGCTGCCAGATCCCAGCAGCCACCGCACACGTGCGAAGGTAATTTGCTATAAAAGACTTACTTGGCTTTTACTTTCTACAGCGAGATGAAATTTTAAGCTTAGCAGCAGCAGAAGACACTTTGGGAGGTTTACAGCTTCAGCACACAGCTCATCTCTCAGCTGAGAGCTCGCCTGAGCACTCTGCAACCCCACACAGGTACTACGATAGGAGGCTCACTGCCTGCGCCAGCCAAATATCGGTGCTGCTGGACAGCAGCTAGTGTCTGCGCGGCTGCTCTGCTGGAAACTGTGTCCATTTCATTCCAGAGAAAGAAGCTGACGGGATCCATCTGGAAAGCTGGTAGAGCTTGTTTGAGTAGTCCAGTGAGTGTGACTAGCAGGTGGGATCTGTGCAATGAGCCATTTTGGCTCGTTAGCCCTGAGCTAATCAGGTAGCAACAGCTGGGGGTGTGACAAGCTCCAGTGAAACCCAGCTTTAGTCAAGCCTTCTGGGACAGGGCTGAGTTTCAGATACACAAGTCTTTTGGTTTATGAGGGTTTGCACCACGGTAGCTTAGCTCTGTATCTGTGGTTCAAGGAGCTTAGAAACTCCACTGAAGAAATGAAACACCACTTAGAAGTACCACTGAATAAATGAAGCTTGCAGGCTACTCTTAACTCTTTCATAATTAAAACAAGCAAGAGCAAAAACTGAAAAGCCCCCAACCAGTCTCAAGGAAGTTAAACGCACAAATATGTTATGAGAGCCCTAAATAAAGTTGTGAACTCAAAATGAAAAACTGCAAAGGTAACTCTTTCTTGCCATGCTATGTCAACCACATTACGTATGTGCCATCCTCCACTCTTGTTTTCCTCAGTAAATAGAAGCTTTCTCTATTAGTATTAATGCATACTATAAAATATACAAGCTGTGCTCCATGGCTGAGTTAGCATTGTGTTAATATTTAGTACAGTACACAGTAATTCGAGCCGTTAGTATTTAGTTCACCATATACCACTGTCTCATCTACATATTTACTGCTGTGCGATAAGTAAACATGATAATTCTTTATCATTTCCTTTGAAGCACTGAGTTTACTATGCGTGCACTGAGCGCGCTTGTCCCTGTCATCATTAATTCACTTGTTCTTACAGTCAAATGCAAAGTGAAACATGGGAAAGGGAATTATTGTTGACTCCTTATCTACCTTCAAACTCATTTATGTCATTGACAAACTTCTGCCAAGACAACACCGCAGCCTTCCTGACACCTTCTCCCAGAGAGAAGCACAGGATTTCCCTTCTAAAACATATTCTTGTTGTTTAAGCAAAAGTGTGGTCTGTTTGAAACTGCAGCATGTACAAATGCTAACCTTAGCTTCAGCTGACCTACATCCCTAAAAAGGAGCAACCAATGCCCTTCCACTGGGCGGTTCAGCTTTCGAGGGAATGTGTTTCAGCTCTGAATCAGGTTTGCCAATGCTCGTGTCTGACCAGAGCAGGACTGCTCTGGTTCGCACTGCAGATCAGCCTCACAGCATGTAACCTGGGTTCCTATGGGTGCAATGAAACCAGAACACATGCTTCAGAAATTCCCTTCATGCTTCCCACAAACAGTGCATGGGACCAGACCACGTCTAGTTCTAAGTTCCCCATAACATGTTATTGCTTTGTCCTCAACACCTACAGATCCAATTCTGTGGCTGCAAAACTACTAATCTAGACGTAGCCATTGTCACTAGGACACTGCAGAGCCCAAGGAGACCAGTCCTTCCAAGACTAAAATGACCCTCCGTCAATTGCTCTCAGAGGATGCTCAAAGGTATAAATGCCACGTTACTCCTTCAACAGACCAGATGTTGAGACCTCAAATTTGACTTCATTAATCATAAAGAGGAGGATCTCCAGAAGCTGCTGGAAAGAAGCCTCAGGAAGTCAGGCTTCTGAGAGACTTGCTGTTTCACTTAGAACAAACAAATAAATCAAAAAAAAAAAAAAAAAAAAGAGGAAAAAAACCACCCAGCACTCTTGAAAGTCTCCACTGTGATCAAGTAGTTGTAGTGACATCAAAATGGTAATATACTTTGCAGCTCTTTCTTGCTCTAAAAGAGAACTGCAGCCTGATATGCCTCCTGGTAGTTCAACAGGGAATAAAGTAAGAATCTGGGGCTAGCAGCTGGTTTTCCAACTCCTCGCTCACTCAAAGGTCATGCCACTGCATACTGGCTGCTTGGAGTTGCTTTAAACCTCTACACTGATCTAACCCTTTAGACCACACATGGTTAATGCTTCTCTCCTGCATAAAAATTTGTTTAGAGAACAAATGAAAAATAATCAGTGCTAATTTTACATTTTTGATTTCCAAGGCCAAATGACATCACATAAGTGAGTCATTATCAAAGTCTAAAATTCTCTTTGAGCCAGCACTTATCATGAATAAACTGTAAGTGCAGGCAGTCCTTTTACGTAAATGCTACCAGTAGATTACATTTTGAAAGCTGCAGAAATTTGCTAGTCTTAGTAATGTACTCAGCAAAGCTTACTTTCTTGGCTTTAGTCTTTCCCTTAAATAAAAGTTTTCTTAATTTATGATTCAGATACTGATGAAGGTTAACAGTAGTAACAACGAGATTTACTTACTGAAGACTTTGACTATCGTTGGCTCTTCGGAAACATCGTCTTCTGTTACTAGCATACATACAAATCTCTTTTCATCACTGATTCTTGCATTCCTGATGGATAATGTATAGTTTTCTGAGAGACTCAACCTGTTTTTGTAGTCTGGTACATCATCATACTGTACATTTTTTTTTGTTGATGATCTGAAGGCAATAAATACTGGAGATCCATTTGGCATTTCCTATAATAAAAGGATAAACACCTCTATTTTGCATGAACACTCAGATTAATTTTAGAAGTTCCTGAAGATCTGCAATTGGTACAAAACCATAATTTAAAAAATCTTTAAAATACATGACATTACTTTTTGCTGATTAACTTCTGCTGCACAAGCAAGAAATTCAGTGTTATATGAGAGCTAGTCTAAGACTGCTGTTGTACATGTTGAGAATATCATCAGCAGAAGTAATTTCAGTCCTTTGACTCAAACTGCAGCACAACACAGGGCTTTCTGAGATCAAGGCTGGTGTTTCTGGCACCACCTGACTCTGTGTATATGAAAAACTCATTTGAAATAGAAGCCTTCATGAGCTAGGCTCAAAAGCTTCAGTTTCCCTTTTTTCATGATTGTTTTACATATTCATATTGTTTGTCTGGGATATTCAGACTTCATTCCAAATGCAGGATTTAATCAGGCATTACTGCCTATTTTATTCTAAATTAGGTTTTAGCTTTCTTTTTTTCCCTTTTGTCTTTAAAGGGCCCAAGAGCTTGTGGCATGGGAATATACATACAATCAAATACTTTTATTTATGCACTTCAGGATAATCTGAAAAAAATAATTTTGTAGACATCCTCCTATTGATACGATCCATATCAATCAGTATGCAGTTGCCATCCTACGAAGGAATACAAAATTGAGAGCATTGCACAAACCTACTGTATCAATATTTTATTTTCATGAGACCAAGTTACAAGCTGAGTGGTGTGGGCTTCAATTTCCCCCCTGCACAGAGAAGGGACAAGACAATGTCCCCCTCTAAATACAGTGAGGAGAAAGGTTGAATCCAACTCTATGTTCAGTACTGTGCTGAGGGCTGAAAAAGGTTTTAGTTCCCTTTTATCCTTTGCACCTTGCAGCACTGATAGTAGCAGTGCTCCCAGCAGAGTATCTCAGCTTGACTGCAGAGCCCACAAAAGCATGACGACGCTGTGACAGGAGATGAGTGGTGTCAGAGCCAGGGCTGGGAGCAGGAGACAACAGTTAATGTGAAGCTCGAATTCCCTTATAGTCTTTTTCCCTCTCTCACTTTCAAGTCTTGGATTATTCCAGGTGTCTGTCACACAGGAAAGAAGGCATCGCCTTAGCTTTATACACAAGAAGTTGGCTGTCAAGCACAAACGAGCTCTTAACTCTTCAAGCCCAAATGGGATTCCTCTTTCTATTGATGAAATAATCACCCTCCCAAAAAAAAACCAAACTCGCAAACCAACGAACCCTCCCCACCCCAAAAACAAGTGTTAACAGCTGGAAGCTGCCCTGGGAGAGCTGGTATCAGCTTCACCTGGTTGTATGTTGACTATGTCATCAATTTCTTACAAACTGCAGCTGCTTTTTTCACATCAAGTTTGTGTCCCTTACCATCAGCAGCAGATGGTACCAGTGATGCGTCCACACACTTAGGCCAAGCTATAATGCCTCCTTTTGCTGACTGGTGCTCATCACTTGTCTGAGATAAGCAACCCAAATGCACCTTTTCTTAAGTAGCCTTGCATCTATCTTCACAGAGGTAGACTTGTGTCTTCCCAAGATTTCTGACTTTGCATCCCAAAACATATTTGCAGAGCAGGAATTCTCAAGTGCATGAGGTCTGTAAAATCTGCAAACCTCTAGGTACAAGGGAAAGAGGTAGGTGGATGGTGCAGTAACAACAGAGACAGATCCTTCTACTTTAAAATAGACTGGTGGATGCCATTGAAATAGAGAAAACTACATAATTTTAAATCCACTGTCAGAGTTGAAATCACTTGTTGCTGGTAACATTTTGGTTTGGAGCACGCAAGGAGATTTAGATCAACTTTGCAGAAGCATGGAAAACAGGCAGGGTAAGACCACTGCAGCTCCACTAAGGTCAGCTCCACATTCCTCCCTGTGCATAAAATACACTCAGCCATGAAACGATGCTGAGACGGCAACTATCACATCAACCAAGCACGGGGACAGCATTTTCCTGGGGATGAGGCAGGCCCTGCCTCAGGCAGCCTGCTTCAAAAGCATTCAAACATACAGCGGTGGCTCTGTCAAGCTAGTGAGATGCTGCTGGGTAACATGCCAGATTTCTAACACAGGTTGGCAGAGGACCCCCCGACAATTATTTCACTTGAACAATGAGATTAATTCCTCAAACCTCTCATCTATACTTGGCAGAAGTTATACAGCTGGGAATCTAGCAGTCTTTCACGCAGAAATAAAAACCTTTGCATATGAGGCAGAAATCCTATCAATTGGAATCCTGTAGCCTCCTGCACAAAAAATATACATCGCATACCAGCTCTAACGAAAAAAAAAAGTAAGCTATACTTACATATTTCCATTTTCCAAACATAAGACCATCTGGTACTTCTAGACGACAAGGCATGGTAATAGTGTCTCCATATACTGCATTTACTGTATACAATCCCAGAGCTAGAGAAGAAACAGAGAAAGAGAGGAAATAATTAAAGCGTTTTCTTGAATTCCAATACGCTAACATTTGGTGCATAGTTACTACAAAAAAAAAAAAAAGCCACGTTCTTTGTAAACGGTTATTTTCCAGCATGCAGGGTTCATCCCAAAACCTCTAACAAAGCAGGATTCCTGCCACTACATTAGTTTACTTAAACATTAAGCCCTTCTTGGACCCACGTTTCCTGCTGCTGTCAGGAGGAGCCACGTGAATTTTCAGACAGGGTTTCACCTGCTCCATTGGATGACCACGCACACTACAGTCAGTATGCACAGCTAGCATTACAAACTCGGACCTTGAGAAGGAAAACCCCAAAACATTTATTGTATGAAAAATTGGCCACTCCTGCCTGGAGGGGTTACGCTGCAATGCTCTGCTGTGATGAGGCCAGCCGACAAGCCTTACCCTGATTGCTGCACTACATTAAAAACTTAGAAAAGAAAGAAAGAAAAAGAGAGTGTTATTTGAGTGCTATGTTCCCTTAAGCCTGGGAGACAAACTAGTCTGTACATTGAGGTTTTGGAAAACTGAAGTGAAATGGTTCTATGAATTATTTAAAAATAGCTTTTTAGAAACCTCAGCACAGTGTTATTGTGCTAATGCATACGATTCACAGGGTAGAAGTGACCCACTTATTTTCATTGTCCAAAACATGCGAACTGAACAAAACCAACAGGCCCTTAAGTGAAGAACTGTTAAAATGCAAGGGAGTTTCAAGCAGAAGATGTTAAAACTCTGTGCATTTGCCACGATTTCGCTGTGCAACATTTCTTGGCTCCTGTTTTTAGCAGCCACCCCTGCTCTCGGGGAAGCCCAGTGCTCCTTACACCGCAGCCCCACCAGCTCGCTGCTGGGAGGTTTTGGGCTGGCCTCCGGTGCTCGCTCGGCGCCACGGAGCAGGCACGGTGGCTGCCAGCTCTTGCCCACACGTCTGCGGCTTTGGCCAGGGTCTTCTGCCCACAGAGTCAGGACCCTCCCCATGCTCTGCCTTCATTTGCAGCTGAAGCTGCATCGTTACGGGCTTGCTGCCAGAGAAACATTCTCTAAGAGACAGTAGTGGGATGCTAGTGATGTGGCCACGGCTGCAGCAGCACCCCATCCTTCTCGCAGGCGTAAATTTTTTGGGTGATTCAGCCCTTCTTGCTCGTGCTGGAGAATGGGCTGAGCAAACCTGTTCCCAGGTGCCCCCGAAGACCTGAGCCACAGCCCCTTCATCTTTCCATGAGTCTTGAAGCAGCCACTGGGATGACCTGACAGTTCTCTTGCCTTCTGCATGTATACTCCGTGGGGAGACTTTCCCTAGGGAATTGCTTTTCCTTGAGTAATTTTCAAAGATTCAAACCTTGAACTCCTTGCCCGTAACTTGAATTAGACAGACTCCAGAACATTTTTCCTCAGGTGAGGACTTCTGAGCTCGCAGTTAGCACCAGCCAATACTCGTCATTTGCATCACTGTGACAATTAGGCTCTTCTCTATTTTCTGTTGTACTACATGGAGAAATACTATTCCAAAATCCTTCCTTAGAGAAGCTTACAGCCTAGACGACATCATATGGTAGAGCAGAGAAGCAGGCAAGCAAGCTGGAGCTTGATGGACTAGTGGAATTCAATAGGTAAGAGGCAACAGCACTGGCATGTACCATAAAATTTCTTTTCATCATAGCAAGCCGTATCAACTAAGCAACTGCTAATCTTCTGACGCTGTTATATATTTGGTCACAAACATGCTTTGGGTACATTATTCCCATTATAAGGGCTGCATGCTCTAATTTGCTGTGGTTTGCTTTCTAACTTACAATGGCAGTTGGTCCACTAGATGGCGCTGAATAAGTGCACACTCTACAAGCAAAGCACAAATTTTTGGAGAGAGCAGCTAACTTTAATTTTAATGAAATAGGACCGACGTTTTATGAAATCAAACTACAAACAGAAGTAAAATTCAAAACAGGAATATTTTTTCCCCATGACCCTCCCTTGCATTCATCCTTGTTCTGGTCTTCACGAGGGGGACCACACAACTTGGGCTTTGCCAGCTGAATCCTAATGTTCATTTCAGCTAGAGCAGGAAAGCAGCCCTTTTTGGTTCCTCTCTCCCACGGGTGCAAAATTACAAGAGACTTGCAAATCTTTATTCCACTGGTAACCAGGTTAGTACTCATTCAAATTCCAGGCACTAGTAACTTGAAATTCCGTAACAGCATTTTGCATCACACGGAAAACCAGAAACCGCTCTTTCGGCTAGCAGATATGCTCCGTCATTAGGGAAAAACAAAATAACCCTGTGGGATCTGCAAGGCTGTTCGCTACTGTTCTCTCCTAGGCAGTCGTTTAACCCCTGCGAGTTGCTAAGGTAACAAGCATAGGCCACCAAATACTTGACAAACAGCCCCAGGAATGTGAATGAAACTGTTTCTGGAAAGGATTTACGTTTGTAGCATTCAGAGCAGGTAATCAATGAATGGCCTGATAAATGGAAAGCCTGGCCTCTGATTTTGAAGAATTCTTTCATCTGAGATGCATTCCTTCAAATGGAAAAAACCCTGCAAAATCACATCTTGTTGACATAAATTCTGCCTAAACTAAACCATACCGTTTTCTAGGAATTTAATACAGAATGAAAAAAAAAAAAAATAGGTTTTACTTTACATGCAGAGAAACAGTCTTTAGAAAAACACAAAAGGTCCTGCAGTAAAATTTTCTCCTTCCTCTTCTGTAGGGAGAAATCTAGGACATTTAAGGAGTGCAAACAAGTTGAACAACTGCAAACTTTCACAGCAGGAACTGCAGTAATCTTTGCAAAACAACTTTGCAAACCAATACGTTACAAAGCAAACAAACAAAAAATCTCAACAAATGTAGAAATTCCTCTTTGTAGCTATTAGATGCATTTGTAAAATGGTGCAATGGAGAGGAAAATGACTGCTTTAACTACAGAATAATGCCTACCATTTATTTTTTATTTTTTGGACATAGACTCCAGCTCATTTGAAGACAGAGAAAATGAAAGAGAGACTACAAATACATAACAAATTGTTCCATGCCCTAACACCACCCTGGGTCAAGGTCAAGGCCCTCATATCTCATTAACTGCAGGAGGGAGCGAAGGCAATTGTAGGGAATAACACAGCAAGAAGTCACCAAATGTCATTCCCTGCCCTGGTACATTTCTGATACAGCTTTCTATGGCTAATTAAGACTTTAACCTGCTCCCCTACATGATTTTCAGATGTTGTCTTCTAAAACTGAGGTAGTATCATTAACAACAACACTAATGCAGAGGCAGGATCTCTTCCCACAAGTGCTGGGGGAAGAAGCACTGCTGAACTAGCTATGGGCTATAGCTATACCCCGAGTTAACCCAGCTCACCTTCCCGTTCCCTATATCCAGGTCTGAGAACGCTGAGGTACCTCCTAACTCATTTCCCCCTCTTTGACCCAGTGCTGAAGAAACTCCACACGGAGCCAGATTAAACCTTTCTGCATCAGTTCGGACACGGGAAGAAAGCCGCAGCATCAGGAGGTATTTCAAGTCAGAGAAAGATCCCAGCAGGATGCTGCTAAATTGAGATGACATTTGCTGCTGACGCTATTAATTACGGCACTTTCCACGTCCCCGTGGCAGTGCTAACTGGCATCCTTCTTTGTCCCCCTCTCGGCATGTGTTGCCCAAGGGAAGAACTGAGCAGTTACTACCCACAGACTTGGGTGACAAAACCCAAAATCTGACTAGTTGATCAGAAGCTTAGAGGCAGAGGAGGGGCTATTACTGTTTTCTTTTAGATCTTCATCAAGAGTGCATGATGCAGGTCATAATTTAGACTAATTATTATTTTTTAAATCAGTGGGGTTACATAAGAGGAATGATTAGAAGGCGAATATCTAAAAATCAGGAAAACTGATGGTTTTTTCCAAGGTAACAACAAAAGCTGTAGGAGGTGTGTGGGAAGTTGCCATGTTTCCCACCTCTTTCTTCCATCTGAAATACTGGATGCTTGTCTTGCAGAAACCCCTTTTTGAAGTGCTTAAAGGTAACATTTGTAGGAAAATGTAATACAGACCACAGGCTGTTCAAAGACCCTTTAGATGCAAGATTCACCAGAGACCGTGAACTTGTGTCCAAAAATATGAGTAGCAGAGGTACTGCCTGAAATGCACCTTCACCTACAGGCTCAGCTGCCTCAAAGTGCAGCTTAATTCCACTCAGTAAAGCGAAGGACATTTGGGAAACTGAGCCTCCCTCAACACCTCAGAGTCTACCAGTTTAACTGATGCTTTATATGCACAAAGACATCCTACCTTTTCCTTCTCCACCTGATTTTTTACTGCTGATGCTCCTGACCCTGAAAGGTTCAGCAATGATGCTTCCCATTACACTTCCTCAGGAGCAAGGTCTCAGAAGACAGCAGGACACCGGTGCCTGTGCTATTGGCATGCTCGTAGGCAGAGGAGGTCAATTCACATCCTCCGGAACGGAAGTGTCCAAAGCAAAGAGCTATTGTGTTATTTAGTGCCTACTTCAGAAACTGCCAGTTAAATTTGGCACTCCAAATCTTTAGTTGAGATTTCGTCCCTCTCAGCTTATCTCGAAGTAGCCCAGGTTAGCTCGTATGTAATACATTGTGGGAGGCTAAAAAGATTTGCCTAATGAAATAAAGATTTTATTACGTTGCTTGTTATCAGCTTTGAAGTATCCACAGGCACATTTTTCTTTCTGCCTTCCCCTCCATTTCCTAATGGGATTTCAGGTACATAGCTATACGTGGGTCTTCTTGAGCATCCATTTAGGTACCAGCCAGGAAATGTCAGTACTTCACAAAGACAGTAATTGCATGTTATTGAGATCAGAAAATTGCCTTTTATTAACAGAGTTTTATTCTATTGACAAAGCAGTATTTGAATGACAGCTGGGTGTTGGTGCAATGCAAAAGGTATGAGCAAAAACTGTCCAGCTTTGAATGAGTTGGGACTTGGCTTCCTGTCCCAACTGTTTGTTGATGCTGACCATGCTTTATGGTGACTTTAACATTGAAAACTAATTTTCATTTAATTATAAGCACTATTTAGAAAGAAAATTAAGAGAGTTCACAGAATGGTTAAGGTTGGCAGGGCCCTCTGGAGGCCATCTGGTCCAATCCCCGCTCACTAAGGTACACCCACAGCAGGCTGCCCAGGCCCACCTCCAGGTGGCTGTTGAAGATCTCCACGGAGGACACTTCACCACTTCTCTGGGCAGCCTGTGCCAGTGCTCTGTCACCTGCACAGCAAAGATGTGCTTCCTGATGTTCAGAAGGAACCTCCTGTGCTCCAGGTTGTGCCCACAGCCTCTTGTCCTTGCACTGGGCACCACTGAGAAGAACCTGGCTCTGTCCTCTTTGCACCTCCCCTTCAGGTATTTGTACACGTTGATGAGATCCCCTGAGCCAGTCCCTGAATCATCTTGCTGGCCCTAATGCTGGACGCTCCAGTAGCTCCACTTCTCTTTTGTACTGGGGGTGCAGGGGTGCAGGACTGGACCCAGCACTCCAGGTGTGGCCTCATCAGCACTGAGCAGAGGGGAAGCATTACCTCCCTGACCTGCTGGTGGCACTCCACCTAGTGCAACCCAGGACACTGCCAGCCTTCTCTGCTGCTATGGCACGTTGCTGTCTCATGTTCAACTTGGTGTCTACCAGCACCCCCAAGTCCTTCTCTGCAAAGCTGCTTTCCCCCAGCTCAGCCCCCAGCCCATACTGCTGCATGGAAGTTGGACTCTTCAGATAGTATTCAACTTCCAACTACTTTTCTTCTCTCCCTTTTCTTTGCCTGGCAGAAAGTCACTTTTTCAGAAAAACATGCCATGGAAAACATGGTATGCACTTTAGGAGGTCAAAAGACTGATTAAACAAGGAAAAAAAAAAGAAAAAAAGCTTGCGTTATCAAAATTCACACACATGACAAACCCTGTTTGAGATTGGTGGGTATGATCATTCCTTATTTTGTAAGTTGGGCATCAAAACACAGAAGCAGGGCAAACACTTCAAGAAAATTCAAACGCTGATTATCTTCATCTTACATATATGATTAAGAGCAAGCGTGTGTTTGTGGATGTTATCAGGTTATATAAACAATATATTTCCTACCTCGCCTTGTTTAAATAGTGAAAAAAATCTACACACCAGTGACTAAGAATATTACTTACAGGAGAGTCGTCAGTATTATTAAAGATGGAAACTAACTTCACAAAAACATATCCAGAGGAATTTAATGTAATATGCTTTTAAAACAACGTAACAGAACTTGCTGAAAGGTTTCTTGCACTTTATCACAGCATTCTTTCAACATTTTCTCATCCCCGAATAATATTAGAGTTCAGGCAATTTTAACACCAAAGGACAAAAAAAAAAAATCCTTTATCATCTTCTAAGCACTGACGCAATGGATAGCAATTACCCTTTGGAACCATCAGTGCTTACTTGAGCTCTGTGAAGATGTGAAGTAACTGAATGGGAATGCACATTCATCTTTTTTTCTTTTTTTAATTTTTTTATTTTGGCAAGACACAACTCAAAACATGGTTTCTACTCTGGAAGATGTTAAATTTCCTTTTTGACAAGCTGGTCAAAGAAACACCTACTTAACTAAAGATACAAGCTGTCAAACCCAAACAGGCACGCTTATGTGCTTAACACTAATTTTGGCAAGTACAAAGGCAGATTAGGGAGGTGGGGCTTGGCACCCAGCAAACCCAAGCCATCAGACAGTACTGAACAGGGAACAGGCAGAGTAGAAACGCTGACAGCACCAGAGCTGGAGAGCACCAAATATCAACATATTTCAGGTATCATTACCCTATACAAAGCAGTATGCTTGTTGAAACATTCAGAAGTTTTCCTTATAAAGGGGGAAAAATACTAAAGAAAACATGTCAACATTTACGATGGGGAAGAAAAATAAAACTGAAAAATTAATAGCTGTGAAAAGGGTGGTAAGGGGCTCATGCTTTATCTGAAATCACAACTTGCAAGTTGCACTGCAAAAGTTGTACGTGGCTGGGAAAGTTGGGAGGGATTTTTTGTTTTAAGCCAGCAAGTGTGAACACACATCCCAAATCACTCTTTACATCTTTGAACTTTTAAAATGTTGTCAAGCTATACCGCTAATAACTAATATTGTTCTCCTGGTTTCAATTTCTACATAAATCATTCAAATGGTTTCCTTCTCAGTACAAAGAGACCATCTATAACTTGCTCAGATGTCCTGTTACATCTGACTGCGCGGGCTCCATCGTGTTGCCAACAAAGAAACCCCCGGCCACCTCCTCCATCTCAGGGCAGGAGGAGGAAGGACAACATGTCCTTCTCACTGGTATTTCACCCTGCAGTTCAGCCAGTCGTGCGCATCGTGGGAACCACAGTTTTCTTCAGCTGTCACTATACTTATACATGCATACAGCTTGGCTTTCTGTGTAACCTTACGGGTGAGCTCAAGACTGGGACTTCCATGAGTTTAGGTAGAATAGTCATGCAAAATCCCACTGAGCACTACAACCACAATTTTCAAAGTCCACACAGGACTCTGGGTGGCACCTAACTGCTGCTTATCTCACTGAGGGCTATTTCTGTGCTGAGATTTCAAAATTTCCAGCTGCTTCAGTACTTGGGCAGCAATTTTCCCCACCTCCCACACCAGAATACAGCTTTCCTATCTGCATGTTCCCTTTGTGCAAGCTTTGTTTGTGGCTTGGTTTGGAATGATTGTAGTGCAAGCTTTTGAGAAGTTTGAGGGAAATTTCAATCCGCAAGGCAGAAGTCTTAGAAAGTTTTGTATTTCCAGGGGCAGACAGCTTTGCAGAAGATGCTAGTGTGCAGTTTACAGGGCTATCATTACAGTGAGTTTGCCTTAGCGATGTTCACACTGAGCACTCCTCTGAACATTTTATATCATCACTGGAGAACGTACAGAAGAAAAGCTTCTTCAGCCTGAATGTACCAAAACTCCTAGATTGCTTATATTATTATAATAATTCTAAATAAACTTTGTCATTTTAGGAGCTTTGAATATTATATATAAGGCAATGATCATGGCAGTAATCATAAAAGCATCAAAACATTTCTAGAATTTTTGATAGGTATGCAAAAGAAATTTGTGCATAGCCATCGTCTCTTAAAATTTGAATATTCCTCATTAAGTGACAAGGATAATGAATTTAAAGTAAAGCAAACACTGCTTTCCAGGTCAGGTAAGCTTTGAAACTACACACAAAAGCATTAGCATCTGCAAAGCTTGAGATCAAATGAGTAGTTCAAAGCTCAGCAACCGATGCAAAATGCTCTGCAAAATTATTAGCATCTACACACAAGCTTTCCTACAGCTCCACTCCAGCCATTGCTACAGCACCCAACTCCAAGAGGCAAGGTATATTTCTAAGACCAGAAGCTCTGAAACTTGACCAGCAAGGCTCTGGTTTGCTTGGGAGTAGTAAGCACATCTCTGCTTTTTAATCCAGCCCCTTTGAAATCAAGAAGACCCCAAAATCTACTACAGAACTGGAAGGAAATCCCATGAAAGACACCACTGCCTTTGTACTGCATGGGATAACAAAATTTCTTTTTGAAGAGAAAGTCCTAAGCTTTCCAAAGCTAATCCAAAAACAATCACATTTGTTCTACAGATTTGTGCGTCTAAATTTTCAAATTCCTTGAGTAAATCTTACAGACTTAATAAATTACATATATACTGTAAGCAGGTAAAACATAGTGTAATCCAAGCAAGTATCTGCAAATACAGCATAGGGAAAAGAGAGATAACTACTTAAAAATCCCGAATTAGCATAAGGCTAGCAGAAACAATATTTCTACATCTGGATGGAATCATGCTGAAAGACAACATTGGTAAGTTGCAGTCAGAAGTAAAACAAAAACAAAAAAAACCAAGAAAAAACACCATACAGTGGAAAAAGCTACTTTTTCACAACTGAAGCTTCAGCAGAAAGACCACTGCTAATGACTCACTTTGATGACAACTTTTACAGTAATTTCTTCAGACAGTTCTCATAACTCAAAGGAAGACAGAAGATGGCCAACACATCTTGATACTTCTGTTCAAGAGGTAGCCATGAATACTAATGGTTTTATGTATTTTTTTCTTTTAAATATCCTAGGAATTTGAAAATTATTAAAATAGTTACCAACATATGGTGTGCTTTTTTTCATTTTTTCATTTTTTTTGAAAAAAGTGTTCCAGCACATCTGTCAAGGCAGTGAGTTGTAGTTTAACAAGGGTTGATGATACAAGCTGTTTGCGAAGAGATGAGCAGCAAAATGGGGAAAAATAGTTCCTGCGTCAATACTGCAGTAAGTTTCAACTTTAAAGGGTACATCTATTTTGGCAGTGGAATCAGCAAAGCCCCTTTATTTTGATGAAACCTCTTCTTTCTGAGGTTAGCCTCTGATTGCTCCCCCAGCATACTTCTTTTCTGCTTCTCAGCTGGCCTTCCAAAACACTCTCCTATTTGATGAAACTACTCTAATTATTTTTCATCTTCTTGTTATGCTAGTCAGCAATGCTGTCAAGTATCCAATAGCTTAAAGGGGCTTAGAAGTTTCTATTAAGTCACAGAAAACCTGTAGCTCAAAAATAACTATCTAAAATCCCCTGAAATCCTGTGTTAAAAAAAAAAAAGCAAAAAACCCAACAAAAACACCAAGAACAAGAAAAAAATAAAAAACAACAATAGAAAGTGTACTAAATAAAGAGCTGGCCCTCTTGCTTTTTCATAACCTGGTATTGACAGTGTGGATCAATATACCCACAGGCTAATACTGCAGAAAAAGCACCTAATTTATACATAAATGCTGAATAAAAAGCTAAACAGCGTATGTTTTCCATATCAGAACTATGAGAGATTTTGTTTTGGTACTCCAAGAGTATATTACCCTGTCATCCTAGATTTTTAGTCAATGTCAAGCTGGCAGCACACCAACGGAGAAGGAGGCTGGACTTCTGCCTCCTGCATCCTCCTCCTTGCTTGTGCTGCTTGGCTGTAGAGAGAAGCTCTGGAAACGTGGCTGCACTGAAGCTGAGATAGGAGAGCAGACAGCAGCAGGGGCCAAACCCACTGGCTCCTTCCAGGGGCACGTGGAAGCAAACCTGCTGTTTCTTGTACATGCCACATTTGGGCTTCCTTCCTACCACATGGCTGGGACTTTGTTGCACCCAACCATTAACCTCTTCTCATTGGCCTGCACGGGATCACACCGATGAGAAGAAGCAACTGCAAGACTGCAAGGAAGCAGTCGCTGCATCTCGCTTGGTCAGCTACTGTTTGTGGAGAGGTGCAATCACTGCACCATGCCACGACTTCACCGTTACCACCTGTCAACAAAAAACAGGTAGTGCACCAGTGTCCCTGACCCAGGGTGCTCCTTTCCAACTATGGAAAACACAGGAAAACAAGTTTTTGTTCATATGTGTCCACATATGTTAGTAAAGTACACACTAGCTTGTCTACATACAAGCTAGTACATCCCTTCAGATTTTAGTCTGTGACTATCCATAAACAGATAAGAGGACAAAGAGCAGATGGGCCTTCCATTTTTTTTTATATATTTTTTTTGTCAGGAGTTATGCACTAAGAAATGTATGCCTTTTGCAGTAAGTTCCAACTCTTCCATCAAAACAAAGGTAAAATAGTTCAAACGAGCCTCTAGCTTTGGAAAAGCAGCCCATAAGCATATTTTTCCTTCTCCTGGGATCAGCCAGGTGCGAGGATGCACACACAGACTGCAGCATCATAGAAAATTCTGCCCCTGAAGCCACCTGCTCCCTAACAAACACACGAAGGGCTCACGGCCACGTTCGTACAGCCAATGGCAGCATTGACGCTGGTTGTTTCTTCTCACTCGCCTTCTGCGCCTTCTCTACTTCCACTTCAGAGGAAGTAGTGTGCTTAACATACCTAAGGCTGGCAGTTCAGGTAACGGAATTATCTGTACCTCCCACACTAAAGGTAAATAAAAATATTGAGCTTCTTAGTAAACAACAACTTATTAAAAATTTATATTTTACAAAAAACGTACTGTCCAAAACATATAAATATTTCTTACATTCCCTTAGGTATGAAGGAACCTCAAGAGAAAATCAACGTACTAGAAAACAAATCAGAGGACCATTTTTGCAAAGAATGAGCAAAAACAGAGAACAATAAATAACTGACCAGATTAATGAATAGTAAACAAATGCAATGGAAAATTTTAGGAATTATGAGAGAAAATCTAACAAGAAATTAGAAAAATTAATGCAGTTAAATCAATGTCACTGTAATCCTTTTAAGCAAAGGAACCGCGACAACAGCCACAGCTCTAAGCCAATTTTCTTGTCTGAATTTTCTGTTTTCTGTCTACAGTCCTCCTTATGGGAAGAGGCACTTCCCTTCTGCCTGTCTAGGATCCTTCCATGTTGAAAATTAATGCCTGACAGTTTTCATGAATCTTTTCCTTTTTTTTTTTTTTTTTAAACCGTGCTTGTTGTTCCTCTACTTCAAATCATGGTTTGCTCTGATATGTAATCCTGAAACAAAGAAAAAGGACAGACATCTACTATTTTGCATGGTCCAGATCTGCAAACTTCACCCTCGTATTATCAGTGCCTTCACCTGGGCATTTGCTTACTCATGCAAAACTGTCCTAAATTTCTCATCCCGACTGCTGTTGGCTTGATGTCTGGTAGCAGCATCCTGCTCTACAGCACAACAGGGTTTTGAGCAAGCAGAGAAGAATCTAGGTGGAAAAGGCATCATTTTGGCTCCTCTTTCTTACTCAGAGCTCTGAAGCACTTGCAAAAGCTGTAACCGTACTGGTGCAATAATAATCCCTTACACCACAATAAGTAGGATATAAAACATTTGGTTAATGCAAGTTTGGCAACTTCCAGAAGTATATGCTGTAACTTCCCCTGCTGCTTTGCTGAGGCAGTCACCTGAAATCAGGTATGCATATGAAAATGAGAAGAATATTTTTACTAACTACCCCTCAACCAGGCTGAGGGGTCCTCAGCTATTTAACAGGCAGTATCCTGCCACGCTTACATACTACAGTCTTATTTGCCAAACCTGCTGCTTGATGTTTTTAGCAGTGTTTACTCCCAAAGCAACGAGCTAGACCCAACCAGCTGAACCAACCACAATCTGTGAATAATGTGTACAGAGTATTGTTTTATGTGAATGAGCTCTGTTTATTTATGGCAAAAAACAAGCATTAAACACCTCAAAAAAAAAAAAAAAGTCTCATAGAACTCACAGCTTTAAAAGGCATAGATGAAAGGCAGATTTATCCTTCCATAGCTTGGGGTGAGTTGAATAAGCTGTATCAGCTGTAAACAGTAAACAGTAAATGTCCAGCAATTGGTAAATGGAAAGTTTCTGTTTTATGTTCATCAGGTGGCTCTGGTTCAGTGGAAATCCCCCCTGGTTGATGATAGGCTTTTGGCTGCTACATCTGTTTTCCAACTGCATTCCCTACTGATAAGGTAGATGACAAAGCGACACAGATGACATTAATATAGCCTCAGTGGAATCATCAGCGGGTCTTTGTTACCTAGAGACAAGACCTATCATTTCACTGATGGCACAATAACATAGGTGTGAGGGGGGAAAAGCTCATTGAAAGTATAATGTGATAAATCCTTATGATTTATGCTAAAATAAGTGACTGACAGCTCCTTTGAGGCTCTCTTTAGATTTAATGGGCTCCTCACAGACACGGCTTTTTAAATTTCACAGATGCCTGTAGCCAGCCCTGGTACTGGCAACTGTCTGCTGCTGAAGGAGGATGAGCTGAAACAGATGTGCTCTTTCAGTAACGGGAGAAAACAGCAGCACCTTTATCTCTAAAGTTTTGTCTTTGCCTGTCTTAACCAGTATCCTGAAAATTAACAGGCGTGGCAGCAGCACAAACAAACTACATAAAAATTAAATAGTCATCATTACACAGACTCTTATTCAATAGTGAAACATGATCTGCACTGATCTGCAAATACGTAAGGCTGGTATGATTTCACTGCCTATCATTTCTATTTGCGGAGACTACTGACGTGCAATGGTATGAAATGCTGCCAAATACTGGGGTCTGTTTCAACCCTGTATGTATTCACATATGTACATGCATATGTAAGCTAGCATCTGATGTGCTGTTAATTTTCTTCAATGTGTGATTTCTGTATTGTTTTGAAAAAAAAAAACCAACAACTGCTTAAAATAATGCTGTGTATATAAAAATGCTGAAAAGGACCACTCAACTGCAGATCTAATCTGGCTGACAGGCTGATGGTGTCAAATGATTTTCCAATATAACATAACAGCATATATGTACTAGCCAGTTATTGAATAAATTGCTGTAATATGTTTCAGCTGCCCACTGGAGAAAACCATGAAAGGTTAGAGACTGCAAAATAAGGTTCCTATTTATTTATTATTAATATACAATTTACTTTCCGGATTTTCCAACTGCAGACATTGCTTCTGCCAATACAGTGTTGCTATTAAGTTTAAAAGCAGCAGCATGCATTGTAAGGCCTATCTTTAGTCCCCAAATAGGTACCAAAGAGTTACTAGAAGTGTGTGGAAACAGAAATAACATAGAAGTTCAGTCTTTTAAGTACTTATGCACATATTTATCTTCAATAACAGATAGTCCCACAGCATGAAGACTGGGGCACAACAGAGCAGTGCTGTTACTAGAAAACAGTTATGCTGAATAGGACTCTCTCCCAGTTATTACAGATTGGGGTAGCCTCTTGAAACTCCAAGGACAACATTTATAAGATAATACAGAGGCACTAACAACCGATTGCTCAAAGACGTCATCCAGACCAAACCTTTGTGTAGCCCTCTTCAAGGCACCTGAGGAGCCACTGCTGTTTCCAGCGTAACCCCAATGCAATGAGCTCCCCAGCTCCAGGCTTGCACTGTGTGCCTCAGCGTCAGGTACAATCCTGTCCATGGCTAGCAGGAAGAAAAATGTTGGCTATCGGTGTAATACACTGCACTGGTTTTAAGGAACATGTTCGTTACGTGCCACTAGTTTTGACATAGTTTGACATTCCTGAACAGCAGCAGTGGAAATGATAGCAACTGCACAGAGTTGAACGATTTTGATTTGAACACCTGAGTAAACAGCAATTTCTTTGAAGTAGCCAGCCTTACATACATGGCTTCCCATGCAGCATGGCCAAGCATATATGCTGTCATTGCAACTCTGTAAAAACACATCTTGGTCACTGCCAAGTTGACCATCTCCCCTAAAGACCAATCAGAAACTCCTTGTAGAGAAGACTATTGACTTTTAGTTAGCATGACAGCTTCTCTAGTGCATTATGCTCTTGTAAACTGCATTAATGCACTACTGCACTTCTAAGTATAGTTTGACGTGATGTTCTGACCTACATATTGGGGCCATTACCAATTTCCTTATCCAGGCGCTGCTGCTGTCCATACCACTTTTCCCTGAGGAGACACACAGAAGACTGAGTTGCCATTTTGATTCTCTGCAGAAACTTTTAGGTGTACACTGCTAGCTACTCATTTCTAGACACGACCATGTATTCAGAATGCTACCGTGGTGCAACAACCACAGAAGGCCCGGTGTTTGTGGTGCAGCATGCATGTTGGCCAAGCCAATGAGCCACCGTGGTGCTAGGCTGGAGCAGATCTGCTGCTCGAGGGCAGAGCCTTTGTGCAAATCTTCATGGTGTTGTACCACATGATAAATGAGAAGAACCTTACTTCTTTCATAGTTACTTCTTTCATAGAAGAGAGGCACGTCAACTTGTGTTTTCTGCAGAGAAACAGTACTCACAAGGCCCGGCAAGGGACTGCTTCAGCTTTGGACACAAACTCAAAGCATGCCTGAGTAGTGCAGCCACGCGGTGGCCCTTGCAGCTCTCAGGCCTGAGGACATTCATGTAGGCCCCGCAGACCCCAGCCACCACTGGGCCTCGGGTCCCTGGCAGCAAACACCCCCCACCGAACAAAAGCCTCCTTCCTCTACCTCACACCACCGCCGAGTGTCTGTGGGGTGCTGAGGGAACTGGCAGTGGGGTGGAGAGCCTGGCCCCCGAAGACAAAAACTTGTCCTTCTGTCTTTTGTGAGGAAGCAGGTCAATCTCTCATAGTCTCCAGCTTCTGTAGAAAACACGCATTAATTATCACACTTTTTTAATGCTGTTATACCTAATTATTCTGAAGAAACCCTGAAAACTAATTATTGGTTCTGGAATCTTTTTTCTTTTTTGGAGCCAGATGGTGCCCTCCCTGAAATACCAAGGCTAGAGAATTATTTATGTGAGCTCTGACCATGTCTGAACGGCCTAGGGAATGATGTATGTTTTTAATGCCCTGATACTGACAACAGGCCTTTTTACTCTAAATTAATAGGAAACAAATGTCACACAGCAAAGACAAAAGTGACTTTGCAAAGTTTTATTCCTTAGAAGTTGCCTTTTTTAAGAGACCGGTGTCCTCACAAAAACACCAATATCTGCTTGTGTGAAAGAGAAGAGGGACACCATGACACGCGTGTGCTCTGGGCTGTGTGGGCATGAGGGGGAAAAAATCAACACTATTTGCAATAAGGTATCTAATTTTAGGTTGGGTTTAATTGGATCTCTGTTAAAAAAGGGAAAATACACACAAAAATCAAACAATAGGCTGATTTGCTTTGTTTAACCTACAAACCTGGGCCTTCACAAACAGCGCTTTGAAGTACCTTTCCAAAAGAGGTCAATAAAAGCCTAAAAATCTCAGGCTTCCTACCTGTATATTACAGTTTTCATCAGTGAATCTCAGTGTACTCTGCCATGGACATAACTGCTACTCTACTTGTTTTAAAACAGCAAAACAAAGGGCCACCAAACCCAACACCATGCCCGCCAAAGGTGAGGAGGGCTGCCAGCTGCAGCACAGCCAGGACCAGCAGGAAGAAGCAACAGGCAGCTGGCACAAAGCAGCTTTGAACTGAGTGACAAAATACCAGGCTGCAGGGTTATGAGAGCGTTTCAGCTTCAGCATTCACATTATGCCCTGTGCATTATCCTAAGACACCATTTAATAAGCATCATGCCTCGTTTTTTAGGCTCAAACAACAAGAAGCCCCTACAAGTAGCTTCACACTTGAACCTGCCTTCTGTGCTCCAACAGCCACTCCAAGCAATATTTTTCCTCTCTAGACAGTCCATATAAGTATCTGAAATTGGCTGCTGCGGTAATGAAATTAGTCCAACATAAAATTAATATCCCTCATAGCTGTTTAAAAAAAAATACCTCTCATTATTATAAGTATTCTACAATCAAAACAAGGCACCTTAAATCAAGCTGAATGCATTTGAGTAGGTTTTCATTATCTACATTTATCTTAGGTACATGGCATTTCTTTCTCATTAAATTGCAATATGAGGCATCTTGTACATATAAAAATATGAAAACATATTTTCTTCTCAAAATGACTAAAATGTGATAAATGCCCACTCAATACTTCCCTTGCCTTGATGTTTCCCAGAGAGTACCATATGGCTAGTCTGAATCCCTCAACAAGAGGTTTCCTGAATTCAAAACTAATTTTATTTGGCAACTCCTTTTTTAGAAAATTAAATTTCCATAACATAGTTTAAATTATCTTCTATCTAACAACACAGTGTTTGTTGTTTTTTTTTTGTTTGTTTGTTTGTTTTGTCATAAGTACAAGCAAGCTCTTACACGTTTGTCATTTTTGTCTGTAGAGTTAAATTCTTTAATGGCAGTATCATTTTCTAACACAGTATTACTGCACATCATTAATAATTTATTATTTCATACATGGTCCCATGCATCCCCTGTATCTCATGGTATTAGGGACTCCAAGGATTTGGGGTATGTAGTCATCTCTTCCTTAAACAGCTGTGCAATCTAAGAAAGAAAAGTAAAGGAGAAGAAACTTATTGTCACTGCATCACAATGCTCCAGTGCGTGGCAGACACCAGTCAAGCAGTGTTTGGCAAGATTATTTCGCGTTCGATCATCCACAGTCCTGCCACGAAGATCATCCTTCTTAGGATTTGTCTTCCAGAAAAACCAAAGAAAGGAATTCAACAGCTAAAGGCTCTTCTGAAGAAACCAGTTTATATGCCCAAACAAAATGCAGAATTCTGAATTTGTCCTTTATTTCGCACCAGGCTGAAATAACTTCATTTCTCAGGATGGATACAATAGCTACAACAGTAATAGCTATTACTATTTAATTCCACTTCAAAGAACAAAGTGTTTTGTCATATTAGGATACTTCTGTACTCCTAAAAATAACTGGAATATTGTTATCATGAAACCTACTTTAGATATGGTGGAGGTTTTTCTTTTCACCTAAAGCAAATGAAGCTCATATGATTGCATTGCTTGTGGGTACCCCACAGGGAGCCAATGGGTTAGGAACTCGACAACCTGAATGTAAATTCTACAGATAAATAAGAGAGACCTCACTCCCAGAAGTTTCGTGAGCTCGAGAAGGATAAATTAAAAAAAAAAAAAAGGATAAAATAAATAAATATATGTGTGCAAAAAAAAAAAGTTGACAGGCTACCAGAGCATCCACCCTGCAGAGAAGTTTCAGAGGCTTCTGGGAGGTGACAAGCTTCCACCACAACCTGCTTTGTCTGCATAGGACCCACCAAGGGGCATAAGGACATGGAAAAATAGCCATCACGAGGCTCCACTGCCCCTCATTTACTTGGTTACCTCTTTGCACCTCACCTGGTGCCAGCTGCCACATTGTACAGACAAAACTCTCAGGGAAGAAGGTGCACGGGGATTTTACAAGTGTAATGGAAAGACTGTGGAGAGGTACTGGAAAGTATCAGCCCCACTGATACTGGAAGAAGTCAGCAAGTTGAAATGAAAGAAAGGTCTGCAAACACCCTTTACAGACAAAGTGAACTACAGTTGCTGACCCCGTTTTCTATCACCAGCAATTAAGGAACATGTTTGTAGACTGTTCTAGCACGAACACCACTTCATTAAAACCATTACTCGAAAAGTGAGCAGTTTTGCCATTGTATGCTTCTCAGCTATTGCAGTAAAAACAAACCAAAAAAATATGTAAAATTCCAGAAAGCATTGGCAATATAAGCAAAGAGCAACAAAATAATAGGAGAAAAGGGTCTTCTGCCTCCAAAATGACGTTCAGGCAATTCAGTGGGTGTAGCAGAATTGATGCATCAAGGCACAGTCCTAACTAATCTTACAGAAGCAATTCTAATTAGGCAGGAAATGAAGAATCGTCCCTTTCAAGCTGGCTGAAAGAACAGTGGATTGATTTAAATCAAATCACTGATTTTAATCATGGATTTAAATCAACCAAGCAGGACACCTTGATTTAACTCATCTACTTTAATCTTGTACTTTTTACTTTTTTCCTAATGAAAGCTCATTCATTTTGTTAAGATAACATCAAGAATTGTAAAAAGCACATATTTTATGTTAAAATGGATTAAAAAAAATGTATCCTCACTAAATGTTGATTATTTGTGATTACAAAACCTGAGCTAACATGAAGGTTGTTTTTGTTTTTTTCTTTGTTTCAGAGTTAAAAAGCATCACTTTTTAAAAAATCAATCACATTTGAAAGCTCATACAAGAACCACATTGAATGTTAATTATTTTAGAGACTGCAGAAGAATTAGGCCTTCATAAATATAAAAGATTTCAACTTAATTTTCTTCTAAAACCTTTCAGATAAAATGCTCCAAACCTACATCATCATAGACTTCTATTTGTGCTGAAGAACATTAGACTGCAGTGAAAGGTTATTTAATGAGGTTAATTTCATTATTCTCATACTAATGACCACATTATTTAAAGACACCTACCAATTGTATAAATCCCTACATTAGCCAGCAGCATCTTAAGAAATGTACAAGATACTACTGTGGCTTTCATTAATAAAAAAATAAAGAGGAAAGTGATAGTAGGATCACAATGCTGAATGTGAGAAACAAAACCAAATTAGATGCTACCTGGAAAAAAGAAAGCTTCACAACATAATGTGGGGAAAAATAACTCAAAACAAATGCCAACAGAAAGGGAGAGAACATATACTGAAGTATTCATGCTGGAAAAGACCCAGAGGTGACAAATGAGAGCAGAATGGATTTTGTGTGTTAGTACCAGTTGGTAATACAGCAGAAGGATGGGAAAAAACAAAGTATATTAACAAGAACAACAAAGACATTAAAAATCGTTTAAGGGATATTTCAGGAGAGTGAATTGACAAACACATTATATCTGGTATGCCCAATTGTCAACAGTGTACAGCTTTAGCGTTTCTTTCAAACTTGTTTCCTTTTCTTTCTTTTTCTTATAGAGCCTTGCCATAGACGAAAGTTATCCAAAAATACTCCTTTTCTACCATGGCACATTCAGACATAGTTGTCCATATGAAACTCAGCAAATCATATATGAAGTTACATGAGCTAAATGCAAGACAAAATACACAAAGCTCATAGCTGAGTAAAACCTCAATTTTATGTAGAAGTGAACAATTCTGACTGATTTTGTCAGGGAAAAATTCCCGATGAAAAAATATCAACTCTTTATCCTTGTGAGTTACTACTTAATTCTTTAGCAGAGTATTAAGGCTCTGCTAAAAATGAGCAAAGAAAAAACGGTGACACTTTATTCTTTACACACACACACCCCGCCGCCTTTGGTACGCATTCAAAGCTAGGGATTCAGAGCTGCTTATTTCCATGTCTTAAGCACCTTTCCTTACTCCTGTTAGCTCTGCAAAGCTTTGGCAGAAAGATGTGGAGCCTATCCGAAATCATTCACAGCAAAAGCAAAACTAAACAAAAACTTATGCTCCTCCAACCGAAAGGTTAAGCATGTTTGATTTGCTCAGCCATATTCTAACTCCTAAATCTCTGAGGATAATTTTTCCTCTTTTACTGACAATGTTTTTGAATAAGAAAGATTTACATTTGAATTTGAAACGTTAAGATAACTTTGCAGCACTTCCCTTACAAACTGCGGGAACCCAAGGCACAAAGTGGCAATCTGCTAAACAAAACAGATGCAGTGATTCGGCTGCATTTTTCCTTGACACACGGAAGAAAAAGAAGGACCTTTTAAACAACCCTCGAAAGCACACAAGTGATAAGAACAGTCAATCTAGAAGGAACATTCTGAAGAAAAAAAACAAGCTACAGTAGGTAAATGATGAAAATTTAACACAAAAAAAAAACAACTCTAGATTGTTGGCTTTTGGCATACGCTCATCAGATAACTTAAAGTACATCTTAAGCAGCAATGCAGAATTTCTTCTGCTACATAATTTCAGCTATTTATTTATTTATCACAGATATTTAGTTATTTAGCATATGGCTTCAGCTATTTAATATCATTTATTTGCCTGGGAGACGATTTTCTGAGGGCCAAGCTACACAATCCATGCACTAGCACAACTCCAGATAATGGAAGTTATCTACCTGCAGCTCCAAAAGCCTAACAAGAAACACAGCCGCAGTTTGGCTTGTTGGGTACCACCGCCTTGGAAGGTCAAGACTATGCAGAAGTGCAACAGAAAAGCTTTGCCACATTTAGGTCCATCTTTCACGTAACTAAACAACAAGGAAACTAAAAGATGATAAAGAAACACTCCCCAAAATCATTAGTAGGGCACTACCCAGTAGTTAAGGGAGAAAGTAGGGGCAACTAGAGGATAAAATAGGCTGGATTAACTCCTAGCAGAGACAGTATTTAAGTCCAGAAGTTTATTTTACACACTAACTCCCCTCCCCTGTATCCCTCTCCCCCAGTAGGATTAAACAGCGCCATCTAGCACAGACCAAACATGTTTTTCAACACTGGACTTGTTTACATTATCTTGCAAAGTTCATGTAATTTGGTGTGGAACACTGAACATAGGTTTCTCATCCCAACAGAGGAGGGGAAGAGGAAAGAAAAGCTCTCTTAACTTCAGCACTTTACTTTTTCCAGTCTTCACACCTGCATCTTTTAAAGTTACTTGTTTAACTGAAAGTAAATACTAGATGCATTTAGAAACTTGAAAAAAGTACTAGCTATCCTAAAAGAGCATCCATAAATTATACCATTACAGCAGGACAACAAAACTGGTTCTAATGCTATTTCTCAGGGCACTTAAGACACCTCATCATACACACATTTACCACACACAAGAAAAAAAAACACGCACATCCCATATGAACCTCAGCATGTACAAGCTCCTCTGGCACAAGAATGCACTGTCTTACAGTTAATAAATGCATCCTTAAATCACAGAATCATAGAATCCTAGAATCATTAAGGTTGGAAAAGACCTCCAAGATCATCTGGTCCAACCATCCCGCTACCACCAACGTCACCCACTAAACCATGTCCCACCTTTCCTTGAACACCCCCAGGGGTGGTGATTTCACAGATTTCACAGATTTCTCTAGGTTGGAAGAGACCTCAAGATCATCGAGTCCAACCTCCGACCTAACACTAAGTACTCCACTAAACCATATCCCTAAGCTCTACATCTAAACGTCTTTTAAAGACCTCCAGGGATGGTGACTCCACCACCTCCCTGGGCAGCCCGTTCCAATGCTTAATAACCCTTTCGGTAAAGAAGTACTTCCTAACATCCAACCTAAAACTCCCCTGTCGCAACTTTAGCCCATTCCCCCTCGTCCTGTCACTAGGCACGTGGGAGAATAGACCAACCCCCACCTCTCTACAGCCTCCTTTCAGGTAACTGTAGAGAGCGATGAGGTCGCCCCTGAGCCTCCTCTTCTCCAGGCTGAACAAGCCCAGAGAAGATGCCACCATGTGCTTGTTTTTGAAAAATCACTAAGCTTGTTAAATTTATCTACTAAAGAGGAAAAATATCAAACCTTTTGGTAACCAATAAACCCCCAAAATGTAAAGGACATCTAATTAGTAATATTAGTAAAATAGTAGCTATTCTTGCTGGTTTTGTCATACCAAGCTGCATACCCTTACTCCTGTAGTCTGTGCAAGCAGAGGACAGCCTTCAGGTATCTCCTGTTTTCCATCACAGTCAGAACTGCTGTGTGTAGTTACTTATCATAGCGGAAACACATGCTTTGGAATAATTACTTAAAAAAGTACAGACTAAGTACCTTACTCTGTACTTTTCACTAGAGAGGACTTTGCAAATTAATTCAAAGCATAGAAGCTACTGATAAGATAAATGACGGACCTCTCCGCTTTCTCTTGGGAAGGACACTTGCTATTCGCTGACGCACCTACTTTTAAGCCTCTTCCTTACTTCTATTAATCTACCAAAGAAATAAACCCTCCCTAGTCTTCTGGATACAGCCACGGAGAAGTGTCTTTTGGCTCTGTCACATGCAATGCGGCAATACCCTAAGGACAGCTAGCACTCCTATGAGTCTCTTTTCTACCTAACGTCACACCGTAGTTTAAGTGAAGAACACATTTACACTGGTATGTTCAGCGCTTTGGCTTCTCAATCCAAGGTAAATTACTTTTCAAAGAGTCTATACGGTTATGCATTAAAACCTGAAGCCAACAACAACAACTTCTGAATAGCTCTCTTAGAATTATGGTTCGTTGCCTTAATTTCTGGTTTGTCTTTCACTGAACACAGAACGCATCATTTCTTGTCTTAATTGTTTGTGGAGGATACGCGATCTTAAATAATTTACACCCTCCTGTGATAACTGTTGCTTTTAAACAAGCATATAAGATTATTTCCATTTATAACTTGTTTTGCTGGTTTAAAAAAAAAATCCAGATAAAAGAAGCTGCATAAATGTGAAGTTATATTAAAGCACTCATGACTCCTAACTGGAAATAAAAATACCATAAGAAAATTCAAGTAGAGCTTATTAGCATTAGACTGAATATTTTAGGCCAAATGCTAGGTCTCTCACAGTTTCTTTTTGCCTAAAGTAAAAAATATTTTGTTATAAAGTTTACTCATTCACTTTTAAAACAAATGTATGACTAATCTTTTTTTTCAGATATTGAAATTCTACCAATCGTCTCACTGGATTGATAACTTTAAAATCTGATATAAAACCAGAGCCCTTGGAGCCAACAAATCTGATTTTAAAATAAAGTTACACTGCAAATAATAAATTAAACATTTAATGGATATATTATATATAATAATATATAATATACTGGAAAGCTTTAAATACACATGCCATTAGGTGTAGTCTTCCATCCCTGGCTACAAAATATCATAAGCTTACTACCCTGAAAAAAAGAAGTGTTGGAAAGATTGAAAATTTAAATTTTGTCATATTTTGTAAGTACCTTGACATCCTTACTCTTAGGCTGGAAACCTAACAGCACTTGTGTGTTCTGTAACTCGCTTTCTCCATTGCTGAAAAACTAAGTTTGATTGAGACCTTTCCCCTTCCTGCCTCTCCAGCCCCATCTGAAACAACAGGATGCAATTCAGCTCCTCCAAGGCAACAAGTCTGGCAAGTGGAAACTGATTTACAAAGGACTTTATGCAATTCTGCAGAACCCTGCGTCTAACTAAACAGAGGCCTATAAAAATGTCAGAGCTTTGATCGATTAGGATTCAGTCTCCGCATTATTCCTTCAGCTACACATTCCTGCAAGATTTCATGAGAGGGGGAATAATATAGTATGAAAGATTCAAAACACTGGACAAAGATGGGACTCATCCAAATATCATGAATTTGCTGTATGCCCTCTACTGAAAAAAAATAAAAATTAAAATAAACCTCCATAGTTTAGATAGAGATTTTACTGTCAGGAAAGAGAAAGGGGGTTACAGTAGAATATGCACGTACCTGCACACCTGTTTATGTATATGTACAATCATACTGTAAAAATGAACCAATTTCACTGGGAAATTTCCTATCTCACACTCGTGTGATACTGACGCTCCAAATACAACAAATAATAAAAAATAGCAGGCCAGTGAACTCATTACCATTTCTTCAGATTCCAGCCTGCAAGTTCCTCCTCTTTAAATGCATGAACAGAAGATGAAACATTATAGCTGTGGCTTGGGCTCTCTCTCAGCTGCAGCTGCATACATCACCAAAATCTAAGAGTTATTCCAGATTCCTATTAGAGCAATTGAGATCAAAATGTGGCTCTATGTTCTGAATTTTGTCATGTACATTTTTAAAATCAGAGTGGAAAATTTGAATTCGTTATGGTCACTGAAACAAAACATCAAAAGCAAATTATTTCAAATCCATCTATCCTCTTTCCTCTTTCTCTGCTCAAGCCAGTGCCAGCCATTGAACCCTCTACAGCATTATCTTCCACGCTGCCTTTACATTAATTCTCTTAAACTCACCAGCCAGTTTTCTCATAAAGCAGGGGGAAAGAGTTTATGTAAACTGAACACCTTAATTTGAATGATTTACTGCTAGGAAAATTATATGTTCTATTTCTAGAGTAACAAAGAAAGCCACAACCAAGCAATGAGTATTACAGAAAGGAAGGACTTTTGACTAAAGATCTAGACAAGAACACTTGTATTCTTGTTCTGCCACAGAACTTGGGGCAAATTGCATTCTTTTTTTTTTTTTTTTTAACTATACCAACTCTGTAGTATTTTGTGACTAAATAGTAATATGCTCTGTAGAAAAGTCATTATTTTGTTGGTACAGTAGAATGACCCAGCACTCAACTACTGACAGGCAGTTCAGGTTTTCATGCAGTATCTAGTTTTAAACTCTGCTAGGTTAAGTACTGAGACTGCACACTCAATAGATGATGACAAACAGCGCTCTGGCATAAAGGCAAATGCTTGTTTTTAATTAGCCTAAAACAATTAACATATATTCTGTATCATTAGAGTTCCAACACGAAGGGCACCATAAAACCAACTCACAATAAACCATCCATAAAGTAGTCCCAAGCCAACATACTGAAAACAACACACTGCCAAAATTACAAACTGAGCAGTAGCAGAAGAATGGTGACACCCACAGGGAAGCTCCCAGACAGGGACTCTCTTCACTACATTTGAGAAAAATAACTTTTCAATTGCTATGGCTTGGTACATCTACCTGATGTAGTCACCTGTGTCTATGCTCACAGTTTTTCCTACCTACAGAAGTTTTGGTTGACCAGACACCATATAGAATTAAACATTATTAAGCTAGATAATGAAAAATCTAATGAATAAATAAATAAAAAATCCTAAGTATTTTATAATCAGATTTAGGCAAACCGACAGACACAATCAATTCTAATTTACAGCGAGTGAATTTCTAAAACACAGCTGAAACTCACAAAGATCATTCTGCCTTCACATGGCTCTTTGCTTACAGTGTTAAGGAGTAGTCATGGCTAATCCAGGTGTCAAAGTTAAAAGATGGAAGCTGGACAGCAGTTTTCCTGTCCAACATTTTCCTCACATGTATCTAGTCCACTTATATTCATCGGCATTTGAGTGCTGGTTTTTACCTACAGATCATGAAGAAGGTTGGACATATCGTGCAACACCCTTGAACATACATTGAACCCTCAGATGGGCTGTTTTTAAGACAAAATGTCCACCTAAACATATGCAATTCATAACTTGCTAATGCCCACATGCTTTGGCTACCAAAATAAAATGCATAAACAAATGCATCTTTTGCCTAAAGGTTTCTCCTGTCTTCACCAAACAACTCACACAATTATCTCTGTTCAGCCCCTTTCTAATTAATGAATTACTTGTTTCACATCAAACTGAAAGACATATATAAGTGATTTTGTTGGCTTTTGACAAAACAGGCCAACAAAAGTAAGGTTTAAGACAGAACAATGTAGGAAGAAATGTCAGAGATCCAGGTCCACCAAGGCACACCGTACTTTACCTAACCTTTTGTAATTGGACTACAGCACACGTGTTCCATTGGCCAATCTGTATTTCCACTGTAGGGAGACACTATGGGAACAGCTGACCTAGAGGAACCACAAAACATGATATTTAATCCAGCTCCTACGGATACTGCAAAATAACCTCCTGTTCATGCACAGCTAGTACAAAAATTCACCTATATCCAAAGAAAAATATGAAATTGGTCTGACAGTGACAACTCTGTGGGACTTTTTTCTTTTTATTTTTAATGACAAGGTAATATCATATAACTGGTAAATGAAAAATTATTTTTATATCTGTTTGGTTTATTTAAGTAATTCTCCAAGTCTTTCTGTATGCATTGTAAATTGAAATATGAATGTATAAATTGCTTGTGAGATTCTAACCTTTAGCTTTAATCTCAATTGCTAAAAACAACAAAACTGTTATAATTTGGTGTCCAACTGTGAAAATAAAAAGCTATTTTCTGTTCTGGAAGAACAAAACAGATTTTGCTTTCAGCTCATTCTTCATGAAATGTGAGGTGGGAAGAGGCAGCTTTAAACTGCTAGCTTGTAAGTGTCCCTTGGAATTGTGGCTACTTAGAAAATTAAACCCATAATATATTATATTACAAATGCAATTCTGTGTCTCGTAAGTATTACCCTCATGTTCTAAATGCAACTTTATTTGACTGGGCTGCCTGTCACAACACTAAAGAAAGCAAGACTTCATAACATTTCTTCTATCACACATTGATCAGTGCTTCTACCAACTCATTGCTATTCCACTTATACATAAAATCACTGTGTGCAAATATCAGAATTACTCCTCTTCAGTGGCTTTTACATTTTCTCTTCAAAAATTATGTGACAGCAAAAAGCAGTCAGCAGAGTAAGCATTAAAACACACACATAATCTACTGGATTTTATAGAGATGTCAGCATATTTTTTATCCATTATTACAGATTTGCGATCTGTCATACCGCTCAGATAAAAGATATAACAATTTCCCTCTGCATTTCAAACGCTGGTGGTGCCACCACTTCTGCTATAGTGGCACAAAGCAGCCTGAAGACTCAGCCTCCACCATACCAGGCGCTACCCAAAGCCACCTTCTCCTCCTCACCTTCTACAGCCTCCCTGCCCTTGAAGTAGCCACAAGCAACTTTTTTCTGTTGGCTTGCTTATTTTAAGTGGCAAGAAGGTGCCTCTGAGGGAGAACGAAAGAGCAGGAAGAGAAAGAGGGAGGTGTGAGGTTTTCGAGGTGTCCAACAGAACAGATCCTAAGAGCAGTAACGATTTCATGCTTTCCTAGGTCTGACTTATACAAGCGATGCCTCCCTGCAACGTCTCCTGTTAGCAAACCCCCATGGATGCTGACACCACTGAGGGATGCTGAAAAATTAAGTACTGGGAAGGATAGACAACCTGCATCCTTTGGTGCAGGATGATCAACCATAAGCAAATCATTCAGCAGAAAACTCAGTGATGTATTGTTTTGCTTTACAGGTTTCAAAATTTACCACAGGCATCTGTGCTACTTGTAAGCCACATTTGTCTCAACTTTATGCTTTCAATCAGAAAAGGGTACTAAAAAAAAAAAAGGCAAAAACTACAGAACAGTTATCCACAATAATCCACAGATATATTTTGATTCAGTGAATCATTAACAAAATACATTTATAATCAGAGTCCTCAAAACACTAATTCAATCTCAGATGCATCTTTGTACAAACATGACAGCACGGCCATTAACATAAATTCAGAGAGTCACTGTTGCTTTTCTGGTGATCAAAGTGAGCTATAATGGGGAAATCTGACTTCTGAAGTTGCCCCTCAGTCACACCCTGGGAAGATATCCAGCTCAGCACTGCAAAGTTAAGCACGGCCAAATGCACAGCAACTTATGATTAGGCCTGTGCACAACATATCACCCACCAAGATCCAGCTGCAATCTTAAATGAAATTTTGCAATCTGGTGCAAACTCACAGATTCCTCTATTAATTACATTAAAATATTGTATATTTAGAAACAGAGAAAAAAAAAACAATCACGACTCAGAATATCGTAAGCTGCAAATCTCTAAATACACAAATAAACCATTTTTTTCATACTATCTACAGAAATCTCAGGTCCCTAGATAGACAGAAAACAAAATCTTTGAACACATCCAGAAATGACATTTTTGGAATCAAAACTTCTGAACAAGAAGGTGTAACAAGATATTAAAATATAACTTAACCTTACTTGTGGATTTCTTGCTCCATGGATTTAGGCCCATTGTCTGTGCAAACAATCCAAATAGAGCCAGCTGAGAAGCATGGGCCCTTCAGAGTATGTCAAACAGCCACATGTGTTGTAAATTAGGATCATTTTCCCCAGCTTTTGAAAGGTATCATCAGATAATTAGCCAGTCACTGCAGGTTCCCTGAGACAAGTTGTTGATATCCATAATCCCCCCTGCTTTCCTCACTCTTCAGTTTTTTACAGCAGAGAACTGTAGAGTGCCAACTGTTCCCTCTGACTGTGTACATTAAAAAAAAAAAAAAAGGTAAGGATATAACTCAGCCTATATTTCCCCAAATAAAAACTAATCTGGGTTAGATACATAACCATTTGGAAGGAACACGTTCTAGGACGTGAATGGAAAAAACACACAGGACGTTACTAATAGGCCTGACCCACTTGATTTTTTAGTAACATCAGTCTTCCAACGTAATCTCATTGAACTCTAAAAACAGAGCGTTATGAAGGTGAGCTGCATAAGCTTTTTTTCTTTTCTGTTAAACACGCCTGAAGTCCTCTCAATCACGTGAAACAGCCTTACAGTCCAAGGCCCATCAGAGAACTTTTAAAAGGAGCAAGGTAGTAAATTATTTCCTCGATCCCACTTAGCAGTATTTGTCGCATCTGCCAGGAGCTCCATTAATGCTCCCAGTGTTCCTTTGATTTTCCACTTGCTGCTTGCTAAATGCTAAGAGTAATATGCTTCTAAAATCTAACTCTTGCCAACTACAGAAGCAATGCTCCTAACTCTTCTGGTGTGCCTCACTCATCACTTCATCTTATACCAAGGTTTTTGCAAGAGGTGAAAATTAAAACAGAAATTAAAGCAGGGTTAAAAAGTCGTCTCAGTTTTATGACAACATGGAGATAATACCAATGAAAGAACAGCTCCACAGACTTGAGCAGAGCATCCTAGAGTCTTTGTATTCCAGGTGTCACTTGGTGCAAAAGAAAAGCCACCACATCATTTTTCAGCTGGAGACAGAAAGAAGAAGCTGAGCTTTTTACAATTATTGTGACACAGTGGCTACAGTACTCAAACACCTCTTTTGTGTTAGACTCCGGTCTACCTAAAGCTTGCTGACTTCAATCAACTTCAATGAGTGTTGGATTAGATCCACACCTGAGAATATAAGCAATTTAATTAAGGCTTTGTCAATCTCAAAAGTTTGCTCAAGAAGCAGTTGGTCATTAACTGAAGAGGACAGGTTGTTCTTTTAAACTTGCACGACTTTCCCTCCAGGACTAATACAAACATTTTAGGTCCTTAATTTACACTTAAGGTTAATCTGTGTTTTAACAATTTCCTAATTGGCTAAGATTCTTCAGATAATGGTGAAAACAGAAGCAAAACACAGCCTTGATTAACTGAAGGGCAAATTAACTTTTCATCTGAATCCTGGAAAACTAGAAAAAGAACAGTTGGGAGAAGCAGGAAAATTTCTCTCCCGAAGAGTAAGACAAGATCTGAAACACTAACTCTAAGCAGAACAAATAGCTACAGGAAAGGCACTTGGAAGTGAAAATTACAACAAATCAAGAGTGGAAGGCTCAAAGGGTGGTTCCATTAAGAAACTCAATGTCAGATTAAGACTACAGGGAAGAAAGAACTTCTGAATGTCAGTTTTGTTAAAATGAGTACTTTAAAAAAAAAAAAAAAAAGAAAGAAGAAGAAGGGAAAAAAAAAGAAAAAGAAAAAAAGAAGAGAAGGAAATGTGACCAAGTTGTGAAAGGCTTTTTCCCCCTGAACTATGCACCTGATTGCTAAAATAGCTGCTATTTGCACTTTAAGTAGTCACCTCTACAGAGTTTTTTTCCTGATTTTTTTTTTTTTGTCAGAGATGTTTAATGGGAAACCAGGATCACCATCTACTTGCTAGAAGAATTACACCAGTAGTAGAAGAGATGCCTAGACTGCCAGTCTCTAAAACCTGTGAGCAACAGCTGAGGCTGTGATTAACTATTCTGAAACTCATGCTGGGGAGAAAAAGGAATAGACTGTAGTCAAAAATGGAATTCAAGAACTTAATGCTTCATCATGAAAGAAATCAGTATCTAGTACATACGCAGACAGGACACAACCTATACCATCACGTATATGAAAGAATGTCTCACTTGATAGGTATGATAACCTACCACTGGCCACAGCATCTATTGAGTAACATTTCTTGTAACATGATCTGCAGTAAATCAAATGAAACATATCTCCAAAATAATTACGAAAAGAAAATTGCTGATTTACTATGTGAGTAAAAGCAATCTGGAGGCAATCTGAATTTTGCTTTTCTTGTTAATCAGGGTTCTTCTCATAAACATCACTGAAAGAAGCAGATAAAAAAATACCATTGATAAGAAAAATATCAGCAAGAAAGATGGAGAAGTGGAAGCAGCTGAGTAAGAATAGGTTAGATGGCAACACTTTTTTAACTGCAGTGAATGTGATTCAATACTCAACATTGGCAAAATTAACAGGTCACATGAAAAATCATTTCATGCTATAAAAAAAAATTCTAAGAACAATGAAAAAAAAAATTGAGAACCGCAATTTCTTATAATTCTATTAAGTCACTAAATACTTTGCGGTCCTTAAGCTTCCTAATCTGTAAAGAGACTTTTGGGTACTGTAAGACATTACAAAATTCTGTATCATGAAGTGTTATTTCATTATTGTTTTAGAAAAATTATCAAGACCACTACATTTAGTAAAAAATATGGTTTAAAGTTGGTTTTGTGAATGTTCTTATCTTTTAGCAGTGTCAGAATCTTTTTTTTTTAAGCATACAAATTATTTCCACTTCATGAATATTCTTTCTGGGGCTGTAAGAGTAACTATTTTCTACCACTATCTGAAGCATAAAGAAAATTTACAACAAAAATGCAGCTGAACACACTACCACTCTTGCCTTCTTTATCCAGGCTGTAAAACGGCCATTTTGACCCCTCAAGAACTGCTTTAAGCTACACCCTCAATTTTATCTCTTCAAAAAGCAAATATTTATCAGGGTTAATATTTTTCACTTCTTGGGAGCTAATAATGAAGAGTCTTCTGGATAGAGAATCATGCCCTATTTCTCATTACTGTGTGCAAACACTGTCTAGACAACTGGTTCAGATGTAGGTGGCCCTATGTGGTCAGAGAAATTTCCCACACTCACACTATTTGAGGAAAACACACCCAAAGCTAACAAAAGTCCTCCTTACAGAGAAGAACTACCCAGCAGATCAACACTTGCCACCAGTTCATGTCTACTCATGCAGCAAGCATCCTTAGCCATGTGATCAAGAGATTTGGGGTATTCTGGGAGGTCCACATAAATACATGAACTTTGCCCTGTTACACAGACACAATATTATAATATTCTGTAATATTACAATATTACAAAGCCTAAAAGACCATTCACAAATTTACCAAGTTTTGGTTCACGTGCCCATAAAGAAGCATCTTCATTTCTGTCTCGCTTATACAAATACTTGTGCTAGATTTTGTAGAATCACTTGCTCGCAAGCAGAAATGCTGAATACACAGCTACCGTATTTTCCAATTTTTGCAGATAAAAAGTAAAGGTTTCTAGTAAAAATGCTGACATGAACTTGCTGCAAGTGTTACTAATATCTTTAAAGTTACACAACTAGAAAAAAAGTACGCATTTGCAAAATCATTTAATAGATCAGTGTTGAGAGTATTACTTTTCATTGATAACGTAAGTGATGGATTTCTATTCTTCAAAGACCAGCAGATATTTTACAGACATTTAATACAGAAGAGAAAACCACACAGGCGTTTTACGCAGGCTGTGGTATTAAAACATATCAAAGCATTTAGAAGATATAACAAGGACACTAATTTATGAAACTTACACCATTTAAACATCTCTATATATTAATCTACATATAAAGGTTCTCCAGATATCTTAGTTTAAAAATATATAATTTGGAAACAAGTATTGTTATTACCATAAGCAACTAAGATACAAAAATGTCCAATGGTTTATGTTATTTGTTTAACTAGTTTAATAACTCCAATTAATAATAACTAGAATTAATAACACAACTGTGCTGTTAGCAAATATCAAGGAAATTTCCTAGTGTATCTCTGCAGCACTGCAGATTTCACCCTAACATTGCATAAACGTTGTAAAGTAAATGAGAAAAAAAACTGTTCGTGGTTTTAAGACGGCTACAATCAAGAACTTGCAAACAGCTGATTTTTGAAAGGAAAGTCTGTTCCTGCCAGGAAAAGAGGAGTAACTAAGCAAGTCCTTTCTCATCTTCACTGCTCTCTAACGGGAAAAAAGATGGTATCTTTTTCTCTCTGGTTCAGAGGAAGGACAAAGACAGATTCTGTTTCAAAGAAAAGAATCTCAAAATCCTCTCTCCTGTTTTGAGATGAGGGTTATCTGGGAACATTTTGACAAGATTAGCAATTTCAACAGAATAGTTTAACATTTATCTGTTTCTATCTACCACCCTAAGCAACACAATCATCCTTCCTCACTCGCCCTGTAGCACTGTAAATTACTCCACCTCATCTTTTACAGAGCTATTGACTCTTGGCAATTTCTTCCTGATCTGCTCTTCTTTTTCTGATCCAGATGATTTCTCAAACTTCCTCGCATTTCTTCAAATAAAGATCACCCTTTGCTGAATAACTGATTATGACCAAAGCCTGTCTCCCAAACTGGTGAACAGCTGAGGGAACTTGCTTTGGGACACAGCCAAGAAACTTCTGGTGTGGATGTTTAAATGCATTACCATCCCTCACACATTGATGTCTGACTGTAACAAACACTGTCTTGCAGAATGTGTTAACGTGACATCTGGACACATTTCTTTCGCTAGTGAATCAGTGTTACTTGCATCAGCATTCTCTGCCCTTTCGAAAACAAAAAACACCACTCAAGTTTTTTGCCTCCTCAGAATATCAGGATTATTGGAATAGATACCTGTCTATTTGGATTGATATCTCTCCGCTCTACTGAACAGGGAAATTAGCTGGTACCAATAGATTTGGGGGTTGCTGACAGGAATTTCATCTTCTCACATCTGCACTGACTGACTACTGTCACTGCTACAAACAGCCTGGTGACTTTTAATAACCAATATGTGACCCTTCACAGGGGAAAGTAAATACTGCCATTCTGTTTCTTTGGAGAGATCACAGAAGTAGTCAATAGAAATTATTCTTATTTCCTCCCATAAAAACATGGATAGCTTATATGACATCAACTCTGTTTAACGTGATGGTAGAGAATAATACGGATGGGATGAAAATGCATTTTACATGCCCTAACCTATGTCTGCATTTGCCTCTTACAAAGAAAGCAGTAACAATTGGGTAACAGTATTCAAGCATAAGCTATACCTCCATCTAAGAATCAAGGTTGGGCAAAAGCTGAGTTGGTGCACTTATATTAGCATATTGTATCAAATGCACTGGATATGTACTGTCTCCGGAGTTTTACTTCCTACTGCCCTATGTCTTTGTAGTCACTTCGTGGGAACCGCATTCAAGCCAAGAGCAAACAAATTCTTGCTATGAATGTTGTACTTTACATCCTTCTGCAGCATGAAAGCTGTCTCTGTAAGAAACATGACAGCAGACTGTACAGCTTTAGGGCTGTGACTTTACCCTGGCTGTCTTCCACAGTCACATTCAGAATATAACTTCAGTGGTTCATGTACAGCTTAAAAGCAGTTTCTCCCAGACGGATTTGATGCACAGAGAGGAGCTGGATCTCTCTTCGGTGTGTTGGACAAATCTCGAGTATATAACCGAAGTTAATCACTAAGGCCATCAGACTGGGATATGGTAGGTTTGCATAGCCTTTCATTTTTTACTGACTAGAAAACTGTTCTGTAGTCAATTCTTTATGATCATAAAAATCAAACATTTTATTTCAAAAGTAAGGTACGTGCTATTGAACATGAAATGAGAGCAAACAGACTGGAGGCCAATTCTGCCAATCTCCTGCCCTTCCACTGCAGTACTGGAGTGCTTAAGAAAGTCAGACGAGAGAAAAGACAGTACTCCTTAGGGACCTAGGACTTGGTTATCTTCCCTTTACCAAGAGCATTCCAGACTGACAGAAGATGTACTGATACAAAACAAAAACAAAAAAAAACACCACCAACAAAAAAAAACATTTCGGGGCAATTTCTGTTATTTAAGAGCACTGGTTGCTCACTGTCAAAAAGTGTCAAAAAGTAAATTAAGAAAAACACTGTATATTTACCAGCTCGCTAATACGAATTAATTTTCTCATGCAGTGACACGACCTGAGTGATCAACTCTCCAAAATCACAAAGGAACACATGCTGGTGAACTTCAAAGCCATAACCAATGCAGAAGCATGCACCCTCCCAACCCTGTCAAAGAGGAGACAGAGGAAAAGCATTAGCTGATCTGGTCACTGAAGAGTAAGAAACTACAGCTGGCTGGAAGGAGACTCTGCTCCCAGTCTTGCTTTCCAACATGCTTTACATCATATCGATCTACCTGCTGCCTCCTCTCTTGTCTGCAGATGAGCCCAGGCTATATTCCCTCACCTTAATGTTTTCAGAACTGGAGTGGGAAAGGCAAGCAAAACCAAACTCAAAACTTAATCTGGCCTCGTTCCCTCTTCCTCCTGCCTTTTGCCCTTCCCAAGCAACAAACGAGATGCTCTGAACAAAATGAAAGCCAGCAGGTTTCCTTTTGATGTCTTGGTTCCACCCAAGAAAAACACACACACACATATTCAAAGCAGAGGACAAGGACAGGGGTTTCACCTGATCCAGAAACTAGCTCTGGAAAGATTCATCTTGATTAATTACACCCTGCTTTGCAAGTCCAGCAGACAACATGACACATGTTACACTGTTTCCACCAATGCTGTAGAAAACAAATTAGCTGACAAAGGGGGAAAAATTGCTTTTTCATCTGTTTTCCTATTGAAATTAATTGCAAGAAGTGTACTAGCATACTGGAAAAATGCTGAAGGCAATAAAAAAATCTGCACATGTAGGGACCCCAACGTATTTGATTTATACTTCATACCATTTTATTTTTAAATAACAAAGGTTTGCCTTGTTTTGAATGAACTGATTTACAGGCATTTTTGCTACGTCCATGTAAACTAGCTACACCTGTATATGCTAGCTGCCTTTTCTATTTTTCAGGTACAGGAGTGGAACGAAATAGAAAAGTCAACTGTTTAACAGAGGTCTGAGCTTAGAGAGTGTGGATGTTCTATCCACCAGAGTAATGGACATGCAACCAAACACGGAATGGTAAGCGTCATACGAAACCACAGCTCAGTGTTTCTGTAGGGGGTCACTAGGCTGACAGGGAGAGAAACACTTCTGCAAATATCTCAGGTAACAGCTTGACAGCGGTGGGACCTGCGGCAGGAAAAGGAGGTGAGGCTGAAGGACCTTAGGAAATGCCAGGCTAATGTAGTGCAGTGAGGCCTATCTCTTGGCAGCCCACATAGCCCCAGCCCTTCCCATTCCCAAAGGAGCTCAAAAGGGAATAGAAGTGGTGACTCCGTATGTTTGAAGAAGTGGTGACTGTGTTTATGTTCCTGAAAACTGTTGAAGATGTTACTTAGCAGACTGAAATCCGTCAGGTGAAGGACCTGACCTCACTGCATTACTTCCATCAGTTATCAGGTCCTTTAACTTCACTCTGTTTTAAATGGAACAAGCCACTCATTGCTTTGTAAGCAGGCACAGTAAGTTAGCCCACAGTTTGTGAAATTTCATTTCAGAGAGCAGACATAACAAGACAACCCAGAATATTTAATTAACCTGTCTACACATTTACGATAAATTACATATTCTGAAGGCAAGGCTGGTATAAGGCTCTCTGGACTACATGTGTCCATGTGGCAATAAACTTACAGTTCCAAATTAGTTTTCCAACTTACACTGCTGAGCCCTTAACTAGGAAACGCATCTATAGGGCTACAAATCTGCACTGGGAAAATCTGGCTCTGGTTATTCAAAAGCTGCAGTTCAGCTTTGGCAGATGTTTATCAAAGAAGTACAACACTTGGTACCTCGTCTGAACCCGGATGAAAGTCAAATGTTGCAACTGAAATACACAACTTGTTCAAAGCAATACCCCTGAACAACAAGGTGAAAATTACTGGCACATTTAGAGAACACTATCATCTGTAGTGATCTACTGCAATTGCCAACAACTTCTCAGAAAGACTCTGAAGTAACAAAAGTTGCAGAACTGGGAATCTAACAACTGAGAAATTACAGATTCGCAAGTAAGACTTGTCAAGCTTTCCAGCACAGAGACTTTCAAGCTTTTTTGCCCAAAGAAAAGAAGTCCAAGAACAGAAGTCTCAGGTCACAAACAAAGAAAAAGAGACACCAAGGAACTTTTCAATGTTCTTTTCTTTTTTTTTTTTCCTCCTTAGAAGAACAAAACAAGACCTACCTAATAAACCTTATGCGTTTATTTCAACAAAACTACTTAGATGATCAATTTGTCAGTGAAAGTAAGGGCTTTTAACAACCACTCTAGACTAAAAACATCTAAAGGCATATACAGTTTTCCTTCTATTTATATTTACATACAGCATTTTTCGAGAGAGGTATAAAGAAGTCATGGCTGGCTAGGAGCAAAAACAAGATTATGTAAAATAGAGTATGCAAATACGTAAATTCACATGTAAAATAGCAGCTACACTGAAAAAAAAAGTCAACAATTTAATGCAATCAGCTGACAAAACACAACTGTCTCGTGTAGTATATTAGTATATACGGCATCTATGGGTTCTCTACTTTAAACAAATCAAGTGACCTGACGAAGTCAGGTCTGAAAATCTCATGGCTGAGAAATGGTTCCTGATAAATGGGGGGGATGGTGGGGAGGGGGGCTGATGCTGAACATCTGCCATTCACACTGAATGACCTTTTTATGAAAGTGGACTTATCTATATTGAAAACTCAAGAGTCACGTTACGGCTCTCTGCATACAGCATATCCTTGGAGGTTTGATTTCAAAAGCCAGACGTGGTATTGTATATTCACTGCTGACAAGGAGGCAGGCAGAGCACATTACATCGCTCTTCAAAGAGATGCTGAGTAGTAAACCGAATGCAGGAACCCCCCTGAAATGATCCGATAAATGATTTTTGTTAGTTAGTTTGGCACCAGTATGTCTGATATCTAACTCTGTGACACACAGTCTATCGAGTACATGGTATTAGATTCCTGATATTTTGTGTCAACACGAAACCTATGCTGTGACACATGCCTTTGTAGTAAAGTATGGGAGCAGAGAAAAGTCAGAGGGGAACACAATACACTTCCCAAACATGTAAGGAAATAACTGAATTGTACTGGTATTGTATGTTGCTAAAAGGCTGCCATTAGAGACAAAAAGTCACAATTCAGACTAGCAGCTCCAAGCATATCACATTGCGCTATCATTACCTAGTTTTCAAACACAATTTCCTATTCTACTAAATCCCCAAACCAGTGTTTCAAAAGATTCTTTCCTCCTCTTACAACACATCTGATGTAATTTTCACATATATTCAGCAACAAGACTATAAATGAAGGCAGGCAGAGAAAGGACTGTGTTGCTGAGATGAACCTATTTCACAGAATCACCACAGAGTAATTCCGGTCACTCAGGATCTCAGGAGGTCTCCAGCCCAGCTCCCTGCTCAAAGCAGGGTCAGCCACGAGATCAGATCAGGCTGCTCAAGGTTCATTCAGGCAGATCCTGAAATCCTCCAGGGACGGAGCCTGCACAATCTCTCTAGGCAGCCTGCTCCACTACTTTCTTTTCCATGCCAGTGAACTTGCCTGCTTTGCTGCCCCTTTTCAATTTATGACCAATATCTTTCATTCTCACCCCAGGAACCTTAGCACTGGGCCTAGATATCCTTTCAGTACCCTCCTCATGTGGTGGAGGCTGCTGCCAAGTGTGTCCAAAATCACCTCCAGGCCCAAGAAGTCCCACACCCTCAGCCTCCCCGCATGAAGCAGGTTCCCCACAGGAATCACTCTAGTTAATTGATGACTTTCTTGTGATGGCAGGCCCAAAACTGGATGCGGTTCTTCACATCTAAGGATTTACGTCTAAGGAGTACCAATTACAGGGAACAATCACTTGACGTGGTGCTGTTCTCCTGCTAATGCAGGCAAGGATATTGTTGGCCCTGATGGCACACAGCTGGTTTGTGGTCAGCTTGACCTTAGAGATCCTGATGAAAGCTAAGGGAAAGAAGGCTCTGAGGGTCTCATCCTTATGTGTCCACAGCCACTAAAGCACCTGCTCTGTGCAGGAACAGGTCCAGATTTTGCTTGTTTATTCTTTTACTGTTCATTCAGCAGCAGAAGACACTGCTCGTACAGGACAGAAGAGCAGAGGAACATGTCAGAAGAATGAGAACAGCCCTTTGCTACAGCAACGTTAGGCGAACATCAGCAGTGACTATCCCTGTGTTGTCTGCCCCCTGGGGGGAAAAAAAAAAAAGAGTAATTCTAAGTCTACTTCAGTATCAATTATATATTTCTAAGGTATTAAATCTGTGTAAATGATTGATCTGTGAAAAATGCATTTAAGCTGCCTCTAGACTTTAAAGTCTCTCACTGTTTGAATGATTTGTTTTAGCTATTTTGTGCAGTCATATACTTGGGAACATAAAAATTCAGGTATGAAGCTTCAATGGATGGCAGTGGTCACTGGATCCAGACTTATGGCAGTAATTACCCTTTCAGTGTCTTGAAATTAGCCCAAGTATTATAAGAATAATGTAATATGAACTTCCAGGCTAAGAAATATTTTGGTGTTGCAGCTTACTGCAAAGCCCAGGGAAACGAAGACTGAACTGAAAAATACTGTAATCAGTATTTCACCTCTTTTTACTTAGTTTATCTGAAGCAACCAGATGCGTGAAATGAATAAAAATGTCTACTTTGCAGCATCGCAGTGAGTGTTAGAAAAATATTCACTCAAGTTAAATATTGGCAGAGGGAATTCCACTTTTGAATATACGGTAGCTTTGTAGTTACATTAAACTCAAAAGAACAAAACACAAGAAGTGCTTGATTCTTCTTTTTATTAAACAGCACAGTTTTGAATGAGAAAGTGTAAAGGAGAATAGTTCCTTCACAGTTGAATCTTTCTATAAGCTAGTCTAATATAGCGTTAGCAGAGGGCTTTCTTATTTTTCTCCTTCTCCCCAACATAATTGTTTGTGTGTGTGACAGAGCACCCTTTCTGCACCAGCCCAACACAGCTGTCAGGTACAAGGAGTAACACTGGTCTTTTTCAGTGCTTCCGTCCTTGATGTTTCTTTGGATGAGGCCTCCATTTAACCTCGTCAGCTGTATCTGCTGTAGATGACTGTCCAGAAGACAGACAGCCCCTCTATCTTGAAAAATCAATGCAGTGCTCTCACAGGTTTTCTCTCATACCTTTTCGCTGCTTCAGTTCAGAGCCTGGGATTTTTGTCAGTACTACCACTTATTCCTTATTCTCCTTCTATGAAGGACTCTCATCTATGGTCCCATTGGATGAAAACCACAACTGGTTTTGCTCAACCAGAATTAATGCTGTCTTATATAGAGCTTGGTGTCCTAAGGAAATAAAGCTAATGTCATCATAGTTAGCTGAATATGTCTGCCCATGAACTGAGCGCTAATTATGTTGGCTTGAAAACACCACAAAGGTCCTTGAGACTGGTAGGTATGTATCAAGTGCTTACAATTTCCACACTTTACAAGGAAGAGGACTATGTTAGGCCCGTAATTGTTGTAATTCATTGCCCTTTGCAGAAATGAAGCTATGTCTGATTCTCACTGGAAGTGGGCCGTGGTTATCATGGAGAAGATTTCAGAGTTCCAGCAGATTAAAGAGGCAGGAGGCAGACGTGAGATACACATCAGAAAGCCACAGGGAAATCAACTTCATAATTTCTTCTGCCTACCCCTGAACATGTTGATTTGGAAGTATGTTAACTAATATAGTATAACCAACATGATCGCAATGTACAGTTGCTTGTCCTCAGCTGTAAAGTCTGTCTTTTACAAATAGTGTTGAAAATTTTTGAGAGAGAACTTGTATGGAAATTGATTTTACCCACTTCAAGCTCTCATAGATTTCATTCACTCACACTCTTGCAGTCACAGACTTGGAAGTACCAAGGCACATATACTCAAATGGTATGGCCAGGACCTCTTGTGTGCAACGTAAATAATAAAAGATGCTGGATACAACATCCTTTTTATGTCTCAGGGGTGGTTCTTACTTTACAGCAGTGAACTGGTTTAAAGACAAATCTTCCTTGTCTGTCAGGAGACAACAGTCACAACGCTGTCCTTTACTTCAAAATGTTGCTTACTCCATCCTCTATAAATCCTAGGACAGACTGCTACTCAGTTTCTCCTTGTTTGTTTGAAATGTATATTTTTCACCTGATAAGATAAAAAGAAAGAGAAAGTCACATAGGTGTTATGCTGCAACCCTATTGCCACCAGAAGATACTGTGTACTGAGTGGTCATCTATGTTGAGGTCTGAGAGTGCAAGCCTTCTGGTCTCAATATAAAGCACATTCTTCAATTTTATTACTAGAAAGGGCATGCTGACGGCAGTATCCTTGAACTACATCTAGCATTAACATGACTGGCTGTTCTTACAGTCCCTGTTCTGGTCTTTCTTTTGGTGCTTTCACTAACACACAAGTACATGCAGCACCTCCACTCATACTTCATTCATACAACCTTCATAAATCCAACAAAATTCAAAGTATTAAGACTGAAGTGCAAAATGTACCTTCCAAGTTCACATAACTTATGAAGTAACCAAGACTTGTTCCTTTTGAAAACAGTATTTGTTACATTTATGGTACTTTAAGGGTCTGAATAACAGTGCAGGTGTGCAAGGGTTAGTTCTGACAGATGGCTTCTTTTTAAAACCCCAGTACAGAAGCTGCACCTTCATTCTCTCCTGGATACACATGGAGGAACTTTAAAATCTCTTCCACACCAGACATACAAAGGCCCAATACTCAAAATACATCAGTACCTGCATTTATGGTAGTTACCTGCAGTGTCAAGATGGAAAACCCTCCACGCTCACTAGATCTACATGCAGATGGCTTTTCTGCGTCTAGGAAAGGTAAAAGTCAATCCTCTCATTGTCAGTGTTAATGAAATACACAACCATTATAACCTAACAGATTTCCATTTGCTCTTTACTTTCTACTACTACTTAATAAGCATGTGATGATCAGTACACTTGAAAAGACTTATGGTAATAGTTAAGGCACAAAACCCTTCAAGCATTTATGACACATTGTTTCCATGGTTTTTGTCTACTTTTTAGAACTGCCTCTAGAACTTGCATCTAGACCCTGAAAGGCTGATTAGTTCAATTAAGCTAATGAAGGAAAAAAATAATACTTATCTCAACCTTCACTTGACATTAACAAAAGTGTTTACATGGCACAGTTCCTGGCTTTCCTAGCCAACAGAGCCTCTGCAACACAACCGATTAATTAAACAGTGCTGAGAAGTTAACACTGAAGGTTACTGATTAATTGTATGTTAGAGCTGTCTAATCAAGTACCCAAGGCAATAAACAAATACAAAGATAAATTATACCATGATTAACACAATTATTTATAGTTTTAGTTTTAACTACTTGCTTGCCACATGGCATACTTCCACCTGAATAAGCAAAAGGAGGAGGGCAGCTCAGGATCACCTACTCAATTTCCCAGCTGGCTATTATAGCTGTTCTCCCGTGAAGTGAAATAAATTATTATTAATCCTACTCCATGCATGGCCATCATGCAAGCATATATGCTGAATGAGCAGCCATACATTTATTTATCATGTATTTTTTAGTACTACTGCTTGCTAATTCATGTCTCCAAGGGCTTAATTCGGCAATGCAAACAGCTGCTAGCCCTCATTATGAGAAAGCAAGCAATCAACTCTAAACACTACATTATTATTAAGAGGACAAGATTCAGACCTAGAGACGATCGATAGCTTTTTCTCTGATACTCAAGTTCTTCTGTCTAACAGTGAACCTCTTGCCTTTTAGGGATCTTTGTCTCAATATCTGAGTTTCAGTCATAGGCCCGAAACTGCAACGCTTCTCCATCTGTTAAGGTTATTTTCATGGCCTCCTCTGAATCACCACATAACTCAGTTCTTCATTTGACAATACCAAGACATGAATACTAAAATTTGCCTCCACGCCACAGTTTTTCTAACTTGTGTAATCCACATGCATCACAAAGTAAATATTTTCCTCGTATGCACTGGTGCAAGTTCATTTACTTTTATCATGATTCAGACAGACCTTTTGAAGAAAATGCTCCAAGGAGGGCTCTTAAAGAAGGAAACTCCATGACAATGAGCTTCCCTAAGTCACTGAGAACAGAAGCTTGCCTCCTCCAAAAAACATCATTGATCTCCTCCTAAATCTGCCAACCCTGGCTGCTTCATACAATGAGGTCAATAAGAAGATTCTGTTGTGTCCACCATTTGCCTCTCTGAAAATAAATTAAATACATATCAGAGATACATAGAATATCCTGAGCTGGAAGGGACCCACAAGGAGTGGGTCCCTTGTGGGACCCATTGAGTCCAACTCTTGATTCCACGGAGGGCAACTTAAAAGTTAAATCATGTACCTAAGGGCATTAGATTTTAAAAAAAAAGTGTCTCATAAAAGGCAATAATTAATGAGAAAGTCCAACTGCATTCACCCACCCCCAGGTAATTTCCCCAGAATTTTCACTGTGCCACGGAAAGATTTATTAGTCATTTTAATGGGCAGAATCCTTTGTCAGTCTGCTCAAAACACAGTTGTTACAACAGTCCAAATATTTACTCTTCCTGTGTTTCTCTTTTGTTATAAGCCATTGTATATGTAATATAACCACGATCAAATCTCCCATTAAACCTCTCAGCTATGAGCAAAACAGTTCAAACTTCCCCACTGTATCTAAACAGACCCATCTCCCACTTATATCACACTAGCTTTAAAGGACTTCCTACCACAGGATGAAGAGAGAAGAGGCTCAACCCCATGTCCTCTAATTACACATCTTCCACAGCTGGCAATGAGACCCCACAGAGAGCCACGAACCCCCCTTTTTCTGTACTGCTGATACACAGGAGAGCTGGCAGCTCCAGCACGCTCATCTTCCCACACCCCGAAACACCTGCTATTTGAAGCTGCTTGTGGCAGGGGCTGAAATTATAGCAGCCTCAGGAAGGCTAGATTAAGTAACAGACAAAAGGTCAAAGGCTGATTGATGTCACCACTGCATACTGTAAATACATATATAGATATACATTAAGATTTGCTCAATTTACATTGATATAAGTCACAAATTTTATATCCATGCCGTGGTCTTTTATTTTTTTCTTTCATTTTAAAATTACATTTAGATTTTTATTTTTTTTTAATGTTGTTGCAATTACAATCAATCAAGATCAACAACCCCAACCCTTATCTCTTGAATTATGGATTCTGTGACAGTATATATTATACATTCAAAAATCTGTCTTTCCTTGTTTCCAAAAGTGGTTAATTATATAACACTGGAGAACTGTTTTTAGGAAGGTTAATTTTCATAAGAACCTTTCAACGTGCAATAGCTTGTTGCCTTCAGAAAATAATGTTCATACAGCAGAAAATAGCACTGGGAACACTGAAAGAACATCTAGCCTAACACACTGTTTCCCAATATTGTAAAGATGGAGCTCATGCTCATGCAACGACATTTCTCCAACCGCAGGCTCACAAACCCACTGTTTGACCCATGCCAACAGAGCTGTCTTTAGCAACCTGAATCTCCAAGCATGATCAGTGTGTGCACTCTCAGGCAGTTTTAGAAAGGCTTGAATCTGGAGCACCTGATCTACACACAATAACATACATGCAAGCTATCTTCAACAACTGTTAGTGCTCATTAAAACAAGCTTATTAAGTCAACCAAAATGCAGGCAACAGTTACTTGTAAAAGATGCTGCTACAACAGAAATAAATCAATCCTCTGTCATTTAAAACAACAACAACAAAACTCTATGTTTGCTTCAAGTCCAAATGCAGAGTTTAATGCTTGTTTTCTTACTTTGTCTCTCAAATTGATTTACTAGAGGTACTTGTATCTTTAGTCTCTAACACAGTTTGTGCAATGGCTACTATTGTACTGCAAGGTTAAACTGGTTTACTTTGACACAGAAAGTTAAGCGCATTGTGTAGAAATCAAAACTACTTGCTTCTTCCTGTAATCATGCAGCAATTTATATTTCAATTCTTTAAAACATGCTAAGAGAAAAAAAAGAGCATTGTTACTTATCTTCCAGGTTTCTATGTCTAAAGCTACACTCCTCCACCTTCTCCCATCATTTCTGGATGCTGTTTCAACAGTACAATTCATCCACTCAGCTTTCCACTTAATTTGTCAAAGATTATTTCCAAAAACTAGAAGTAAATGGACTTCAGGTAATCATTTACACTGCTTGCACAACTTTTAAATGTAGGCACTTTTTAAAAGTGTCTGCAGTCAAGATGCCTTTCTGCTGCTGAAGAATCTCACAGCACACACACTAAACCCACAGCAGCAGTGAGCTGCCAGCCAGCTAGGAGCCCACAGCTTCAGCAAATGAAACTCAGATAGGGCAGGAGTGTATATGTACAGCCAGGAGGCCAAGTTCAGAGCAGAGCTGTTCCTCTGTCAGTACAGCGCCTGGAAAACACACCAGAAAATGGCTCATTTCTACACCAATTGCCTAGTGACACTCAACGTTTTCAAGCCACTCTTTAAGGATCTGTGAAACAAGGAAATGCATGCGTTTGATATGGATAACTGCAAGCCTCCATCTAGTTCTCCCATTCTAGAGGACAAGATGATCTGGGGCTCTTGACCTAACCCATTCGACTGACTTGCCTTAAATTTCCTCAGCAAACCCGTGTGGGCAGGTCCATAACAAGGAACGATTTGTGTGCGTTTGATGATGCATGTGTTAAAGCTGTGCAGGAAGCATTAAGAAGCCATACATTGCCCCCTGACTAAAGATCTGAAAAGATCATTATCCCTGTAACACTCAACCAGGAGCAAGTGCGGTAAAATAATCACCAGTTTAGGGGGTTGTGTTAAGAAGATGGAGTGGTATTTATGAACCCACACAGGGTGCACAGTTTAAGTAATCTGCCCAGTCTTAAGAATACACACAGACCCCTCCCAGCCTTCTTCTGAGAAGCAGCAGCAGGGTCTTCGCTGCCCTCCAGCCATGCGATATGTTCTTAGTGTCTTGGCTCCGATGGTAAAGCCCACGCACTAAATCCGAGAGGCACGCACGATGGCATTCGTGTGGATCGAAAGGCAGAACTTTGTACAAGTCTGTTTATGCTAAAGCATTTAAGTTTTGACATTTGCATGCAGGAATTTCAAAAGAGCATATCTGTGGGTGGTTTTTGATAGAATATATATCATAAATAACAGGGAGTTGTTGAGAAAAAGCTACAGGTGAACTCAAGCTGTGTTTTTCATTAACTAAAAATGACCTGAAACTTAAATTACTGAATTCAGTGTACTGTAACCTGGCAATATCCTCATAACCTTCCTCCTATAATAACAGATGTAATTACATGTCTTGCTATGAAATTTAGTTACTTTAAAAAACTCTTTGAACACCAAATTAGCTTCATTGTTACCCTTATTGTATCATCTCTAAATTGCACCTGTGCAAGCGCCTAAGTGCTCTAATTGCAGGTTTATAGGATGTATGCCTCAGAATGTAACTATGTGAACTACATAAAAATGATTAGGGCAATTACTCTTGGGTAAAAATGTTTAACGCAACGTCAAAGCCATACAGCAGTTGTGTATTTGTTAGGTGTGCTGTTCCTGTTGTTGCCCACAATCGTCTCCATGCTTTTTGGAGTGAGGTTACTGTCTGCTCACTTTTATTTTTTAACGCTGGTGCTCAACTCACAGAACAAGTTTAGAAGGCGTTTACCATGGTAATTCTTTTATGTTGATGAATCATGACTACTTAATTTATTTTAGATACCTTTATTCCACTGGCACGTATCTAAAAGTATGTCTAGTGGAAGGTAAAAAGTCAGGCTTAATTTTAGGAGAGCTTAGGGAGATGAAAGATAAGGAGCTAATTATGCAACTGTGTGCACTGGACAGCAGCATAGGCCATGGTAGAAGTGTCAGCTATTTTCAAAGAAATCTTAAAAAAGAACTGCAAGAAAATCTACAAAATAGAGCATCTTCTGTAATGGAGGCTAGAAATCAAAGAAAAACCTACTGCTTGATTTGGTTTGAACTTTGAGCTATTTGGGAAGGAAAAATTTCTCTTCATCAAGCAAACCTTTGCAGAGCTGTTAATGGCCTAAGAGCCATGTTAATAACAAAAATTGCTGCCTACATTTTTAGAACTATTTCTTCAGATATATTTTTTTAAAATATTATTTATTTTTAAAGTGTTAACAGGACTGTATTCCAATAGGTTTGCATAACCAAAAAAAAAACCATAAAAAAACTATTATTCTACAACATCATCACTACTGCAAGCAAACACTGGTAAGCTCATATACTTATAGTCACTGGTCATACTGAGAATTCAGCACCTTATCCTGTTTATTAACAAACAGTTTTTCCCCCAGTTTGTAGCTCACTGCTCATGAATGCGAGGCTAGACACTTCAGCTTTGCCAAAAACTGTTTCACACATTCCTGGTGAAAACACGCAAATGTAATGTACTTGATTAACTTTAAAATACGGTGCCTGCTGACACAGCCCCAAATTCAGAAGAGCGGTTACGATAAGCATCGAGATCTAAGTGGTTCCTTAGCTGCCAGCTCCTTCACAGGCAAACAACAGCCTTTTCTTCTCAGAGCATCTTGGTATCTTCAACCAAGTACACTGGTATGTTTTACCAAAAAAAAAAAAAGTTATCCTGCAAAGCCTTGTTCTTGACTCAAGCTCTTCCATATCCTACCAGCCACAAAAACATGGGAAGCTACCGTGTACCAGATATTCTGCTCTCCCTTTTCCAAGGCTACTGTGGATCTGGAAAGCCACCAACGTCTTGGTTACATAAGGAGCAGACATAAACACGACACTAGGGTGGCTGAAGGAAGGAGCAAGCTGTGGATATGCCAAAAACCCCTCAGTCCCCTTGGAACGGGGTCACAAAGCGATACTCAAACCAGTCAAAAAACACTGGGTCTGCAAAGGTACAATTACCCCCTAGTGAAGTCTTTTGACAATGAAAAACTTCTGTTTCAGAAGAGCTTAATGGAGAGCTCTCCTCTTGCTCCCCAAATGCACTCACCTACTGCATTTGAGGAGGATGGGGTGGGGTGAGATCCCTCAGGCTCTCCCCGCCATCTGACGGCTTAGCACATGCTCTGGCACAGCTCAGCCAAAAACACTCAGCCAAAACTGCACAGGATGGCTTCTCTGCTCCCCACAGGATGTGGGGTGGTTTGGATGCTCTGCCCCTTGCCCTCTCCATCGGCTGGCATGGATGCTGCCAGGTCCAGGAGAAGCACAGGGAGAGCAGATGAGACATCAGCGACCCTAGCAGGGGCAGCATGAAGAAGCAGAGGGCAGGAGACACCACGTCTCTTAAGGATGGGAGAGAACGGAAGGGGGAAGGAGGGCAATTTGCTGGATAAGAGAGCTCAAGCGTTCAAGTCTCAGAGATTAAAGAGCGTTAGCAGCCTCTCTTCCCCACCTCTGTACATTAATGCTTTAATCCAGTTTCCACAGGGGGAAAAAAATCATACAGACTGTGCATTAAAAAGATAACATTTGATGGTCATGTTATCTGTCTGGGTCTCTGAGTTTTAAGAAAGATGGAAAAATTAGTTGTTATTCAATTTGAGAACATTATCACAGTAACCCTCTATTTTCATGTGAATACGAAATGGCTTCCTTTCTGGTTGGTTCAGACTTGGGCTGGGGAGGAGTTAATGTAGGGGAAAAAAAGCTCTGAAATGTAGATGCATTGAACTATACTTTTTTTTTTTGGTAATAAACCATAAACTAAACCAGCATATTTACTTTGCAATTTAAATCACTGCTTCGTAAGCACAACAGTGAGACCTTCTTAGCAGGACCACTTCATCCTTTGTGTATTCCCATAAGTAGGGCTTATCGAACTTCTAGACTTGGCATAAATTAATATGGAGAAGATTTACGGGCTTAAGAGATTTTTTTTCCAATTTTTACAGACTTGATAATAATTGTACTTCACTTTTTAGTACACTGCATTTTTATTTATTTAGCCTTCCCTTACAACGCAATTAAAATGACTTGGAAATACAGAACACTTTACGGGGCTGAGATTAAATTTTTGATTTGTTTAGCTTTTCTGATACTTCTGCATTTTTAATTTGTAACCCCCACATTTTTGAGAATTATACAAAGTTAACATCACGTTCCAACACTCAGTTCACATATGGCTACCTTCAAACGGTTAAACATTCCCGTTAAATGCTATGTTGCTTGAGTGCTTCTTCTTGTAGCTATGCTAATTGCTGTACACTTATTAACAAAGGAATCACAAGAACACATTCACAGCTATACCAAACTGTAAGTACTCTCAGACCTACTTGAATCTGAACCATACAAGGCTTATTACCAACCTATCTTAATAAACCACATACTTTCCTATTGGGTATAGTTATCCAACCATTGTCACACACAGAACTGTAGTGGCTAAAATCAGGTATTTGAAGATACTGGACTGGGAAAGCTCCCTTCCAGTCTTCAGAGAAGCCCAGGCCATCATGTTATCTTTCCAGGCATCACACAGAAAGGTACTCAGAATCTGTTTAGAGCAACAACACAAACATGTATTTAAAGTTTCACCATCCCAGTTTACATGAAAGTCAGCAAGGAACACAGAAGAATTCATTGTGGAGGATGTTTTGCATTACAAAGCGTACCGCTAAGTGTGAATTTTTGTTCTGCTCAAATCATAAGATTATGTTAAACAACCTGTTTTAGCCAGGTAAAATTCTCTGCCAGGTTTCTTCTGAAGTGAAGTAAAATTGCATATCATTTCACCAAGGCTACCTTCAACAAGCATGGATCTATTGCCAGAAGTACACAACCTGTTCAAATAGATGGTTAGTCACAGTCATTCACAATCAGATTATAGAAATTCCAGTTCCTCTTATGAGGGCCAGTCCTAGTTTTAAGGGTGGTTTTGCTTTTGTGTTTTCTGTTGGTGGGGAGTTCTTGACACTCGATGGGATAATTTAAGTCCATTATTTATTTACAGCTTGTGAATTTAACAGCTAGGGACAGAGAAGTTAAAGGGAGTAAGAGCAGCACTTGACCATGCAGCAATGTTTGACAGCTTGCTCCCGTATTTCTTGTGTTGCAAACATCACCCCTCATCAAGCAGAGATTCTGTTCTAATCCATGCTACTCATGCCTCCAGAGGGCATGAAAGTAGTGACAGAACAGCTGCTTTAAGAGGAAGTGTGGATTCTAGATGCACTTGTTTAAGATGAGAATAAAAGCTCCCCTGTCTTTTTCACGGGATAACATATCCTGCTGCTCTTCCCTTCATAGGAGCCGCTCGCTCCTGAGGTGCCCATCAGCCACACAGTGAAGCTCTGCAAGACAGACAACAGCAGCACTGACGGCCAGATGAAGACCGATGAAACTCTGGGGGTAACATTTCTAAGAAGCAGCAGTGATCAAATTAGGCTTCACGCACATAGAAGAGATTTTGTTTTTAAACAGTCTTAACCAATTGCAGACTAAAAGCCAACTTTTTTGCACAGCCTCAGAGAAATGAAGCCACTTGTAGTTATTTGGATACACTGGAAAAATAGGGCCGTAAAGCACATTAGAGATCAGCTTTCCTACAAAAGCTTATCAGGAGCCACCTTTTGCCTCCTTTTGGTTTTTTAACTAGAATCGTTGTGGCTTTCTGCACATTCTTTCTGAGAGTATCAGAAGGGTTTCTTTTCATATTTGTCACCCTCTGTTTCCTTTGTTTACCAAGTAAATGTATGTGCTAAGGAAGATGCTGGAACACCAATACCTGCAAAATACCTAGAATCAGCCTGATTTTTCACAGGCATATAGTTACAACAACACACAGGCCCCTTAACTATAGTCCAGGATACTTCTTAATGCAAGGAGTTTAGGTTTCACGAGCCAGAATTCCTCGTCTTTGTCCAAGGTCACAGCTCCATCTCTACAGAAAGCCCTCTACAGCAGCACACCAAGAAGCATCCATGGAAGCAAAACGAACAAGAAAGTGCTGAGATGTACAGACACCCCCTTGCTTGCCAGCTTTCTTCAGCTTTCTTTCATCTCTGCCTAATTGTAAAGTAATTCACGAGGTAAAACTGGCTGATACAATCCCTGCACAGTCTGATCTGGGTGCCCAAGGACCAGACCCCACATCTTCCAAAAGCCTACAAGTGCACAAAACTCCTGCAATATTCTCATCCCTCACGATTCTTCACTGGCCTCACTTCCAAGAGTCCATCTATTTTCATTTATAACACACAGTATGTGTTGTTTGTTTGCATATTAGTGTCCATTTGCTCTACCCAAAGACTGTACTTTTCTAATAAAAAAGGAGAAGCTATCGAGAAAGAATGCATTTCACTACTTCATTAGTCAGAAAAGATCCGTATTCAGCATCTTTTACCACACATTTTAGATGGTACGAAAGGATTCAAAATGCATTTGTAACCTAAGCACACACTATTCTTAAAAAGCTATAAAACTTAACCTTTGTAGGAAATGAATAGTGCTTCAGAATAGTTTTTTTTTGAATGGCTACTAAAACATCACACATCAGATAAAAAACAATCTAACGCTACAGATCCAGACGTTGCCTTTACACACTGGATTTGCTCCTGTTACTCAGCTGTGTGGAGAAAAATAGCTATATTCTAACAAAGTTATTCTCTTACTGCAGGGGATTTTCCAGCCCCTGCCTTCTCTGCTGCACACCACTGATAGGGATGGATGACAATTAAGACCTCGGTGGTGTTTTAAGTTTATGAAAAGTTTTTTTTGAAACTTTCTTATGGCAGAGGAGGAAACATCCTTCCATTCCTTCATCAGTTTGTAATTGCATCCCAGAATTAGTCTTTCCCTAGCCACTAAGAAGAGATTACAAACAAGAAGTGAACTGGGATTTCTTTTGATAGAGTTGTGGGCTAGGCTTCCAAAAGCTTTTTTTTTTTTTTTTTTTGGCCAAGGCACATCCCAGACAATTAGCTGACACTGAACCAAGAGATCAGACAACCACAGCAATCTATTAGTCTAATACTGGCTACAAAAACTGTTCATTTCCAAGGTCAGACTACATTTACAAGCAGAAACATAACAAGTGTCCTGGACTCTTCCATGGGCAAAAGAGTCCACGTTGCATTGTCCAGGGTGTACCAAGCAAAGCATCATACTTTTCTCTTCATACAGACATGCAAACAAAAGTAATAAAACAAAACTCAAGGCTTACAGAGTTCTGCCTTCAAGGATCTTGCCTTCCAGCAGAAATCTCTTTTCTCAGGTCAGATTCACACAAGCTTGCTGAACACACCACAACCATAAGCCACAATTTAGGGTCAAGACTGGTCTGTTCGCTGGCACATGCAGAAAATTTGAAAGACAGGAGCTGTCTCCTGACAGTAGCTGCTTCGTGCTTCCACAATTCTTCAGGCAGAAGCAAATTTTAGAAGCAACAGACCCCACCTCCCATCGAATCCGTTGCTTTTGCTAAATGAAAAACAGCTTTTACAGACACTTTACCAGAAATACCAACCCCCAAACAGGTGGAAAGCACGCACTTCCATACCTCCCTCGACTCAGGGATGTTCAAGAGCTGTACAACACCCAGGTGCAGTTCCTGCCACTGTCTGCCAGCACACCATGGTGGCAAGCCCAGCTGTGAGACAAGAGCCAGGGGAAGCCACAATCTTCTCAGTCCATCTTGTCGACAGGCTGTTCCCGTAAGAAAATGCCTACCTCTTCTAGGGGTTAAGGCGCTTTCCTAGGCGTTGACATATCTGGACTCCGCTTCTGTGCAGTAAGTGCTTATGAATATTTGTGAAATGGTTGTGCAGATCCCTCGCCCTGCTTTAGAAAGCCCTCCAGGTCACATACAGAACAGGGGGACTCAGACTCGCATCTCCAGTTTCTCAGAAAATTAAATCACAGCTCCCATTCTGAACGGCAATTACTCTAATCGCTCAGCTGTTCATCTTCAGCTGCTTTGTGAAATCAATTATTTATTTTGGTTTTGCTTGCATTTTTGAAATGCTTTATTTCTAGCACGTTTTTCATTTTCATGAAAGAACAGATTTTCTTCCTTTTCTGGGTTAGACAGCTGAAGACCAAAGTCTTCATTTGCACAGATATATTCCTTTTAGCGGACAGGTTTCTAAAGTGATTCTGTGAAGTATGCTTTCTGTGGGCTTTATTTGATCACTTTATCTGTCCTTTCCTTCCATGTCCCTCCCACACAAGGTGGGAGTGGGAAAAGAAGGGAAGACATGTAATTTTTTCTTGTAAGTCTCTTCCTACTCAACCATAACGCCATTTAAAATCCCAGTAGTTGAATAAGACTTCCAACAAATTCCTGCAATCACATTAAATATAGAAGAGATGTTGTCCAGTTTCAGCCTTTCAGGTTTTTAGCTCTATTTGAACACAATTTTGGAAGCTGGGAACATTAACATATGATTATCTCACAGGTAGACGTGATGTCAATGTATAAACCCTTATCTTTCCATCTTCTCATGAAGATTTACTTCAGTATGGGGAAAAATGCCAAAACGGCATTTTTACCAGCCAGACCCAGAAACTGAGAGCTCATGCTGCCTAGCTATATGCTGTTGCATTCAGACACTGAACTATAAAAGAGAGCTTTGAAGATTTTCTCTTTTTAATAACTTATTCTCCTTTTTTCTTAAACTATTAGTAGGGAAAATAAAACCATCCCCAACACTGCACTTTTTTTTTTTTTATTTAGAGTGATATTTACCACTTCCCAAGAAAACCAGTGCAACGATTTTCAAAATACTTCTACACATCTTCTACGGTTTTCTTTAACACTTATAAAGGGAAAGCCATAGTAAAACAGAAAAACATTAAAACAATTAAACACGTCAAAACAAACTAGTTTAGCACTTTGAGAGAGCACATTCTTTTTTTTCAAGAAATACTACACACATAAGCTGCTGCTGCCTGCTACAGCAGGAAAGTGGCTTTCATAACCAAGGAGGCTGATTTCAGCTGGATCAGCCATCGTGGTTGGCCTTCTATTTTATCATACCACCAATTTCCTTCTACTGGGGTGATACGAATGCAAAACCAAGATACTCTACTTGTTATCTTCCACGTACTTCAGTCAAATAGCAAATCCCAAAGCAATAAGCCTTACAACACCATGACTGTGTTAACTTTTTTTTTTTAATTATTTTTGTAAATCCAGAATAAGAAGTTATTTCCTTTGCACTCTATTACTAGAACAGCCACGGTCAGCTAACACTTAGCACAAAGAATATATGACAACTAGTATTTCACAGTTAGCTATAGACAGACAAACCTAAAGCTCACCTGAGCCTCATAACTCTCAAAAATGTCACAGCGCAAAGTCCAGCTGCCTGTCACTTCAGAGAATTATGCATATTCCCTATTTAAACCAATTAGGACTTTTTTCCCCTCCCTTTTTCATTTGATCATGGCATTTACACTAAATGTGAGGCTAGTAGCAAAAAATGACGCATGTTAAGAAGAGGAGAGCCATTAATCCTAATTTCGTAATTACAAGGGAGTAGACAACGGCTGCTTGGAATCAGCTCTTCATGTTGGTTCGTGGGTGCACAAAATGAGCAACCTTTCTTCCAGCTAAGTGAGAAATAGCAGGGCATTGCTTTGCTGGCATTCAGAGAAATGACTGCCTATTTTCAGCAACACCAAGTACAAAATAATTGGTGAATATACATAGTAGCAGAGGAAAAACATTCATGGTCATCCTGTTTACAAGATGATGGCTGGAAATCACTGTTCCTCCATACTCTTTTCATGCTGTCATTTTCTCAGCTATTTTCCTCCTCAATAGACGAGGTGCAGCCATTTCAGATACTTGCAACCCAACACTTCTGAAAAAAGGAGTAGGGGAAACCAGGCATCTTTCAGCCCAGCCTCCCTGCAGTGAATCACACAACCACTACCACTGTCTCGCATCGGTACTTTATTGCTCTGCTCCCCCAGGTCTAGCTATTCAGAGAAGGGAACTATTTTTTCCCCTAAAAAGGTGTGGGTGGGAAAAGCTGGATGTGTACACGAGGGAGGGAGGAGGAAGAAAAAAAGGCATGTCTGCTCACAGAAGTGTCACCGATACACTGGAAATATCAGGTCCCCCCACTCAGGTCAGAAGATAATAAATCAGAGCCCTCCAGGCTGCTTAGGTGTCTTCTCTTGGCCTGTAAAAAAGCTGCATGTCTGACCTTGAAATCAGCAGATTTGAAACCGATAAGAGAATATCCTATATAATTTTAACGGTTATAGCTTTAGCCACCACAGATTCAGTCAAGACTTTTCACGTGGTATTTTTCCACCTCTCGCATACATTTCTGATTTGCCTCTCCTCTCTCATTACATTACTTTTTCCATAGAGTTTACACTGCATAAAACATTCACGCATTAATTTTATGCCTTAATATAACTGATACTTTAAAATACAGAATATTAGTTTTAATGACAGAGCAATGAAATTACCTCTCACCTTTGAAATGCTGTAAAAACTGATTACACTTTTACCTTTAATATTCTTTTATGTTCTTTGTCTCAGAGAACTTCCCCATACCTTCTACTTCCAAAAATATATGAATTCGTGTTATTTTTTTCTCTGCTGCTCTATGAAAGAGTCTTCTTGGGCATCATAACATCAAGAACTGTGAGCTAAATTGTATCCTAAAGTGTCACATATTCATTCTGAGATCTAAGACATTACAGATGCTTAAGGAATAAACCTACCCTTTCCTCCTATCCAAAGCTAGCTGTATATTTAGAGTCCCTTCAGTCTGCTGTAGTAAGCATATCACAGAATCATCTAGGTTGGAAGGGACCTCCTCCAAGATCACCTAGTCCAGCCTCTGACCTAACACTAACAAGTCCTCCACTAAACCATATCACTCAGCTCTACATCTATACATCTTTTAAAGATATATTCTTTATATATTTATGTTCTTGCATGCATACAAACTAACAGAGAAAGTTTACTGATGACCAACAGAAGGGAAGGATAAAGGCTCAGTAACATCTAAACTCTGCAGTGCTATATGATAAAACATACGTAAGCAGATATGACTAATTCTTTAAAACAGAAGTCCAACATTCTCAGGTACCTTAGAAATACCCATCAAGTTTCCTATCCACATCTGTCATCATGCTATATTCATGGCATTTTCACAGATCAGATGTTTTTCTCCTCTCATAAAATGTTTTCTCCCCCCACAAAAAAACACTACATTTGTACCTATGCCGGAGAGTCTCTAATACTAGAAGAAGGATCTGATCTTCCAAAGTTAAGAATGCTTCAAGATTTATGGCATGAAGAAAACCCAGATCCACATCTGGTGTCAGTCACCACAGCTTTTATCAAAACAATGGCACCATACAACTCACATCCAAGTCAACAGCTATAATAGTCTCGTCACTATGTTCACTGTCAAACCAAATTTTGATGAGGACAAATACCAAGCTAACCACATAGTAAAGGAAGCATAACCACAAATGAGATATTATCAGTGGGTTTCTTGAAAGAGATGCCTTGAGACCATTATTCTTTATTTTTATTTCAGCTGTCATCAATACTCTTTGCAGTGTTCAGGTAATACCCCCAGTCTGAGCAGAGTACAGAGACCTTGTCATCAGAAAAAAACACAAGAACACCACTTGGGAAGACGTGGGGTTTCCTCAGGAGTGGAGTGACAGGAACAGCATGCAGGTTACAGAAACAAGGTCTCCAGGGCATCTCACCTGGAAGCACTGCAAAAGCAGACAAACATAGGCACGACGCATAACAGCACAGACACTATATGCTGACAGTTCAATGGGAACAGAAATAGGAACCTAAATTATAACTGGGAACCTGAAATAACATCACTGTACGATGACCTCATCTAAAGAGCTCAAGTTCTAGTCACGTATTTTCAAGAAGCCCTGATTTAACTGGAAGCCGTAAAAAGAACTACTACTACTTGCAGGAAGGGTGGGTCCATCGTATGAGAGAGGACACTATCCAGAAGACAGACCTGTTTAAGCAGAAGTTCAAATACCAGCACAAAGCTTTAACCTATTATCATTGCGCTCTGAGGATACCAAGCTTTTTGCCTTTCTGAAGGCTAGAAACAATGGCAGAAAACTCAAATGGTTTTAAAAAGGAGTAAATCAATTCATAAACGGAATTTATATGACTGTCTTGATAATAGGGGCCTGGACTTGGTGACACAAGATGCCCCTGACAGTCTTGACAGCACACCTCATTCTTGCTAATGCCACCATAAATCTTCCCAAAGGAAATTCTGTGTGGGCATAAAGCACCTGCTTAACCTTAACACACTGTGCCCTGTGGCCTGAAATTAGCAGCAGATGCTTGAACTGGAACCATAAGACTCCTCTGAGACTACTTCCATTTTCTAGTCTGCTGAATTTTTAAACAAATTCCCCTGTAAGGAACTTCTTGCTGCCTAGCCCCTTATATGTTCGATATAGATCTACCAACAATTAGTTTCTGTATCTTATTGTTCTTCCATATCTACACTGTTTTCTTGCTTAAAATATCTATCGATACCTTTTGAATTTGTTGGTCCCACAATAATGTGCTTTAGCCTCATGCTTCAAGCAGAGGCTTTAAAGGCCATCATTTAAAGGCCTCATTACAGATCTTCCACCTCAGCACTTCAGCATCCAGTACTGGGGACATGCCATCACATTCAGATGATGAGGTTTCATCTTTGGTAATGCTTACACTGGGCCTTCTCCTCCTCCTTTCCTGTTCTTCATTCTTTATCTTGAAGGGAGTTTCTGAAAGGAAAGTTATCTAAAGAAGTGACATTGTAGAAGTGTCATGCTGTTGCTTTTTAGCATTTCATAAACCAGTTTAACAGCAAGTGTTTATTCACCTGTTATCTTCCACCTGCAATTTGTTAGCGACAACGCTAGTGCTACCAAGTTCTTAAGTCTCTTCCCCAAAAAGTGGTATTACACTAACTTCCAAGCCACATGCATAATTTTATTCATCTTCTCCTACGTGTTCTGAAAATATATACAATTATTTCTTTTGCTCAACTGGAGTAAATCTATTTCTATTCTGTGGATTGGGGCTCGTTAGTGTATCATCCCTGGCTAACACATACATCTCATATACTGAATACTGCTGTTTCTCAAGACTACTAATGAGCAAAATACCAAACCTGTTACTCTCCAAGTCAGTACAAAGAAAATAACACTTGTGAAACAAAGTGCTAATTCCCAAGTGTGGAAGTTCCACATTTGAGATTGGTGGAGAAAATATAAACAAACACCACATTTTAAATACAAATCTAGATTTTGAGAAAAAAAGCCTAGAATTTGGGCTTATACAGATAAATAGTCTGTCTCTGGAGACTGCAGTAAGTATGTACCTGCATAACATTTTCTAATTGAGTATCCAATTCGAAGTTTCCACTTGTTCATTCAAATGCAAATTAAACCAACCACAGCACAAATGCCCAGTCTGAGACACAAATTCAATTATAACAAGACAGTTGCTGAATTCTTAATATGGACAATTTTCTATACTTACGTATTTACATTTTAATGTAGACAGAAAAAAACTGGCAAGAGGCACATGCAAATTAGACTTCATGGTCCTTGATGTATATGATAAATTAAAATAGGCAACAAAAAGAGCGGGGAAAGAGGAGCTCTGGGATTTTGTTTTACGCAAATGTTTTTAATAACTTCTTTGAGAGACAGGCATGACCATTTTTGCCACTTTCCGTGAAGAGTTCTTCTCCAAGTGAAAGAACTGCAAGCCCAGCTGTCAGCACAGAACGATGACCTGGGACTGGTATTCACCATATGCCTACAGGTCATTGAAAGGAGAGAAGAGATCCTTAATCTGCACTACAGCAGCTTTTATTCTACTTTCAGATTACTTCATCTTCTTGGCTTTTGGAAACATCTTTGAAGTTTCAAATAATTAAGAGCTGAAGGTCTTCAAGCGATCGCTTCCTCAGACAGCCAGGTCACAAAAGACTTTCAAAGGCTTGTTCCCTGCACAGAACTGAGCAGCTTCAGCAGCAGCTCGACACACTAAGCCACCTCCAAGCAGCTCAATGCCATGCACGAGGGCCCCAAACACACAGAACAGCCACCCATACCTCCATTTCTGGCAGATGCCCACAGCACAACAGGGAGCAGATTCTTCCTTCAGGTTGTGTGGCTAGTCCCCAGAGAGTCCCACACCTCTTCCTCCTCTTCAACAGGCGGAGGCATCGACACAGCTGATCTGTTAGAAGCCCACTCCAGCGATAAGCAGCAGAGCCTTCACAACACGTATCTTGTGCTTTGACAACAACAAGCCATGCTAACGCAGCAATTTAAATAACCCGTGTCAGAAAATAGGACTATTTTTCCATGTCACATGCTCACAGGTCCAAAATTTTCGTCAGGTTCCCAAGGACGCTTAATTCTTCCTGAAATTCAGCAGCTAGAAATGCTATGCTCTTGTTTTGGAAGCAGAAAGATGTTGTATCAATTTGTTTCAGACAGGACATCAAAATTAAAAGCAAAATACACACACCTCTTCCTTTCACACACACACCCCTTACTTCTCTCACTGAAAAAATAACACACTCTGTGTCCTAAGAAATTTCATTGACATAAGTACCAGTTTCACAAATGTACTTTATTTCTAAGATATATTCTCCCACTCTCTTGGTATTTGAACCCAAAAATAAATAAAAAAAATAAAAATCCAAATCTTCACAGTATTTCTTAGATTATGGAGCTATGGAAAAAAATGCAAATTATCATAGTATCTCCTCACACCTTCATAGCATTAAAAAACAGCAGAAAGACTTGAGGTGCTGTGATACGTAATGCAAAGCAAGAGACTGAAAGTGATTAACTGCAGCTTGTGGCATCTTAACTTCTGTTTGGGTGCTTTCTGGTGAGTTAAAATGTGACTAAACTAAGCATAACACTTGAAATCATGCAATTATTTGTGTACTTTATTTTGAGACCTCTTGTACTTAGCTTTAATTTTTCTTCTAATAATATTTAGTGTAAAGGGCAAACATCAAAAGAGAACATGCTAATACAACACCGAGGAATATCCAACATACCGATGTAAGGGGCACTGTAGTACCTTGAGGACTAGCCCAGTAAAAACTTCTGACGGGCAAAACTAAAACAATATTTGCTTATGAGAACAAGAGCAGAGCAAAGTATAGTGATAAGCCTTGCACAAAAACACCAGGCTTTTGTAGTCACCAACACTTCTTTTTCTTATATGTATTAGAGCAGGCTGTTCAGCTCTAAGCACTCAAAGAAACTCAAAAAGAACTTTCATGCCATGCCAGAGGCAATTGCATTAATTCATAATTTAAAGTCATTTTCTGTGTATATACAATATACTAGTATAGAACTTCAGTACTTTAATGTTTCATTTTAATGAAGAAATTACAGATGCAACACACAAAGCAGACATCAGGCCACAATGATGTCAGTGGCAGAGTTATAACCTTGTAACATGACAGAATTAGTTCTCCAGCATTAGAAATTCTCAGGGACTTCCCTGCTTATTTAGCATGCTTAAAAATAATAGTAATACTGATATTGCAAAGAACTCCCAGTATTTCTAAAGGTGAAACTTAACTGGTGTGTTTATATGAGTCACCCACTACAAATATACAAATTACTACAAAAATTAAATAATTTGTAAGATCAACCAAAGGAACTAAGTTCCAGCAACAGCTCATCTTCAACTTAAATAAATATATTAAAAAAAAAAAAAGGAAAACCTCCACAGGCAAGCTACTTTAAGTGGACAGAAACCACACAACACTCTACTTCCACTATGGACACCAATGCTTAAAATAAACAATTCCTGTGATTTAACATTAAAATAGTTTTGAAAGAACAATATATTACATGAGGAAACTACTATTCTTTTTCACTTTCTGAAGTTTTGTAAAAAATACCAAAGGGACATACGAGGCTTTAGTCTTGGTCAAAAAAAACTCTGGAAAAAAAATATCCTGTTTTGCTGCTTAATTGGAAGAGCTGCTTAAAGTGACCTTCTAAGTGATGAGGCATAATTAGAATGCCCCACTTTCACAGCATGTAAATGAATTAAAGCAAGAGAAGGTACTGGACAGCTTCCTCAGTGCTTAAGGCACCCGAAGGTGTTTTTGAACACCGGTTGTGAAGGGACACGTAGTCCATCTTGGAAGAATCTTCCTAAGAGGGCAATTCAAGCACACACAATTAGCTGGAAACTGTACATCTCGAGAGCAGCTTGACGTGCCTCTTCATTACCTCGCCTGATGAGGCGAGGCTGTGAGAGAGCCATGGTGAACGAGGGGAATAAGACAGCCAGAATGTCAGGGACTGGGAAGGGAGGAGAGGAAGAGTAAAATTTACCCAGCACCAGATGTCTCAAACCACAGAAAAGGGCAACAAGTTTGAAACGTGGGTATGCTCTAAGGCCAAGCATCTCCAAAGCAGCAGGTCCAACTATGCCAAAAGGTCTCTCCTTAGGAGGAAAAAAGGATGTCATAAGACAGACTATGTTGGTGCAGAAACCACTGCTATGCCAGTGGTATGCCTTGCTCATCGTCAATTTCCAGTTCAAAAATACCGTCCAACTTGTATTTTCAATATAAAAATGCAGATAGTAAACTAAGAAGCATCAGCCACACTATATGAAAATACAGTGATCAGGAGTCCACTCACACTACTGTTTCTCCTTTCCTTAAAGTGTTTCTACCGTACAGAAACAGACACAAACTAGTTTCATTAATATGGCATAGCACACCTGCCTCAAAGGCTGTGGAAGTACTAGATGAAGAACACAGTAAAAGAGGTCAGCTTTTTTTTTTGTATACGTTTTACTATTTGCATGCAAAAAGGCAGCTCAAACATTCTTATCCCACATAAAACTACCCCTTGCACAACAGCAGTGAAATCAATGAACTTCCGTAATCGCTCTGCATCCTTCTCCAGACATTTACGTACATTATTCTCAGAAGTGGAAAAAAATAGATTAAACATCATCTCCACCAGTCATTTTCTTGTGATAGATCCTTATTAAATATATACAGGTAGCTGACACTACTTACATACTGAAAAAATCAAGAAGGAAGCATCCACAACGTGCTTTTAATTTGATACCATGATACCTTAAAAAGAGTTAAAGGTGCAACACCTAACACTCTAAGGCAACATCTACACTATTTACTCAGAAATTAGAAGTTACTGAAGGAGTTATTCCAGAGAGGCCTATTCAAAATGTGGCATTTAAGAGACCTTTGTGAAGCACCACTGGATGGCTGGAAAAGAATTTAGGCTTATCTTTCTTCGGTTCGTGCAATCCTTTACAAGTATAAAGAAGGAAATAATCTTCCAGCTCTCTTTGAGCCGACAGAGAAGTATGAAAGCATTTTGATACTGTGCCTTACTGCTTTTGTCAGATTGCCAGCAACTACAAAATCCCAACAGCTGTAGGAGAAGGACCACGGCTACTCTAGAAAGAAGCCACCCGCGTCTGCAGACGAAGGCTAAGCTATCAAGCTCTGGTTCCCAGGAACGCTCTCCAGACAAGGGACAGACTGCTGCGCCTGCCTGGGAGGTATGGACTAAGATCCTTCCATGTCCTCTCACGTCATGATGAGATTACCATGTGGGATTTTCCAGCCCTTATTCAATAAGCAGCAGCGCGGAACTGGCCACCTTGTCTAAGGAAGATTATTAAACTGCTTCAAAGAGGTCCCACCTGCAATACCATCCTAGGGCTGTGCCTGCTGTAGCCTGGCTGTCTACCGCAGAGTCCTTTGTCTGGTCTTAAAAAACTGTTGTTCATAGCTCAATTGTCCAAGCCATTGTACCTGAATGGCACCAGCCAACAGAAATGACAATTCCTTAAGGAGGAAGCATGGTTATACCAGCCGGAAAGCTGCAGGAGGAGGGGAGAGGCACAGCCCTCCCCCCAAACCCTCCAATGCCTAAAGCCAAGCACGGACAAGTATGTGGCGAGGCACATCACATCCAGTCCCAGGCAGAGACTGCGAGCGCAACTGTATCAAATCCTCCCTCCTCCCCAGCAAAGACAATTTGATCACAGCTTGAAATGGTATTAGGTGTAACACCAGCAAAACCTATTTGCCAGTGCATTCACACCAAATGCTGCTGCTGGTAGAGACCTTTGGTTTAAGCATGTAGGTTTTCCCATCTGTCAGTCTGACTTCGCTACGCTATGGAAACATTAAAGGACAAACTAGGCAAATGGATCAAAGTTCGGCAATAACAACACAGAGATTAGAGGATAAAATTCTACGGTGTCAGTTATTACTATTTTATCTTCCTCTTCCAACTTGCCTTTCTGCAATGACATCAAAGCTACTTCAGCATGACTCAGTAAGTGACCTTACTGGGAATGAAATTTTAAAGATTAAAATATATAAATACAACTGAAATGCAGTTGTTATAACACATGGGGGCTTTTAAGCACAGATTTCCTTCCCCACCAGAATTATTTTTCTTCCAATTGAATTTTCTTTCTTTACATTCATTCCAAATTCATTGAAATGGTAATGGTCTAGAAATTATTTTGAGTCAAATTATAATGATAAGACCATAACCACATTTTTTGTGCCAACTAGTTTTTTTTTTTTTTTTTAATTTTGAGAAAGGTAGGTATACTTATGTCTTTTTCATAACCTGTGGAAAAATAAAAATGTGAGAAAAAACAAGAACAAATATCAAAAACACCCTTTACTGCATGTTAGAACATTAATGTCAAAATAAATCGAATTCTTGGAAATATATGTTAGCAACCCATATCTTTTTTGTTTCTTTGTAATTGAATCATCCTCTTAAGGCATACAAGCACCCCCCTCCCTGTACAGTTTAGTTGGCCATTCAGTTGTTTGTTAAAAAAAATCCTGACTCTCCCCACACAGAGTATCCTATAACCCACAAGAAGGGCTACAAAAGAAGGCATCTGCAGAAGTACACATTAATCTGCAGGCACCGGTTTATGAAATCCTCTAGTATCACTTGCTTTCCTTGCATCTTCATTTGCACGGCTTTTGAGGAATAAGGCGAAATAGCATTTGCACGTAGTAACACTATAGGCAGTTTAAAACACATTCAGCCAGCATGTCTCCCACCCAACCCACATTAAAGGTTTTTTAAAAAATCCCTGCATTTCCTTAGCGTGACAAAAAAAAAAAACGGAGATGGCATAGTATTTGGATCATCATCTATGTTGTATTACTCTTCTACTTTGTATTCTGAAAAAAAAAAATGAATTGCCAACAAAATGCTTTATGTCATTGATTTTTAAATTAAAAAATACTTTCATAACTGATCATCAGGAGAAACTCGTAACGAAAAATGAGCTTTAATAATATTCACTACACACTGAATCATAAGGGTTTATTGGTAATAAAACACTTGATTACAGACTCAATTATTGATGGAGATAAATGAAGTACGGTTATATCATTTTTATAAGCTGTGCAAATGTAAACTAGAAAGCAAGGAACCATTCCTGATTTTTATGCCTAGTGCTACTAAGAGTTTTTAAAAAAGAATTCTATCTACTACAGCCCTTGTTCCCTCCATTTTGCCTTTCCCTCAACTTTCCCATCTCCATCCATTTTGTCCCTTCACCTTGCTACTTCCACTGTCCTTCACAGGTTCCTTCCCTTTCTTCCAAGGGAGACAAGCATCCTGGGTACCTCAACCTGTCTCTTCCCTGGTGCCACCACCCCAGATGACAGGAGCAGCTTCCACCTCATTCTCTGCCTGCCCAGCGGGTTACTCATCTGCCAGCCCACCCTGCAGCAGCCCTACTTCAGCTACAGCACCTGCTGGTGGAGCAACCACACCAGTCAGGGAGGAGGAGGAAGAAGATATGCTGAACCTCAACCTCCTCTTGTCCCTACATACGGGCACAGACAACTATGGTGTCTTCCTCCTGCTCATGGAGGACATTGAGAAAATCTGAGAAGTCTCTAACCAGTACAGCAAGAGAACTAGGAGGAAGCTGCACAAAAGAATTCCCAGTGCAGCACCATGGGACAGCAGCTGCTCTAATCATGCCAAAGAGCTCTGCTCATTCAAGCATCCTCACACAGCCCCAAGCAGCACTTAGCACCCCAGAAAACCACTGGCAGCAGAAACTCTCCCGACCCTGCATTCCCCTGCTCAGCAAAGAGTTTGTTAAACCAGCTGTGTGATCTGGATTCCCTGCCGGAATTTGTGCGGACAGTCAGGGCAACTTGAGAAGACTGACATGATCTTGGAGAACAGAGGAAAAATAGCCTGACTAAAAATAGATAATGAAACTTGAATGAGAATCAAGCCAGGTTGCTATTCTTAGTATTGCTTCCAGTTAAATAAAGATTTCTGGTTAAACAAAGATATCAAGCGTACCTAGAAAATGCTTTAATTTTCCCTGCTGTTGCAATCTGCAGCAGGCAGACTAGTTTCCCAGTGAGGACCTGCAAAGCAACAGCAACAACAAACAACGTTTTGCAAGCTTAGAATGACTGATCACCACCACAGAGACTAAAATAAAAGTTATCCATCGGTTTAAAAATAGAGTAACAGTCAGAAAACTTTAATTTAGTCAGTTACAAAAAAAAAAAGATCAGATAGAGACAGAAAAGGCAATTAATGAGAGCCTGACAAGTGCCGATGAAAGGGTCTTTGAAAAACAGGAGGCTAAAAATGCACTGTGATTCAGGAACTGGTCTTTAAAAGCTAGCCTTGAACAAGAAATAACAAAAATATTTGTGTAAATAACTCTGAATTAACATAAAGCATTTTTTTTCTTGATTAGAAGGAAAGGGAAAAACAAGTAAAAACCTCAGATAAAGAAGGTAGTTTCAGTACAGCTTAAAATACTCATGGAGAAATAAATAAAAGTAAAAATTGGAAAAAAAAAAGAGGTGCAAGACCACCAATTGCAAGAATTCATTTTACCATAAACAAGATAGCTGAGAAATAAAAGCAATTAAATATCCCATGAGTAAATTACACCTGCACTTGTGGCTAAAGGGGCAACTTGATCCAGTAACTTCTGATAGCTGCAGTCTCCAATATTTCAGAGCTTTAAAGAACTGAGAAATATTTTGTGTCTAAGGACTTTTTAAAAAATAACTCGACGAAAGAAGTGATGCAGAGGTACGTAGCTGAGAGAACATGCTGCAATACAGCCAAAAAGCAACTGAAGTAAACCCTGCAGAAATACAATCAGAAATGACAGTCAATAAAGCAAGCAACTACACTATGACACATGAACAAAAATAAAGGAGCATTTGATAAGAAGACACTTCAAGAACAGGAACATGAGAGCTTGTGTACGGACAGTGAATGCTGTCTTAAATGGGCTAGTAGGACTGGAAGATTGATAATTTTCTGACACAATGCATTCATAGCCTGTCACCACGAACAAGCAACTTCTGCACAAAATTTCAACTCCTTAGTGAAAAAAATGTAGGAAAACAGAAATAATAAGAGAAAAAGAGTTATCCTTAGTTGCTATCTTCCCTATCAGGAAATTCTGACCACTTGTGCATAAACTAGTCAAGCAGGGATTCATCAGTGCAAGCCTTCTTAAAGTTTTGCTCTTCGTGTTAAAAAGAAAAAAAAAAAGCCAGCAGTAATCTATCTTTACAAGCAAAAATGAGAAAGAGAGTAGCTCATGAGAAAGTATATGCCATCATCTTTGCCCTGGGACATCTGCCTAAAACACAGTTTATAAATATATGGAAATAACATACTGCCATTTACTGAAAATTATTACAGCTCACAACCTTTGCTAACTAGGTCGTCCCTGGCTGGGTAATTGATAAGCAAAATGGTAACCACAGTTTCATTTTTCTAGCTTCTGATAAGCAGTAGCTATATAATTAATTTGCAATACGCATACGATTGCACTGATATGAAAGCCTGTATATGAAACATGGATATTTCATCTAAAGTTTCATCTCTTCCACTGCCTGCTTTCCCTGTAAGAACAAAGATTGAACCAAAAATCACCACAAAAAAAAAATTTGGTTTCACTACTGCAGTGCATTTGGTGTTGATATTGGGTATATTACCCACCTCAAACGAGATACAAGATTATATGACTTTACTCACATGAGTGTTCTGGGAATAGCCCTACTTTTACAGACAGCGCTTGGTAACTAAACTAATCAGATTGCTCTGGCATCAAATATACTTGGATATTTCTGCACTCATGAAAGGATTTAAAGTGTTCTAAAGGAAATGGAAACACATGAGAGGGCTTTTAAAAAGAGTGTGTATAAAGTCAGAAAAATATTATTTAAAAGATTTTTTTTTTAATTCAAAGAATTGTTTAAAGTTTTCTTCATCTACCTCTGGAATTCACATCCACAATATTGCTTGAAGTAGAGAACCTGCACTTCTGAACTCCTTTTCAACAACTGTGAGAAAGCAAGCTATGTGGTCTCCAATCTGTTACAGCCATCAGAGGAATAAAGTAGCTGAACCATAAATTAACTAGTTTTAATGCCAGGTAAACTAAAGAACAGTCTTTACTGCAATAGTTGAGAAAATAACACTTTACATTTCTTAAATGAAAAATGAAGGGGATGAGGGGGAGCTGTTAGAGTGTCCAAAGGAGGGCTACAAAGATTGTGAAAGGTCAGGAAGGCAAGTCATGAGGAGCAGGTGAGGCCCCTTGGTTTGTTCAGCCCAGAGCAGAGGAGGCTGAAGGGAGGCCTCATGGCGGCCTGCAGCTCCCTCACGAGGGGAGCGGAGGGGCAGGCGCTGAGCTCTGCTCTCTGGGGACAGCGACAGGACCCGAGGGGACTGCATGGAGCTGGGACAGGGGAGGGTCAGGCTGGGTGTTAGGGAAAGGGTCTGCACCCAGAGGGTGGTCGGGCACTGGGACAGGCTCCCCAGGGCAGTGGTCATGACAGCAAGACTGTCAGAGTTTAAGAAGCGTTTTGGACTATGGTCTCAGACGTAAGGTCTGATTTTTTGTGTGGTCCATTGGGGACCCAGGAGTTGGACTCGATGGTCCTTGTGAGTCCCTACCAACTTGGGATATTCTGTAATTCTATACTATCCCCTCCTCCCTTCCCCAAACTCTGCTAGACGTATTCCCCACCACCACCACCCATCCCTAAATAAACAGTTTTCAATGGGAAACACAAAAAGCAAAGAACATCACTAGCTTAAATCAACAGCCACTTGTCTAAGCTAAAACATGAACCCAAAAGTCACAAATCTGTACAAACAGGTACAAGACCAAAATCATTTTGTAGGCAAGGCACTACGTGAGATGCGAAAGTCACTTCAGGAAGACTATAATCTTATTTTAACTGTTGAAATCAAAAGTAACCACAAGTAACTTCTCCCTGGTGCAAGAATGGAAACAAAAGGAACTACCCCATAAGGCTTTTCTGAGAGGGAACCTGGGAGTTCTCTCAGGAGAGTTCGGCCTTTCTCTCAGGAGGCGCACAAAAAAAACACTCCAACTCTTTTTTCACCCCTCCTCTCTCCTTCCCATTTATTCTCTTAATAAAATGTCTCCCTTCTCTCCTTGTTTCAACTTCTGGTCTCAATTTTCTCCTTCTGCTTACGGGTAAATAAAGCTGCAACTCCTTTGACACCTTGCCTCTGGTAAGCATTAGCAACGGACTCCACCCATTCTGTTTTCTCCTTTAGCACCTGCAAAAGGACCACAGCCTCTGACACATAGTTTGGTAGTCAAATTCTGATTAATTAGCTGTATCAGAATAGTCTGCTAATATAAACACAGCTCCTATCAGCATGTGCACTACTGCCAGCATATCAAACAGTTCTCCCTCCCTCCTCTTCACCCCTGCTTTGCTTTTAGTAGTGAGGCCTGCTAGAGTAAGTGCATCCACACTAGTGCTTGGGTTAGCTCATTATATTCATGATCAATGTCACCCTTTATCTGATGGTGTCCTCTCCAGATCTTCACAAAAAGCAAAGTCTGTGTTTAATGACCCACAGGGAGAAAACAAGAGCATCCTTCTTTCCTTCCCATAGCCTCCTGCCGGCCTAGAGCACAAGGCTCTCCACACGTGTGCACACAGATGAGACGAAGCAAAGGGACTTGGAATCCTCACCACGTTCACTTCTGATAGTCTGACTTCCCTTGCAATTTACAGCTAATCACCTGTCCCCATGCCTCAATTATTCCTAGTCTGGAAAATTCTGCAATTAAACAACTTTGAGGTGATGTCTGAGATGACAGATAAGCCTGTGATTAAAAGATTCATGTTGTCGTGATACTATAGGCATGGTTAGGGCAAGCCAAAAAGCAGTTCTGAATGGTGTTAAATGAATTTCTTCTCATTCTTGCTTTACCCTGAGCACAAAGTTCAAGTAGAAGGCACCACGCCAGAGCTAGGCACAGTGCCTTCTGGTTTCAAAAACTCAGGCAAATCAATCTTCCAGTGACATACATGTCTGCTGCTAAGAGAAAAGGGCACTTACTGGTGTTAAGTAAGTTCTCTTTTCTCCCAGTAAGCTTTCTTGCTTTCTATCACAAGGCTATGCACTGTGACCCAAGATCTTACAGTTTTCCATTAAAATCATTTAAAAATATCTCGACATCAGCATCCTGAAGCTAGTCACGGCAATCCTTCCTTTACTTAGGTTTTGCAGTCTTCCAGTCTGCTAAAAATGTATTTTCAGAAGGAGTTAGAACAACTTAGATGGTCATTATTCACAATAATCTAAAATATTCTTCACTGAAGGTTAATATTGAAAAATACATGTTCAAATTAGAACTATTTGGAGAGTTTATTTTAAATAGAAATTACAATATCTCTTTGAAAAGTGGGGCACAAACAACACACAAATGGGACCATAACTGAATTAATCTACACTGCAAAACAAACAAGTTATCATCACAGGACTTGATAGCCATGCATTTAAATATATCCTAATCTCAAAACTAATAAGAAGGCATAACTATAAAATGGATCTCTCACATTAAGTCTCATAAAAGACTCAAAACTGCAAATCTGTTCTAAAGGATTTCCTCACATTTTAATTAACAGTCATAAAAAAAATTGTGATGAGATAATCTCAGTTTATATAGAAGCATTTTCTCCATTTAAAATTATACTCAAGAAATCTTAGTAAGCTGCATATTCCCTGCTGACAGGCATAAAAAAAATCCTCTCTCATATATTATATTTTACACATGGAAAAACCATGTGTGTGCAATTTGAACACAGAGGCTTAAAAAGTCAGCAGAAGAGGTGAATTACCACTTGCATCATACTTTGGAAGACTGAACCTAAGCAAAATGAGAGCCCCCGCCTAAATTGTTTCCTCTGAGTTGTGCTAGCCAGACATCTTCAGCAAGGAGCAGAAACACACTAAACTCACAGACATCCAGGATCATAGCAGACTTCAAGCCACCAGTTACTGCTTATTGTGTCTTTGTGGGTCCTCTCTGCAAGGACCACGCTGCCTCTAGTCTAAAAATTTATTCTTTAAGAACATAATTACTTGAATAATTTCAAATCTGGATGTTCAAATATGTGCTGGATCATGGCCCGAGATTATCGAGTCAGCCTAATTTCAAGATTTTGCAACTTAACGCAGTTTCAATCATAGACATACAACATCAACTTAAAAGACAAGCAAGCAGTCTGAAGCTTCCCAATTCAGTCACATGCCAAGGCTCAGACTAGAAAAATAGCTGGCCACTGCAATTTCATTAGCAAGGAGTCATACAGCTATATTTATTACAGTCTTCATATTAAACAACTAGTATTTCTTTGGAATTTGAATTAATTTATTGTAAGATTAAAGGCTTATTTGCTCAGGATCTTCTCATCTAAGGAACATCTTAAATGATCACAGCATAAGGTGTGTCTTACTCTAGAGAGAATCCGAAAGCTCACTAAGGACAGAGTAAGACATTTAGGTCAAATAACGATTACACTTAGCATATGACATACTTTCCAGGCACTTTACTTCATACACAAAACAACTTGCAAAGACTTGATGAAAGTATTAAGGCTTTCCCCCACACCCAAAAAAAGTCTCTCAACACAAGCAGCATTTAGGTTATCTGAGGTGACCCAGGAGCAGAAGAGGGAGGGCTCCTCAGGAAGGACATGTTGGCCCTGACAGTGAGCAGCCTACGTACAGCCCACGTAGGTGCCATGTGGGAACACTTTAGCCTCTTCTCCAGCTACTTCTCCACTTCAGCCTGAAGAAGTCATGGTGGGGAAATGGGCATCTTGGCGAGGCTGGAAACAGCACTGTGCTGTATGACTAACGGGAGCGTGGACATGTTGCTGAGGGTGGTGGTGTGGCAGCACACAGTCTCGATGAAGGATGATGCCAATTACAGCAGATAGAAGGAAGGGGAGGAGGCAGAGTACATGCCAAACCAAAGACAGAATGCAGTGATATGGAGAAAGAAAAGCAGAAACCACTTGTCATGAAAGCTGTTTTTCCCCTTCTTTGTGTGGTCCCTGCTACTGTCTTCTGCTCCACTCCCTTAAAACACTCGTTCAGAAGATCCACCTTAACCCCAAGAACTTTCCAGAAAGCTTCCACAGAAAGCTTGCTTCTCTCCCTCCACAACTCACTTCCCTTGCCAGCAAAACCTCAAGCAGTGCTGCTGTGCAGAAGACTTACCTTCAAATTTCCGACCCAACAGGCCTGTGGGCCACACACTGCCATGAGGCAGCCTGCGCTTGCTCTGCACTGACGAAGCTGGGGCTCTCGGCTTCCCCCAGCCACTGCCCGCCATCTTCTCGGCAGGAGTGGATTTGACAAGGGAGAGCCAAAAGCGTGGTTTCCCTCAGGTTAAGCTGGCTGCTCTCCAGAAATTCAGATGTGCAAGTCTCTGACAAAAATGCATGAGGTGCAGCTCCTTCTGGTCACCAAAACAGCAGACGATTTGATCTCGTTACTGCCTTTCCTGGCAGCGTCCTTTCACAGGGCTTGTCAAAAGAAGTTTCATCCCTCTTGGTCGCCACTGAAAGGCCCCATTCCGTGGTTTCTTCCTGCAGGCCTGATGGGTACACCGAATTTGTCACATGGAAGTAAGCAATTTGTCTTCCACCTGTGCACGCCGCTCCCTGTGGAGATGGTGACTCACATCTTTGGTCTGGCCTGCAGTTACTGACATCAAGCTTCTCTTTCCGCTATAACTCATCTGTGATCCAGACAGGAGCACTTGCGTACAGAGTAGTGGGAGAAAACTGAACTTTTAAATTCAAAACAAAACAGAAAGAGTACAGCTTCCTTTTCACATTAATACATCTCAACGATTCAAAGAACCGTTCTTGCAGTACTTCAGCTTTCCTTAATTGTTATAAGTTCTAAAGCCTCTGCTCCCCAAAACTAAAATCAGAGAGATGTACTAGGCAACAAGTGAAGTTTAGCAAACAAAATATGCTAGCAAAAAGACATTTTCTATTTCTCAGCCTGAAATGCTCCCAAATACCTTTTGATGTTCAAGTGCAGCTTATAAATCAAAAAAGCCTCTCTCAGGTAATTTTGTTTTCTTTAAACCACTGTTCTCAACACTTCTTAAGCATCATGCTGAAAAGATTGAAATCGTATGGTAAGAATTTCAGTATTCCTTTTTTGTAATCTTTTTTCTTTTTCTACAAACTTGGAAAGAAGTTCAGATTCCCCTCAATATAAAACAGCAGAAAAGCAAACAGCTTCTTCCAGTGTGAATCAGCATGCTGGCTCGCTTCACACACTTCTAAAGCATCCACACACACATGCCATCAGCAGAAGAGATTGCAGCTGGCAATACACAGACAGTCACCAGTGCTCAGCCCAGCCCTTTCCTGCTGCAGAGCAGAAATCCCTTTCTGGAGGACATGCTGCTCCTGCTCCCAGTCCTGATGGGCGCATATGATTTTCAGGTGCTCATCACACCACAGCTCCCTCCTGCCCAGCCTCTAGTGCAGTTTGGCTAGTCTGAGACAGGAGAGCTCTTTAACATGCTATGTCTGCAAATGCAATTCGTGCAAGGCTAAGCACCATGGACTCAAACAATGGCAACAGCCATTATCAAGGATGTATGTCTGCTGCAGAAGCAGCACATAAAAAAAACAAAACCCTTCTGGCCTTCCATTTATGGCTTTACTGAGGAGCCAAAGGCCACCAAGGGCTCACAATGTTTGAAATTGCCACAAGAAACAAAAAACTCAATCATTTTTTCTACCACTTGAGTACCAGAGTTTGTTAGACCACTCAAATACTCCCAAGTGAAATGAAAGCTGTGGTACTTACCACCCTAGCTTAGCAGCATGGGACTGCTGACATATGCAAGGAAAAAAAAAAAATGAAAACAGAAACAAACAACTTGCAAAGTGACCTCTCCCAAGCCACTGCCAGTCTCAGTTCAAAATAGTGATGTCTGTGGGCAGAAGAATGCTGTTTGAAAAGCCTGGCATATCCACAGAAAACCTATGAAACTTTAAATTACTTGAGGGATCACTGATCACTTTCCTCTTTCCTTAAATAAACTTTATTTTCTAAAATGTCAAAAAAAAATAATTAAAAAAAATCAACCGGTCCTCCATCTTACCTAAGCAAATGGAATTAAAGTTTGTGTGTATTTTTGTTGTTGTTGTTTTGCTTTTTAAAGTTATCATTGTGGAAGATACTGGGAAATTGCTAAGCCAAGTGTTTCATTAACAGAAAATTTAGGTCTTAGCATCATGTTTTGAATAAATGTAAGCATAGATAAAACATTTATTTTTCCTAGTACCTTTCCTTCTCTGCCTTCCTAAAGGTAGTGATGGTCCATCTTTAAAGAAAAAATGGAAAAAAATCCAGACTTTACAAAAAATTTCAGCAGGAAAAAAAATATTGCAATACTCCCATTAAAGCTTCTATTAAAATCTTCACTTCTAGATTTATATACAGTTTACTATGCTCTGTCACAGAATATCCAGATTATAAACCACTAACCTCCTTCTGTGGTTATGAAAAAAGCTGTGTTGTACAGTACATTGAAAAAAGTAACAAATATTTATTCTATCACAGGAAAAAAAAATCCTCCTCACAAGGAGCCATGGTCTCCAGCATGCCTGTGTTCTGCTCTTTCACACTCGCATGAAAAGACTCCTAGAACTGTCATTGCTGTTTACAGATTACAACATCTTGAAGGAAGACTAGCAACCAGCTAAAAGAAAAAAAAAAAAACAATGATTTGTGAGCCTGTTGTGAATTTGAATCCACACCTAAAGCAAGGCACCCTGCCATACTAAGAAGGCTAGGTTTTTATATATGCTTATGCAAAGCACTTTCCAAATGTGCTATTTCCAAAGCTATTATCTGGGCCTCAGGAGTAACTAGATACAAATCCACAACAGTAATTTGTTTCAAGCAACAGTTGAAACACTATGTCTGCCCAGAAAAATTAATAAGCTATTGAGGTAAAATATCAACTTCAATCTCATGAAATTGGACTTTGAATTCCAGCTAAAAAAAAAGTGATTCACCTGCCTCTCCTACCATGTGTGCGGATGTCATCCCTCACAACACCCGACTTCTTTCTGGATGAAGCTTCTGCCAGCTCACACTCACCCATTCAGTATTCATTAAAGAAATACACTGCTTTATTCATTTCTCTATGCCCTCCGCATCTGATGTAATGGAAACAGAGCCAGAGATCATGAGCATACCGAGTACGCCGAAGCCCATCTTTCTTTATCACTGCTGTACTCACAGATGGAAATAACGATAAAAAAGCAACCCATGGAGCTCTTCACACACCATCCAGAGCCGGAGAACAAAGTGACACCCCTAAAGCAAGCAGATAGCTCTCTGCAGCAGTTCAGAGGGTAAGTATGCCCCTAGCAAAAACAGGGAATTTGTCAAGCTTGGGAAGAACATGGATCCTTTGCCTGCCACCACGGACACTGGAGCTGACCACTGCTACAGAGTTTTTCTGCCCTCTGGCTCTTCACCTGCATGCTGTCCAAGAGTGCCTCCACAGCACCAGCTGTGGCAAGGTGGCAGCCAGCACACCCTGACACCCAGCTCCATCCCCACTCCCCCCCCCTACAACAAGGCATCATTCCCAGCTTCTATCCGCTTGGCTCTCATACAGCCACAATACACCTCTTACAGCCCTCAGATAGATAAACATTTTGATATGTGAATTGATGGATTCTGTGAATCTCTGCTGAAAGAGGGCTCACTTGCATCTTCTAGTGCACGCATGGTTGGTTATCACCCTCACAACACAACAGTTATTTTCTTAGCATCTCAAAAGTTTTAGACTCCTTCCCTGAAGAAGACAGACAGAAGTCTCTGATTTAATACCGCAGGGTTCTTAAAGTGATAAGGACTGACAAGTAATGACCTGCAGACACAACTGAGTTTAGATGAAATACCAGACCCTGACCCTTACCAAACTTGCAGATGAGCTTTCAGGAGACACACTCAGACATCAGATATGCACGTAGACACTTAGGAATTTGCTGCTGTGGGGCACCACACATTAACCAGGGTTAAACCTAGGGAGTAAAGGTTATACTTAAGGACTTAAACTTCAAAGCTAAGGCAGAACACGTTGCATCACTCAGCTATGTGTGATGAGTAAGGTGAAACTGAACCACGGAACGGGTGCCCCTTCAAAAGGCAAAACCCTTAGAGTTACAGAAGCCATGGCAAGAGCTAAACTACTATGGCAAAATATTTTCAGAAAGTTTAAAATATTTGATGAAGAATAAACCAACACCTTTTCTGACAACAGAAAGATGCAAAATGTAACTGTATGCAATGTGAAGTCACTGTCATTATTTGCTTATATTAATGTTGGCTATTTAAATCTGCAGATCTGTCTGCACAGCCAGTTCTCTATTAGTAAGAGCTCTTACAAGCACAAGAACCCCACAGTAAGAAATGTAATTTACTAATATAAAATGGAAACTGGGGGGATGTTCACAATACTGATCTCCATATTACTTCTGTGTAGACAAGGTTCAAGATTAGCAGTAAAAGTTGCTTGAGAAGTGAGGAGTAACGTTTAAAAAAAACTTGACAAAAATTTCAGTCATGAATTAAAGTTGGAAAAATTATCCCATTGTCTACTTTTCAAGCCATCAAGTGAAAGTGCCAAATACTTTCTTGATTTACGTCACTAGCTGTCAGTGTCAGAAACTTAAAACTTTCCCAGTTTGCGAAGGCAAACCTCATAATGTTGCGTCGATATTAATGAGTTAATTTTAATATGTAATACTTATCCTATTATCTTGTATATATGCAAGCACTTTTTATAGTACTTGATGTAAACTACCAAGAATGAAGGAATAAATTCAGAACTCTTTTCTCTTCTGAAATTACATGCCTGTACTGAAGTTCCCCAAATACTGCCTAAAAACTCAGTTCCTCATCCTTAATTTTTTGTTCTATATATGGCTTTGTATGTAACAGACGTTACATTAATCTGCACTCTCCAAAACCACTAGAACAAGCCAACGAACACAATTTTATCTGAATGGGTAACAGAATTCACTCAGCTAAATGCATGCTTTTTTCTAGATTTCACGAAGCAAAATTGCATCCCAAAATGGACTAATACCCTACGCTAATATCCTACATAACAGCAACTGAACATTTCAGAAGCTCATGCCGCAAAAATAATATTATAACCTTTCACTTGCATTCAACTGTACATCGCTTTAACCCCAATTTAAACTGAGTATTCTCTTTAAGATACTCAGTTACAGAGCCTTATGTGAAAGCTTACCATTCCACTCCATAGATAACATGCCTCAGCCCTTATTTGTCCTTCTAATATATGAAGATTAGCAACTCTTCCTGGCCAGCATGGTTAACTCACTCAAGTCAGAGTTCCTGAAAAATAAGTTGCTCTACTTATTACAAACAAACAAAAAAGAAACAGCACTGAAATGAGTATATGTCAGCCATATAAAATACCATGTTTAACTCTAGCTGTACACAAGCTTCATCTATTTTATAATCCAATATCTAGGGTCATTTTCTCTAGTTAAATTGAAAAATTTGGGAAAAAATAGGTAGTTTCTACAGCAAGTCAAATGACAAAGGGCATTTGTGCAGGATAAGAATAATGCTGAGTTCATTACAAGTTTACTTAAGTCAACTTGAATTAAAAGGAATTTTAATTTTAATAGAAGGGGCTGGCATTTAATGAGGCTTCATAGCTAATCTCAAAATAGTCTGATGAGAAATAATATCAGAAAAAAAAGAACTGAACCCAACAGAAATACAAAGTCCAAAGTTTGCAGAACAGTTACTGGCTTTCTGCATTTAGCCAATTGTATATTAGAGACACAAAATGGGTTAAAAGCATATGAGCACATCCCTAAGGTGGCTTTTTTTTTGCTATAATTCAGAGTCTGTTTACAGAACAGTGTATTTCCAGTTTTTCTTTACGATCCTAGAACTTATTTTTGTTAAATAAAGGTCCTACTTTGTCAGTGCTGCTGGAAGTGTTCAAGATCTTCCTTGCCACAACAGCTATTGAATACAGTCATTCCCTTACCTTGTTTGTACCCTGTTTTGTCCAACACCATTCTTAGCTCTTTGAGAGTACCCTCTTTTTATTCTAAATTCATTTTGCATTTCTCCGTGAAGCCCTCTTCAGATGTCAATAAGAAAACTAGTTCTGTAATGCATCCCTTTAAAAAACCTGCAATGCCTTGCTGCACAAGAGAACGCTCCATAACTGAGTCACCTCTTCGGATTTGCCTATCTGTGTGACTCAGTTTTGTCCTTCCTTCTTCCTCATGCAACAGGAAGTCTGTGATGAAAGTAGAATGCCTTCAAAAAACAAAAGCCTGATGCCACAGAACACTGTTAAGAAACACAGGCCTTTTTTTAAACACTTCTTTCAACCTGAAGCCTGAGGTCTGAGAAAAGCACAAAGATGCTTCAAGCTTCTAACAGTAAGGTAGCGGAGCTCCCTCTATTGAATTAGCTGCCAAAAATCTCCTCAATTTAAAAGAACTGAACTATGGGCAGTTTTCTATTTTAAAAGAAATAGAAAACTCCACCACCACAAGACGCCAGCCAGGACAGCGAGGACTCGCCTACCAGATAGGCAGGCTGTGGGACAGAGCTACGCAGGGGCACAGCCACCATACAGAGCACCCAACGCGTGCTGAAACACCACCAATTCCCCAGGACTCCAAACCTGAAGATTCCTGCACTCCATGAGACCTAAGGAGATGCTTAATATTTTACCGGTGTTTGAGCACTTTCCTTTAGGGCTCAGATTGCCATAACCGGTATCCACTAGGAAATTCTACAGACTGGACTACTGCAGCAAACAATAAAACACATGAAAGGTGTTGAAGTATTTGCAGTTTTCCTTCCACAATAAGAGGTTAACTATACATAGTACGACCTAATTGAAAACAGATGATGCAGATACACAGACTGTGGAAACACTCATTAAATCACTGACTGCACTTTTTGCTTGTTATCAGGGAAACAGCTTAGTACTTCCATTGCTATTGAAAGCACTTCAAATGCTTTCTAACCAAACATTACAGAACTGTTCTAACCCCTGATAACCTCCAAAAATCATACCCTAAAGCTCCATGCACTTTCCATCTCCACAGTTTTATCAATTTCTCCCTTTTTTCCTCCCAAAAAAGGAATATTTCTTATCAACAAAAAAATACCAGCTCAGGAGAAAGAGGAGTTGTTTTAATAAATAAATACTTATTTGCCTTTCTAGAGACCTGTATCTATGATAAGGAAAGCAATTTTATCTCAAGCTAGGCAGATATTCCTCAAACGAGCCGCCACCTTAGAGCAGTGGATTAACATCCACTTGGGTAGGATCGACTATGATTCAAACCACCCTCAACAGAACACATTGAAAAAGAAGAAAACCAAGCAAAAAAAAAAAAAGAAAAAAAATCAGAAAAGGAAAAAAAAAGGATAGAAACTTGATCTGATTGCTGCCAGCAGTGGATTGTCAGCACACTAGCTGTGCTTCAATCTCTTATATAAAGAGATGAGATTCATTTTCAAGCATATTAGAGACAGAAATGTACAGCCTCCTTTAATATTCATACTGTTCTTAATAGGGAGAAGATACCAAGATAAAGAATGTGTAGGTCAAAGCCTTGTCTTCAGGGAAGATAATTTCAAATCAAGGGGAGTGCTCAAATCAAATGAACTAATGTTCACTTTTCCCTGGAAAAAATCACGTTCTGCTCGAGTCAATTCTAATTATCACCCCACAGCATTTACACTTCTTGAAGATTCTCTCATTCGAGCATTGGTGCATGGAAGCATAACTATTTTTCTTGAAAGCAGAGGAGCTCAAGAGAAACCAGCATGTTGCAACAGGTGCTCAATTCTCTTACAGGCACTACCTTACAGTTTACATACATCTTCTATTAAAAAAAATGTATTACCAAAATAAAGAGCTATCTACCAGACAACCCAGAAGAACCTTGAGGAGCACTGAACAGAGATCATGGGGTTTATGTACAGCAGTATCTCTCAAAAGCCGGTACATAAAGTCTAGCCATGTATCAGAGTCTCCAGAATTGAACAAGACCATACTAAAAAACATTACTAGTGGTATGAAAACACAGTTTCCACAGTCAGTGTGGTAATATAAAGAAAAAAAAAAGGTGAAGGTGTGAAACAGCAGTGGAACAACAGCACTGCAAACCAGACCCAGAGCCAGCCCACCTCTGATTATCATGATTATGGTCATATAGTGCGGGTCACAAAAAACAGAGATCAAATATTAATCATCAACTATCAGGAAATTTTGTTATGAGTTGGAGCTCCTACAGAGTCAACTCATTTGGTCTCTCAACTGTAAATGGGTTCAAAGTGCATTCAGACAGGCCTGGCTCCCCCACAGCCAGCTCCCTGCTTTGCAATCTGTTTTTGTTTCGCTACAGGCTCAATAATCAGCCCCAAATAACTCCAACTGTCCAAAAAATAATAAAAAATACTCTCCATAAAGTCCCCATGGTAGTAATCTAATAAAACCCCATGGTGGTGGAATGTGGTACGGCTGGTAAGCACATTAAAACTATTGCCACTACAGTAATCCTTGTTTTTACATTAGGTCCTTTGGTACTACGTGTTAAAAGATATGACATTTGGAAAATCTGCAGCAAGCACTCAACAGCACAAGACTACAAACCACATTACAGAAGTAGGGTATCTGTAAGAAAATGGAGAAGATAGGCTTATCCTGATTGCACAGATGTAATTTGCATTATGTAAAGTAATGGCATTTTCTTCATTTTCCCCTTCATGCGTCAGCTTGCACAGATATTAGAGATTCAGTTCCCCCAAACTTTCAGATGGAGATAAACCAACAAATAGTTTTAGTTCTAGAATTAAGACAGCTGAAACTGTTTTCCCTAGGGTTACAGGTTAGTGTCCTAGATTACTTTCACTAAAGAGAATGGATGGTACTGTAACTAGGGGTATTTACTCTAGCACAGCTTATTTCCACCTCCCAACCTATCTTGGCATTAAACATGACTTACCACAGAGGTATTTATCCTAAGAACATAACAAAATGTATTTTTTTCAGTTAAAAAAAAAATGGGCTGGGTCCTTTAAGGAACTGAAGGATTTAGTTTCATTCACTCTGAAATTTCAGAGACCTACAGACCTAGATGATTTCTATTATTGCTTTCTGCCTTATGAGAAGTGCTAGAAAACCAGCAGACAAGGGGACAGCACAAGAAGAAAAGAACATATGTTGCAAGACTTTTCTAGTATATTCTTACCAAAAGAAGAAACAAAAGGTTTTATAAACAAGTCAAACACTTCCCAAAACAAATGATTTAACAACTCCTAGCTCACTTAAAAACAAGTCTGTTTGTGTACTGGACTACAGAAACAGCGTATCAAAATAAATATGTACCAAACACCATATGGAGGTTTCCTCACCCCAGTGTCAGAAAAGTCATGTGAACTCCAGATCTTAGTACAGAAAACCGGTTTCCTTAGATCAACATCATGCCAGATATACCAGGAGGAAAAAAAAAAAAAAAGAGCCAGGAGTGAGAACACAGTAAGCATCCTGCAAATGAGAAGACTACATACTGCAGTCTTACTACCATTACACAATACAGTAGTATGCAACCAATCTTTAGTAACAGGACACGAAACGAGAGGCTCATCCTTATAATTATCATCCACTAGAAAGCAGGAGGGAGGAGGAAGCATCACAGAGATTGTGGTTAGCTCTTGATTAAGAGTTGACTTTTCCCACATACAGTCGTCTTCTCCAGAAGAGCCTGAGATTTTAATTGGTATTCTTATTTAGTCTGACCTACAGTTAGACTCCTGGCACCAAACCAGGATTTGGACCACCTCTCTCTTTTTAAATGGAGAACTACCTAGGCAGTATATTCTGAGATGAAAACCTCAATGTTTCTCACAGGAATTCCTAACCAGCCTAAGTATTGCTGGAGAAACCTACACTTGATGTATGTCAACTTTTAATATGCTTTTAATATCTTACCTATTGCTTTCCATATGCAAACCTGAAATGGAACTGCCAAAAAGCCAACCGTAGTGAGAGAGTAATATATCCAGAATTTGTGGTGAATGACAGCAAATCAGAATGAAACAGCTGAGATAGCAAGGAGAAAGAGATATGAAATACATAGTAATACCAAAATCTTTTGAAAGATACTGTGTTTTTTAAGTATCTTTTGTCCTCAGCACAATAAATCGAGAACTAGAGGCTCAAATCAGTTTTCCCAGCATTTGCAGTATGGCTGGGAAAGTTTTCTAAGCTGGGGTGGGGCTGTTTTCTGCCCCTGTTTATCTGCCTGCATTGTGAGCAGTTACCCCGAGCTTCTCATTGAGAGGGCAAGGAAGAAATGAAGGGCAGAGAGAGCTAGGTTTGCCTAGAGAAACGGTTTATCTCTAACCTATTTATGTAATAGCTGGTCAAGTTCCATTTTTTATAGACCTCTATCAATGCAACCCTTGAGGTAAAGTATTTTTATGATTCAGATTTCCTTCAGCAGGGAACTGTAGACAGCCACACAGTCGGTAGGATCATTTCTTATTTACGTTGGAGGAAAGTGGGACAAAACTCTCTACAGGGGACACGTCTTGCTTCTCAGCTGAGGTGCTTATCTCTCTGGATGCTCCGCATGACTTCAAAATTTCATGAAACGCACAATCCTTCCCGAAGAGTTTCTCTACATCACATAAATCGGCATTCACTGTACTCTGCCACTGAGACTTACATATGTAAGTCTTACGGTGATTATGTGCTGCAACGCCAAGGCAAAAACCCAGCACAACAGCTCGACGTATCGCTTACGCTTCTCCTATTGCTTCTGGGTCTGTTTGGAGCTTTTACTTAAAACTATTCTAATAGGAAATTAAAGCTTTGGCAGCCTCGCTACGCTGGCATAGCTGGTTTCCTACTTACCCAAAGCTCGCACTAAATAAACGCAATTACAGCGGTGGAGGAAAAGGGCTCCTAAAGGGCTGTTCTGCGGTGCGGTGAGGACACGCTGCCTGCACACGGCCAGCCGGAGAGCACGTAGTACCACGGCAGGGGCCGGGAGCGAGACAAAAAAAAAAAAAAAAGCCAACTCCAAGCCTTGTGCAAAGCCCGAGCCCTCGCAACAGCCGGCACATCCAGGCAGAGGCACCCCTCTAGAGCAATGCAGAGCGCTACCACGGGCTGACGCTCTTTCTACAGGAATAACCCAGCCGGCTCTCTACGGCGAATGCAGAACTCCTCACTTCGCGGCTTCTCTCCCTCAGACTTTCACACTCTCGGCATTTACAAAATAAAATAAAATAAAATAAATACAGCCGACGGACGCCTCGCCACCAAGACGCTCCCCGAGCGACCCCCGGAGGGGAGGTCGCGGTCCCCTCGAGCGAGCCTCCGGGAGGCTCCCGACCGCTGCCTCCCCTCGGAGGTTTTTGGGGCGGAGAAGGGGTCTGGGAGCGGGGAGAGGAGCCGGGCTGCCCCCCGAGCTAGCGGCCGTCCGAGTTAGCGTCTCACCTGGCGGCAGGCAGAGGGCTCCGAGCAGCAGGAGGAGGCTGAGCAGCGGGCGGAGGCTGCGGGAGGCGCGGGGCTCCATCATCCCGCCTGCCCGCCGCGGGACCGGCAGCAGGAGGAGGAGGAGGAGGAGGAGGAAGAAGAGGAGGAGGAGGAGGCGGCCTTCTTCCCTCCCGCCGCCCAGCGCGGAGGCAGGTTGAGCCGCGGCGAGGCTGGGAGGCCGGCGGCGGAGGCTCGGCGGAGGAGGGCTCGGAGCAGCGAGCGGCTCGGCGGCGGGGCAGGTGGCGGCAGCCGAGCGGCGCTCCAGGACTGAGAGCGGAGGCCGGGAGGAGGAGCCCGGCCTCGGCGCCTCCCCGAGCCGGCCCCCCCGGGGAGGAGAGGGGTGGGTTCGGCTCCCAGACCCCCCAGGCCGGGCGGGGAGGTGCTGCCGAGGTGGGTACGGGGGAAAGGGAGCTCTCCTTCCTGCGCTCTGCTCGCTGCTTCGGTTCGTCCGCCGCTTCTGCGGAAAGCGACGAGCTGGGTGCTGAGCGCTGCTTTTTGGTTCAGCTGCTACGGCCAGACGGCGGTGCGGCGGAGGGCTGGGAGAGGGGAAGGGAGGAAGGGGGAAATAAGCGCCCCGCAGGCACCCGGTGCCTTCCCTCGGCTCGCACCGCGCCGTGTGAGCAGCCTGCAGCCCCAGCCGGCGTCTGAAGCGAGCCCGCTGTCTGTCCGGCACCCACCAGGGTGAATAATGCACGGCATGCGGCCGTCCCCCGGGGACTTTCTGCTAGTGAAATCCAAAGTGATGAGAGCTCTGACTTGCTTCGCCATGTGACGATGCGAACTTTTAGACAGGAACTTCCCCCAAAGTCCTGGAAATCAAAGACAAGCTGTTTATTCTGCAAATATGTTTGCTCTTCTCAAAACGATTTTCACGATGACTAAAAACTAAGCACGCTCACCGTGGCACAGGGAAGGTTTAAATGAGCACAGCCTGTGCTTTTTTTTTTTTTTTCCTCGTGTACTGCACTTGTTTCCAGTAAAATGGGGTAAGGATGTTTCACTTGAGGTCTAAAGCAGTGCCTTCAATTCACACCATCTTCTGTCCTTCCACATTACCAGTACTACCTTTCTTATTTCTAAGTCATGCCACACAATCAGTTTAAAAAGTATTTTACTTTCTATATTTGGTGCTCATCAAGCTCTGCCATCCTTTGTTTTCTGAGGAGATTTCTCTCAATGAGCATTTTACTAAGCAGAGTACAAAAAATGCTACTTTTAAGATCAAGAATCTTTTTGTCTTCCTTTTAAAGCCGCTTTCTGTTTCCAATTCAGGGCTGTTTTTTTTTTTTTTTTTTTTTGTTTGGGTTTTTTGTTTGTTTTGTTTTTTGTTTGTTTTTTGTTTTTTTCTGCTTTCTTGTACGTTTAAAAGCAGTGCTGAGTACTGATTAGTAGGGATATTCAGTAATTTTATTGCTGTAGAGCCTGGAGACCCCTCAAAATCTGGAGAGGCATTGTATAGAATTACCTTGAGGTGACCACCTAATCTAGTTCAAAGTTGTTTTTCTCTTGTTTTTTATCTTCTAGTATGTGCTGGTTTGGCAACAGCTCGGGCTCCATTACGTGTTAAGGGCCTAATCCTGCCTTCTTTATTGATATGGACAAGCCTGTTAAAGCCAGTGGGATTGTGGATGGGAGAAAAGATTGAAAAGTCAAACTCTAAATATGATCCAAACGCAAGCAAAGAGAGAAGAGAAGAGGGCTTGTAGGCCAGAATAATGGTGCACTAGGTGTATGTTTTGTTTTGAGCATGATAATATTGAGTTCAATTTGTCAGGATCAAACAAATACATGGATTGCTTTGCAGGATTAGAGAAGTAAATAATGCCCAAGCACCTTGTTTTTAAAGCCAATGACTAACTGTTCCCTCATTTGCATCAAAATAACAAATAGTATGTTTTCTGTCAGTGGGAGCAAGGATGAGGAAATCTTTGTGAATGTGGCAAATAATTTCCAATGGCACGGTGCAGTGACTAAAAGGTGAGCTATAGAACTGCGCCTTTCAAACAGCCAAAACTTACATCGTCATTTTACAATTTATGCTCACAATAATGTTCAAAAAAATTATTTGATGACTCTTCTGCTCTCGTGTCAATTCTGAATGTGTTGTTAAAAGTCTGTAAGAAATATGAGAAATGCGGAAGGTAACATTATGGGTGTAATACTGAAATCAGAAGCATGATTTGTTTTGGGTTTCCCTCACTACTTTGTCATTTCTCTTCAAAGCTGTTTCTACCTTTCACTTGAAAGGAGCTCTTTGAATTCTGAGTAAATAGAAAACATCTCAAGCTCAGATTACTCAAATGTTTTGATAACTTTACAGGAATTTAAGTGTGATTAGAAATTGTCAATATAATTATTAAATATATCTTTATGTGCTATGTCATTTAAAACGTCCTCAATACTGAGATTTGTAATTAATTCCTTTAATGTCTATTGGGCTGACAGAATATAGGTTTGTTTTTTTACAATTTATTTTCTTGGGGCACGCTCCTGTTCCCACTGAAGTTAATGGGAGTATGAGTGAGTCACTGATCTGTTGGGAAAACAGCAACTGCCTGGCTTTACTGTCCAAAGTAAACATTTTTTTGAAGGAGTTAAAACAGTTACTAGTATGATTTTTTTTTCTTCTGTAGAAAATAGCACTGTGTTTCAAAAGCACTAATAATAAAAAAAAACTCTTTGATATATGCTTAATCCTATCAAACCATAGATTTTGTATTTATGTGACAGAGTGGATTAAAAATGTAATCCATTAATAATAGACTGTGCATCGTAACAATGAGTTTTTGCTGAGCTGAAATACCATTTTCCATTTCCAACATATGTGTAAAATAGTTCCTTTGGGAGAAAATCCTTAGCACTAATAGTACAGAATACTGTCAACTAGAGCAATGCTCGAGACACCTGGTAATTTAATCCATTGTTAATATGGAGTGAGTAAACTTTAGTCTTGGGTGGTTGTTAACATCATGACAATGAAACAGTACATGCTATTTTGGCTCAGCATTCAGTGGTGCGTTCTGCAAAATGGAAGTCTTATGTTGTTGAAATTGTCCCTGAGTCTTAAGCAACCACCAAATGCAATGTCCAGCCTTGTGTTTCTGTAAGTTTAGTTCAGTCAGTTTAACTGGATGCTGTTAAATTAAAGGTATTACTTCAGGAGATACATATATGCATATGGGTCTTGTCATTTGTGTTGGTACTCATTGTGACATTTTTTTTTAAACCAAGGATTAAACACGAATGTAACCTATGCTGCCAGTTACAACGCTGCTAAATGCAGCTGCCGTCAGTGAATTATCTGGGATTTGGGCCACATTTTTTATGACAGCTGGGAAATCCACAAGGTGCTTCTTGCTCCCTTAGGCACCTGAGTACCTTTACACACCAGGCACTGCAAATCTCAGCCAAAGCACGTTGAAGTTGAGTGCAGGCTTTCTGATGACTTTGCTTGATTAAGGGATGAGCCCTGGTAGAACAGTCTTGTTTGTCAGGAGTTATTCTGCATTGCTCAGTATCAGCACATGAGGATAACTGATAGCAAAGTCCATCCAAACTAGATGAACTGTGTGTGGCAGAGAGTGTCTTTGGGTTGTAAGGTGTTTCAAACAAAGTGCAGGATGCAAGTAGAAAATGGACTAAACACAGACTTGGGCTAAAGATCAACTGTGGCCAATCTTAGCACAGAAGAAAGTTTACTGACCAGGGTTTCAGCAAGTATCTGCAGATTTAGCTGACTTGGATCAAAGTAAATGAGACACAAATATTTGGACTGAATGAATAAATAAACAAACAAACCTAACGAATTGCAGTGGAATAATAGTTGGAATCTGTGTTTCCAATATTTCTTCACTGCAGAAATGATCCCACTCAAAACAATCAGCAAATGGCTGACAGTATTGTTATTATAGTCATCAGCATAGCAATTAGGCTTCGGAAACAAATTTATTTTCCTATTATCCATGTCCAATGCACCTGTTTTTACATAATTTAACTAAAGGACCAGTACTGTACAAACATTCATTAAAATGATATTACGCTTACATTATATACAAAATATCCAGAATGCCTTCAGCTGAGACAGTTTTCAGAAAACATGAGTGAGAGGTGGGAGGAAGACATTTGAAAAATCAGTGGTGATTATTGTCTTTAAAAGTTTGTGATTTGCCTTTGAAAAAAGAAAGGAAGAAAAGAAAAATACCAGCTTAGAAGCAGCTCTTGTGCACAAGAAGTATAAGTAGAGCCCAAGTGGCTTGACATGTTAACTGAGAAGTTCATAAAAAACAAAACCAATCCAGTTCTTCAAGTTGCACCAGTATATATCAACTTTGGTGGCCACCTTCTCACCTTTTACGAAATCTTCTTGCAATTCCCTTTTCCTCAGTCTTCTTTAAAACAGGTTTGAGGCAGGTAAAAGCAGTTTTCAGGTTTCAGGTCTCTTTTTTTCATTATGAAAGCCACTCTAGAGAGTGAAGAATTGTTTTTGTATGAAAATCCCGTAGCGTACACAACAGCACATGTGAAGCATAGCTCTGATAAAGTATCAGAGATGTAAAATAGCTATAATACAAGGAATGAGATTGTTAGCACTGCTAAAATGATTGCTCTGTGTTTCCACATTCTCAGCGTCCACGGGGCCAAATTCTGTGACTTTCCATGCCTTCTAGTCCTTGGTGGTACTTGACTATAACAGGAAAACACCTTAATCAACACCTATAGGAACTGACCACCCCCATACTAAGGAGCATCCTCGACGAGACATGTCTCATTCTGCCAAAAAGCACCCTGCAAACACTTCTGCAACATCTGGCTTGCACTGCTGGCATGCCATGAGGGAGCAAAAAAGTGCATAGTGCCATGTGATTTCAGAGGATGTTGGGTTTCGTTGTCCTATTTGGTGGCTCCAGCCAGCTCCTGATGCTTGCCCAAGGTTGGTCTGTTGGTCTGTCTGCACAGAGGCTGGACTTCCATGTGTCTCAAGCAGCAAGGAGCACAGTTTTCAGAGAGACAATCAGAGAATCATTAAGGTTGGAAAAGACCTTCAAGATCATCTGGTCCAACCATCCCCCTACTACCAATGTCACCCACTAAACCATGTCCCTAAGCACCATGTCCAGCCTCTCCTTGAACACCTCCAGGGATGGTGATGCCACCACTTCCCTGGGCAACCCGTTCCAGTGTCTGACCACTCTTTCTGTAAAGAAGTGTCTCCTAATTTCTAACCTAAACCTCCCCTGGCACAAGTTAAGTCCATTCCCTCTCCTCCTATCAGTAGTTATTTGTGAGAAGAGGCTTACCCCCAGCTCCTCACACCTTCCTTTCAGGTAGTTACAGAGAGCAATAAGGTCTCCCCTGAGCCTCCTCTTCTCCAGACTAAACAACCCCAGTGCCCTCAGCCACTCCTCACAGGACTTGTGCTCCACACCCCTCACCAGCTTCGTAGCCCTTCTCTGGGCACGCTCCAGGGCCTCGATGTCTTCTTGTAGTGAGGAGCCCAAAACTGAACACAGAGGGCATAAGCCTTGCTGGCTTCAGGAGGCTCCACCATTACCACCACCCCACCACCACCCCCCAGCTGGCAGGCGAAGCCCCTGAGCGCAGCTCAGCCCCAGCAGCGCTCCAGCCACCATCTTAGGCCTCATGAGGGCCCCGTCACAGAGAGGTACGGGCCCACCAGGGGTGGTTTGGGCGCCATAGCCAGGTATGAGGAGACCACCTGGTGCCTCCCAGGAGCTCCTGGGGACACAGGGGGACACGAAGGGACACGAGGGGACATAGAGATGGACACGCAGGGACACATGGGGGACACGGGACCCCGAGACAGCAGCTGCCCCCCTGCATTCCTCTCAGCCCCAGAAGAGCTCAGGTTGCGCTCTGGGCACAGGGGCCTTTTCACAGGGCTGTTCATGATGGAGTGCAGTGGGGCTGGTCTTGGTATCAACCTCACATGAAAACATCCCCCCTTCTGTTTTATCACTGTCACTCTTAGTTATGACTTGAACTAACTTGATTCTTGCAAGGTCAGCTCTGTCATAACAGTGCTACCAAATCTGGGCCTCTGTTGCCTGATTCCACCCCTGCTGCCAGTGCAAGTGCAGACAGCACCCTGGCAAAGCAACAGAGAAGACTGGAGGCCCTTTCTGGCCAACATCCTCCTTCTATCTCTGTTACCATGCTGTCAGTCAGACAGCAATCTGAAAGCGTTTTGATATGTGACACTAGATGAGCTGGTGTAGGAGCTGGTGTTGGGACAGTATTGGGAGTGCCAAAACAGCTCCTGGAGTGTGGGATAGTGCGAATGAGGGCTCTGGAGCCCAGCAACAATGGATGAGGCCACAGGTACCCTCTCCCACATCAACTCCAGAATATATTACTATATTCAAAATTAATTTTGTCGTACTTTTAACAGAAACTATGCCTGGTTTTGGTGCAAAATTTCAAATTCTTACTTGGATCACTGATTTCTGGATGAGCCATGTAATTTTAAAAATCTGCTTGATCAAATCTAATCAGAATACTGATGCAGAGCAATTTTTCATCTCAGGGTCTTACACTGATTAAGCCTCAAATCATGACACCTTTGTAAGGTAGATACTCAAATACCTTTCACTTTGGTCCTGCCTTTCATTTGAGGAATTCAGATATGCTTGGCAGCATAGGACAATAGAGAAGATGCTGAAGCCTAGAGAGATGAGCAGTTTACCCAGATCTACTTAAAAAAGAAATGGCAAGTTAAGGGCAAAATTCAGAGTTCCTGAGTCTCCATCATCTACCATGAAACTAAAGACACTTTTTATACATTGTGTTAGATCTAATTTGTGAATGTTTCATTTATTTACAAATGTAAAGATTGCATAGTAGTGCTGGTAGTCAAGTCAGTGAAATGCAACTGCCTGTAGCAGTTAGTGTGCTCGTGTTTAACTTTCAAACCTAACAAAGGGGAGGGAACTGATTCAGAGCAGTCATGCATCACAGCGTGTTGTGGATGTTCTCCTTTGCATTATGAAAACAACCAAGAAAAAAATGGAGAAGAATGGAAAGATATGGGGTATGTTTAATAGAAAGTTTAGAAGTCAACAAGTGAAAGAAGAGAAAGGGAGTCTGGTTTATAGCTCATTCTGACCAGCAGACCATTGCCATGTCTGTAGGGGAAAGCAGGGAAACAACCCTCTAGTCCTATCTCATCTCTCCATAATTCTTAGCTATGATAAAGAAGAAAATACACAAGGACATAATGATAACAGAAGCAAGATCCAAGTCTAGAAATCTGAAATGGAAAGGAAGAATAAGGGAACAAAAGAGTAAAGGTTAACTTAGAAAAATAAATGATAATGATGTTTTTAAGGTCTACTTATTGCTACTTTTTCTCAAAGTATTTCAGCATCTTGCTTTATAAATAGTACAATTGATATGAGAGGAATTCTTGACAGGATATAATTTTATAGTGATTGCAAAGTAGGTGATTTGGGACAAATCCTTGGCTGGTCTGAGCCTTCACTCGATCCACCTAAGCAGAGACCAAGTGTTTTTAGGTCTGCTTGCAGCCAAAGGAAAAAAAAAAAAAAAAAAAGTGAAATTCCAAGCAGCTTGGAGGTCTCTGTGTGGAAGAGGCACAGAACAGCAGACAGCCTGGAGCCTTTCATGCCTACTCAGGGCTTACTGGAACCAAAGAAAATTTCTTACCCCTTCTTTAGAAGTGATTTTCTTCCCTTCTTCTCTAGAGCAAACCAAAGAACTTGGATCAACGGTTGAAGACTGGTGAGTTAATGTTGAATAGCACAGGTGTATTGGCTGCACCACGCTTCAGAGTTCAGCTCCTTCAAAGAACTCCTCTGGGAGATTCACCAAAATAAGAACTGAAAAGGAAGAGTTAAAATAGATGTAGTACTGGATTCCCACCGGTTTGCGATTCTAGCAAACTGGATTCTGTACATCCCAAACCTGGACAGTTTCCCTGTGTGACAGGTATTACATCAAACCCTCCTTATCAGTTTTTCCCTCCAGTCTTGTTATTAGTAGCACACCGTCTCATGCTGCATGCCTTTTAACATGAGTAGCTTTCATTCATTAACTTGTAGGAGAGGGTCAGCAGGAAATCAATGATGCTTTTTTATCTAGCCGTATGCGGAACCATTTAAATGAATCCACTGACTACGTTCCAGCATTGCAATTTCTTCCCTGCAACCTTTATTGCAGTGTGTTTGCCCCTGCTTGTGCAGCATCAGCACTTGCAGATTAGAAAGAGAGAGGCTTTTCTCAGTTTTCCCGAGAAAACAAAAGCAGTTGCCTCTTCCCAGCCTGCTAGTTACCCAGGGTAGGGATGAGCCTGCCTCAGGGGACTGACACACCATGTGTCCATCACATGTGCCTTAGAGCCATGTTGTTGAACAGTCAGTTTCGTGGCAAAATTCCTTTGATCTTCTGTTCTTTAACTGGATATCTGTGCCAAGGCTAACTTTGTAATTTTTATTTTATTTTATTTTATTTTATTTTATTTTATTTTATTTTATTTTATTTTATTTTATTTTATTTTATTTTAATGCTTGAAGATTGAAAGGCTTTTAAGACAAGACTGTTTGGATTACAGGACAACTTAGGGGGGGAAGTACTGGAATATCTCTCATATACACAGTGCTGGTTCCTCAGAAAGTAAATTTAGCCCTCAGGAAGAAGGATGCAGTGATTATAAATGTTGAAAATATATTTTTATTATCAAATCAATAGAAATGTGCCAACAGATTTGAAGGAGAGGAGGGACAGGAAGTGGGTTGTGGGAGTAAACCATGTAGGAGTGATGATTATTATACAATATGTTGCATCAAAACAGCAACAGAAGTGTCCAAAGTGACTGGACTCCCATTAAATAGCTTTTGCTATTCCAAAGTAAGGTAAAACTCTGGCTACAGGGAGTTTACAGATTAAATACACAGGATGAGAAAAGAATGGCTGAAGGGAAAAGAAAAACATTATTCTTATTTTACGAATGGGGCAACGAGGCATCATGAGATTGACGTGATTCTCTGGAGAAAGAAATTTTTAAACTTAAACGGCCCTAAGTCTGCATTTTTGCATATGTCAAAAATCACAGAAAAGATGTTCTATAAAAAAAATACAGAACAGTTCATCCTTAAAAAAGAAGAAAATTGTAGGATCCATCTAGAAATATATTTTTTAAAATGTTGCCAATCTACTGTAGCAAATATTTCAGGATTGAATAAAAATGCATCCACATTAAAAGATGGCCAATAAAATATCGTCCTGTTTTAGTTGAATAGTTTACACTATTCTGCACATTACATTTTAACATTAAAGCAAAAAGTATAGGAAAAACAATAGAATCAAACTTGAAGAAACTCTTGATTTGCAGAAACTAAAGCTGGAGATATATTTCAATAAAAATTACCTTTTCATTATCTTCAGGAAACTGTGAAGATGTCTTTGGGAAGGAGATTTATGACAATGAGTATATTGGCAGAAGATGTAAGCACAAGTTGTCGGATTAGGGACTCACGTTGAGTTGCGTCCTAGAAGATAATACCGGTGGCCGGTGTGTCCTTATTAGATAGGCTAACTGGGGTAGCAGCCCCATGTGCTCCCAGTGGCTAAAATAATCAGTGTGATTGTAGAAGCGGCACTGCAGGGGCCTTTTTCATACAGAGTGCTGAGAGCTTCTGATAAGGATGGATAAAAAATACACATATTTTGCCAATTCTATTTAGTAGTGCTTTGCAACTCAGCGGCTGAAAGACAGTTGTTATTGGCTGTCGCGGGATCAGGCTCTGCAAGAGGTGGCACATCGTGGATTCAAGGTCCTGTTCACATTCTTTCAGTATGTGCTAAAAGGTTATTTGCTAGGGACTGCAGTCAAAAGGGTTCAGACCTGCCCAGCACTAATGTTCTGAAAAATTGCACTTACTAACAATGCACAGAGTCTACCTGTTTTACAAAGGGTAGACTTAACAAAATTTCTCCGCTTTTCCGGCTTGCATTCAAAATAACTTTTTTAGTCCAAAATATTTTTCAGAGGGCAGTTTATTCCCCTGATTGTACTACCTGGAGTTCAGACTTATTTTCAGGCTTACTGCTCACCCTATCCTCCTTTGTCATAAAGTCTCCTGTGTCTCATCTTGACAAGACGTTCTTCCCACATCCCATTATCTCTGTTGCTGTTCTCTTCCAGTCCCAGTCCACATGCGTGCTTATCTCTTGGCTTCCCCTGCACTTCTAAATCATTTCTTAGCTTACAGGCAGGTTTCTACCTGTTTGTCCACAGCCAGGCAACCTTCAACTTACCAGTCAGTTTTTCTCCCCACTCTTCTCTGTGCACCTTCCTCTGGCTCTCACCGTGAGCATGAACCCTTTGACTCTGGTTGCCACCATACTGAGTTCAGCAGTATGGTATTCTCCTGTTCCTTGGAAATTCAAGTATAGTCTCGTTCATCCCAGAATAACTTGTGTCTCATCGGCTGATTTTATTTTCTGTGTTGGGCTTTTTCAATTCACTCTGAGCCAAAGGTGCTATATAGTTATTACAAGTAAACAGACTTATTATGGCTTCATATAGTTTTATTGATAGATAATGACATACACAAGATAGCGGTCATGCCAGCTATTCACCAACAAAATTATACATTCAATACATAGTCCAAGATATGAAGATGCATTTGTACAAGGATAAAGATGTTTACAATTATAAGATGCAGAGTAAAGATCTATTTGGTCCTCAAACTATACTTTTGCTTGATGTTCTTTGTAAGACAGTTGTAAAATGTTTTTAAACAAACAAAGGCACATCAGAAAATGAATGCATTAATCAGAGTCCTTGTAGACCTTGCACACATTCACTTACCTGCTCTTCAAGTATAAAAAAAACTGAAAACTGAAACAGGGCAGCAGTGTACAAAATTTCAGCTTTCCTAGAATTGAGGTGGGGTTTTAGAAAGGTGTAAGTGGTAGTAGATTACTGAATTGAATGCTACTATTAAGCAGAAGAGTTTCCACTTTTTTTTTTTTTTTTTTTTTTACCACTGCAACTAGTCTTTGCATACACTGTGGACTCTCTTTTTCAAATCATATCACTTTGGAGAAGGATGAACCCCTTGAAAAGCAAAATCCGCTAACAAGGCAACCAGAAGGATTTGAGTCTCTAATCGAGCTCATGCTGAATTAATATTGCATTTTCAAATGCTGCTTGATGACATGGGGGATGGCACCGCCATACCGTTCTTATATTGTATGAAACAAATTCTGAGATCTTGAGAGGTTCTTAGAGATGGCATCTATCTCTCTAAAATCTGAGTGCCTCTCAAATATATATAAAAAAAAAAAAGAAAAAGAAAAGAATGATAATACTAATGCACAGCTTCTGTGAAGTTCTCATCATACACAGTCCCAACAGTACTTTAAGAAAGGATGGTGGTGTCATTGTTTGCACTTTGCAGATTGGGAAGCTGAGGCAGTGGAGGCAGCGTGCTTGCCCAAATCATCCAATAGGTCTGTAAAAGACTGAGGAACAGCTGCAGTGTCCCGTGAATGCTAATACTGCCCTATAATTTTTACCAACTTGCTTCTTCCTTTGGATGTTGCTTTAGAATAAGCTGTCCATGAGAAAAACTCTTCAAGTGTGCTACTTAGCTCCTTTGAGGGATCTTAACAAGTCTGAATTTGAGCAATTTTAAATCCAAGGCCTCTCTGGTATTGAGTCCTTCATGCCCTTCCCAACACGTATACATGAGGCCTTTGTAGAAGCCATGAGTAATCTGGGAAACAGTTATTAGGGGGTAACACAGCATGCTCATTTACTTTCTTAGCATTAAAAGAAATATGGTCTTTGCTATTTCAATAGCTGTCATCCACAAGGACCAGAATGAAGAGCAGGGAAAGGCTGAGCCAGAGATAACAGAAGGAGAGCACAAGGTCTTTGTGATGAGTACGTCTTCCTATGACAGCAGACTCTCAAGGTATTTATAAAAAAAAAAAATACTGAATTCCTACAACACCTGACGTTTTAGATAGCGTTGGTTGAAAGTGACTTTCAGCTGTGCATAATGAAATAAACTACAATTAGGTCATTTGGATATTTTCTTTTTAATTTTGATAAAAGCATCTTAGAGATCTTACAGATGCGATCTCTAGGACAGGCTATTAACCTGCAAACAAACTGAATGTAGACAAGGGCATCTGGAAACTGCAGAGAACAGAAAGACTTTTCCTATTTAGGTACTTGTTGTGTGAATATCGAATGTAATAGTCATTATAATTACTCAAACTTATTCTGACCTTTTCACCCCAAGGCCCTAAGTCCTGAGAAGAAGATGAGTACTACCATTACCCTTGTTGAACATTAATGGGAAAGTGTGGGTGGAAATGTGACTCTTGGTGTGATTTGGATGGTTGAGGCTGTTCACGGACGAAGGTCTGTAGGAATTGGCTCCTGTTTTTTTCAGAGGAATACCATCTTCCTCATGCAGAGCAGCTGCTGTTGCTGACGACTCCTACTGTTTGAACACATGGAACAAAGCTGCAGTGGGTACCCATGAACGTATATGTGTGTTTGTAAGGGAAAGCACAGATTGGAACTCATTTTGGAAATTCCTTCCCCTTCTGATCAACAGTACATTAACTAAAGAGCTAAACCACTCTTTAACAAGTTGGAAAAATGAATGATTCAGTTACAGCTGGTAGGAGGCTGAATATAAAAACAGAATAGTGAGATGTACACTTACATAGTAGTCTTAGTTACTCTTAGTTCTCGTTCTTGTTTTTGGCCTTTTCAGTTATTAGCTTTAGAACTCATTTATTTTATTAAAGTAAATTTGAATAGAATCTATCACTTAACATAAAGCTTTTCCATTAGGATAATCTTCGCATAAGTGCAGTCCAGGGCTAATTTATTTTGGTTATTCAAAAGTACTCCAATGGCATGTTCAAGAGGTGACCCTTGTCCTAACACTCTTGTGGAGAATATGCAAACTGATCTTAATAAACAGATTATTGTAGAGTTTAATATGAATTTGAGAGTTTTAGTTGTCATTAATTTATCTATATCAAAACTTGCCTGGATCATCAAAAGGGAACAGTATTTTTCCATAAATTACTGCTGACCTGAGGAATTATTTATGCACCTACTTAAGTACATTCTGTTTGTATCAAAAATGAAAGAACCATCTTTATAGCTGATTCAAAGAATAGAGTTTTTGGAAGAATATGTCTTCATTACCCTTTAGCCTAGATACAGCTAACATATGCTGCAAGAAATATTCATGAAATTCTATAAATGTGTGGTGAGTTAACCTGTTCTGAGCTCCTATTGTTATATTGCTCTCAAAGCCCTAACTAGAACCAGCCGTTTCTGCTGTAGACACACACTGCGTAACAGCATTGCTTTTCTTTTACCATATTGCTATTTGGTGGCTGGCTCCCATTTCCATCCTCAGTGCTTCCAATTTCTGGTAGTCCAAATGGTGTTCACATACTTTAAAGAGATGTCCTTTTGGCAGTACTATCTGCATGCCACAAGCAAGTTCTCATGGACATTTTTTGTTGCATGGGTTACTTGGCATGCTTCTGGTACTCCAGAAATAATGGCTGTATTTTGCTGGTTTTAAACCAAGTAAAATTCCTGTTTTGTAATGACAAGATAATAGGTTAAATAAGGTTGGAAAAAAAAAAAAAAAAGTATTAGTTTCAGAACCATTTCTATCTTCACTTTTTTTTTTTCCAATTATCCACCATCAATTTGGAAAAAAATAAAAATAAAAAGGTGAATACTATAAACAAAGCAAAGCACTTATGTGAGCATATGTCCTAGTAACAGACTAAAATCTCTATTTTCTGTTGAGGCTTTATTTGAACTTTCCACTAATGTTACATCCATGGTTATCAAACTGTTCTGCAAAACTGTAGGAGTGAGTAAGGCAACTATTTTCTTGAGATATTGCTTGTAATTACTGGAAGAGATAGGGACATCAGTAACAATATTCAGAATATTTATAGTTTGTTTGCTGGTGCATTGAAAAGTAAGTGCAGATCACTGAGGGTTCTCTGTTATGCGGTCTATGAATTAATGTTGTTATCCATAATTTATTATTCTTCACGTGCTTCTCATCTACATTTAGTTGGTGTAGAGACAGACAGAGTAAGGAGGAGTAAACTTGAAAACATAGCACTTGTTTCATATAATTATCATCTTTACCCTGTCCCTGAAAACAAATAAAAGCCTCTTGTTACTTAAGTATTTTATTGGTATCTTGCTTTAAAAAATTGTGCATACATTCATTAAAATGGAAAATTTTAGCAGCACTCTTTCGTAGCTCTTGTGCCTTCACCAGGATGCTCCTGTGGAAAAACCAAAAGACTGGGAAACGTTATATTGAATTGTGAAGATAGTTCAAATATAGGTATTGCATTAGTGTAATCAATTTATTCTATTTTTCCAAGTATTTACCAAGTATTTTTCATAAATGATGCTTCTCAGATCTAGTGTACAGGTCTCATCTAGTATACTTCCACATGCATTTCTAAAGTTGGAGAAGAAAAATAAAGGACTAGCTTGATAGATACACATTTTTTTTTGTTAAGTCCTAGTATATTTACTTCATTTATTATATCTATATTGATATAGATATTTAGAAAGAAAAAATAATTGTATAGTGCTGGTCATCACTGGGAGAGAGAAAATGCTATAGGATCTTCTAAAGTGAGTTCAGGTGAACTGAGTTATCAGAACACATCATTTAATATTCTAGCTTATAGATCTTATCCTAGCAGCACATCAGCTTCATTCCAGTACATCTTTCATGCCCTGAAATTTTGAACGAGTAGTATTTTAATACTTGAAAGAAGATGTTTCCTGTATGTCTTCTTTCAGTGTCTCCAAATTAGCTTCTGAACTCTGCAGAAAATGAGTAACTTCATCCACATATAGACGTGTTTGGTAGCTCCTTTGTAGGTAATCAAGATTTGATTAGGTAACAGAATTTTTAAGTTAGAATCTGGGTAGGCATTTTCTCAACATTTTTTAAATTATCATTAGTATTCATAAAATGATGGTATAATGTTTTATGGTGTGGCAGTAATTTGCTTCACATTTATTTTCTAGTTATTATTTCTGAAACTAATAAAATAAAACTACCAGGAAGGGACCTGTCTGAACATTCTGGATGCTTCTGACATATCTGAAAGTGTAATAAATCCCCACCAAAAGTAGCATCCTTGTAAAATGATAGGAAATCATTGAGTAGGTCAAAAAAAAAAAAGACAAAAGGATTATTTTCTATTTAAACAATATTCACAATTATACGTGCTTTTATAACAACTATTTAAAAAATGTGGATCTTGTGTCAAGTTCTGAAGTGCAAAGGAAAGAGGTGGCTTTCAGTACCACTGAGGAATACATTCAAAAGAGAACCTGAGAGCTGTTGCTAATGCCATAGAGTTCAGCTCCTCTACTCCCAACACACAGATGAGCAGAAGAACAGAGATTCTCTCTACAGTTGAAGTTTCTGACATCACAGTAGTGAGATTTATTTGGAAGAATTGTTGCAACACTACTGTGAATTAGTTACAGTATTTCATTATTAACATGTTTTTCTGAGCATCACATACACATCCTTTGTCCCCATGTTTGTTACCTTCCCATTTTTTTATGCAATGTCTTTCTTTAGGTACTAGATTGAAAATAGTTATGCATATACTCATTGTAGGTTTGAAATTATTGCAAAGGTGGCTGCTCACATATATGTAGTAGATTATTGTTTTCTGGACTGTCAAGGGCTCAGATGGTGATGACAGTAATGTGTTTTCTTACACTGTTGTGGCCAAATATCTGAAAGTATCTAGATAGCTGGCCTCCACCAAAACTAATGGAAATCAGTGGGCAGAAGTCTGAACAGAAGTTCAGTTCAAACTAGGTAAAAGGAAAAACTTTTTCCTCACGAGGATATCGAGACAGTGGAGCAGGTTTCTCAGCAGGGCTGTGCAACCTCTGTCTGTGAAGGCTTTTCGAGTCCTCACTGGAAAAGCTCTCAGCAACTTAGTCTGCCCTCGCTTCAGATTCTGCTTTTGACTTCCTGAGGTCCCTTCCAACCAAATTTTTATATGATCCTATGATCCTACTATTTTATTCACAATATTAAAAAATATATATATACTGGATCAGCTAAAAATGGGTATTGTATTCAGATTGCAAATGAATTAGTCTAACCAGACTGTCCATATGAACTAAAGAATCAGCCCCTTTCTTGATACTTACAGTATTTTCCATTATAACCTCCGAATCATTGTAGCGATGTCGTATCTAAGGTCCTCAAATATATTTGCTGGAAAGAAAGATGGGTTGATTTTGTTTTCACTGTCTAGCTGTTGAGAAAAAGAGGTTGTTAATGCTTTCATAAACCGTAAGAGAGGGAAGCTTAGGATTGTGAGGGTTTTAGTTATTAATAAGTTCTTCAGTTTCTGACAGCCAGCAATTTTTTTTTTGAAAAGCAGAACTTAGCCAATATAGATGTCCAAATGAGACTTCTAATACCTTAAATATATTGTACCACAACACTTGTTTCCACATGGATTTTACTATAAATCACATATCATGGAAAAAGCCAGGTATGCCTTTATTCCATAGTTTAAAACCATGCATGTTTATATTAAATCTTGAAAATAAATCTGCTTCAATTTTTCAGTTCAAAAAGTCCCATCAAAACATGCTTGGTTTTGTTTTAGATTAAAATAAAGGGAGAGAGAGAGAAGCTACAGCTCTTCATTTTTAATTTTTTTTTCAAGAACTCTGATTTCAACAGCTGCAGAGAGTAATTATTATAAAGGCTGTAGTCCCAATTGTTTTTGAGTTGATGTTGTAGCCATACTGTAACAGATACTCAGCAGATGCAGACTGAAGCACACAACTTGAAACATATGGCAAGATAAAATCTGAAAGCTATGCTAGCTAGCTACCATAAAGATTTTGTGAGGTAAAAGAACCTTAAATCAACATAGACTTTTAAAGAAGGATAGTAAAAACATTATAGGATAGAAATGATGATACCTCTCTATCACTTCTGCATCTGTAGCTGAAGTCACTGGAAATAGGAGTGCTGTGTTTTATTCTAATTGAGGCAAGTTAACAATAATTTTTTCAAGACTTCCAAATAACACTCAATAATCTCAAAGCTTAATAATTGCAAATTCTATTATTTCAAAGTCTTTCATACTGAAGTGGTATTCCCAAGAAGGCAGAATAAAATTTCATATAGTAGAAACAAGGACATACATTTCAACTTAAATGGGTCTTATTAGCTGAGCAAACCACTGAGAAAATGTCTGCCTTTTGGAAACTGTTTAGGTGATTTCCACTTGAAGCATGCAGCAAATAACACAGCACCTGCCTTTTTCCCTGACGGACATGTTTAGTTCTAATTTCTGTGGTAGAATACATTGCTGAAATATAATCATTGTTCATTTAATTTTAATCACTCCAGTACAGAAACAATTATATGCATCTTAGAAGGCTTGTAAAGAATTATGTTTTATAAACAGCATATATTTTAATGTTGATATGTATCATGCCTTAAAAATGAGACCCTTCCTCTCACATGTACATATATATACACACCCCTGCCTCCAGGCACACACATGTTAAATATACACACAGACAATAACGCTCTGCTATCTGTACTTGTCTGTCTACTATCTTGAATTTCCACTGCCAGCTACTCAATACTCTGCTCTGCTAACAATCATTATTACCCTGGTTTTCCATCATCCACCCTTCCACCACCCAGCTTGTGCCAAAAATTTCCCTGAGGTGCAATTGAAGTCATACTGAGGCATGTCTGACAGCAGCAGTGGACAGCACAGAACCATCTTAAGGCATGGAGGACACTTTAAACTATGTATTCATGTTCTCTTCTATATATTTTGCTGACTGGATTTCTTGTTTCCATAAAATATTGACGTATGTACAGTAAGCGCTGAGAAAATGGATGTTCTTGTGTACTGTACAATATTTTTTCCTGTTTCAGTATTGTTTGTGTATCACACTGATGCTCATAGAGCTGTTTGGGTTGTCTGGTGCGCAGCTTGCAGTGACATCTTCCTTCTGCATCTGAGCTTTTAGGAGCTTACTTTTCTGGTTAATGTTCCCAGCACATGAATGGGAAAGATCTTATAATGCAGTGTACTGCCCTTGTATGTATATATTGAGTGCCTGAATGCATCTCCTCTTTACTACACCAATGCTTATTGAAAAAAATCATTTTGCTATCCATTGACTTGCTAACTGTTACACTTTTCAGAAACTCGCCCTCCATAGATAGCACGGTATGGCTGTATATACCTAAAACACGTGTTCAGATCTTCAGAGATGAGAAACAGCATGCATCATGACTAGCAGATATTTCATATTGCAAAGAATAATCTTGTGTCAGATTGGAAGCTGCTAGTTGCTATGAATGGCAACAATGGCTCCAGCTACCCCTTACTTAGCAGAAAAAAAAATAAATAAATAAAATAGGAAATGCATACACACCGTATCATAAACATTTACAACATTCGGGGAGTGCATGTAATTGAAGTGAAAGGCGCAGCACACCTGCTGTTTAGCTGAGATATATACCACAAGATAACAATGCCATAGCAGAATGTGATAGCATGGGGAAAGCTTTTGCTTCAAAATGTTGTAGTCCTTATTCCTTACTCTGTAACCCCTTCGTGACAGGGAGTGGGGTTTGATGGAGGCTTTACATAATATTTGATATGTATGAGATATCTGACTTTTTAGGAAATATGTAGTCTAGGGTTTGGATAAATCACTCAGATGTGTTGTTATTTTTTTTATTTTATTTTGTTTTAAACCTGAGCACGAGGAAAAGGTATGCGCTTCAGAAAATCCCATGACAAAGTACAAAGAAATAGTCTTTCCAAATGTATGTAGGAAAAATGGTCAGGACTCTTCTTTGTACTTGACTGAGTCTAGAGAGGGAAGTTTGAGTTTAGTATGCATTATGCATGTGCGCTGCCATTACTAATATTATTATTGGAACTATTATAATTAGCATGTTAATTCTTTCAAGTTTACTAATAGTTGTATTAGTTCAGAAATATTTTTCAAGATATCCTATTTGTTAAGTATTTAACTATTGATCAGTTTTATGCAAGGAATAAAGCTTGTAAAAGATGAAAAAGCAGCTCAAGAAGAGGGAAATGAATATAATTTTTTTTTCTTCAGAGTTTGACCTAGGTTTCCTCATCAGAGGAAACAGAAGCCACAGACGTCACATGCAGTTCAAACTGTCACAGAAGGCTGGATGAAGTCTTTCATGAAACTGCAGTCCTACATACAGCGTTTGTTGTGGTTGTGAGTTTACTGCATGGGCAGAGAGCTGAATCAAGCACTTCCTATTTTTCATTGCTTGTAATTTGCATCTGCCTATGAATCTGAGAGGGGAGCCCGTGTGTTTCTGAATCATGCATGTCTATGCTCTTTGTGCAATTCTGCTTTTGGTGTACCTGTAGCATTAAAGTGCTTTGGAGGAAGAATTGGTGCCCCATCCTGCACACTTAGCAGATATATATCTGGAGCTGGTTCACAGTCTGTGGATGGGAGTGGGCAGATTCCTAGTGATGGCAGCGGATGTTTGAATCAGGCTTAGGGAAGTGATGGTGACTGTATTGCAGGGCTGAAGGAAATACGCCTTTATCAGTGCACTTCTACCAGTTAATAAATGAAATGCCTACAGAAAAGGTACAAGTATTTGAAGTTAAGAACAGTAGAACAGTGGTCTTTTTTTTTTTTTTTCTGAAAATCTTGCTTCTTGACATCTTGGAGAAAAATGTCAAAGAAGACTAGTAACTTCTATTGGAAAGGTCATCGTAAGCAATGCATACATTTTTACATGCATTTTCAAGTGAGCAGGACCTGTTTCATTGACACAAATAAGTAAATTCTGTTATTTGTGCCCTTGTTTTCACTCATGATGGAGACAGTACAGCCTTGTGACTCAGACCTCATTTTCAGAAAGAAGTTGAGGCATAGCAACATTAAATCTCATCATATAATCAGCATGCTCTACAATATTACTACTTTAGGGGCAGTGGAGTTTATAAATCAGAGAAACTTACTAGTAAAAAGCAGCGAGTTTTTAAAAGGGAAACACTGTTTAGAAGAATAATGATTAAGTGAGATGGAAATGATGTTACTCTTAACAAAACAATTTACTGAAACATTTTGAAAATGGAAATGCCAGCAGGCAATTTGTTTTGTTTTGAAATAGGTTTCAACATTGCCTTCTGCCTGTTTGATGGTAGGATGAAGGAGGCATATGTACAAACACATGCATATATACAGATATAAAGGTACACACACACATACATCCACACATACACTTATGTGCACATACATTCATGCAAGAAGATGATAATGCTTTAGTTTGTATCATCTGTGCTCAGCTCTTAAAACCTGATACCTGCAGCAGTAACAACTCACTCTTAGAGCCTCACAGCAATTTCGTAATGGAATTCAAAAATAATAAAAAGTTTTAAAATGTTATATTAAACAGTTTCAGTAGTACTAAATTTAGCTTGAAGGAGCTTCTTCCAAACTCTTGCACTGTAGGGGCTATTCCAGACTGTAGTCAAGAAATCTAATAAATTCATTATTGAAGTGGGAAGAGGAACTATGTGGAACGGATTGTAGAGGACATATACCATGAAATTGTGAGAGCTTCAGAGAAAAAATGTAAGCGTCAGGTTTGCTAGCCTAGACCTTAATATCCTGTAAGTTCAACTTTGTGAGTTCTCTATCCTCCACTTTTTTTTTTTTAATTTTATTTTGTGTGTGTGCTATATTCACTTCTTCCACAGCCTTAGAAGTAAATACTGAAATCCTTTCATGTCAGTTTCTCCAGTTTCATACATTATGTTTCTGCTTATAGACTTTGGACATGCTGGATTTGGTCCAGCCCAATGACTCAAAAGGTGTTCAGAGTGTTTTGGAAAGAAAATGAAACACATATGAAAGTGCATTTATATGCAAAATGCATGTAAAAAGGATCCCTCAGTGTTCTGTAGGTGTATGGGGAGTCACTTGACAGGAAGCAGGGGAATGGAATTGGTTGGGGATAGTTTCTGCCCCTTTGGGGCATTTGGTAACCAACTCCCTGCTCTTCCTCTCAAAGCTCAGATTTAGGTACTCTCAGTGCCAATATTTTGGAGTTTGTAGCTGTGTGAGGGATCACAAGGCCTTGTTCATTCATAACCATATGAGTTAACACTTTGGAGGCTTATCCCCACATGTGGAAATCTGAAAATAGGATTTAAGAAGCACACAAGCTAGGTAAAAGCAGGTTGGCCAAATGTACATCACAGACTTTCAGGCCCTAGGAAAGAAGAAAAATTGTGTGCTGTCTTGCTAGCATGTATGCATCTCACCCGGCAGAGAATGTCACTTCGGGAAGGTTACATTTCAGGAGAAACACTGCAATTTAAACTTGATTTTACTCAAAGTCCCCTAAAATCTGTATCTTTTTCTTATAGCTTGAGAGAAAGTAGTACATTCATGAGTTACAAGGTAGAGGCAGTGGTACAAGTGTAGGTTTGTTGGCCTGAGAGGTACCAAAGTGACGGGACAAGAAGGAAAATGCTGCCCATTCTGGCCTATGACCTACCAGATAGAGAAATATCCAAAACAATCCCACCAAGTTTCCTCCTCTGACACTCAGCTGGACAGGCCATTCTACATCTTGTTTAAGAAAAAATACATTAATGTAAGGTAATAGGACATCTTGCAGAATATGTGTGCAGATTATCCTGCCTTTATGGTGTATAAACAACTTACAAAAATAGTTAATTTCAGCATCAGCCTTTACATCTTCAAAGAACTGGAAAAAAACATTAAATCTCATAATCCAACTGTCAGCAGGAAGAGTATATATTATTCTTTTATGAGTGAAAATATTAAATCAGATTGCAACCTTTCTTGCTCAAGAGGTATGAAGTGTCACTTCATATTTTCTGTTGGAACTGATAGGGCTGTTTGCAGAACAAGGAGCAATGCAGCATGAATCCAGGTGTTGTAACTCGGTACTCCTTATTCCCTTGCCAAAGGCACATAAAGTATCAATTTATGAGCCAAAATGGGAACTCAGACATTCCAGGTGATAGTCTCAAAAGTATTAATATGATATGTTTATTTTGCCCCTTATTTGGCTTCATGTAAGCCAGTTCAGACACAAAAATTAAGGTAACATCTTTGAGTCTCATCCCATGCACCATGCCTACTCCTAGCTGAAACCCTTACCCCTGCACCTTGTTCCATTTCATGCTAAGCTTTTGTATTTTTGGTTCAAGTTCTGTCTGTAGAGTCAACAGAGTATGCGATCCCTGCCTGTGCTGGCCACACTATTGCCGTTGCGTGTAACTATCAGATTTCATCCTTTATCACAGATGGCTTGGAGATGCAGTCCCCCCTAATTTCAGCAGTCAGTGACATGAAAGATCAGAAGAATAGATCTGAAGGCAGGACAGCAGGGGTGGGTCGCTCTGATGCTAACTCCTCTGATGTTTTCTTAGCAGACACACACGCTGTTGGTTGCTTGGATTCACCTACACCTTCAGCAGCTCAAGCTCTCTTCTGGACAAAAAGATTCCAGTCGTATTGTGGGGAACTGGAAGCTTATGGCATCATTCCCCTGAAATTAGGACATTAATTCTGGTTAGGAAGCCCAGGCTGTTTACTGACAATGCTGTGCAAAGCGTCTGTGCAATCTGAGGATTCCGCCTGCAGCTTTGCAGTGATAGGAACAAATGTACCTCACCAAGAAATGACCCCTGGGACCACAAGGATCTGTCAGAACCTCCTGTCACAGCTGCTTCTGATGCGGACTTCATATTTTGCCTCAGAAACTGGAATTCTTTTTCAGTTTGTAGGCAGCCTGTTCTAGCTTTTTGAACTTACAGAAAAATTCGGAACAGTATATGAAGACGTGTGCAATATTGATGCTGCACTCAAGGCAATAATTGGGCTTTGTACCAACTTGTTCTTTTATATTGTATTGAAACAGTGAAATACCCTATGTGATAGAGTTTGGAGATATTTCTTGATTTATTTTTTTTCCTATTATTTTATCAATACTTTTAGCATAGCTTTTCTGTCCAGCTATGGAATAGATTATCTTTCATTTCTTTCTGTAGGTCTCCTATTTAAAACAGAAATAATGTGTGATGTGCTATGAGACATTTCTGGAAAATCTTATTATTATTCAAAAAACCCTGGTTAGCTGTAGCCAGAACAGAATAGATTTTAAAGAGGTGGAGAGTATTTGTAGTAAACCAATGTATGAAGTCTCCCTTATAACATCTAACTATGTTTACTTTATAATTTAGCTTACATATTCTGAGAAAAGGGGATGAACGTAAATTTCTTTTTTCAGTGAGGAAATGGCTCCACTGCATGTTGCCACAATGCACAGAGAGGTCTGAGCTAGTTATAACCTCTCTCATCAGGGCAGACACCTGTACTGCATAGTTGGATTGTTTCTGTACTAAGTCCCATATCTCTACAGTATATAGATTATTCTGTGATGCCCTTGAATTATAGATTGCATGCATGGACACTCCAAAGCAGATGTATTTCCTATACTTTAATAATTGTCCCATCTGGTCTCAAATATTACTGTGTAGATTTGGATATTTCCTCTCAAATAATAACCCAAATTGTAGTATGAGCCAGGAATTTAATACCAGACAAGTATCATCAAAGCACTTGGGAGTTTTTGCCATTAGCTTGAGTAGGGCTGGGATTCCAGCCACTGTGGTTTTTAGTAAAGATACTCCTGGATGAACTGCAAGAGCAAGCAGAGGCCCACCCAGTGGGAGTGCCGATAAAATCATACTGCTCAGGAGGAAGAGGATAAATCTTCTTAGTCTCTTCAGAAAATTCACATCTCACCTTGCTTCCAGAAGGTTGGTGGATACCTCCGGCTCTAGGTATGTTACAAATCGTCACTAAAAACCTGGAAAGCCCTGAAGGTCTTAGCTGGGGCCAGCCATGCAAATCCTCCTCGTTATTAAAATCCCTCCCTTGAAGTAATTTTGAGGATTAATAGAACAAGCTTTTCAAATAAGTTTCTTTTTTCTTTTTTTTCTTTTTGTTTTGCCCACATGAAATGACATTATGTCAAATGAATGTCAATGTGGAATGCTACATTCAGTTTCCCAGCTACCCTACCTATCTGTTTAAGTGTCAGCTTTCATTCTAAAATAAAGCTTGCATTTTGCATGTTTTTCATATTTTTCTTTGCAAACAGCACCTAGTGGCATTTTTAAATGGCAAGACCAAAGCAAGAAACACTTTCTATTTGCCCTTGTAGGTCTTTCAAGGCTTCCAGAGCCCTTTTTGGTGGGGTTTCAGCAACTCCGTACATTTTCTGGTGCTTAACTCACTTTTGAGATCTGAACAGATAACACAGAGTAACATGAAAGGAGACAGAGAAACAAGCTGGAGGGAGTCTTCAAAGCACAGCTCTAAACAAAAGAAATACGGGGTCCTCATCCTGTCTGCGTTACATTCTTGTTGTAAAGATTTCAGTTCCTTCTGGTTTCCTTATCTCAGAAAAGAGATAGCATTGCTTGCTTACCGTACACAAAGGCTGCGGGAATTAATTGATTTAGACATACAGGCTGCTTTTGAAAGCCTGGAACATTATTAATATGAACCACTACCTGCCAAAGACATGACCAGCTAACCGCTGCACCCTCTGTGACAGTGTTTTACAGAATCACTGCAATTATTTCCAACCGGCAGAGGATTAAGGAGGCCAAGCAGAGCTTTCTATTCAGCAAATTCATTTTCTACTTTATCCCAAAACTATATCCCTTGCCTCGCTTTTGCTCATCAGAATTCAGTTTCCAGGCAGGGTGCCTGTGGGATCTGCGGGGCTGGCCCAGGGTAGGACTGCAAGGGGCTTCCAGGCTTTTAGTATCTGTTTGTAACTTACGTGGGGCCAAAGACCTTTCCACCAGCCTTGTTGTCAGAGCAGGAACTCACACTGCTATTTTTAATGTCTGTAGAGCAATTGTATTTCCCTGGGGCTCCTGGAGGCATTTATCCAGCTTAGGCTTCCTTCCACAAACCACTATTCAAGCACCACTTTCGAAATGGCAGCTGGCTGTGGCAGGCGCCAATGCACTGTGCTTTAGTCATGACTGTTGCTTCACACTTGTAAGTAGCGCTTTAGAGGGTTTTTTTGTTTTGTTTTGTTTTGTTTTGTTTTTTACCCTGATTGCTTCCAGCTCATCCCAGCACAGCAAGAAAATATTTCCGCACCTTGTTGGTCTTCTGGATTGTGCAGATATTATGCCATAGGCTATAGTACCATATTTTCTTTGCCTTTGAGCTCTTTTAGTAGTTATTGCTTCTCTCTTTCCTTCTGCTTCAAAGCTCTGCAGTTATGCTTTGCTGGACAAGTCATATTCCAGGAAGAGTTAAAATAAGGAATAAGTTGCTTGAAAAGATGTGTATCTTTTATATAAAGTAAGTGTAGCAAGCCAGAATGTTTCCTTGGCTTTCCCATGTGCATTTACTGCTAGCAGTAGTTAAAATATTTTGGGATGGACTATTTCAAATGTTTATGTGATTGAACAGAAACATTTTGTAGGAAAAAGCAGTTTCATAAATATTTTGAAGTGAAAAGTCTTTTTTTCTTTTTTTTTTCTTTTTTTTTCGCTTTGATCATGTTTTTGCTGTTTTTTGACTTTAACGCTTTGATTCTATATTGTTGTAGGTACATTTTTTAAATTACTGTGTGCATGCATTCAATAAAAATGTAAATAAACTAAGTGCTTTGATAAGCTTGTGCTAATCTTCCATGAACGTAGTTTTCGTCTTTCATATATTTTTCTGGGGGAGAACCCAAACTCTCATTCATCTGTCTGAAGCAGGAAAAGGCACAATGGTACAATTTCATGGAATAGAAACATTGAGGATTGAGGAACAATCTCATGGAATAGAATTTGTAGTGTGACAGCATCTTTTGATGCACAGCTCTTGAAGAGTTTTCCAGATTTTCTTTCTTCCACGGAAACCTCTAGGAAGTTCCCACCTTTTTCTCCATTAAGCAATCCTCTGCAATTTCAGAACACCACAATATTTCAGTAAGGTATACCAATATAATAATATGATTATATTTTATTTAATAGCAAAGTGGATTGGAGAGATACTGATGTAACTTGGCCATCACTAGTCAAATGCTCCTATACTCTATAACTTTTAAGCCCAGTTAATTTATATTTTTGTTTCCCTTAGTCCAAACTGGAAGGTAATGCAGAAATTCATTCATACTCTGTGTTGTAGACCACAGATAGAAACTTTTACGTGAAGCTCTTTATTTTCACTCAGAAAGGGCTGGAAAAGAGGCTTTAAAATGATAAAACTCAATCTGGCCTTTGCTGAGGAAATTTTTTTTTTTTTACTCTGATATATGTATTATTAAAGCTCATCTAAAAGTCAGGAGGAGTTCAAATTAGGAAACAATCTTCCAATAAAATTGGTTCTGTAATTGCCAGTAAGTCTTTTGGTATGTGAGTGGCAGCAAAATGCGGTGACAAATTTCAGTTTTGCTTTCCCCCCAGACGAGATGTCTTAGACTTGTATACGAACCTGGATGAATTCAATTAGAGCTGCACTTCGGTAATATGTTAATTCATCAGGCACTATTCATCACTCTAAACATGAACAGCCTCAGTTTTAATTTCCACTCATTGATACCTGGTGTATCAGATCTATAGAAGGGAGCAATAAAAATCAATTATCTTGAATTTTGTCTGCAGTTCCCCATAAAGATTTGATCCTTTGCAGAGGAATTTTAGGGATTTCATTCAAAATCAAATTATCCAGGTCAATTTTCTAATGGGAAGGGAGAGAAGGAAGTGTGATCTTTTGACTCTCTACAGAATTGAAAGATGAATTCAGACATTTGGCAATCAAAATATTATGTTCAAATATTGCAGACAGTATTACACTATTTTGGTGAGACTTATTAAAGTGTGTGGTAGTTTTAAAACTCTACTTAGATGTGTATTTATATTTCTATGTAGTAATTTGCTTGGAGGTTTTAATAAAATCTTAAAATGTTATTTTATTATTGTTTCATTTTGGGGAAATTTTTAATCAAAGATCTTTCAAATTACTTTTTTGACATTGTTAACAACTCTTGTTCTGTGAGTACTAAGACAGAGATAAGGAAAAGATTTTATTATTATTTATTTTTTATTTTATATATTTTTATTTATTTATTTTTATATATTTTAATATATTTTATATATTTATTTTATTATTTATTATTATATTGATTGCTTACTTTTTTCTCTTTCTTTCTTTCTTTCTTTCTTTCTCTCTCTTTCTCTCTCTCTTTCTCTCTTTCTCTCTCTTTCTCTTTCTCTCTTTCTCTCCTTCTCTCCTTCTCTCCTTCTTTCTCTCTTTCTCTCTTTTAAGTAAATGGTCTAGAAGTTTTTATTTCAGTCCTTAGTGCTTAGCAAGTGCTTCTAGTTAAGTCTGATACACATATGTATTCAATTTCTGTTTGAGAATCTTTTGTATTAAAATACAGCATGTAGCCTTTGGATCCTTTTGAAAATGAGGAGGCTTTTCTTTTTTTTAGTCATTTTGACTAAGAGTTTAGGATCTGATAATTGTTTGTAACCATTGTGTGTTTTACAATAAGTTTAGCGTTCTTCACTTTTGAATTTTTAAATGCTTCATGAAGAATTCTTAGTTCTACTCACACTGCTTGGAGGAAGTTACTATTATCTCTGTTTCAACACAGGGACTTCAAGTGGCACATCAAAATGTGATAGTAGCTGCTGCTTCCACATCATATTCTTTTCACAAATGCACTTGCCCCTAAATATTCCTTCTCCTCCGATCAATTTCTGAACTGAAATAGTTTTCAGTTCAGAAAATTAAAGTGTTGTCATGCAAAGTCAATGAAGAAGACCATGCTCACTGAGGGGCAGCTGAATGGGTGGGAGGGACAAACTGGGACGTGCACCATGCTTACAGCTGCTCCATGTCTCGTCTTCAAGAAGCTGCTCATGTGAATGAACTCACATGTGTGATGGTTTGGAGGACCCAGACTAGAAGTTGCAGGCACCTCCTTTCACACGTTGCTTCCTGTCTTGGTTTCCTGAGCTGAGTGGAGGTCAGGTGCACTTAAACTGATGAAGAAACTCTCAAGAGAGAAATTACTGCCCATCCGTATGATGAATGGCTGAAAAGACATCAAGTAAAGCTGAGCTTCATCTTGGCATCCAGTAAAAACACAAATGCACATTTTGTGCCAGACATCTGTGTTTGTTCCAAGGAAAGCCCTCGGAAAGAGTCTGGCATTTCTCCACCTGGAGCCTATGAAAAAGGCAGGAAAGCTCAGTTCACTTTTTACTTAGTGTGTGCTGTGTTATGTCCCAGGATACTGGAAGCTCTTAAAAGTGGAGCAGTGTATTTCCATTCAGAGCCCTACTTATCACCAGGTGCACCGTGCACTTTCCAAACCACTACCCTGAAGTGTGCCCTGGCCAGTATTTCTGTTAATATTTCTTACCTTCTGGCTGGAAATAGAGAGGGTATTCCCTCATGGCGTTGAACATTAGAACATTTACATAGATACACAATTAGAGTGTTCTCAAGGAATATGTAATCGTATCAGTATATACAATTAAAGGTTCCCAGTGAGTTCTGTAATTCCTTTAAAAACTTACAGCCCTTTGATGCGATACATGTCATGTTCCTGTGTTCATTGGAATACTTGTGAATGTTTGCTTCCAGTCCCTTTGTGCTTCATTATTCTCTTAAAGATGACCATCACCTCCCCCTTTTTATGTAAAGAAGACCTCTGGGTTGGTTGCTTTGGGTTTTTGCTGGCTTGTTTTACAGTCAAAAGATCCAGATCTTGCCTATTCTGAAAGATTTCTTGAATGAGTGAGAACACAGTAAAATTCACAACACAGATCATAGACTTTTCACTTTAAAGTATACTTCGGTGTGTTTTTACTAGCCTCTTATAAAGAAGTAGAAGAAATGTTGTCTTTGATAAAGCATTTCTTTCTTCACTTATCTCTTGTAGGAATTCACAGTTCACGTCTCATTATCATCAAAATGATTCTGGTACTAGAAAGGTTTCAAACCTTTTTTTTTTTTGTCTTTGTTAAATTACATTTTATTTCCCATTTATATGAATGGAACCTTGAGGTCTGGCTTATGTTTTGGCAGCATGAGATGTTATAGTGCCTCTGGACAAATCAGGAAAATGCTGTGAACATGATTTACTTAACCATCTTTAGGGCATCTCTAATGGCTTGCTTAATCTTGAACATATAGAACCTAAAGTAAAGACATTAATCAGGTTCCTAGAAAAGGAGAAGGATTATAATCAAATGAAATCTGCTCCCAAGCAAAAAAAAGGATCAGCCTAGTAGATGAGAAAAATGGTGGGGCAGAGGTAGGAGGAAACAACGCAGATGATATTCATAGCAGTTTTTTGTTTGTTTGTTTGTTTGTTGTGTGTTTTTTTTTTTTTTTGTATGATGCTTTGGTAATATTGACAGATTCCTGAAACTTTATCTTATACCTCTGCTGTACTTTGAAGGGAAAGAAACTGTAGGATTCAATGTTTAATTGCTTTGGTGTAAATTAGCAATCAGTGTTCTAGAATATTAAAGTGCCAGGCAAGTGAGTGGCACTTGACAACATAGGAGAACTGTAAAAAAAAACACCTTAGCAAGAGAAATAGAGCTGTAGATGAGAGGACCTTATTTTCCACTTTTAATGTATTCTGTATAAAACTTCCAGGTTATTTCCCCAAGCAACCTTAGCAAAGAGAAAAGTGGAATTTTAGATTTTGAAAATAGTTATGTAGGCCCTGATTCTGTATTCACTGAATATATCTGTATGGGTTGTTGAATCAGAAATCGGATTCTTTGCTGCAGTCATGGGACGGCTCACCATATAGACACGTCCACTGGTTTTCTGAAGATTCAGGATTAAAACGGGAGGTGGAAAGTGAGGCTAAAGGTGCCAGTGATTGATGGAACTGCTTCAGCTTCATAAGATATTATGTTTCGATGGAGATTTCAGGTATTAATTTGAGGAAAGTTAGATGCGTAAGTTCAAATGAACTTGTAACGTGGAAGAAAACCCGTGCTGCACACAGCATGGAGTTACCCATCCGCCACCAGGCAGCTTCTGCAGTGTGACTCTTTAGCATGAAAGCCTTAATTCTGATGCAGACAGCTGAAGGCCAGCTTGAGTCCAGGATAGGCATAACCTTGCTCGTTGGTGTTTATCGACTTCTGTCAGCCGTCTCTGCGGTGCTGACATAAATATGGCTATGTCAAGCTGTAAAGATAGCTCCGTACCAATTTAGTTTAGTTCACTTACTTTAGCTCTGAGAATAGCTAGACACTGATAGCTGTGGCAGACTAGCTCCTGGCATAGTCTTTTAAAGACATTTTACAGTAATCTGAATGTCTTGTCTATTTAAAGGCCATTTTTTTGCTTTGGCTTGATACAATTTCAAGTCAGGTTAGAAGTTAATGTTTAGGTAACTTAAAAACAAGGAAACAAACAAACAAACACACTGCCTAAAAATTCCAGGTGTGAATTGGACACCCCAAGGATGCATAGGCCAAGTTTTTCAAATCTTCTGAGACCATGCTCCAGACATATACATGGGCATATAGTCAGCATACACAAGATATTGTAAGTCTAGCTACAATTCTGGCATAGGTGCAATAGGTTTGTACGCCCCAGTATAGAACAGTGACCAAGATTTCTCCTCAGTTGCTTTGATATAAATGTAGAATAGCTTTACCGTCTTCACTACCAAATATAACACAGTGCAGAACAGATAGATACAACTTCAGAGCTACATTTGAAACAGAATGCTTCCATTTAAAATCTAAATGTGTTCTATTTGAATGAAAGCTGTTATTTCATAAAAAATAAGGTTTTATTTTAAACAAAAATATTATTAGAAACAGTTATGTCAGAAATACTACCTTTGCCTGCGTAGAGGCAGGTATATATATTTTAGTAATACATTTAAATTATGCCAGAAAGCATATTTTTGTAATGGTTATTAGGGGTTACATGACATTAGTTACTTCATTATTCATATTCAATATTAACAATTTATTAAACTGTAATAAAAGTACTCGGCTTCATCCATTGCGAGCTGAAAGTGAGAACTGTGAAATGTTATCCTTGAAACCTATTAAAGGTACAGAGTTAGAAGAATGTAAAAAGAGGACAAAGTTAGGATGATGTTTCAGAGAATCTAATGATGATAAAAGAAGACTATTCATTAGGCAGTATTTTTATTATATCTTCCTTCTAATTCATTAAAGGTGCCTAACTAGTCTTTATACAATGCCAGAATTTGTGCTAAAATACAAAGTGGAAAAACGAGAAGAGTCCTCCAGATATGATACTAGAGTGAGACTTGGGTCTGGATTTGTTGTTTACATTGCCAGCTTGGTGACAGCTTGGTGACGGTCCCATCTTTATACTTGTGCTGAGCTCAGGCTTTGGCTGTTCTGATTGCAGGCTCTTCAGAGCATGAGCTTCTGCTAGCTTGCAACAAGAGCAGCTGAGTTATGAGCTTGTGACTGTAGCTCTTGTTTCTTGAATACTTCTACAATGCAAATAAAAATAGTGATATTAGTAAGTATAAAAATCACATGTTCAACAAACAAACAAACCCCAGCACACCACCTCACCTCCAACTGTTGTTTTCCCTCTCTCTAGTACAGTCCATAACTACCATCACAACTCAGCATCAATGACATCCTTCTGTGAAGTCTGAAGTCCTGTGTTCTTTGGTTTACTGCTTCTTAACTAAGGCCAGATTTTCAGGGGCTCTGCGCATGTGGAGCAAGACCAGAGGAAGGATGGCTGAGCTCTCTGGAAACTGAGTCCCACTTTCCACACTGTCTCCTGTAGAGCTGGTAGAAGCAACATTTGTTGGACTAAGCAAGGTCGTAAATATGCTAGTCAGGCTCTGTTGTTAGGAGTGCCAGCCTAGCTCATTTTATTCATTTTAAAATAAAAGATTATCAAAAGGGAGGGCGTAGTCTCTGCAAAGGCCAGATTAAATATGAGTGTTTGTATATAAGCTAGAGAACAATTCCTTTTTCCATGATACTGTTAGAACAAAAACACTAACTCTGTTTGTTTTAATGTGTATAATAGTGCCTAACTTCTCTGTTTCTTTTTTTTTTTCTTTTTTTTTTTTTTTTCTTTTGAGGGAGGGGGGAGAATCTCAGCTTTTCACAAAGGCATTTGTTAGCTTTATCTTAATTTTGCAGCTGGTGAAACCATGGCATGCAGAAGGGAAGTGACACACCTAAAGGATTATATTATAATGGTGAAAATAGAACATAAATCAGCTGGGGCTGAGCCCAATGCACTGTCCTTTACATCAGAAAAGAGACATGACTTGAGGGTCAGTATTAAGTCTAAAGTATTGTGCTTACTTTGAAAAAAAAAAAAAAAAGACAGAGTTATTTGCCATGATGAAAGTTTCCAAAGCTGGCTGTTTAGAACAAAGGCTAACAATCTGCCTTGTTATATAGTCACCTGTATGGCAAGTAGCTTCCCAAATTTATGACTTACTCATGCTTTTTCTTATTTTGTGAGATTGTGTAACAGTGAGGAGCTCACAAACTGAAATTGATAATTATTGCTGGGAGAGAGACAATATTAAAGTCTCCTTGCAGGGACCTAGACCAGGGCAGGAAGAAGCCAGGAAGGCTAATGGTACTCAGGATCAAATCTTGGTTGTACTTGTTCCTAGGGTCTTACTATGACTGACCGAAATTCTTAACCTCAGATGGAGAAGGAAGCATAAGAACTTCTATCACTTCTGAAAGTACTGTGGCTAGGAAATTTAGGCATATTTCATTTCCATCTCTCTATTAAGTTATGTTGACAAACCAGGCTATTGGCCAGTTTTGTAGAGTATTAGTAATTAACTAGGTAGCCTAATTATCAGAGCTACTTTGGTGTCCCAAGAGAAAATCCATTTCCACCTATTATTTAAAACAAAAATATTGCACTGAGAGAGAATTTATTGGCTTGGCCAATGGTTTGCAAGTGAATCAGAGGCTACAACACACTGCTGTTTGAAGTTGCACTTGGTGGCTTTTAAAAAGATCCCACTGTTTATGGATCAGATGGAGCATAATCTGTCTATTTACTTTTTCCTGTGCAAAGCACCACTTTAATGCCAGTCTGCTGAGACTGGCAGAGGCTGGCAGAGATACAATTGCATCATTAGAGCAAAGGTGCCAAAAGGGATGTTTGGCTCTTTCAGATCTCCAGCTCTTCGATCTCCTTTATGCCAGCAGGCAATATTTATTAAATACTCTGAAAACCAATTTATTCAGTTTAAATTACACTGGCAGCATAAAACTGTGCAATCAGCAGAGCTGCTGGTCTGAGCACAGGACAGGCTACAGGAATCCTTAAAGTCCACATTGCCATGCTAAGTTCAGGTCCCAGTACCTTCCTTTAGATATGCCTCCATGAATGAGCACAGGTAGACCAAAGCTTGTGGTCCTCTGTGTTGGCTGGATGAGACCCAACCCTGCTTCACAATTTGCAGAGTTGTTCTGCCTGGGTGTACTCATCTGGGCAGAAGGCTGCACCTTTGGCTAATGAAAGCTGCCTGCTTCATTGCAAGGTTGCTCCAGGATTGTCCTAGGATTGTGTGGTGTGGAAGTTCCTCTCCCTCCTGTGATGGTGCAGCTGATGTGGCTTTGTACCTTCTGGAGTTGTAGCTGCTATTCAGTTCTCTTGTAGTGATGGGCACAATCATGCTGGAAATATTTCTCAAGGGCTTGGAAGAGAAATGGCACTCTGCGTTGCTTCATGTCCTTTAAAACTATTGCTTTTCACTTTTAAGGATGAAAATGTGCTTTTCACTTTTAAGGATGAAAATGCTGCTTGTTGCTACTCTTGAGGGCATCATTAATCAGGTCGTACTGAATGCTCATCGGTTTAGTAGATTTATGTGTATTTATTGTAACATTTCATGTGCAGTTACATCTATTACACCTAGGCAGGTGCAGATTCATGGCTCGACAGGTATATTGTTCCTTTGCTGAGTCAAGGGAAGATTTTAGCCAGCCATGCCAGAGAGCTTCAGCTGGCTGTATGAATTGAAATATATTTAAGATTGTAGAAATGTATTTAAGATTGGTAGCATTTGAAATAATTGGTGAGGACAGAAACTGAAATGAGGATCCAGTTGTGCTCAGCGTTGCATGAGTATATAGTAAGAAGAGGCTTCTAGTCTAAATATATAGAGAGGTGAATGTGTGTGTGGGAAAAGTCACAGAACAGAGAAGTGATGTGTGCAAGATCTCACAGCAGATTGTTTGAAAATCTTGGCATGAACCCATAACTCCTGCTTTCTGGGGCTATTCCCTTGTTCCTCTCCAACTCAGCCTGCCAATACAGAGTTGTCATCTGTACGTGGATACACAGATGTCACAGTGGACTGCAAAGCCAGATCTTCAGCTCATTGAAAATCAGTGTTTTGTCATGATGTCAATAAGGCTATACTGTTTTACATTATATGAGGGCTTTTCACTAAGTTCTTGTTGATGTCTTCTAGTATTTTTAAGACTCAGAACTCTGAAGTCAGGACTTTCAATATTTCCTGCCTAATTTAGGTATGAAATCTATACTTAGGCTGAGAAGGCTATGGCCAGATTTTTGATGGGTGATTCTACTGGGAGCCTGAATCTGTGGTAGCTCCAATCACTCATGTCATTGCTTACGTAGGAATGTAGGTGCTGTATTTAAGGCCACCTAGTTTGAAAATTTGTCTGAAATATTGCTCGACATTCTAGTGTAGCCAAATGCTCCTATTGCCTTTGTTTGGTTCAACCATCCATCCTTTTGAGTTTTCTTCATTTATAAAACTAATGGTCTTGGTGCATAGCTTTTGCATTAATTTGACCTTGTATAAACAGATAACATTTGCAAAAATTGGTTTAGCTTTTTCATAGGTTCACGATAGGAATGATTCAGGTTCTATATTTTGGGTCTTTATCCCACTGGACTGCTGCTAACTTCAACAGTACAGGACAAATCAGCTATGGAAGTAAATTGCCCAAAATGCCTTTACTGAATTAAGCACAACGTTCTCAGGTTGGTTCTCTTTCTCAAGATGGATTACTTCTAAAATCAGCCTATTTCTGAGGTTCCCCTCAGCTCAGTCAAAAATAATATCCTTTAATTTTCAACAGTGCTTTGAAATGACCTCACAAGATGATATAATAACTTTTACAAGGAGATCTGGAGACTGTAGGAGCATGATGGGCAGGTATTTCACTTACATCTGGATGTACTGTGTGACATATTAACACTGCAGACACATCTGCTATTCCTAAGGGGCTGAGCAAACTTCATGATCTTGGGCAGATGCAGTATGCAGGGCTGACAGAGCAGACAAAGACTCATCACAAGTTGCTATAGCAGGTGAGAGATGGATGCAGGGGAATTCATCGGGGCTTATCGAGGTGCTGCGTGATGTGTAAAATAACATAAAGCATGTGGCTGTGTTGGGAACAGACTATGATGAACTAAATTCTATCATGAATGTAAAGGAGCAAGAGTTAATGATTTAACTACTGTCATTCTCCCAATAGCTTAAAGTCTGGTTCCCAGTGACTACACCTCTGTCACCCCACCAAGCTTGATCTCGTCTGCAAGACCAGAAGGGTCACTAGAAACATGAACAGTTGCAAGCCAAGTCATAGTTTTACCCAGAATTTCTAAATCACTAAATCCACAGAAGTGGTAATATTCCGTGTGGTATGTTTGTTTTTATTTTTAAGCTTCTGTACTGTTGTTACATGCAACTGACAGATCTGGCAAGGTTTTGAACCCTGGAAGTACATTTTTATGCCAATCTTTCACACTCATGTAGCTAATTCATATCATCTACATTATTATTTTAATAAACAACTTCCTCCTTCTCTTTGAAATCATCTTTAGATTTTTCTCTTCAGTTTGGAGTGTAAATTCTCTGAGGTAGAGGCTAGTCTTTCTGTCCTCTGACTGTGCCAATGTTTTTTAGGCACTGCAGCAGTACCACTAATAACCAATAAAATAATAGTCTCTTCTCCCTTTTTCTCCTCTTTCTTGGTCCTGTGTCAGACTCCTACTTTATGCTGTATGATTGCAATTTGATTTGACCATTTACTGGCATTATTTTGATCATTATCTTCCTGCTGTGTTCTATATTCAATTTTATTTTACTTCAAAACTGCATAACACTGAATGAAAAGAATAAGAGCAGTTAACAATGGCAAAGTAGGGCATTATCGCTAAAAACAAATTGAGTTGTTCATTCCAGGGCTTTTGGTGGTCAGCAGTTCAGCGCATCTTTACCTGCAAACTACTTCTCACTAACACCTGAATGCAGAACTATCTGTAGGTATAGGCAAGAATAGACAGTTGTCTGAGATAACAGGTTGTTCTGGAGCAGTAGCGTGGTTGCAGCCTTCTGACAGCTCTGCCTATGCCAATCAGTCTGGCTGCAGCTTTTAACGATGCTGAAGAGAGGTGGTAGATAGGTGGGGGGCCAGCACCTGTTGCTGGAGGTGAGAGCAAGGATTCTCCCTGGTCCCCAGATGGCAAAAAACAACAAACAAAAAACAACAACAACAAAACCACCAAAAGCAAATCTGTGGAGCCCTGACACTGGGTATCTCACCCAGCTCTGTATTCACATCTTCCCCTTCCAACAGCAGGAGAATTATGGCTTTGTCTGGATCCAGACACTCACTCTTTTGTTTCAGCATTGCATATGCTGCATTGAAGACTCCACTTTGAAGACAAGACTTTCCAAAGCCCCTCAGAAACTCAAGAAGATGGAAGTCCCAGCTACTTTCATTTTAACGATGCCCTAAATCCTTCTGAAATTTCCTTCCTAACATATAAGTTCAGTTAAATGCCAGTAACACTGCCTTGTGATTTTGGCATTTTAATTTTCAAGTTTGCCAGCCACTGAAAACTTTGTTACTAGAACAGACTCTGACACCACTGCAGGTTGGACCCTGGTATCTGCAATGTAGGGAAATTATTCTGGGAATAAAAGTGGATGTGCCCTGGGCTAGCTCCACTCCCTTTGCAGGAAAGAAGAGTCAGATGAAGCACTTTTGAAGATCCTGAGTACTCTTAACTAAGGCGTTAATGAAATGATGGCTTTGCAAATAAAGCAAAGGTGGAAGCCTTTCCACTAATGATTGACCTCAGCAGAGATGATCTTCTCAAGTCCCAGGTAGGGGAGTTTAAACATGATATAATTTGAGCAGATGCTGGCAACCGCCGCTTGCAGCATCAAAAGAGAGTACTGACAGGATGTGCCAGGAGGCTGGGTACAGCCCTGCAGGCTGAGCCAGCAGAGCTTTGCAGGAGGAAGCACTTTCCTTGGGTACCGCCAGATCTGTTGTGACTTGTACCAGAAATCCCTTCTCATGCTGGTGTTAGTGGTATTGGCCTTTCTTCAGAGATGACTTCTTCTCATAGGCTGCGTTCTTGCTAATGCTCCAGGGCCTGTTTTCTGTCTCCCAGTCCAAATGACACAGCACACGAATAAACTCTCTCTCTGGACTCATATCATGCAATATTGGCAGGACTGCAGCTACGCTACTTCCTCGTGTGCTCTGTCTGCACTTAATTATAGATTAAATTTTATTTTCGACAGCTGCCAATCTGGCACATTGCAGAAAGTTAAACTTAAATAAAAATAGGAAGAAAAAAACAGCTCTGACAACTCACCAATGAAGAGAATTTGCTCTGCATTTGCTGCATGTGTGTTGGTATGCCTGGTATTGTGTGATGGTGTATTAGCAATGAGAAAGTAGCAAATTATGGTTAGCCTTTCAGCTATGCAGAGTATAACCATTCTGGTAGAAAATGAGAGAAAGCAAGGGATTGGAGGTGGTTTTAGCATCAACTGCCCAGAGACACCAGGGTATTATTTAGTTTCATAAGCTACGTTGATCCAGCTTGTTGAAAAAAGTCGAGGAAGGAATAATTTGCACTTTTCATTATAATTATAGGAAGACCTTGTAAATTAATTCATTGGTAGTCAGGTAAAGTTTAATTACACTAGGCAAAGGGAAGGTGGCATCTTTCTCAGTACTACTCCCCTGTGGCTAACCTTCAGAAACAGATTCAGAGCATCATTAAATCTTAGGCTCTGGAGACTGAATTGGCTTTGTGACCATTTATAATCCAATTAACAATAAATAAATAAACATACAAACAAATCCCAAGCTCCATCCAAATGGTCAACACAGACAAAAAGTAAGTTAAACTCCCATAAAGTTCTCTTTAATGAAGAGAACTAAAAGAAGAGTCATAAAATTACTTCTTTTACCAAATTGTAGGTATTAGCATTTTTAAGATTTGGGATTTTTTTTTTATAAAGAACCTGATGGTCCCCAATGTCTTTCCAATCAACTCCGTGTTATTGTTCTCTTTTGCAAAACAAAAATAAGAAAATGAAAAAGCATTACAGCGTTTCATCATATGCAGCAGGATTTAAAGCTTCTTTGGAGAAATTGCACCTCATTATCTGGAAATACAGCTATCCGCTCTGAAAACAGCCCAAGATGACTGAACGCAGCAACTTGTCTGTTTAGAAACACCGTCAAGTGTAAGTTTATTTCCCTAGTGCTCTGTTTTCCATTGGTTCCCCACTGAATACGAAATGAAGTTAGAGATTTCTGCCTGATGTTTAAAACCCTACAGACAATTTATTGGTTTGTTTGTTTGTTTGTTTGTTCTTAGCTGTAATAGAGACCTACTATATTAGGTAGTTTGCAAAGTTATACCTGGACAGTCCCTCCACTGGCACCGTTGTGGAAAAAAATAAAAGGGCAAGACTGAGTGATGACTTTTGGGCAAGTTCACAAAACAAGCCAGGAATGAAGCCAAATCCTGTGACATTCACACTAGTTTAACAGCAGCCAAATCACACTAGCTGCCAAAGCTACTCAAGTAAGCACATCTTTTTCTACAAGCATCATCTCTCATAACTTCTACCATAATAGTGAAATTTCTAATCTCAGGATGCAAAACAACATCCTGTTTTATGTCAGCTGCAAAATTTATTTTATCAAGCAATTAGGGTATCAGCCCAGGAAGATCTGTCAGACATGCTTGTTCCTTTGATTTAGCTTCCCAAAAATCAACACTTTTTTTCCAATGCTCTAGCTCAAGGAGGAGAAGGAGGAAGATGAAAAGATGGAGGAGGGAGTCATTATGTCCTTAAAAGTCTTTTGGCATCTAGATATTACAGAGCTGAAAGCAATATTCATAACTAGATTAATAGGAAGGAACTTGTGGGATAAAATTTTGTTTAGTGTTATTTATTATTCATAGAATGTGTCATTTGATTGTCTTGAACCTTCTAGACATCCCATCTTCTCCCATTTGAAACTTGAGCCCAAAAAGCTTCCTGTTCACCTCTTCACTTTGTGTTTATACATGATGTGTGTACCTGCACCTGCACGCATGCCTGTGTGGATTGACGGCTACTTGGGGGAATACTTTTTCAAATAGTTAAATAAATACATATGCAAACTTGTTTTGCAACTCTACTTTTAGATGAAGACCTAGGAGATAACTTCTTGGTTGCTATAAATTTGGTCAGCAAAGGTTTGTGACAGACACCAGGCATCCTTCCCATTTGCCCTGGACAGTACACCTAGCCAAAATCTTAGAATTATAGAATCATAAGATGGTTTGGGTTGGAAGGGGCCTTAAAGATCACATATTTCCAACCCCCCTGTCATGGGCAGGGACTTCTCCCACTAGACCAGGCTGCTCAAAGCCACATCCAGCCTGGCCTAAACACTTAAATCATGTGATGCAGCCTTCACCATTGACAGAATGGCTGCGTCTATTTCAGTGTTTGTAGAAGAGTATGAATACTTGTTTTCCTTATTTTACCTTACAGAGGTAAACGCTTACCTTAATTATCAACAATGTGCAGTATCTGAGTGTCTGGATAGACGTACATCTAATGGCATGTATGCTTAAATGTGTCTTCATCTGAAGATTCAACCTAATTGTTACTTACCTTTTTTATTAACCAGCTATCTATGCTGCATAGGCGTGTTGGTGAGCTAGTACTTCCAAAAGAAAAGAACTGTGATTATAATCCACATTGTTATTAATAAAAAACACATTTGACTTAAGACAAAGCTTGGATCATATGAATATGTAACTGTATTATAACAGATCTGCCAAGAGGTTTGCAGGATTGTAGACAGAAGATGAAGTGATTAATTAAGGAATGACATCCACACAGTGAAAAGTCCCTAAAGATAAGTATGGCAAGAGCTATTTTAAGGAAAGGATCTAGGGTTTCTGTACCTGGATAATTTTATGCAAATCTTCAGTGGCAATGCTTGTGTGCATGTGAATATATTTTCCCTCTTTTATAAGTGCTCTCAAGCCTGGGGTCCCAGATTCCTTGTGACAGTCCCCCAAAAACTCACAGGCTGTTCCTACATAATGAGGCTCTTTGAAGCCTCATACACGTCAACCAGCAGTCCACGTGCCTAAAAGTTACAGGGGAGGACCTTTCAGGTGCTGAAGATGAGGGTGACCATCTGCTCAGGGGAAGAGGGGCTGTGAGCAGGACATGGGTGTGTAGCACATGGCGCCCTTGGCTAATGCTGAGGAAGGTCATCTCATTTCTGACTCCTTTCCTGAGCTCTGCTCTTGGCAAATGTGGGCAGAACAAGATGTCTTTTTCTCTGTGGTCTCATGAAAGACTGTTGTCTGTCTTTCACTCACTTTTCAGTGGTGTGAAGACTACATGAAAGGCCAGATTTTAACTTACTATAAGACCCCTTACAGAGCAGTCTATATGAAAAAATAACCCAAGCTCCAAGTGCAAGGTCCAGCATCTGGGCCAGGGCAATCCCAAGCACAAATACAGGCGGGGTGGAGAATGGATTGAGAGCAGATGGCAATATGTGCTTGCAGCCCAGAAAGCCAACCGTATCCTGGGCTGCATCAAAGGAAACCTGGCCAGGAGGGTGAGGGAGGTGATTGTACCCCTCTGCTCTGCTCTCGTGAGACCCCCACCCAGAGCACTGCGTTTGGCTCTGGGGCCCCCAGCACAAGAGGGACATGGACCTATTAAAATGAGTCCAGTGGAGGGCCACAAAGATGAGTGGGCTGGAGCACCTCTCCTATGAAGAGAGGATGAGAGAGTTGGGATTGTGCAGCCTGGAGAAGAGAAGGTTCCAGGCAGACCTTACAGCGACCTTCCAGTGCCTAAATGGGGCCTGCAGGAATGCTGGGGAGGGACTTTGTGTCAGAGAATGGAGTGATAGGTTAAGGGGTAATGTCTTTAAACTGAAAGAGCGGAGATGTAGATTAGATGTTAGGAGGAAATTCCTCATTCAGAGGTTGGTGAGGCACTGGCACAAGTTGCCCAGAGAAGCTGTGGATGCCCCATCTCTGGAGGTGTTCAGGCCAGGCTGGATGGGGCTTTGGGCAACCTGGTCTGGTGGGAGGTGTCCCTGCCCATGGCAGGGGGTTGGAACTGGGTGGGCTTTAAGTTCCCTTCCAACCCGAACAGTTCTATGGTTCTGTGATTCACAGAGAATGACCTACCAGACTGTGGCTTTCCAGACTTGCCAATAACCAGATCAGAAATTTTAATGTCGGTTTGACACAGGTTGCTCAGTTCAGTGTGATGGTCCCTGTTATTCAGATGTGCCAGTGTGAGAAAAAAAGTATTAAAAACCTCTCTTTTAGGACTTAGATATTTCCTACAGGTTATTTTGGAATATGCTATTTGTGTTTTTCACATGATTAAATGCTTAGCCTAAGAAACCTGAAATATTTTAGAGAATGCACATACAGACATGCAAGGGCAGACACATGTAATATGTGTACAACTGTTCTTGTTGTTTCTGTGCGCTTGTATTATGTTTCATTATGTTCTTAGGAAAAATCTGCATGTGCACCAGCAGTAGTGTGCTTAGTATATTTTGTGAATGCATCTCTTTTATTTATTTGTTCTTATCTTTAGAAGGAAAATAGATTTGTTTCAGTTTGATGACCTCCCTAGTATGTTCAACATGCAATTTTCTGCTCTCTTTTTCATAGCAGATAGTACCTTTTGCCCATCAAATTAGAGTAATTCCACATTCCAGTCTTTTTAAAGTGACATTAATAGTGATTTATGTTTTGTTTTAGATAATGAGCAGGTGGAGAAGAACCTTTTAAAAGGTTTTTATATCATTCATAAAGCAAGCAAGTAAACAAATAAAACACAGTGAAAGATAAACAGGAACAATTTCCTGTTTTCCTTTCACTAATTTCTGGCAAGCTGGAATATTCTTCTTGTTTCTATGCGCTTGAACATATTTTGGTGAAGGTTTCTAGTTGTGTAGGAAATAACTTTCTCCTGATCCTGAAATGTAGAAAGACAGAGACAGGGTATGTTGCTTATACCCAGTAGATGAGAGAACAAATAGCAATGACCAAGCATTTCAGTACTAAACAGGAGAGAAAAAAAAAATTGCAATTCTTACATGCATCTCTTTTGAACATCAAAGACATTCTAAACCACTTGCCTATCTTACGCACCTTTCACACAAGATGTTTCTGGAGCACAGCTGCTGTTGATAGTTGTTTTATACTGGGCAATTTGTAGCACACACAGGTCTGAAGCAGGAAGCACAGTCGTGTGGCGTGTCATGAGCCTCGGGGGAAGCACCGCTGCTTCTGCTCACTAATCTAGGACCTGTGACCAAACGCAAGCAAAACGGTTCCATTAGCAGAAAATTGGCACTGATTATGATCTATATTATCACACATTTTTAACAGAAACTCCTGCTGTAAACCAAGTACTTTTTTCACCCCAAGTAATGGAAACCCAGTCTTGGGAGTACGGCCTAGGCTGGGCTGTGAATACCACATCTCCCTGTACGTAACCTAGTTCCCTGCAATCCTTCATTTCACCCCGACTGTACCTAATTACTGCAGTAAGTTCTGGCATTTTTCCCATTCAAAAAAGTGAAAAAATCCATTCGGCCACACGGCTCAGATAATAAAAGGTGACTATTAAAATTCAAATTACAGTCATTGTCTGAAAGTTTAAGAGAAGTACTACAACCAAACTACATAGGTAAAAAGCAAGCAAGCAAGCAGGCAACAGCAAAAAAGACCTCACCAACAGCACCAAAATAACAAGTTGTTGGGTTTTTTTGTCCTTTTTTTTTTTTTTTTTTCCTTCAATGATTCAAGTAACCAGCAATGTAAAATGGGAGCATGAATCTCTGCAGATGGTCACCCAGGCACATTTTGTTCACCAGACTGTCAGATCTAAATCCATATCAGCTCCCGATGCAGAACTGAGCTGTATTGCCTCCTAACACTAATTGTAAATGGAGCTATTATGGAGCCAGGGAAGTTATTATGATGGCTCTTTGTCTAAGTCATCAGGCAGCCTGTAAAACATGCCGTGTTTATGACTGTAAGTGTTGTATGGCTGTAAGAGCTGTACATCATGCCTGTCACTCTGGAGGGGCACCTGCCGACTGCTCATATGCCAACTTGTAAAAAGGTATGCAAACAGTTTAGCTACAAAATCTTCCTCTTATGTTTCATGAAGCCAATTTGAATTTTGGTATGTGACCCTGCAAATAATGGTTGAGGACACTGTGCTTTTAAGACTTTATGCAAGAATATGTATATATATATATACACACACACACATATATATATATATTTGCCCAATGCATAATTGGTTCTAGGGCAGAAAATTTTAGTCTGATGATTCTATTAAAGAAAATTGTACCATATTTAGATGTAAAACACCTCTTGGTGCTTTTTGCCGTGGAACAAACCCTACAGAATAGAATTATTAATCCAAGTGTGAATAAAATGAGAAGAGGCAGCACAGTAAGCCAAAGATATGTATCCTCTGGCATATCAGAGGATATACCAGCCTGTAGTGGTTCCTGACCTCCTGCGCAAAGTGCTTGCCTTTCAGCCCTGTGGTGAATAAGTGGATGGGCTACAGCCGGGCTGCCTGCTCTCATTCTCTGCCTTTACTGCGTGGCACAGAGGAAGGATTGCTTTGCCTTGGATCTCTGCTCTGCAGCTATGCTGCTGGTGCTTCTCCTGTTCTTGCCTACCTTGGTTTCTGGGGTTGTAACAGGATTCAGATCTACGTGAGCCAACTTTTTTTGCATAGCAAACATTGTTTAGGAAAAGTGCTATCTGTCCTTGATTCCTGTATTTCATGCAGAGCTGCTTGAGGACACATATAAATATCTGCAAGGAGTATTTGTGGGTTGCACAAAGCTCTGTCCCTGGCTTTCATGCTCAGTCATCCTTAACCCCTCTAGAATTAAGATGTACGTAATAAATGATTCATTATGAGTGATTATCTCTGGAGACTTTTTTAATCTTATCGAAGCGTAGACTATGTCAATCATATGTGAAGCCTCAAATGGAATTGATTCTCATAATCAACCACTCTTAAGTTTGTGTCTAATTTTCACCATGTTGTCTTAAAGGAGGATCTGATTCTCAGTGCCTCTTTTGCAAATTGAAAGAAAGAAATAATGTATTTTTAAATCCATCTTCGGGACTCAGAGCCATCAACTGAATAGCCTCTGGAGTCTTAGGATTTCCAATAAGCTTTCATCAACAAAAAATCAATCACTTCAGGGAAAGATATTTGTATCCCAGTGGTAGCATACAAACAGAAGAGACGTAAAACATATTAAATTAGCTATTTTATCATGTGGCACAGTATAAATGGTGCTAATCTACATATGCCATTGCAACAATAGCTTGTGACACAGCAAAGTGTGCTGTTAACATCAATAAATAATGGTATTTCTGAATGTACAGCATATTGACAGATAGACTTTGAGAAAGAGTAAGTAAAAAAAAAAAGCAGAATTTTGAAGATAAAATTGGAAAAAAAGCATCCTGTAATTATACAGGTTCATGGAAACTGCCTTGAAGATTTCCATTGTGAATTTCTAATATACATGTAGGGACCTTACTATTGAAAACTAGTTGAAAAGTAGGAAAAAGGATTAACAACTTTAGGGAGTAAGTACGCAGCCTGAATTGTGCAGCTTCCATTAAAGGTAATGGGTCTTTCAGTGTGCATTTCTTGCATTGAAAATGTGCCCTTGATAGTCTCATTTAATCTCACCAAAAGAAATTTCAAACTTCAGAGAGCAATGTGCTAAATATTATGCCATATAAGAACAACCAGGCACAGCCATAATTTCGTTAACCTTCTCAGTATGTAAAGCTAATGCAGAGCTCATCCTACCGCACAGTACTGTCTACGCTGGCAACTGCCTCCTTGCTGAGCCATATGCCCAAGTTTTCTTACCAGAAAGAATCCAGCCACTTCAAGCCAACAACTTCTCATTTTTCTTTAAATGAGAAGTGTAGAAAACATACATTAAGAGCTAAAGCAAAGATTTCCAGTCTCTTCTGGCATTCCAGCTGGAGTTTCCTTTCTGCTCTGTGCAGGCACAGTGAGCAGTAGTGTGATAGACACATTTAAGGTTTCCTTCTCTTAATTAAGAGAAAAAAAAGTTACTGTAATGACAGACAAGAAACATATACTAGTGCTTTTTTTCTTTAAGCAGTCATGTAAAATAGACAGAAAAATATGTAATTTATGGAGAGATAAGATCAAAATATAAGCTTAAAAATATGAATGAAAGTCAAAGGTTTAACGTGTGGTTTGTGTTCCTTACAGAGAAAAAAAAGTGTAGCCCAGGCATAGGATTTACAAATGTATGTGCTATTTGTTTAGACGTATGAGGAGCAGCTGAGGTCACTGGGCCTGTTCAGCCTGGAAAAGAGGAGGCTGAGGGGAGACCTCATCGCAGTCTACAACTTCCTCGCGAGGGGGAGTGGAGGGGAAGGCGCTGATCTACTCTCTCTGGTGACCAGTGATAGGACCCCAGGGAGGGGTGTCAAGCTGCGACAGGGGAGGTTCAGGCTGGATATCAAGAAGAGCTTTTTCATTGAGAGGGTGGTCACACACTGGAAAAGGCTCCCCAGGGAAGTAGTCACGGCACCAAGCCTGTCGGAGTTTAAGAAGCGTTTGGACTTTCATATGTCCAATAGACAATATGTCTTAGTCATACGGTCTGAATTTTTGGGTGGTCCTGTGTAGTGCCAGGAGTTGGACTCGATGATCCTTGTGGGTCCCTTCCAACTCAGGATACTCTATGATACTAAAGTTTGCGCTGCATTTTCACAGAGATGGGGTCTGCCAAAGGGCCAAATGTATTGAAGGACAACTCCTTTGAGTCCCTGCAGAAATGAAACATATTATTTTTATTTATTTATTTATTTTTCCCTACAAAATTTGGATACCATTTATGGCTTTATTTCTGTTGAACCTATATTCTTCTATAGTGATTGAAAAGACCCCTACTTTGGCAGGATTTGGCAGGACTTGGAATGAGATGTGTTAAAGACGTATTTCCTGTGTAAAACTATATGTATTCTCTGTGTGCTCAAAGAGCCCCTTAACAGCCTAGACCTACCTACATCAAGGCACTCATTCACAAGAACATTCAATGTGAACTCTCTTCAATTTTTCAGCTTTATGTCTTTCTGATGCCAGAACTCATAAAAAATTGTACAAATCTTTTTTTTTTTCTATAAGCAAAAATGTTCATCTTCTCTTTGTTTCCGCTTTCCTGATAGTAATGTTTGAAACATTCCTGTTCATATTGTCAAAAATACAATACAAAACTAAAATGGGTATGTGAAAGGTCACCAAATATGGAAAACTTTAGTTCAAAATGTGTTTCCTAGGAAATTTATGAGTGAATCAAAATAAAGTGTCAGAATGACAATACCTGTGGGACATTAACTCTCAGTATAGTAATGGTGTTCCAGCTAGAATATCTCATTTTCCAGAAGTTCATTTAAGCCTAGGCACTTTAAATAATTAAGCCACAAAAATGAAGAAACTCATGTGAATGTGATTTTGACCTATGTTAAAAAATCCCATTTCTTTTATACTGTGTGAGGTTGTCAGTGACCAATCAGAGAAGACCAGTGAAGTCCATTCAATGCACACAATATAATCAATGCACAAAAACCTCTTTGTCTTATTAACAGTATGGTCTGAAGCCAAGATCCTGAGTAATGCAGGTGCGATTGGAATATCCAGTGATGATTTGGCCACATGTATATGGATTACCAGAACCTAATATTGGCAAGAGGAAAGGAAAGGTCCCACCTGCATTCTGTATATGTGGCAGGTGTGACTTAGTCTATTGACTCACAGTTGCAAATGTAGCATCATAATAAACTCTGCACTGTTCTTTGACAAGAGTTTTCGTTCTGTGCTTGCAGGGGAGGATGCAATGCACAGGCATTTGACATTTTCCTTTTTACTAAATACCTTCAGTTCTATTCCAGCAAAGGCAGAATGCAAGGGGATGCGAGGTAAAAGATCACAGCAATGTTTTAGATCCCAAAGTTACGCATGTTCTTAAATCGTGGAATGACCACGAAGCATTAATGGAATTAAGCGACATTAAAACCCACAGTTTTGATAACTGCTGTTCATTGAAAGGCAGACTGTATAGGGAAACTTCTAATTTATGTACCATGTAGAAATATATCTGCCTGCCACCATAAGAAGCAAGCAAGACAGGGTCTTACAAGCTCTTCTTGAAGAGGAGTTCTTTTACATCACCAAAAAGAGGCATCTCCATACAGATGATTGCCTCAGACATATATGTTACCTTGCTGTGTTCTGGGTATGCTATTAGTATTAATCTTGCAACTCTGATCTCATCTCTGGTGGGTAATTATATTTTGACCTGTAAATTGCCCATTCAGCTCTAGTTTCCTGTGTGACAAGGCTGTTGAACAGTTGCCAAATTTCATGCCGGAGGTGTCTGAACTGTAGTGGTAGATTAAATAATCCCTGCAAGCCACATTTCTGTATATGTTTCTGAAGGATATTAGAACCTTTTAGGGGTGAAAAAAAAATTGTAAACTGCAGTTAAAATTACCATCCAGCATTTGATGTTATTGTGAAAGAATGATATATGCGTGTATATATATATATATATATGTATAATGGCAATTGACATGATTATGGGATGCGTTGATCGTTGGTCACAAGTACAGCTTCTTGTTCCTGTGTGAAGGTAAAGAAATGGTGTCTGAATCAAGATTTAGTAAAACTTCATTGTCATTCTCTAGAGGTACTGGCTTGTATTTCTTATTTACATTTAACATTAATAAAGATCTAGAAGCAGAACAACTCAGCAAGTACTATCCCAAAGATATTGTGGAGTTCCAAAATGTGCTTTCTTTCTCAATTACAATGAAAATCTCAATTAGGCTAGACATTCTGATCTATTTTATTCTGAAACTCTGAACAGTTTTATTTCAGTAATGCTGAAATAGAATATTATGTTAAACCTAAAGTATTAGCAGTAATACATAAAAAATATGAAACCTTATAAATTAAAGGTAATAACAAAGTGAAATTAAATGCTTTCAACTTATCAAAACACAAGGTTTTAGTATGACTGAATCAAAGCAAAAGGTGAAATATTATTCAATTTGATACTTTTAGGTGAAACATTATTCAATTTGATACTTCTCTCTCAATTCTGGGTTGGAAACTGGCATGTGTTTATTTTAATTCAACATTTCCCAGTGTGAAACAGTTCTCTGGAAAATGCTTTGACCATACATTATCTGTTAAGAAAACATATATATTAGCATAAGTCTTTGCTTGGTTCCTTCAATCTAAGTAACAGTACATGTTTGACTCTGCCTGGCAGTGGCTGCAAAGCATTACTGCTGGCGGGTCTTCCTAATAGTAGATATGCGTCTCAATTGGATTCCTGAGGGCCTTGTGCCAGTATCATATACTCTTCTTGGCTTAGATGCAGGGCTAAATGAATGACCAGTTACTAAAGGGATATAGCAACCAAGCTATTTTTTCATCCATGGGTCTTTTCTTCACAGGAAGTTAATGCTGTGCAAAGATAGAGTATGAAACTACAATGCAGGGGTGTCCACAACTGCATCTGCAGTAGACAAGAAGAAAATAGCTGTGTGACCTTGTCTGGTCATGTTTTGGAAACCCAGGTACCACACTGTGTGATATTAGTAGAATAGGAGTAGAGAACAAAGAATAGGAGCGCAGATGCATTTTCTTAATCCAGGCTTAAACTAGGTACTCCAAACTACCTTCCTGTGTAGACATTTTTATGAGCAATAAGAGAGGTTGCTTACTTAGAAATGTGCTTTCTAAGCTTTTTGTCTCTCCAAGCTATTTTGAATGCTTAATGTCTTTGAAGATGGGTTGAGGTATGTCATTCATAACTGTGGCATTAATAAACTGAGAGCTATTGTGGAATGGCTTGTGTTCAAACCTGTGCTGTCTCCTAATTTGTTCGGTCTACTCTTTAGACCCAATTCCCTCTGGTCAAGATTGACAAAGGGCCACTGGGAATACTATCTTGCAGATACATGTACACTAGTGCTTAACAAGCCATCCCTCTGCCAATCTCAAGACAGACTAGCATCCAGCAGCTGCCACGAGCAGCTGTGGGCATTCAGCACCTCTGAAAATTAGCTCCAGGGTATCTTGAGATTGGTATTCCAAAAGTGGTGAATCATAAATTAGAAGCTGCAGTGAAAAACATAGCTGTAGTTCTTGAATTTTTCATAAGAACTACTACAATTAAAGCCTTATAGCAGATAAAAATAAGTGGGAAAAATCAAAAGGCTTGCTGTGCCCACTTGAAAGAAAGAATTCATATGACTGATACTCACTATTTTTTTCAAGTAACATATTTAAAATAATGTTGATAATTTTGAAATAATAAATAAGATTAGTAAATTACCAGTTAAGTGAAAGCAGAGTGAAAGGTCAACAGCTAACCAGTAAAATGAGCAAATTTGTTGGTAATAAGTTTGATAAACCTACTTGCCTTTTGGTGAGAAAAGCTGAACATCAGTAGTGGTTTAATTGGGATGGAAATATCTGAAAAAAACGAATGCAGAAAACTAAGAACTGAAATGCTTCATTTACCCAACTTCACGTTACGGTTTCTTGCCCAATATCCCACAATGTGCTTATCACATATTTCACAGCCAAGATATCAGATTCTACTCAATAACACAGTTTAAGCAGATAGTGAGACACAGCCCCCGGTTCTAAATTGATATTAATACCTAACTTGGTGTCAGATATGACCAAGAATATTGCTAGAGTCATACTGCGTATCATAAACTCTGCTATGCAATTTGTATAACAGCTCCAGGTCTATGAAAAACCCTTTCTCCAGTGAAGCTTTGTAAATAGGAAGTACAGAAGCCACCACAGTTAGTGGGATAACATACGAACCAGCTCAGGTCACTGAAATGGCTGAAAACTCCCTAACTTTTTTTCTAGAGAAAAGTCCAGAATGCATTTGCATTAGTGGTTTACTTTTGAATGGTTTTGGAGTTAATCTCCTCATCGTCCACACTTAGCAAGCTTTCACATTGTGGACCAGTTGTTCAAAGTGGATTCTTTTCAGATGAAGCTAAAACAGGAGTCATGCTCTAGTCATGCTTCAAAGGCAGTGGGCTCAGTGCAGGGGTCCAGGCTAAAGCTAATTTGAAGTACAAGCGCTCTCAAATGCAGCTCATGCAGATATCAGTTCCTAAGCACCAGCTCCTTTCATCTGTAAAGCTTCTCCTGTTGGTCTGCATTACTTGATAATGCTGACCTAGCTTGTTTGTCCATCTTCATTACTGTATGCCTGTGAGCCAGGCAGCCCATAATTCCTATGCTGCCTGGCTGCATGCGACATCAGGACCTTTCTAAGACTTGCCTGCTTGCAGGAAGTTTGCAGAGGATAAAATGAGCTTTGCAATAGTCTTTCCTTCAGCACACTTTGGACACAAGGCAAGCTGGGATTTGAAAGACAGTAGACTTAAGACTAGACTCTTTGACTGCCTATGAACTTGCAACAAGTTTTTAGGACCCATGCATTCTTCCTGTTGTTGGTTGGAGCTGAAGTAAAGGTATAAGAGTAATTGCTTGTTGGCTGGTGCATATCCCCAGAGAAGAGCAAAATGCAATGCAGCTGTTCCTCATCTGTGTCTTTCACAGGATGCACAACGATGCTGGCTTTTGGGGTTTAAGGACTGTTTGGGAATGAATCCTAGAGTTCCTCTTCCTGATTTTTCTATTCCCAAGCCCAGTTTCTTACTTTCCCATGTTCTTCTGTTTTGCACTGACTCAGTTTTACGTTGTCCCAGAAGTGCTGGGAGCATTGTTTTTATTTTATCTTCTTTTAACAAAACCTGCAATATCTGTAGCAAACTTCACCAGTTCTAAAAATCCATATGGTGTTTCTATATCAGAACTAGCATGTGGAATCCACAGAAAGCATCCACCCACTGGCTTAAGAACGTGGCAAGTCTTCAGTAAATAAACAAATAATATGATTGGCCATTTAGTCCCACAGAGGGAAGTGCTAGTGGTTTCTCCTCTCTGGGCTTTCTCTGAAGGTTGAGGAAGGAACTTGTGCTTGTTACCAGGAAGAAGGAGCTCCACACTCTTGTGTTATAAGTGTGCAAGGTCTCTGCAAGTACCTGGCTAATAGAAATTGGCTATTGTCGTGACTGTATGCAGACTCAGCATCTGCTAAACTTCTTGGTATAAACTCTATTCATTTTGTGTTCTCTGCTAGCAAAGAGATTTCTGGAGAGTCTTTTCTCATATGTTACTGTATCTTCCTGGGACCTACATCCTACAAGCAGCTACCGGGCAGTGCAAAAGCTGTGCTTGCTCGACAAGGAAAGTGCCTTCTTGGAAGCAACTCAAGCTTCTTCTGTCCCTATTGCCCATATTTCAGCAGTGCACATCTAAAACATAGTAGTGGTCTTTTCCTGGTGCCTCTGAATTCTGAGGAATGTGAATAGATGATCAGTTTTGCTTATTTTAATATTTTACAACACTAAGTCTTGGTTTCCCTGGGTTTTTCTTTTGTAAGATGGTTGCATGAACAGACTGCACCGCCTCCCACCAGCCCACGAATGTTAATATTTTAATGTTTATTCCCATATCCCACTTGGCTGTCAAAAAAGTAGTATTTAGCAGCACACTTAATTTAGTGCAATGTATTAAAGTAGTGCTATCTCTGAATAAATACATTATGCCTCTCATGCATGATATGAAATTTAGAAAGGAGCCAGATGCTAGAAAGGAAAAAAAGAAAGAAAGAAACAAATAGCCATGGTCACCAAGAAACAAGATTGATACAAATTGGTGTAAGCTTCATTGGAACAAAAGGGAAAGAAAATCAATTTACATAAATAATACTCCTTCTCCTTGCATGTTGATGTTGTTTAGATGAGTGTTTATGGGACTGGATGGTGGTGTCTTTCATATCTTTGGAGAGGCAAGGCTGTGCACGCACTGAAGAAGAACTGAAGATAAAAAGAATGCAGCATTAATGGAATATCAGGGCCTCTGCTTGTACTGTTCCAGCCCAAGTAAAGTGTAAACAAATGTATCAGAACAAATGCACAGTGTTTACAAGCTTTCATTCTCTGTTTCTCACTAAGTTAGGGAACAGAGGTTTAGGAGGGACCCCACAAGGTCAGACTGGGAAGTTTACAGACAAAAGTATTTGTGTTTTGTTTAACAGAGAATTAAAAATGAGGGAACAGATGAAAAGCAAAATTGCTCATGATTGATTTGAGCAGAATTAAACATTCCTCACATTTGTGTCTCATGTGTTCTGCACTGGTATCCCAGGACAGGATGTGTTGGAGTATGACCACTGCAAATCAGTGTTACACCAGTGCTTGTCCCTTTCTTCTTTGCAGAGGGAATAGTCCAGTGAAGGAGTGCCAGTGTATAGTAATGACAATCTAGTTCATTGTGTTTAACCAATTTAGTTCTTTTCAGAGAGCACAGTGAGACATTTAATGCTATATGACGTGCCCAAATTCCTTTCACTTCCTGTCATCATAAAATATATATATTCTTTCTTTGGCTTTCTAACTTTGTAACATAAAATGACATGATATTAATATTATCCTTCCACACTCCGTTTGTTTTGTAGGGAGGAGATCAGCAGTATATGTGAACAGCAGGGTGAGTTGTCAGTCCTCTTCAAGCTAAGCAAAAGTTTTTCAAGTTTCTTATAAGGGACCTTTATCCATAATACTTTTCCTCAGAAGAACAGTGATGGCAAAACTATCACACTATATCTATACATATGCTTTTGTTTTATTTTGGAGCCCACAATGAGTGGAATTCTCAAAAGCACTCTGTGTTGGCCTCATTCAAATCCTGCTGGCTCTAAGTGGCTGCAAGGACATGCCACTTTGGAAAAAAATCCACCTCAAAATCACTTAAGCTGTATTTCCACATGACTACATCTAATTTTAAAGTGCACTGTAGAGAATCAAAACACCATGGCCACATAACATAAAGTGCTGGACCTGTGCAAAGTCTCCCTGTCAGTCAAAGTTGTTCAAAATTGTTATAGGGAAAACTCTGTTCCAGAAAGGCACTGTCTGTCTATTCATAGTTAGCATAAACCTGAAATGCAGCTCAAGACATAAGTCCCATGCTGGTTGTTCTGGATAACTGTTAGAAATATGGTTGTGTAATTGCACATGGTCCTATGAGAATGTGGATGGGTGGGTGAGTATGTCCTGTAATAAGCAGGAAGACAGACTGTGCAGCCACACCTGTTTGAAACAGGAACAAAGATGTTGTTGTTTCCAATGAAGGTTATCAAGTTCACCTCCTACCTCAACCATCAAAAGGAGGGAGGTTTTTGTGGGTTTATGGCAGTGCCACATGGCTGGAGGAGTGTCCTATCATTATTTCGTTTGTGGCAAAACAGAGAAGAATCACAACGTGACTCCAGTGTCATGTAGCTGTAGATGCTGTGTATCTTTAGAATTTAATTTACTTTTCTGACTACAAAAGGATCATACAACGCAATAAAATTGTGCCTGCTGTCAAAAAATAATCTGAGTAGCCAGCAAACTACAGTGTGATCTGCTCAATTTGTCAGACTTGTGAAGTTGGGGCACTTTCTCACATTCCTTCTGCCTGGATCCATTGTAATAAATTTGGATTGCATGTCAATTACTGCAATTTATGACTACCTATCTCTCCATTCTGAATATGTATGTGATTTTAATTTAAGGCTTCCTTACTGTACAATATTTATTATCAGTTCTCTATTTTAACCAGCATTGAGATAACTGCTATTTTACACCCTTCTAATGTCTTCTCTTTTCAAGGTCATCAGTTTTGCGACATCGCTGAAAATGAAGTAGGACGTATGGTTCTGTTTAATCAAATTTCATGCTCTGCTGCCTCCTTCTTATGGCCTCTGTGCTAATTGATCAAGTTTTCAATTAAAGCCCTCCATCTTTGTTTTAATTCTTTGTTAAGGTTTTTATTCCATTACATGGTTTCATGAGATCTAAGTTGGTACAAGTGCAAACTGTCTCTGCCTTTCCAACTGTCTAGTTACAATGATTTAGCTATATAGTTCTCCTCATTCCCTGCTTCTTATTATTAAAACCCTCAGCGGAGTAACATCATCTGTTGGATTTAGACTTGAATTCCAAAAATCTGATTCATCCATCAAGAAGAGATTAGTTTACCTCGTGAATTGTCATGGATAAAAATCTCTCTGTATCTCAGCATTTTCCAACCATCTTGCTCAGACAATTAAGCAAATTGCTGTTCCTAAAGAAATATTAAAATGACTTGCTAATATATGGGGCCATGTCAGGTATGTGCAGAAAACACTGCCTTATGGAGAGGTTTTCCTTGTGAGCAGTGATTCTGTTTTCATTCTTTTATTGTGTTTATATGGATCAAGTAAATATTAATATGGCAAATATATATTGATTCACAGGGCTGATTGCTCATTCTGTATTTTATAACTCTGTGTTTCAGCCCCTAAGTAGCACTGTATGAAATGTGTTTTGAAATCCACCAACATGTTCATTTTAAAAAATCAAATAATCTTTCCAATCAAAGGTTTTTAAAGGACAAAGAAAATGCTCCAACAGAATCTGTATAAATACTTTTTTTTTTTTTCAGGAAGACTTTGTTCACTTAGGGGTAGTTTTTCATTTAAAAGGTGGACTTTTTACTTAAGTTCTGATACTCTCTACTCTAATGAGAATATAGACCAGATCATTCTCTGAAAAATTTGCAATGATTGTCAGCAGTCTTAAAGGTTTATGGTTGAGAGTCTACAACATGAAAAATCTCACTTTATGATAATCTTCAAATAAAACATGAAAGCCTATAAAACATTTTCCATTTCCCTCTTTAAGATTCAAAATCGGGTTAATTTTCCAACCTCAGCTGTCTGAATGTTAAAACAGAGCCAAGGCATTGACAAGAGTGACTAAAGCAGAGCAGTTCCACAGTGGCTGTGCTAGTGCATTCTTGTATGCTGTTTTAGTATAAAGTTCCTGCAGTTCTTAAACTCTTCCCCTCACTTTGTGTTGAAGAGCATGCTACAAAATTCTGTGCTTTGAAAATTTCATTGTTCTTACATGCTGAAAATTCAGGCAGTCACCAGGAGGAGCCCTGATGTTAGTGGGAGTACTTGAGCCTTGGGACTCAGGGAACATGAGGTAAGATCTTGCTTCACAGAATCACAGAATCACAGAATGTTGGGGATTGGAAGGGACCTTGAAAGATCATCTAGTCCAATCCTCCTGCTGGAGCAGGAACACCTAGATCAGGTCACACAGGAATGCATCCAGGCAGGTTTTGAATGTCTCCAGAAAAGGAGACTCCACAACCCCCCTGGGCAGCCTGTTACAGTGCTCTGTTACCCTCACCATGAAAAAGTTTCTTTTCATATTTAAGCAGAACCTCCTAAGTTCCAGCTTGCACCCATTGCCCCTTGTCAGGCAACGCCAAAACTCTTGCTGATTCCAGTATGGTCAAGATTTCCACCTTGCATCCAAGATGATATCATTCATAGATGAAGACATTGTCTATGGCATCAAACTCTGTCAGGGATCCTTTGGGCTTCTTTGGGCAAACCTACTGACCACAATAAACAACACAAGTAACTACAGCAGCACAAATACTTTTATTTACAGAGCTCTCTCTTCAGACCTCTGAGGCATTTTTTGGAAGGACAGTAAAATCCATCTAGTCTGTATCTGTTTTTTTGCAGTAGTCATGTACCGAAAGTCTTGGGAAGTTGTAATAACAGGTCAAGCATACAGTGGTTCTTCCATGGTATATTGTCCCTACTTCCAGCAATCCATAACTTAGCAATGTCCTTGGATATTAAAGTCCTTTCTGAGCTTAGCAGACTTGGTGGACTTGCTTCCATAAATTGGCTTTGTTGATTTTTGAACCTGTAACAGTTTCCTGTATTTAGAATATGCTTGGGCAAGGAGTTTCACAGTTTAACTGTGCTGCTTGAAAAAATACCTTCCTGTTGTTGCTAGTTTCAGCGTGTTACCTGATAATTTCATTTTTTTCTCCCCTACTTCTTGCATTACAAGAAATAAAAGTAATCATTTCCTAATAATCTTCTCCATGACATTGTCATTTCTGTTCATTTGTGTCATATCTACCCTCGGTTATCTCTTTTCTGTGAACAAAATTCTTAATCTGGTTGTTTCTTGTTCAGAGGCTGTTCTTTATTATGTGATACCCCTATCTGCAATTTTTTCTCATCCTACTACAACCCCTCTGATCAGAAAGCCAGGACTGCAGGCAGTGTTCAGCTGTGGGCACACCATGGGTTTATTCAAAGGCATAATTATGTTTTCAGATTGGTTCTGTGTTTCTGTCTTAGTAATTCCTAGCATCCCATTAGTTTTTTTCTCAGGCCAACTGATGGTTTCACAGAACCAGCTGCTTTGACTAGAAGTTCTTGTTCCAGAGATGCAGCAGCTAGTTCAGAGCCCATTGTTGCACACATCAAGTTGAGGTTGTGTCTCCTAGGTGCACCACTGCACATTTAGCAAAGCTGCTTTTCAGCTTTCATTTTATCCTCCACTATTATGCCATCTTTCTATATAACTTTACAGCATCTGTTAATTTCCACTGCCCTGAATAATTTAGCACTGTTAACAAATTTGTCTTCTCACTCTTCACTCCTCTTTGTGGGACATTTTTGAATATGTTTATTAAAAGCCTTTTGAGAGGGAGCTTGTTGAAAGCTTTTTGAAAGTCTTTTGACTGTGCTGTGAAAAGCTTTTGGAGAGGCTTGTACTCTCCATGTACAATAACTACAGGCAAAACCACCTCAAATGGACAATGACTTTTGCCTGAAACTCTCTGTCCTTCACTTCTCCTCCTCATAACGATGTAGGTCAATAATGCCCTCTTTTGCAAACTATTTTAGGGTTTGGGGGAGTAAAGATCATGTAATTGCTACCCTGTATTAGTTCTTAATTTAGCCATTTCAATAAGGTCTTATGTGGCGAATGTTTGAAGGAAGCCATAGGAAGAACACAAACTGTTCTTTAATTGTGTCTGGCAGCCATAATAATTAAAAATTGTAAAGTAAATGTTGCCCACATTTGAAGTATGCAACTACTACAGTGAAAGAAAATTGTTATATGTCTCTGCTTCTAAAACCCTGTCAAAGCCATTATGTGTTTAGTAAGCATATTCTGGAGTGTATTTGCTTATGCAAGTGGGCAATTGAAGAAGTGCGGAGATGTATACACTGCAGTTCACATTTAAATCAGGATTAAACTAAATTCAATGACAATTCAAATTTTAACTAAAGTTAGTGAAACAAATTCCCATATCCTTCCTGTGATAATTCAACACTGCTGAGCTTGCAAGAGAAAGATTTAAAAAAAAAAAAACACACCATCCCCCAGCTCAACAAAAAATAAAGAAAGCAACAATAAACCTCTTTTATTGAATGTTTGATTATTTTAAGAAAACCTGCTTTTTTTTAAAATATATGATGTGTTTTGTCTTGACACAGTGAACCACAACATATAATAAATTTTAAACCAATTTTGTCTGTGAACACACGCTATCGATTTAAATAGCATTTATTCACATTGGATTGTTTTAAGGGGTCAGTAGCTCAGCAAGTAGGAAACTTTGTGAACCTCCACTTGCTATCTGGGTAATGCTAGATAATGCAAGCACTGGGCTGGCTTTTCTCATTTCATCCTGAGTAGAAGCGAATGTCCAGCTGTTTCAGAATCAGATTTGGAACCAGTTAGATGTGGGAGTTATAGCCAGGAGGGTGTTACCCAGCATCTATTATCCACCAGCTGTGGAAGTGCCAGTACAGGTAGCTTTCAGTCCCACCTTATTTCTTTACCCAGATTCACATGTGAGATGGTAGGTGCTCAGTTCTCCTGCTATTCTGAGCCATCTGTCTTCCTGTCTTCTTTGCTGACCACTAACATAAATATCAATTCTGCTATAGACTGAGCTTGGGCAAAATCATGTTTCCTTCTCCGATTCACTCTAAACTCTGCTATCACTCTGCATTCTGTATCATCTAGATTGTGTGCTCTGATCATGACTAACCAAAGCCTTGAGGATACCATGGTGAATAAGAATGTCCATTGCACTGTACCAGCAACACTCCAACAAAATAGGTGGGAAATTCGGTTGGTGAGGAGAGGAAGGAGAATAATGTGTGAAATGTCCAACTGCTTATCTCTTTTCCAGACATTGTAGTCAATACTGATAAATTTTTGTCAACCCATGAAATGTTTTCTCATCCAGATCTTGATATGATGGCTTCTTTTAGACTGCTTTAAATATTTGTTTTCCATTACCCACCTCATTGCTGTGTGCCAGGTCACATCTTCCTGACCATGCCCTTCATGGACCTGCTGAGCAGAGGCTGAAAACTGGAAGGAGCACAGGAATCCAAGCTGCTGCTTTCTGGGTGGAGATGCTAGCAGCTTCCTCCCATGGGGAGAGCACCTTACTCTCTTTGGTCTGGGGTAGTAAACCAAGGACTTTTCCTTTGTTGCAATGATCCTCAACTTGCATAGATGGATTATTCTATTCCTCTAGAAAAGGAGAATTTCTGTATTCCTTCCCCTGCTCATTGTATATGCTGTGCTGGCCACCTGAGTTTCCTGCCTTCTTTTCAAGATAATGACATATGGATGGTCGTTAACCTTTCAATCCCCTAGTCATTTTTAAGGATTTAGTTGACAGTGGTCATGGTGCCATGTTTATAAGTCTTAGATGATATATAATGCAGAGTTCTCTGAGGTCTATCCCAATTGTAACACCAAGTGCCATTCACACTGGTGACTTCATAATGTGTGCAAGTACTCATGTTGCCTTTAAGATTAATGCTTTTGTATAATGTAATAAAAGCATTTAACACAGGCTACCCTACATTATGCATTTAAACTGACTCTGTTAAGGCAATTTGTAACTAGTAAACTAGTAGGAGAAACTATGATTCTTATTAACAGCTGAATAATACACTTGTAATCTTTTATTTCAGAAGCTGCTGTGGGAAACAGCTTCATTGCTTGCTGTTTCTTCTGAAATCCAGCTGGTCTTCACTAATATGATGGTTGCTGTATTAAAAGCCTAAAACAGCTATTCTTAAATTTAGGTTTTATTGAATTTAATCATTCTATTTTTAAAATAGTACTGCAGATAATGATCCAAACAGATCAATATTTATAACCAGAGTAGTGCAAACTAAATACATTAATAAATAAAATAGATATGCTTGTACTTTCATATATAACTTAATCTGATGTGAATTGCAAACATTTTTAATTGAAATTAGCAGCTAATGAAAGTGAACTGTTTACCTCTTTCTGCAAAGAAAGAGAAATTCTGACTATTTCTAAAGAATAAGTATGAGATTCTGATCTAGTTCTGCTTTTACACAAGTGAATTAAGAACAATTTCTCTGCTGTCAGTGAAGCAATGCTGTCACTTTAGAGAAGTGAAAGGACAGAACAATACTTGTAGGGAACATGATCAGTGAAGCTGGTCATTCTGGTAAGGGTTGGCAAAGAATCAGATGACGGTACAGTAATTTTGGTTCCAAAGGCAATATATCACACCGTGCTTGAGAAAACAAGCCTAACCACTTGAAAGAGTTAATTAGCCAAGTTTCAAGCCCTTGGTGGTTGTGGGTATTTCAGTTCCAGATTTAGCTAGGTCGCTTGGCGCTGCATCTTTCACATAGTGCACCCCTAAACTACGTATAAACTACTTCAGAGCAAAATTGCCTTTGATCTTTGTGCAGTCATTCTCCATTAACATATGTCAAGGTCCTTCACAGACATGAAAAAAAACAGTCCACTTAGCAGTCTAAAATAAGTGGATATGCCATGTACATCTCCTTCTTCATGTGTACATGGAGAATGAACCTACTTTTTGGTTAGGTGGACAAGAATGAATTTCTGTCACCTTTCTATCCTTTATTTTGGCTCCTGAAACAAATTTGCTTAGTCCCTGGGCTGCTTTATCTGTGACAATAATGACTTGGTCCTAGATCAGTTCCTGCTTGTCCCAGACTGTCAGAGCTCTCCCCACACCTTGGGAAGGGGGAAAAGAATTCAAGAGCACACAATATTACATCATCAGCAGTAAGTTTGTACAGTCAGGAAACCTACTGAGTGTAAAGTGTGCTAGGGAGGATGATCTGGACCTATATATAGGATAGGAATAAAATATTTCTATTCCTTATAACCAGAATTACATAAAACCACAGCTCATTCATTTTTTTGTACCCACAGGGAAAAAGAAAAAAAAGGAAAAAAAGCTATTTTTTTTTCTCTTTGAGTTGTCAGATCATGAACCTCACCACAGCTGCCATGTTGTACTTGTCCATATATAAGTCTCTGATACTAGATAGTCGAGACTGACATTTTTCTAAGTGGCAAGTACAGGAGTCTGTTTAGAGAGGTTTCATTACTACCTAACCACTTCAGATATGCTTTGGTCCATGTTAAATTGATTCTGCACACCCCACAAAAAAACCCATTGTCAACAGTAATTGCCAGCAACAGTTCCCCTCCCTCCTCACCTGTCCCCCAAATTGATATTAAAAATGGTTGAACTGCTAATGAAGATGAGACAACCCCCTCAGGAGACTTCTTGGGAGTACATTTGTCGAGCAGAATTTTAGTTAAGCCCTTTCATGAAGGACCTAACAAGTATGCAGAGACTTGCTGCTGTAACAACAAAAAAAAAGTATCCATGCTTGCCTCCTATCTGCAAATTTGTCAATATATTTTTCTGTGCAAGAGGGAATACAGACCCCCACATCTTTTTTGGCTGCAAAAATAAAACACTGGAAGGTTCTTCTCTAATTAACTGTTAGATTTCCCAGGCAGGAAAAACTCAAATTCCCCCTCATCCAACTCTGATTCATTTCTGAAAAAGCCAAGTCTGCGATGCTGGTGGATAACTAGACACTACAAGGCTTTTAGCAGGCCCAAATGCTGTAGATGGTGTTGTCAATTCAATTTAGAAAATTTAAAAGTACCTGAGGATCCCTGGGGGAAGCTGTTTTGTGCTTCAGCAGGTTTGGCAGGGGCAGCAGTCCTGCCCAGGGTGCCAAATTCCTTCCTTTTGCTTACTCATGGGAAAAGTAATGCCCATGTGTGAGGAGTAGCACTTGATTTTACCATTTACTGGCTAGAGAAGTGGTAGTCACAGACCTAGCTCCTGGAAATAACTCTTACCCTCTCTGATGAGTTTTGCCTATAAGACTATCAGCCCAAAGTGTTCCACTGTGTTACTCGTCTCAGTTTCCCAATCCGAACACAGGAGCCAGAAAGTGTCTTGACATCTTGCCATTTCCAAAATTTCTTTTCTGCCCTCACACACTCTGAGCTTCCCTGTCTCAGTGTTCAATTCTTTCTTCCCAATGCATTTAAATCCAGAGGAAAACCTGTGGATTTCAGTACAAGTCTGACTGAGATGGCAAATGTGACAAGGAGGGATGTCATCTTGGTGGTTGGTCCTTTGTAGCTGTTCTGGCTTGTTTTTAAAAAGGAGGAAGAGCTACGAGAAATGAAGATACAATATATAAATATGTATATGGATATATGAAAAGTACTAACAGTCTAAAGTGGATCTGGAGTCAGTTATGGTGGGGATTACTCTATGTAGTTGTTTGCAACAGTAGAGACACAGACTTGTAGCCGTAGAAAGTCCTGCTTTGAACACTGAGACTGTACATAGTTGTAGGTCAGGAGAGGGAAGCGAAAACAAGAATGACTAAAATTAAAAAAAAAAAAAAAGGTAGATGTGGTACTTAGGGACATGGTTTAGTGAGCAATATTAATGGTACGTGGACAGTTGGACTAGATGATCTTAGAGATCTTTTCCAACCTTAATGGTTCTGTGATTCTTTGATTCTAAGAGGTGTGCAAGGGCCAAAGTCTCCCTCTTCAGAGCAGATTTCTGTGGGAAGTTTGCAAAGACCTGTGATGTAACGCTGTGTGCATGGCTGTTTGTTTTCTGGGATTCTTCAGCTACCCACTGACATGGGAATCTGACTTCGCTGCAGATTTAGCTTGAGAATTTAAGCTTTTGTGGTGTTGCTTAAGATTCCAGCTTTCCTGGTTGCACAGTACCTGATCTTTGTGTAACCCAGTGCTGTATTATCCTCCCCAGCCTACGCTCTGACAGCATTTAAAAGAGGCGTGAATTTTTGCTGTTCATCTCAGTGGGATGTGTAATGCCCCACACCTAAAATTCAGCTCACTAACTATTTTGCCTCTGCTCTTTTCAGCTAATAGAGCCAGCTAATAAGACTCTTTTACTGTATGTTCCCAACATAGGTTGCATGGCATGTTAGGGTCTCGGTATAATTGTTCGATGCACTCACAGGTACTGGAGGAGTGGGAGTGAAAGAATGGGCTAGGAATTTCAGCCTATTTAAGAAGTTGTTTTTGCCTAAGGAGAAGCAATATCACAACTGCTTCCCAAGGATCAAGCCACCTACATTGTTCTGATTTGATCTGACTGATGCAACACTTCAGATTCTGTCTTCCAAATTTGGTTTGCCTATTTTTCATATGCACTTCTGCAGCACATTGGTGACAGAAAATAGATCGTGCTGAAATTCTTATGTTTACTCCATTTCATATTAAAATAAAGACATAGCAGGTAACTAATTAGAGACCCTTTCTAAAAATATGCCTGGATGTCATAAATGTCTCTGTTGCTTTCTACAAGGTCTTCTCCCAGAATTCAGGTCAAGACTCAGAGATGCTGTCTGCATTTCCCATACCATAAAAGTCTTTAGGTCCTTATTGCCATATTAGATTTCAGTCTTGACTTTGATTCCTGCAGGTGTAGTTGTAAATAGTGCTATGATACAATAAGACAATGATTACTGCAATCCCACAGATGTTGTGTATGGGTGTTGTCTTGTTGCAATAACCAACATAAAACATAACAAACTCTATGAATACGCAATCTAGTCATACTCACTGTTAACACAGGACCCCACAGTCTTTTTGCAAGTGGAAGAAGGTCCAGTTTCCTATTTCCACCTAGCACTTTTTTAATGGAAATATTCAACCCAATAATCAATTGGGTTTTAAGTGTGTTAGGTTTCAGCATTACCACATCAGTTGCAGTGGTTTCCTAAGATGTGGAAATGTACACTTGCTTTCTAATTCAGTCTTTGTGTGTATGCAAGGAATTCTTAGATGTGCAATTCAGGGTAAAGAGTTAGAGTATACCACCTACATCAACCAGGAACTTGTTACTTTCAGGCAGTGTACACTGCTGAAATATGAAGTTTTCAGAGCACACCTAATTCATCTCCAGTTGACTTGTACCCTATGTAAATAAGGTGATTTTACTGCAGGAGGTTTTAAGAGATTAATTTGATTTCATCACCATTGTAAGGATTTCTGAGGATATGCACAGACTGTATTCCTTATACATCACTTCTGATCACAATCTCTTTCCAGCAGAAAATGAATATGTATTTTATTATGTTACTTATATCATGATTTAGGTGATTGCGGATGCAAAGCATGCCTTTGCTTTTGTCTGTTCTTGCTAGGAAATTCCCTTTGTAATCAGATGCTTACTCTCAATGACAGTAATGGCAGAAAAACAGCCCTTGACGTACAAGAAAGGACTAATGAAAAAGAACAGGTGAATGAATAGCTCTTTGGAGCAGAGCTGGGTTTGAGAAAAGGGATAAAGGAAGCTACAAAGCCAGGGCAAAGCAAGCATCCCACGCAGGATTTGGTGTCAACCTGGAGGTTGATGCTGCACTGTTTCACTCTTCCAGGCAATGTGTGCTTAGTTGCTCAAAGGGAACAAGTCTAGTCAAACGATCCTGCTCTCAGAATAGGGGCTTTTTGAGTCAAAGGTCTCAGAGAGTTTTATTTCATCTTAAAGGAAAAAACTCAAAGCAGGAACAATGCGGCTTCATCTTCTGATTCTTATAGTTGTTTCCAGATCCTAACAACCAATTCAATGTTTTCTACCCATACTGAGCATCCTCAGGGTAAGAAACTGACTGACTCAGCCATACATCAACTTGCAATGTGTATATGCCTGCAATACAAGTCAGCAGACATTTGTTTTCTGTGCCATAAAAGACCAAGCAAACATATCATTATTATTACTATTATTTTTATTGTATTGTATTTTAGGCTGGTATTGGGGGGACTGTGAATATTTTTTCAAAGAAGGAACTGGCAAAGAAGATTAAGTGATCTAATAATTTGTAATAATGAGTACTGCATTTGTGAGTACTACAGAATGCTATATTCTGGCTTTTGGGACCATGTATGCATTTTTATAGGGGAATAAATAAATAATCATTTGTGACTTCAAAATGTAACAGTCTTCGGGAGGGAAGGGGAGAGAAATGAATGTTGATTCAGAAGGGAACTACTGTTCCAATTTGCTATAATTTTAACAGGAAGAGATATGTTGAGTGCGTACAGGAGAACAATGTGTACTTAATACTTCAAGTTAAGTACTGGTTTGATTTTTTTTTTTCCTCCTTATTCTTGGATCTGAGTATGAGCCATCCACAGAAATAATGAGTAATTATTGAAAGTTTTCCAAATTTCAGACCTTTTTTTTAAGGTAAGGAGAAGGAGCTTTAGTTTCTTGATGCATTTATATCTTGCTTCAGTTTTCAAAACTGGACGAACTTCACTGTGCAGTTCACTTCTGAACCATCACTGTAGAACCTGAACTATTACTATTCATATATAATTCATAATACTATTATAGGATCAATGGAAATACTTGGGAAGTAAAATGCAACTTAGTTTTTCAATGTCTGGCCTTACAGCAATAAAATAGGTTAATTTGAAAAGCTTTCCAGAGTTTTCAGGGAATCACTAATATTCTCTATTTTGATGAAAACCAGGTAGAATTATCCATAATGAAAATATGGTTGGAACTTTCATTGGATATGATAACTTGCTATTTTCTTTGGGTGTGAAAAGGGATTGTAAGTGTTTTACCTCCCTTACTGAGAGGCAATAATTCTCATGAAGAGTCAATGATATAGCTCACAAAGGGGAATTGAATCCTCTTCTGGTCTTTAATAATGATAGGTCATATTGTGCCCCTGGCTGTAAAGTGGATCTTCCCACATCAGGGGAATACTGCTGACGATTGATACTAGATTCAACTTCCAGCTGGTGTAGTAAGCTGCATAAGGAGTGAGTGCAATTGTAATTGTGTTCTAAAGGATTTCTGTGGCCTCTTGTAGGCATGGAAAACCCAACCAGTCATGAAGGGAATTTGTGGACTGTCAGAGTAAATCCCAGTCTTGATACTTTGTCCTGAAATGTATTCCTAAAACAGACAGAAAATAATTTTATAGTCTCGGAAGATTATATTGTCACCTCTCTAGTTTACAGTAACAAGACAAGTCTTTCAGTGAAGTCAATAACACAGGTTGAGTAGCAAATAACCATGCAGCCGCAGTAAGTCTTCTCCCCCACGAAAGAACCAGATTATACTCAGATGAAGTAGAAAAGAGATTTCCTCAGAAAGACAAATGTCAAATGTAAAAACGTCTGGACCCTGGATGTTGGCATGGGAAGGTCATTTATAGGCACTGCAGCCACACTGCCTTACCAATGCTGCAGGTAGAGGAGCTCTGGGGTGGTGTTCCCTGGCTGCACATGGAACATACTGCAGGACAATGGCCTGGGCTGCACCATCCCTTGACCACACTCTGCTTTCCAAGGTAAAAACATCTGGGTATCTGAGCTGGGAGAGAACCAGTAATTCCGGCAAAGGATCCTCTGATGTGAAGAAAAGTAGATAACTTTAGCAGGTGGATAGCACATCCACTGATGCCAGATTGCAAGAATCTGGAAGCATGTTAGCTACGGTTATTATTTGCACCATGGAAAACTATTCCAATATAGAAAAAAAAAAAAGAAAAAAAAACAATTGAGCAGATACAAGAAGCTTCTACCACTGGTGGCTTTGTGTGGTTTATATTTTGCTGTTTAACTAGTGCCTCATTGTAGGGCTGTTCTGTATTTTAGGAGGACATTGACGTTTTGTGGTTAAAGATTAGTTCACTGAATGGTTGCAGTTTCACATATGCTCCCCTCTTCAGAATTCCTTGTGGATGTTTTTTTTTTTTTTCTGCTTTTGATGAAAAAAGCACCTTTTTAATAGAGAAGTAGAAAGGAACTGGTAGATACAGCCTTAAGGTAATGTATTTATCCTTTTAGGATATAGACAGTGAGGGGAACATCTGTTGAAAGTACCACATACAAGCTGTTGAACAAGAAGATAGCAGTGGCAGTTTCTGAGGGGCAGTTATACTGAGGTTGTATGCCAGAAATAAAATGATTTTGTGGCACCCTTGCACAGAACTGAGAGTCCCAGACACTGGCTAATACCTGGGTCTGTGGCTCTGTGCAGTTTTCCAAAGCACAAGGAAATCAGCAGAGATGTTTATCACAAAGCAAAAGAAAAAAGGCCAAATTCAGCACTTCTGTATACTCCCTTTATCTCCGAGTAATTCCAGTTATGCCAGGGGAAATATTCTTGTCATTATTATTAGTGGCAATATTTGACTCAAACTTTGGAAAGTAAGCTTAGTCTTTGACACAGTAAATATTCAGTTTTCTGTTTACCTTCTTCATGTTAATGTTTTAAAGTTTATGCCATAGTAAATAATAAATTGCACATTTTTATTAGATTGAGTAGACACTTTTACATTCAGTTATTAGCTGTTTAGACATTGGTAAATGGGCTATTCTCAGGGATGCTGATGCTTGGATATTCCTTTTCTCTCCAAATGCACATTCCAAATCACAAACCATTTCCCTTTTTTAAATCTTATTTTTTTCAGCAGTTTTTATTTGTGCATGCATTTTTATAGTGTTTGTTTTTGTTGGGGATGGTATGCATAGATATTTTATTAATGTCCAGAAGCAGAATTCTTTATGATTCCTTATGATTCTTTCTCCCAGCCCTCAGATAAAGATCTATGAATTAGTACAAAGTAATATATAAGGAACTTTTTTTAGCGGCTTATGTGATCAGTACAGAGCTAGCACAGAGCATTCCAGAAAGTCTTGGCAGGACCCTGAAATGATCATCACAGATGAGTAGCTGATTGCAGAGCTGAATCAATCTGTGATTACATTACAATATAAGGGCCAGTTTCTGCAAGCCCTTATTCATGCAAGCAATCCTAATGGAGGCAAAGCTAAGAAAAAGAAAGCTGAAATCATCAAATTCCTTTCAAGCATAAAAATCATCCTCAGGAGTGAGGGGGTTAATGCCTTGACGACTGCCTTACCTCCCACATTTTCCATCAGCAGTATACAATGTGAAATGAAGAGAATTATGTTAATAGTTGCTAATGGCTTAAATAAAAGAAACCCCTGCAAAGTCCAGTCCATCTCCCCCTCGCCTGAATGTAGTTATTGCTGACTCATTCTGCAATTGAGAGAGATTTCTTCCAGTAATCTGTTTAACTTTGACAGACTTGTGAAAACATCCTTAACCAAGAGTGGCTTCTACAGATGAATAGTTTACGGCATACCCATCTGAAGCTTTCACTTGAAAACACAGTGTATTCTGCTATTACATGTTGAGTTTCATAAAAAGCGTAATTGTAATTAGTCCCTATTTCTATAGCTATCCATAGCCCAGTGTAACAATATGGAAACCGGCCATGATGTGTTCAAAAGACAGAGGAATATATGATAAAAACAAAGTCAGAAGAAAGCGTAGTGTGTTGGGTAACATGTGTCCAGAAGTGCTTATTCCATGATTCTGAGAAGCACTTAAGAAACTGTACTGACATTTAAACTGTGTGTTTAATAAAGCCTGTCACTATGCAAAGCATTTAAGCATATGTTGAACTTCAAAGGTGAGGTCAGGTTGTACTGATGTTAATGGAAAAAGTGCATCGCAAATGATTAGCATGAGGCAAATATGGGCTGATGCAAAGCCCACTGATATCCAAGGAGCTGATATCCATTGGACCCTTATTTAGAGAGTTTGCTAAGATGGGGTCTCAATTGCTCATTCCACAGTGTGTTAATGCACCCCTAACATAAATGCTCAGGTGAAAGACTTACTGGGGATGCAGCCTCTATCCTATCTAACTTTAGATTTTAGGCAAAGACTGGAGAAAGTTTTGAAGCACATTCAACCAGAATTATCTGTCATTTCCCCTCCTTTGTTGGTCCTACAGAGTAAGGAGTCTTGTTTTTCCCCAGGTTCTCTGCAATACAGGAGACTGTCTCCAGGTGCCCCCAACTACTGCTGCCAACAAGCTTGTCATGCAGAGTTAAAGGAGAACAGGGACATTTCAATTTCAGGAGCATCCATGGGGTACATGAAAAGCACTGAGCAATCAGGAGATGGAAGATGGATGTAGGAAGAGCAGGTTAGATTAAAATTTGTACTTTTTATTGATAGAATCCATATATACAAGTATGGAAAGATTCAATTTCAGATGTTAAGGATGTTACTTCATTTATCCCAGACATAACAGAGTTGCCAATGAGTACAAGGAAGTATATGGCTCTTGGATTTTCCAGGGCCTTTCCATTTAGAATCAGGTAAGAAAAGATTCACATTAGATACTGGTTCCAGGATATGAGGGGAATGTGTGTATTTAGGGACTTGCACAACGAATATACCTAGGCTATATGTTGTCTCACTATTGGTACTGCAAGCCTTAAGATGGAGACATCACATAGCTTCCAGTCTGCTTTTCAATGAGGCTTTAAAACAGGCCTTTGATTATGCATGTATTGAAGGCTTGTTGCTGGATATGGCGGGAACTACAGGAGATTCAGGGATGCAAAGCAATGGCATAGATGTTTTTTGGACCAGACTACAGAGAGTTAAACAACAGTTATACATTTAAAGTGATTTCAGACTGGAATGTTGCAAATCCTGATGTTTCTCTTGCACATAGTGACAGATATGAGATGCACAGACTGATACAAAGCCATGCAGCCTGGCTAGGGTTTGGCAGTTTCAGGACTGAGTTCATACATGATTTTGCATTTCTGTTCAAATACGTTATCCTAAAGCTTTAGGCATTCCTTAAAAGAGCTACAGTGAATGGAACCATGTATTTCCATAGGACCCATGGCCTTATGGGAGATCCAGCTGTGTAGCCTGTCTATCATGGAGGAGATTCTGTTATGAGTGGGGAGAAAAGGCAGAAAGCTCATTTGGGAAAATGTCATAAAGATAGGCTGTTCCTTAGGCTTGCATAATTTTCTGTCATTGACTGGTGAGAAGAGGGCATTCAAGCAAAGATGTCTTGGAGTGTTGTTTGATCAAATGTAGTCATCTTGGCCCAGGAAATTCATTCAGATGTTAATAAAAATGGAAAACTGTGGTATGACACTTGCTGGATAGTAGGGAGTCTTTTGTCTTCCTTCCTGCAATTTACCCTACTTCATTTCTGAGGCCCATATAACAATGTGGATAGATGTCTATTATCACAGGACCTGGATTTGTATGCCTTGTGCAATGGTAGGAGGAAAAATAATATAAAAGCAACAACCTGATGAAAGCCATTGTAACAATAGCCATTCTTTCTGAAGTGCTACATCCTAAACTGATTTTCACCAAATATTTAAGTTGTGCATCTCTGTGTCTAAGTAAGAGACATGATCTTGTTTACTGTATACTTTCATCTGCTCATACAGCTTGAAACACCACAAAACACACCTGAGTTCTAACACGTAAATCTGATGTATACTGTGTAGAGAGGAGACCCCCCCCCCCAACAAAAAAAAAACAAAAACAAAACAACCACACACCAAACCCCAAACCCAGACACCTTCGGCTTCAAATAATCCTGAAATTTCTTCTTTGATTTCACCTCTGGAAAAAAAAAGGATGTGCAGCTGAAAGCTGGGCTGAAAAGAGAGAGGGATGGGGAGGGGGGGAAATATGCTCCTAAAATGTTTTGAAGGATAGAAATTATCTGCTTTTTGTGAGCTGTGTGCTATAAATTCAGTCTGGGCATTTGTTACCCAAATTACCTCTTCCTTTTATCTAACATAAAAAACAGTCACACTCTTAACTAATGTTTCATTTTTGTGTGTAGATGCAATATCAGATGCTTAATTAGGCCAATAATTATTCATGCATTAGTGTGAACTTTTTGAAGTATAATGGTAACTTGTTAAATGTATAATTATTACCATGGATAATTAGCAACCTTTTTTTTTTTTTTTTTATGTGCATCACTGGTCCTCTAGAAAAAAAAACAACATTTGCAATACTGAATAGTGGAATTTTACACATATCCTCATGTTTTAATTTTAATATTAATAACTATCACATCTTCTCACACAATTTAGTTAAGATTGAAGACTTGACCTTGCTCAGGTAAAAGTCCCAATGTACTGTAGTCTTGGATTCTTAGTTGTGCTCTACATTTCCAAGAAGCTGGTATTTCCTGCTACTTTAATGTCTTTCTGTTGTTTTTGCAGCAGAAAAATTGCATCCTTTGTGTCATTGTTATGAAAACCTTTAAGTCTCCTTTGACGCAACTTTTTTTTTTGCTTTGGAAATTCAAATAGCAAGCATTTGATTCCACAGCTGAAATTATTCTCTGTGAGGAAGCTTATTTTTAAAGCTCTAAGTATGATGCATGTTTTCCATTTCACTTCAGAAATTTGAATGACAAAATATTTCAGCAAACTTGAAGATAAAATGTTCATTCCTGCTAAACACTTTGGATATACTTCTCTAGTCTGACCTATTTTTTTTATTGTTATGTATGAATAATATGTTGCATATAAATTTTTGTGTGTATTTGCATGTATATAGGTATTTATTTGTGTGTGCTCCCTATATATGAATTTTATGTGCACACACATCGTTTAATATAACATTAAATACGGAAACATATGGGGTATGACATTGTGACTATTATGGCTTCACTAATACTTACTCTGAAGTCAAGCACTTCAGAAGCTAAGGTACATCATGTAATCATAACTCTGGTCCCATGTAATTTATAATCTTTAACGGGGTGATCACCCATTACTTCTCAAATAACGTATCCATGTGTAGCTTTATCTATAGGCTTAGAAGCTGAAGTTCTTTAAAAAGAGGTGTTTCTCCAATCCCTTCCCTAGAAGCTTCATCTTATGTTGCTGGAAGTCAATGAAAGGATTCTTATTGACTTCCATGATGCAGCTTGTGGAGCTGTACTCCCTGAGCTATTCCATCCTCTGTGAAAATGTAAATTAACTATGGTACTTCAAACACTGAATTTTCAGACTTTCACTTCATTGTTTCACACGTATAGTAACATTTGCAAGACTTTTATACTGAACTGTTTATTCTATTTTTAATTAAAAATTGCTTATGAAAAACATTTACTGTAACTATCAATACATTCTTTTCTGTTGCTCCAAAATATTTCTGTTCTTGACTTTATGTTATATTCTTGACTTTACACATAGTAAGGGGTCAAGCTCAAAATATATGCTATCATTTTTTTTGAAGAAAAATAGTTTTTTGATTAAATATTTAATATAACATTTCTGAGGACAATTTTTATTTCCATTAAAAAAATAAAACAGAATTACAAATGGTGCTAAACACAAATATTTTAATTGAACTGCTTCACCTTGGTACTTACCAGAAGGGTTAAATTAATCCTTTTACATACACTATACTTTTCTCTGGGCTTATCTTCATATTCAGACTGTATTTTCATATTGTGTTTCACTGCATCACAAAAGGAATATATATCGCATCAAAAATGGAACATCCAGTCAGAGCAGCCCCAATGTTTCAATCTACCTAGATCTGAGAAACAGTTTGGACCCTTAGACAAAACACCAATTATAAATTTTGGATCCTGTTTCAAATTTGGATTACTGATTTTAATGAAATTTAATGGACTTGAGAGATGGCATCTAGATTATAGTTCTTCCCTAACCAAGTTACAAAACAGATGAAAAGAAATAAACCAAAAGAGAATGATCAAGAAGAGCATTTAAAAGCTAAATAGTTCCCTGCTGTATTAGAGTGGCAATAACCTTTTGTTGTCTTGATTTACTGCTTTGTAAATTGGGAATATCATGGCTTTTTCTGATGTTTACATAGCACTTAACAGATAATTAGGATTGCCTACATGCTAAGTATTTCAGCCATACGTGGTATTTTAATGACAATATCCAGACCTGCATATCAAAGCAGTATAAGACCATAGTTTTTGCATACTTCATCTAGAACAAGAAATGATGTTTTCTTCATTTTTCCCATAACCCATTTCCTGTCTTCTGCTTGGACCGTATGAAGTTGAAGGAGCTGCTACATGGAGCTATAGTGTAAGGGAGGTTTGGAGTATAAAGCTATCCTAGCGTAACTTCTTTCTCTAACAACTGAATATAGAACCTGAAAGTTAGCACATTCAGTTCATTAGGAGGATTGTCAGTATCCCTAGTAAAGACTGGTCCAGACAAGAAACTTGTTGAGTCTGTTGTTCCTTTGATCTCCATTTGCATAGCTTGTCCGATAAAACTAAAATCATCTTTCTAAAAGTAGCAGGGCTGGAATGCGAAATGCTGTGTGTAACTGTTGGACTGTTATTTCCCTCTTTTTTACTTTTTCGTAATGATGATGTATAAGAAAAGACATAATAGAACTTTTATCTATTAACTTTTAACTCTTTCAGTCTTGCATGTTCTTTGTCAGACTGGGTCCTCTGAAAGGCATCATATCTTAGGAGATCCCATTCATGCTAACTTGATCGGAAGTACATACCTACATCACCATGCTTTACTCAAGTTAATATACGCTGCCTCTTGGGAAGCCTTGTTAATTTGGGTTCAGCACTAACTTTAATTAAATGGCTTCTAATTTAATTTCTAATGGCTGGCTCATATCTGGCTCATATCCTCATTCACAGGAAGAATGAAACTTGTCTACCCACAATGGTATGACAAATCTCCATAGTTATCACTGAAGTTCTTTACAGAGTTGCTTTAACTTGACAGTATGACCGTAATGGCCAGGCTTACTAGGAGCCATGTGAATGTCATATTAGTATTTGCCATCAGATGTTCTAGAGAGTCAGGGAAATGTACATTAAAACATTATATCTTTTAATAATAAATGTGAAAGCAAATGCTTTATCTGTTTCATTGCTTACCTGCAGAAAGTTACCACAACAGAAAAAAAAAAAAAAAAGAAACTACTGAGCAAATAATATAAACAACATATAAGAAAAACAGACAACAGTATTATAAAGCTAATCAGTAATGTATATTCATTTGGACTGAAAATGATGTAAGCTTCCTTTTAATTTCTTGCAGTTATAATTTCTTTTCCTTTTAAAAATAGTGATGCGAGCAATCAACGCCTGCCAAAAGTGAATGATGTGTCAGCTTACTGTAAATTCCTTGTCAAGTCTGGGCAAGTGCAAAAATGTTAAATGTAACATTAATTGATTAATTTAACATACCAGAAAAGCTAAACTGTTCCATATGATGAAAATTCTCATTTTGTGCCATGTTTAGAAAACATTTTTCAAGTACAAATACTTTACTACTGATCAATGACAATGCAATGGAGATGAATTTCATATTAATTCTCCATTGCTGCAAATTATTTTAATTACTTTTGCAAAGGGTCGCTGTCACAATCAGCAGAGGTTAACAGATCATCTGGGAACATTTATTTTGCCAATTTATCCATTCTTGAAATGCCGATATTAAATTATTTTATTTTTTGTTACAAATACTATGTATATATAGGATAACTTGTGACCTCAGGCTTCATGATTTAATACATTTATTCTGGCTACTAAAGCTAAACTGAATATTAATGCAACTTTTCTATTACTTTCATCTGAAGTCTTTTGTAAAAAATATATGATTGTGTTGTAGCACCAGACCATATTTATGTAATGAGAAAGCATAATGTGCTCAATAAATATTGAAGTTCTTGGCCTCCCACTGAGCATTTGATATTGAAGCGTATCTAGTTACAGACTTTGAGAATGATGCCCCTTTTCATTCTGGGTTGAATTTGCACCTTTGCTACAGTAATTTCACTTTGCATCTCTGCACATAATTATTGTGAAGCTGATTCAGTAGGGGAACAATAAAGAGAGATATAGAGAGAGTTCTGCCTGAACAGCAGGTAGTGTTGTATCATTTTAATGAAACTTGAAAGTTTGAGGGACTAAACCAGTAAACATTCCAAAATGTCCAAAGCAGGAATTCAGGCAGTTGTTTCCTGGTACTCTGCTATCCTCACAGTATCTGGATGTAAATTTCTGTGAAGTGAATTAACCAATAGCACTGTAAGGGAGAGCAGACCTTTGGCATTTGTCCCTTCCACAGCAGAATAAATAATTCTGTTTTAAGCATCTATCACCTGTAGCTACCAAGAGCTTAGATGCTTATACAGGTGATACCTGAGTAAGGAAAGCCAACTAGGGTGTGAGGAGGGGTTATATCCTCCTAACGCTAAACTCAGTATAATTTCCTTCCTTTTTTTCACTTCCTTAACTTTGAATTAGCTCTCAAGGCAAATGGAATCAGGAAGGGGACTGGCTCTCCATTCTGAACTGAATCATTGTAATTTAAGTCATAAGTAGTTATAATCTTTTACTCTGAGAATGTGTGTATAATTATAGTGCTCGTGTTAGAGCTGATATGCCCTCAAAAGATGAATATTTTGCACTGGGATGGTGAGCACCTTAGGCAGACATTCACAATCTGAACGGATCCCTAGTCCCTTTGATAACGTTGCAGTATAGGAACTTGGAGTATACACTTGTGCAGCATCACTCCTAGATTTGAGAGGATGGTGGTTGTCCTTCAGAGGACATTTCACATTGTGCTGGTGTCTTCTGAAAGCATTCTGTGTGGTCTGTGCCCACAGGAGAGAGTCAGACCTCAGACAGAATCCTACTGAGAGAGTCATTGACATAACGCAACTTGTTTCAATTTGATGAAATTTTCTTTCTCATTGATGAAATTTTGACCCCTTTAAAACCAATGGGTGTACTGCTGTTGTCTTTCAGCGTGGATGGTGTTTAGCCCCTGAATCTGCAATAAGTGCTTGAGCTCAGAAACAAATATGAGAGCTGACTATTCTGCAGAAGTTAGTAGGCACGTGGGATTAGTCTTTTTTATTTTTTTTGGGGGGGGGGTGGGGGCGGGACGGGACAGAGGTTCTCCAAGACATGTAGGAAAGTTACCCCCCTTTCAGCTGAAACTAGATACTGAATTTCTCCTTCGTGTAACAGGAGATCTCTCCCTGTGTGCTTATTATGGTTCATTCAGTATAAGAACCATAAAATTATACAAAGAGGCTCAGGTACTCAGCCACTGTGAATCCATTGCCTTCAAGATCTGCTGAAAAATCAAAACAAAAGCATGCACAGAGGGGTCTTCAAAGATGATCTATAATTAACTTCAAACAAAAAAAATCTGTGTCAGTTCAAATCCTTATACTATATGATATGATGTGAACTGACATATCACCACTGATGTTGCCAGACTTGTATCAGTCAGCAAAGTGAGTATCTCATACATTCGACCACTGATGCCAGAGATATAAAATGAAATTCCAGGCTGTGTGTTTTTTCAGTGTAGTGAAACCAGAGACTTTTCAATTCTTGTCAGCTCACTTCTTAAGGATACATCACCTTCTAAAATTTAACTTTGTTTTTACTTCTTGGCTCAATAAAGAGGCAGTATGGCCAAAGTGATGATGAAAGATCTTTATATGAAGTCGGTATCACTTAAGGTTATCAGTAAGTTTCTCTCTCCCATCACTTAAGATATTCAGGTTTACTACACATAGTTCACTGTGATGTCAATGGTCTTTCACAAAATGTGTTTCCAATTTCTTTTTCCTAAGCAGCAGAAAAGTTGCAGTCAGATATCTATGGAAAAAATGCTATGGGCTACAGTGATTTCAGACATTGTTTTCCAGCTCTATCTGTGACATGTATTGTCATTGGGAGAACGGACTGTTCCGCTCATGTTTGTTGGTCCTCTGACTCATAAGGAATGTTTGCTAGTGTTGTTTTCAGATTGCATTCCTGTATTTCCCTTCTATTTTCACTGTCACTTCAGAACATTTGCCTGTTGATTTGCTTCTGTTAGACAATTTCCCTTCTGCAGGAGTACAGGGGTTTATATTCCCGACTCTCATGTTTCCAGAGTTTGCACCACTGTCTTTGCTAGCCTTCACTTTGCTGAACTCATTTACATCTCTGTAAGGAGTGGGAGAAAAATAGCAGCCTGCAGTGCTCCATTTGCTCCTCTCATTGCACAGGTGTAAATGACAAGACACAAAATTGTCAGGAGTTAGGTCTAGCTCGAGCTACTCAAGCATTGAGTTATGCTTGCAATTTGACGTTCAGAAAACACTGGGAACTACCAATTTTCATGTCATGCTGTGTGTGTTGTGTGGTACAATGGTATAGAATAGCATCAGATCTTACTTTGATCACTACGTATTGGCGTACTGTATCAAATCTTGCACAAACCTGATTTTAGATTCAAGTTTATAATCCCAGATCAGGCAATATTGTCTTCAAAATACCAGGTTTTGCTGTATGCAGTTTATACTACTCTGTACATATTCTTCTGCTTGTAAAAAAAATCAGTCTTGTGTAGGTTTCCAGGCATAGGTTACTATTGTTGTAATGCACAAGTCTTCACTTCAGCTGGCCATTCTGCCATCATTACAGGAGTATTCCTTTGCTTGAATACTAGCTTTGTGAGCTATAGAAATAACAACCTGATATATAAAGAAAAGTGGGAGCCTGTTTAATATTCTGGGTTAGAAACTAAGCTCACCCAGCAACTGCTTCATGAGAAGCTGAGGTTTGCATGGCAGTGGAGGGTTGGGACCTCAGAGAGATGGACCCCTGAGGATGGGGACCACCATGACTCTTTGCTGTAAATCCATCCTGCTTGCCTTTCAGATTCCTTCACGTGGGTGTATTGAGAGTTCATTAGTTCTGCTCATTTACCCAGGCTTCCACTTCTAAATCCAGTGCATCTCACGGTTTTGGCTTAATACTGGTTTGATGGTAAGATTATTGCATTGAAAAACTTACAAACTCTTGGAACTTTTCTCTAACAATTGCCTTTAAGCATGTACTTCTTCGAATAAGTCAGTGCAGTGACCTGAAAGTTCTGTTATGTTTTACCTTGGTTTTAAATTAAAATGATCTCTGTTTTTTCCTTGGAGATGCAGACCTGGGTCCTATGGAGTTCACAGAATGGTTGAGGTTGGAAGGGCCCTCTGCAGGACATCTGGTCCAACCTCCCTGATCAAGCAGCAACACCTGGAGCAGGTTGCTCAGGACCACGTCCAGGTGGCTTTTGTATATCTCCAGGGAAAGAGACCCCACAATCTCCCTGAGCTACTGGCTCTCCAGTAGCTCCAAATTCACTGTCACTCATATATTTTTAAGGGCAAAATTTAGCCCTGTGGCTTTTCTTTATTTGTTTTAATCATACTGGCTATTTCAGGAACACTTAAAACGGAGAAGTAATGAGAAAATAAGAATATTTAATTTATTCTCAATTTCTGCTTAAGAGGCTGTGGTCTTTATATAAGTCATCTAAGCAATGAACAAAGGAACAATTTATATTGGAGATTAATGAGTGTGAGGGCCTTTGGTAATATGGCAGTAAGTACCATAGAAATGTTATAAATACCTAAAAATTCAGCACAGAGTGTATGGGCAAAACTCCAAATGGTCGTCACTATTGCAAGATGGAAAATAAAACCCTTAATGGGCAAAACCTCTGCCTGTTATTGGTAAGAAGCACTAAAAGTAGCCATTCTTAGGAGCACTTGTGGTTGACTAGCACTTGTTATGCTACAGGAGAGAAGTAGTAGTCCTGAGGAAGAGGTTTTTCTTTGTCATATCAGCAGCTTTAAGTGAAGCACAGATGCTTTATGCTTCCAGGCTTGGTTACATTAGAAAAATATATTGAGCATAGTTCTGAGGATTAAAAAAAAAAAAAAAAAGGCGATGTGCTAGGAATTACTGGTGTGACTAGTGAAATTTTGCTTCTCTTGTGTGTAGTAACTACAGACACTTTTCACTTTTCCATGAGTTTCTAATTGAGATTGGTGTAGAGTCAGATATTTTCACAGAAGTCACACAGGCCAGAGAGTACAATAGCAATTAAGTATTGAGTGTACGTATGACTAATTAGTTAGTGCCAGAAGGAAACATATGTTTTTGCTTCTTCCTGGAGCCAATTACCACATGCCTGTGTTATAACGCAGGATGAGAAGTGGCCCCATGCTGAAATAAGAGTTCATTACAAAACAACATAACAAAGAAAGAAACAACTATATGCTGACCAAGCCAACCACTACAGAACCACAAACAAATGCAGAAAAACTATCAGGGAAACTTCTGCACTGAAAGAATGCTCAAACTGCCTTGAAGAGATGACTTCAGATCATATGTGCACTTGCACAACTTATTTTGAAATCAATGTACAATGCTTAACCATATTGGAAAGCTAAATGTAGTCTATGGCTGAAAAAAAAAAAAAAAAAAACAAGGCAAAAAAAAAAGCGTTGAATCTACTTCTAATGACCCAATCAAGGCTGGAATGGAGACAGTTTTTGATGCTTCCTTCTCTTGCTTGGTTTGGGTTCCTATTTGTGTATGAAAGCGTCAGTTTGATTCACTCCATGCTTCAGTCCTGAACTGTGGTTCCCCTGGTTGTCTTCCCACCCTCAATATTTGCTCAGATCTTAAAAGATCTGAGCAAATATTTTGCTCCAGCATCAATATAAAGATATGCAACGTACATCTGGCCAGGCTGCTTCTAAAGAATCAGTAAGGACACAAATCCAGGCTCAGCAGTTAACCCAGGGCTTTGACTTCTGCTCACCTGTATGCTTCCCAAAGACAGCAGTGACTTGCCAGTTCTTCCTGACTTTTGGATATAGTCCCTTGGCAGTCTTTATTGTGCTGGGATTTTGTCCTTGGCAGTCTTTATTGTGCTGGGATTTTGTTATCTCCAGAATATTGTCTCCCTGAATGATGCTTCTTCAAATGATGCAACTAGGCTTTAAGGTTACAGTTGCAGACGTCAGATAATATTATATTGCTTAGTTATATCTGTCATGTAAATTATTTTTCAAGCAGCATTAAAAATCACATGCTCTCAATCGCTGAGAACATGGACAGAGTTCAGCTGTGGCTTGGTGATTGAATGTTGGCAGAAACTTTGTACCATATTTATTGAATATTTGCACAAGCAGGGATTACATCAGTAACGATAGTACAAATTTGTATACTAAACACAGGAATGCCTTCTAGCAAAATGACAGTGACTGGTAATGCCTTCTAATTCTGTGATTTGCTACAAACGTAGCTTAGGTATTACTTTACCCTACTTCTGAAATGGAGATGTGGCAAATACAAATATGTTTAAAATAAATCTCTTCAGCATTCTTCATATTTCCATTCACAATTTGAATTAACACACCTCACCAAATATGTAACTGCTCTATGATACTTCTATCAGACCTAAACAAACAGGATTTAAAAATCTTTAACATGGCTTTATGCTAAGAATATTCATGAATACAAATCCATAGTTTGCTCACATTTAACGTAATTCAGGTAAACATTTTTCTTGTGCACTCATTCATGGGAAATGTAACACAGATGAAAACCTCATATAGTCTTTTGTTTTATATATTTGCCCATCTGTGCTTCTTGCTGCTGAGAAAAAGAAATCCTTTGCTTTTGCTCCTATCATTTTTATTGACACTCTTGGCAGGTGGCAGGTGGGGGGTTTATAAGCTTTTTGTTATTTTGCCTACTTTTCCCGACAAGTCCCCTCTTTATTTCCATGACAGTATTTTAAGCATATGCCCCCTTCTTTCCTGCTGTTTTTTTTTGCTGTTTATTTATTTATTTATTTTATTTTTCCAACTGAGCACCCTGTTCAGTCATCTTGTTTCTCATCCTGGCAGCTGGCAGCCCCTCTGGCTTTTCTGCTTCCACCCTGTGGCTTGTTGAGAATGCTGCTTGCAGCCTGCGCACTCCCCACCTCCTCTGCCTTAGCTTTTGGGGTCCATGCATCCAGTGGCAGACTTGCCGAAGCCATGGATCTCCAGAGATCACCCTGCTACATTAGCAGTCAGATTTGCATTTTCCCATTGTGCCTGTGCTGCTTACAGCCTGAAGGTGACTTTGCCTCCATTTCCCCTGCCAAAGAAGGTGGTAAATAAGTCACAATTAAAAGGCAAAGAAGGAAGGAAGGCCTGGCCAGCAACGTCTAGAACTGGTGCTTGCTTGCCTTTCTGGGCTTGCTGAGCTCTACCCGTGTTTCTGTGATCACATCCTGCCTGGACAACCCGAGGCAATGCCAGCCTCCTGCTGGGCTCAGGCAGTGGGAACAACTGTCATTTCTCATCACTCTTCTCCAAAGAAGGGGTCTCTGGATCCAGCCTGAGCAGGACGGTGCCATCTTCCTCCTGTCCATGCTCCCATTTAGGGCATAGCCATGGATGCCTGTGAGCATCCATGCCTAGGGCTGGCTTCACTGGTGTTTTGCCAGGGGTGAGCCCAGGTATGTTGTTGGGCATGCTCAAGTCTAGCCGAGCTACTCTTGGTAGGGTAAGTACTCACCTGGAATTCCAGTTCTGAAGGTCAGGCTCTGTGTTTCATGGGCAAAACACTGCTAGCCATGTTCTTCACACTCATTTCTATTTCTGAACTGCTTCTGCAGGGCAGTGAAATGTACGGTTTAAGATGAGCCTCAAGGCAGTCATGGTGTATTAATAACAATATGTGATAGTGCTAGATGTAAACAGGAAAGGCCTTGGCATTCTTTCAAAGAAAGAAAGTTCCGTTCTTGATCCAGAAACACAGTTGGTACTCACAAAGTTATCAGCGAAATAATCAACAAATTTTTCTTTAAAATCATTTTAGAATGTCCAGGCTCTGACCCACATACCGGCCTGTACTGTGTCCTGGTACATCTACAGCTAGAGGTATGTAACAGGCAATTTATCTCATCTTTAATAAACTAGACAAAAGAAAAATCAAGATCATGTTCAAAATCTATTTAACGAAAACTCATCAAATAAAATTATTTGCTGTAATTGTCATCTCCTGAATTTTGATTTATTGCCAAACAGTATTATTTAATGCACTCAGAAATGAAGAATTGGTATTCTGGTGGCACAATATATCAGGGAAACATCAAAGCCATTTATAGCCTGTGTGGCTGAGTTTCACATGAGGTTTAAGAAAATATTCTGTTTAAGCATGAGTAGTTATTTATTTTTTTATTGTTAAGCATTATCATGGATAGCAATATTTCATTGGAGGCAGATGACTATCCAGAAACATAATTAATCATGATTATTTATGTCATACCTAATTATCAGGAAATAGCCCCAGGGATACACTTCAGTTATATTTCAGAACCTTCAGACTATAATTACTTTGCTTTGTATTAAATATTCTTTCCATACTCTTGAAGAAGTTTAGAACACATTTATAAGGAATAAGGTCGCAGGGATAGAAATAACTAATGTACAAGCAAATAATGAAAATACGTGCATTTGGGGAAGTGCTGAGTTATTATGAGTAAGTATATTAATTTCATTCTCTTCATAATTAGGTAAAAGAAATGGCTTTCCAGTGTAGTTTTTAATATCTGAGCACACTAGCATAACAACACAGACCTTAAAACAAAGGCCTTTTAAAATTCTGTTAATGTATTGTAAAGTGGATTAAAAGTTGGAAAAAAAATAAAATGCTACCTAAGGGTCTGAATTCTCAAAGACTTTTCATTTGTAAATTTTGAAAGCTATTTCTCAGTGAGGACCTTTCATATTCTAAGGAGTTTCATTGCTTCAGGTGTTGCTGTAAAAAATATTTAGATATATTTCTGGTTTAATATTTATAACCTATTGTGTGTAATTAAAGCATTTAATAGAAGTTGTAAAATTAGGTAGGCAACGTACATGAGTATGTATGTATGTAATTTACATTCCTGGTTGTTAACGATACTGAATACCTTTAAAATGAAGAAAGGATAAGATTAAGTATAAGACCTCAAAACATGCACACACTCGTGGACCTAAGCTATAATTTTATTGAAGGGCATACCACGCAACAAAGTCATTCCTGTATAAATGAAAACATGGACATTTATTTTTACAAATAAGGTATTTTTCCCCTTGTTTTCACTGATAAAAAGGACAACAACATATTTTCAGCACCGCTATGACCAGAGGCTGTTTTTGGGCACACTGTTCTTGCATTACAGATTTGTAGAGCTATGCTGGAATGCATGCCATTATACTGCCTTTGAACAGAGGTTTGGGGATGGGACTTGGCTTTTGGGGATTTGTTTTGTTTTGCTTTGTTTTGGGATGTATGTAAGAAAGTTATGTATGATCAGGTCCAAAATTCAAAGTGTGTTTGGTTATTCTGTTAGCTAACAGAATTTGATCTTAGAGGCACTCAGTCAGTACAGCATCTTGGTAAGTGCTTAACGTTAACATAAGAGTCTGTGACTTTGATTCACATGCTTACAGCTATGTGTATAGTTAAACAGTGTTTGCACTGGGACCCAAAACCTCAGCACAGCTCCCGTTGAACAGATTTAGGCTGGCTACAGTGAACTGAGCCAGGACTGAAAGCTTCTGCCTAGCTGTCATGCAGTGGGTGCTGAATCTTACTGTTTTGAGCATGAGTACATTGGGGAGCTGGGTAGTTTCAATCTTTAGGTCAGCCTTACATAGGTCCCATTGACTCTGGAATCGTGTTTTGCTCATGCTGTGCTTGTGACTCATCTATATTTGGTTAGATGCAAGCAAATTGCCCTGGTGGCCGCAACATTGCCGTATTTAATGCCTGCAACTTGTTTTTCATGGTTGTGTTTTTCATGGAAGAGTTTTGAAACCTCTACAGGGTTTGACTTTACAGAACCCTCATTAAAGTGAAATTAGAGGTTTACTCGCTTTGCTAAATAATTCAACCTGTTTAAATATTAACAAAAATATTATAAAGATGTTGTTATTTTAAAATGCTGAAAAGGAATGCCTCATGTTAAGGTTCAAAGTCAACAAACAATCTCCTTATAAAACTGAGCACAGACAAACACAGAAATTATTTGCTAGTATTTAACAGAGAGACAGCTCTCAGCTAGAGTCCATTGCGATTTAATGACAGCACCATCTTTATCTAAATCGGTGATGAAAAACAATGTCTACATTTGAACTGACACCCTCTGTCTTCTGTGAATAATCATACGTAAGAGGGAATGTTACTTGGGAAACTATTTCCTTAACAAATGTCTGATTTTTTTCTGCATTCCATCCTGAAAGGTATTTTCTTCTCTGTTTGCTGTCTAGCTTAGCTGGACATTTTTATTTATTTTTTTTTTCACTTGTTTGAATTGTCATTAGGACAGAAGGCAAAGTGTTTGCGTAATTGAGCATTCAATTAATTAACCAACTAATATTGGAAGTGAGTGTTATGAATTGACTACTTTTGCATGGCATTTTCCCCTCTATTTTTATTCACTTCCCTAATTTTCTGAGTGCTATGTCTAAGTGGTGTGCTGATTGTTGCTGCTGATGGACAGGAGCAGCCATCCCTTAATAAAGCACTAAGGTGGCCACAATAATTTAGTGACTTTTCAGAAAATATTAAATGCTTCATTTTAATTCTTTTCTCCCAATTTAATAGCCTCCGAAGACAAGTCCTAGGTAATATGGAGCGAATTTTGTATGTCTGATGTTAATTCATCTAATTTTTTTAGCAGATATTTTTGACATCGTAGGAATCTTCAGCTTTCATGAAAGTGATGATATTTTGGGAGGCAGTTCTCTTTCTAGAGTGCATTAAGGTGTGATGAGAGACTTCCCTGAGCAAAAATTCCTGAAACATTGAGTGGTCAAGGTGAGAGCCTATTCTTCTCCAAAAAGCTTAGGGGAGTTCAGCTACAAGCAGCATGTAGGAAATGAGAAAGTTAATTTCCATTGAATTTTCCTTTAGAAATATTTTTCTGATTTATGTTGAAGGAATTAGAATTAAAAAAAAATTGTGTTGGTGAAATGAATGAAAAGTTTTGTTAAGCAAAAATGTTTATTTTAAATTGGATTCACTACAAATTGTCATCAAAATGGTCAGAACAAACAGTTAGAATTAATATTCTGCAAGTGTTACTGCTGAAAGCCGTTTTAAGACAGGAAAGTGTCTTTATTTCTAACATGTCTAGACTACTTTTTCACTTTTTCTCTCTTTTTTTTTTTTTCTGTACCTTTTATATACTCATTAATAGTTGGATATTTTGTTAAAGAACTCCAAATGGGTGTTTTGCTATTCTTAAATGCAAAACAGAAGCAATCAATAATTCTGTCTGCTGCTAAATAGACCTCGACTCTGGGTGGTGTTAACAGTAGAGAAAAAAAACAACATAGGATTAACAAGTATTTTGATCACATTGCTTGTTTAATTCAGCTAAAATACAATAGTATTTTGTAGGATTAAATGGGAATCTTTATTTAAGAAAATTAATGTCAGAGTTGGTACACTGCATGCTTTTTTTTTTTTTTTTTTTACCTTCCATCTTTTCTATTTCTATTTCCATGCTTTTTACATTTCTATTGCATTCGCCAGCTTTCTGTGCTTATTTGGTGTTAGGTGAAGCGGATACTCAGGTAGCCAGTGCAGTTTTGAAGAGCCTAACCAGAACCAGCTGAAGGCATGAGAATATCCTTCCCTGGCCTCTGCAAACATGTTGTTTAGGAGGAAGTTTCAGATATCAATTGAGCATTGCGATAAACTCTTTCAAGTGTAAACTTGGTAGCTGCATCGCCCCTTCTCTTTTTGTCACTTCATTACATCTCGTTGCAAAGGTCAAGCAGTAGAGAGTGATACATTTCCTTTCATTAAGGAGCAATGGCAAGGAGCTGATGCTTAGGCTTTGTTTGTCCTGCCTGTTAGTCTCAATGTCACCGAAACACAGCATGAAAATTAAAATATTGAAAGGAAGTATAATAATTGTGAGTTGCCATCCTTATCTACTGAATAATGGCGTTTTTTCTAGAGGCTGTGTTTTCTGTGGCTGGTGACAAGCTCTGGCTGAATGTGGCTGAGCCTTAGCAATGTCATTTTTTTCAATCTGGATCTTTATATCCAAGTAATTATGAAATCTCCAGAGCAGGGAACCCTTCAAATCAAACATATGCATCAGAACAAAATATTAATTCAGCAAACATGACACAAGATAGCACATCAGTCAGTTAGTAACTGTCTCCTTTACAACTTTGCAGCATTCTTTTCCTGACACATAAATGTAACTCAATCAAGAACACACAGTATTTTACACTTCCTAAAATGTGGAAACTTTACATCCTTAACATTCAAAGCATGAATTTTTATAATTCTATTCTGATTTTTGGTGAAATTCTGAAAATTCAAAATCCCCCATGAAAAGGTGTTTTTGCACAGAATTTAATGTTGTTAGGCATGGCACTGTTGTTTTTGCGAAAAGTGTAACATTGTGCAGGAATTTGGACATTTTTATTTTATTTTGTGTTACACTTTTCTAACATATGGTAATATGTACTATATTCTGAAATACAAACTGATTTTGGAAACAGGCTTCAAAACATTTGTTTCTGGGAAAACTGAAAACTCCCTGCTTTTGCTGTGCCAAAAAAAAAAAAAAAAAGGATAAAGAAAAAGATATTTTTTTTTTCTAAAATGAAAAGCTCTTCTGCAGAACCTGTCAGGCTTAAGGGATCGGCACGTTCCCTCAGGGTATTTTCTACTAGCTCTAGTTGTTTGACTGCAAGGGGCTTGCTCAGCAGTTGCCCCTCTCCTTGATTTGAGCTTTAACTTCTGCCACAGTGTAAATACAGAATAATAATGAATAATAATCATAAGTGAAAAAAGAAAAAAGAAAGCCAGGAAAGCATGAGTTAGCTTTAGTGTAGACAGCAGCGTGCCTCCAATTCCCCGACGGTCAGGCTCTGTTTAGCACTTAGACTGCTTGCATACATATATATATATATATATATTTCTTGAGCTGACAAATATTTTTTATCAAGGATGAAGTTTAGGTGTGAATGAACATGAAGATAATGTGTGAGAGGTCTGGCTTGAGGGGCTGCTGATCCCTTCAAAACATTTTTAAAGTAGCTTAGATAAGTAGAGGTTGGGAATGGAACGTGACGCTGGGAGGAGAGAAGGCTTTGGCAGCCTCATCTTTAAGGAACAGCCAGTTAAATTTCAGTGTTGAATTAGGGGGGAACGAATGCTAATGAGAAAGAACAAACAAAGCCTGGCTGGTCTGCTAATGTCCCAGTTTATGTACTGCATCAGGGCTCTCTTCTTGCTTCTCCTCATCTTTCCAGCTCTATTGCTGCAGATGAGCATTTCTGTAGAGGTAGTGAGACCGCAGCACTACAACGTGGTGCCGCCAGACAGTGCTGCCTCTTGCAGCTATCCAATACTCTGTCATTGTGCCAGCTCTGCAAGAATTTCTGAGCTGTAAATTGATTTAAAAACAATGATAATGACCTGCTTGCATCAACTCAATCAAACTTCATTATAGAGGTAATAAAGGTATGTTAGAAACTGTCATAGATTTTCTTAATCACTCCCTTGGACTTCCAGTTCTTTGGTATTCTGACAGATTCTCAGCTGCTGAGCATGTGCCAATATCTGCACAGAGTGAGTGAGCAGAGGTACATCAGGAGAAGAAGGAAAAAGATTTCAAACTGGCTATTCAACAGGCTGCTTTCTAGACTGTGTGTGTGTGGTGGAAATAACAAGCCACCCAACAGCTGAAAACTGACTACAAAGTGTTATGCTACACATGCATGTGTATTTAAATGACCTGGAAAGCCATGCTAGAAGGACACATATACAGGCACCAGTAGAAGCATATTGATGTCAGGGAATGCTGACCTGACCCTAGTGCATGGCCCCTGCCCAGGCAACAGTGATGTATATACCTGTCATCCGACCTGGTGATGCTGCCACCTTCAGCTCTAAAAACATTCAGGAGCTTCTTCCATTTCTTACTTTAACTCTACCTTGGGTCACCTTTCCTTACTGTTGTTGTTTGTTTCCAGCAAACTGCCCAGCTTTACTTAGGTCCTAATGCTCACAGGGTTAGGAGAAGCTATGCTTTTCTTTTTGTCCCCAGACTGAGCTGCCTTTATTAGACTGGGCTGACAGTGGATGCTGCTGGTGGTATAGGAAATCTGGAAGTGAGAAGAGGGGGTCAAGAAACTGGGAGTGAATTTGTGATGGCACTCAAAGATATGAAGAAACGTGAATACAGAAAGGAACAAGAGGAAGGGAAGGAAGAATTTAGGTAAGAGAGGAGTAGATGAGAACAAGCAAAGAAGTCTACATGTGTTTAAGGAGAGTGTAGAGACATATGTCTTCCCAAGAAGAACAGAATGCTTATATGTGTCCAAAGATTAGTGCTGTATGGAGAAAGCTCAAGAAGACTTTCATGGCCTGGGTGGGAGTCTGAGGAAGGAGAGCCTGGCAAAACAACAGAATTAAGATGAGTTTCTATCTCTTTTACAGGCTCTTGATATGGTCCTTGACACATTCTTTAGTCTTCTCTTAATTTTCCCTCTTCTGATGTGCCTGTTTTATGAAGTTGTTGGGTCAAGAGGTATTCATCCAAGATTATGAGGCCCTAAAATGGCTTTGACTCATACACTTAGCATCAGAGGTAAGACCTTTCTGTCTGCATGTTCCTGTAGCAGCTGTTCAATATATAACTCCGTGGAGGAGCAGGACACAAAGGTGCATACGCCTTATGGCTAACAGGTCTGAATTTTAGACCAGGCATCAGAGGTTAGATGATCAGAATTAAAAATATCCAATTCTGAGATTGCAAGTCTGGCATTGCAATAACAGTAGGTAATTCATCCCTATTTCTATTTGTGGACAGACAGGGAAACAATACCTGTCTGAGTACACACAAGTTATGTATTCACATGAGTAAATTCAGTGGAAAGAGAGTTTGCAATTGTGAGTAGGTTTGGGGATGAGGCAGTAATGCATTTAGGAGAGGTTTAGAAAAAAAAAAATCTGCCAAGAAAGGACAGTGTGCCTGATGAAAGGCTGGAATCAGCATTTTGGTGGCTATGCAAAGGGAGTGTGTGAGAATTGTGGTGAAAGAGTAGATAAAATAGGAAAGAAGAGTGAAGCAGGAAAAGCAAGAACACAGGGAGCCAGAAAATACGAAGCATGAAAGAAAGAAAAGAGCTGGCTAAAGGGAGGGAGAAGTGCTGGAGAAGAAAGAAACAAACAAACAAAAATCAGGGAAGAAAGAAAGGAAGAAGGTAAGATAGGAAAAGAGAGAAGAGGAACAAAGGGTAAACACTTCTGCACTGGATAGAAAAAAGTATCTTCAGGAAAAAATAATTAAAAATGTATCTGGAAAGTTAAAAGGTGGCAGAGAGAAAAAGAACAGAATAGAATGAAGCAACAAAGAGAAAGAGGGAGACAAAGTACATGTAAATGAAGTTTTTAATTATGGTAAAGGATAGAGATATCTACAAGAAAAGAAAAAAAAACATATGGATGAAATATCAGCGACACTAATTTATGGAGGCCCCTTCAGGCTCAGATTTTTAATACCTCTTTTTTACTATTGACATTTTAAAGTTGAACACAGTTCTTCTCTCTTGGTTGTTCTGGGCATTTTTTTTCCTGTGACTATGTACATTATTGCTCCAATAAAACAGAATGATGTAATAGACATTTTTCATGTTTATATTTTTGTTTTTGCTCATTTTTTAACATTGTTTTCTCCTGACACTGATTCCCTTGTTAAAACAATCTTTTTATCTTTACTGACTGCAGCTTTCTGGATGACAACTTCTTTTTTATCTGGAGAATACTATTTCGCAGAACTGTTGGCACCTAGTCACTGTGCATTTGCTCTGCAACTCTCAGCACCACTTGCCATGCATACCTTTCAAAGAATGACATATCTTTCTAAGGGAACTGTGAGAATGAGAACTTACTTAGGCTACGTTTGCCATGAGTTTGTTCATGGACAATATGTTTTATGAATACTGTTGCAGTTTAATTTTACACACCTGATGCCTATGAATTAGATTTTGCCAGGCTGATGTGGAGTCATCAGTTCCCATTGCAGTCATTGATACTAGAACAATCTATGGGTTTGGACTCTTCATTAAAGAAACTGGATTACAGAAAACACCTGTCTCAGAAACAGATTTACTTAAATATGAATAGTAAATAATAATGAAAATCTGAAATTCCTGATAATTTATTGTTTGCTGTTTTGAAAAGCTTGGCATACTGTTTTGTATTGTAGCCTCCTCCACTTCCCCATTCTTGCTGGGGAAGATGATGTAATTAGGGAGGAAGGCAGGTGGACAATAGTTCTGCCTTCTACATCTGGATTGCAACACCCAGGAAAGTGTAGTTTTAAAAGGGGACTACAGGGATGCTGTATGGTTATATGCTATGATATTGCAAGCTCAGAATGCATGTGATATGTACTATGAAAAATTTCTGAAGTAAACTTTGCAAGAAAGGCATATAATGCAGGGATATTGAAGAGAACATTTGTCCCATCTCATTAACCGAATGTTTAATCTGGGATCATAACTGTGTGAGTTTTTAACATTGTAATTGAAGGAATGACCCCAACATGGGCACATGCACTTTAACAAACTTCAGTCTAGCCAGTGCTGAAGCAAATCTTACTGAAGATGTGGTGGCTCAGACCTCAGCACCAGATGGGTTCCTGGAAACTTTGTCCAGCCCTTAGTGAAGCTCATGTCACCTTGTCTTCACTGCATGGGACCTGTAAGTGACTACACATAGGAATGAAGGTGCAACTAGAAGTAAATATGAGGCAGGATATCTGAGTGACCTGGCCACTCACAGGGTGCATTTTTTTCTCACCCTCAGAGGCAGTGAAATGACACTAACAAGAAGTGCATGCCATGCGAATTAGGCTCTGCTTCTGCCTGAGCGCTAGAAGTCAGAGAGTGATGGGAAGAAACAGCCATGACCTCTGGGTCATGTAAGAAACTGGGCACTCAACTTCCATTCCTATTTTCACAAAAATGAGGCACCTTCGAGTCCAGTTGTGAAAAGTGCTAAGCTTAGTCTTATTCCATGACCTTCATACAGTGTAGAAGATGCTACTCACATGGCAGGGTCACCAAGGAGCTTCCACGGGAAGACCTTAGTTGTAAAAACTTTTGTCACCATTGTCAAACATCAGACACCACTTTATTAGGTGATGCTGCTGGAGTTTTCCTCCGTAGACTCAATACTTGAGCTAAATCCCCACAAACCAAGAGGAAAGAGCCCCTGGACTGCAGTGAGGTGTGGACCGGGCTTGCAAGAGCCCAGAAATCAGAGCCAGAAATCTTTCTGACTGAAGAGAAAGGACCAAAGGCATGGAGAGTAGATGGAAGGGAAGGGAAGAGGGCAGACCAGAGCCACTACATGCCCTCCAACCAACCTGCCCACAGTTCAGGTTTTGAAGCATTATCAGCCAAAAGAAAACCCTGGGAACTCTGGCAGAAGAAAGGTTTCAGGACTCCTTGTCAAACCACACTGAATGGGCGACATGTTTAGAAGGATATAATAATTTTCTCTATCTGTAGTCTTTTTGGTGTGGGATGGGTGAAAGATGGAAAATCAATAGGGAGAAAAATGAGTGTGTTAAACCTGTAGCAGATGGATGCTGTTTCTATTTAGGTAATGACGTAGTAGCTACAGTTAGATTTGCAAAAAAATGTGGACTTACTCTATTCTTTCAACTGCCCAGGGCGTTTTGTTACTATCACCATAGGGTAATCTCACACATCAAAGATACATGAAGTCTACAAAGGTCTGCAGAAGTCTTCTAGTTATGCATGTAACACAGATGACAACCTTGTAAGGCTGTATAGATCCCAGTAAGTTAAAGCAAAGGAATAACTCTTTTCCTGTGTTTAATGTTCTAACTACATAATTATGTTTCTATATAAAGGCAACAGTGGGTAAAAGGAAAAAATGAGTGGGTTGGTTCTTGGTTTTTTGTTTGTTTGTTTTTTACATATAGACATATAGACATATTTGTGTGTGTGTACACATGGATATAGAGAGAGTTCTATTACACTCAAGCCAGCCTGGCTAAACTGCTTGTCTGCCTCTGGGGTATTTTGTATTAAGCCTTGTATTCTTACCAGCCTCACAATGATCTCAGATAAGCAAACTGCACCTTTGTGAAAAGAATAGAAGAAAATCTATTGTTCTGATGTTTATCTATTTGCATATTTAGAAAGAAGTGTGATCTCATTCTCCATTCATTGCCCTGTTTTATTCTTCAGTTTATCTCTGAATACATTTTCTTTGACCATCTCTCAGATGCAGATACTTGAAGTAATCTTAATGAGTGGAAACCCACTGGTTATTATTAAAGCTGTTTAAGCAATGTAAGGTTTCATTTTATCGTGTAGGCTCCTCGTATTCTTAATTGTAATGATCTCATTCCCTAAAGTGTCTGTGCTTCCATTATTAACTCCTATTAATAACTTGTATTAATAATACACCATACAAGTCCCAGTCTGTGCTGAAACACTGCAAAACAAACCTCAGACAGGGAGGAAAATCTTCATGTTTTGTTTTAAAAAGAAGCAGAAATATTCCATTTAAAAGAAAGCCAAGGACAGTATTGTACCAGATTCTCTATTATGCCGATGCCTTATTGTTCTTGTCCTACCAAAAAGCACTCAACATGCTCTGAATAAACTCTGGAGAGGTCTTAACTTCAAAGGATGAGTGCATACTTATGGCATGGATTGTGAGTTAAGGTCGGATTGTCTCTGTGCATGCAGAGCTGGAGTTGGAACCCTGAATCTTTAGCTGGAAAGATTGCTCGTCTTCACAGCATTACATGGAGAACACAACAGAGCAGAACGAACTCACAGAGATGCAATAAGTAAACATGCCGTAAGGGTCTGAATCAGACTGTCACTGCCATGCTGTTGTAGGCAGAAGCACTGGTGCAGCAAGAGGCAGGACAGAGCTGGCACCCACCTCTCTGCAGCTGATGTTGAAGTGTCTTTCACTGCATATGTGAACCACTGTACGGTGCCACCTGCGTGGTGCTCCCAGAGGGGGTGGAAAAGAGAGGAGGGGAACAGGAAGGAGGGAGGCTGGGAGCAGCAACAAATTCACTGTGACCCAGCCATGCCTCAAGCCTCCACCAAGGTGTGTGTGGCCAGGCAGAAGGGGAAGTTTGAAGGGGCTTCTTCCTGCAGTCCCCAGAGCTGCACAGCCCCTCGGGGTAGCCTGGCTAGAGTGGGGACTGAGGCAGGGAAGAGGGACAGAGGTCAAGTGTCAGAGGGGCAAGGTAGCAGGAGGAAAACCATGCTTACATCCTCCTGGAGTGTTTGGACCACATCTTTTGCTTTACAAGGAAATAAATATATGTGTTTATCATTGGCCTTAAAATTAATGCTTTGCTCTTTTTCCCTATGGCAATTTTCCATTTCTCCTTACACTGAAAGCCAGCTGATGCCCCTTACAGGGAAGGTCGCCCTGCCATGCCCTGCAGAGCCTGGCTGGATGTGTCCTGCAGGGCACATTACTGGCACAGTGCCTCTGCCTCCACTTCTGGCAGGGAAGGGACCAGCGAAGCGCTGGAGTCTGTGCCTCGTGCAGAGATGATCTTCCTGCTAGATATTTCATCCAAACTCAGTCAGACTGGCTCCAGATCCCTGAACAGTCTGCATGAGTGAGGTGATGGACTCAGTTCAGTTTTGCTCAGCTCACCCTCCCACCAAAACCATGATTTGCTACCCCAGCCTTTTGGGAGAGGGGAGTATGCAAGCAAGGGGGTGCTCACTAGCTATAGTGGTGTCCCTGAGTAAGGCATTCCTCTACTGTATCAGTGGCTGCTTCTCCTGTCAGATCTTTTTCCCCGCCCTACATCTTTAGTGGCTTGCTTCCTCTTGCGGCTTTAATAAGAACAGAGGTTGAGAGAAACAGAAGTAAGTGATTGCACAGAAGGAACATCAGGTATCTGAATTGTCCCCATGTAGATAAATACCTCTCAGTAGATAGGGTCAAAATGTTTGGTGGAAGCAACATTGTGTTAGAAAATATCAGCTTGTTATAACTGGGACATTTTGCAGGACGTATTGATGATAATGATATTTCATTTTGAACAAAATAAAAAGTCATGAAGCAACCTCCTTACTTTCTGTAATGCAATGTTTTGGAAAGACTAAAGCTGATCAGCCTGGAACCCCTTGGTTCTGTTTTCACTTCAAATTTTATTTTAAAATGAGAAAGTATAAATGACAAATGTCAAAATAGAAAGTAACATTTTAATTAAAAACATTTGTAGGGCAAATTCTAAGATTGAACCTTCTGTTCTGATCTGAGATGGAAAGATTCAAAGTCCTGCTCTGTCTCTGAGAAAGAAATTCTGGCTGCTGCATAGCTCTGATAATATCCAGAGCTCAAGGAGAGCATTGATCCTGGATTCCTCGACCAGTTAAACTGCATTTGTGTGTGTGCGCGTGCGTGCGCGTGTGTTCTGCAGATGACTTCCATCCCTCTTTATCATAGCAGCTCCCAATATCAGCCAAAAATATCTGCACAAAAGCCTCTGTTATGTCTCCGGGCTTGAACAGGGGCCAATGTTACATATATGGAGAATAGTAACTCAGTATCTGAATGGCTATCTCTTGCATTATGCTGACATAGACTGAGCTGGATAAAATGCAGCGTGTAAACTGAAATTGAATGATCCATAAAGACTTAAATTATTCATTTGGGAGGTATGTTCTGAGTGTCGCTGAAACCCCAGGAGATCAGGTGAAAATAAATAAAAGCATTATCTCTTTTGTCATTGGCTTGTATCTTTGCTTACTGAACCTTGCGCTGGGCAGCCAGAAAGGTACTGCAAGGGGCAGAGGACTTGAATTTTCCGTAATGATGTTGCCCTGTGGCAGTGTTTGGTACAGGTGAAGTGTCTTTGAAAAGCAGCCTCAGAACAGGGCGTGTAAAATTTGTAGCAACTTGAAAGCTACACAGCGTTGCCTCTCGTGGCTAAAGAAATAAAGCTTCCTTTTAGCCTCTGCCACAACAATAGAGGTTCCAGATGCAGTTTTCTGTTACAGACAGGCAGCAATGGAGATATGTATTTTCTAAAAGCAACAGCCAGTTTTCATTCCGATATCCATACGTAATTCATTGGCTCCATATCGTCCTCATTTTAGGAATAATACAGCTGATAAGGGGACTGCTTATTCAGACCCCCTGTAATGCAAGGCAAAAAGGGTGCTGCCTTTCAGAACAAGATGTCAACTGAAATACTTAGACTACTCTAAAGTATGTGTATTAGTATTTTTTAAAACGGTAAAATTAGTATTTTTTAAAAACAGCTCTCTGGTGGTCACCAGTTACTTTCTACTGCCTGCAGTTCACACAGCAGGACAAAAAACGAAGTTGAAATAATCTGCTTGTTATTTTACTGATATTTACTGCCTTTCCTTATGACACAAACAAGTTCCCCATGGCATCTCTCTCATGCGATAGTGCAGCCTGGTCAACACGAAGCTGCCCTGAATGGCTGGGTACCCTTGCACCACAGGGTTTTGCATTGCATTGGGTGTCCTCAGACCTCCAACACTGTCCTTGCAGCTCCAGCAGGTTCTCCCTGCTGTAGCCCGGGCAGTGGGATATGGCTGGCAAAAAGGCAGGCAGAGCTCAGGCATTGCACTGGTGCATTAGCAACTACCGAATGTTAGAGCAGACTGTGCGGTATTTGGACCACGTGCTGGCTCCTGTTGTGTGATTCTGATCCCAATCCCCCTCTTGCTCAGCTAAGCCGTGGGATCCCAGGGAGCGCACACATCCCAGGTCCCACCAGCTGGGAGCCCGGCCAGGTAGACCAAGCAGAGGAGATGACTTTCCTCTGTGCTCCACACTGAGCAGGAAGAGCTGGATGAGGCAGGGCTGTCAGACACAGTGTTTCAAGCACGCCGTAGTGACAGGGATATTTTCTCTGCCATGGGATCAGGCGAGAGGCCCCGTTCCACCCACCAGTATCATTACTGAAACAATGGATGGCATATCTTGCATGCTATTGTCTGGATGGCAAATACACTTTGGGGGGTTAGGGGGGAGAGAATGAAAGGTGGGTGTGAAAAAGCTTAACTGCTATAATTGTATCCTATTAGTTTAAACATTTCTCTTTCTTTTCTGCACATCGATCCAGTCTTAAGGCAAGGGAGGGAGTAAGAAAGGTACTATTTTGGGCTGGTACTCTTCCTTTTCTTGCTTTGTGCTTTGTTTCTTGTTTTATTTATTTGTTTAACTGGCAATTAATATTTAGACTATCCAAGATTATGTGGAATTTTAATGAAACCAAATAATTAAATTCTTTTCTCCTCCTTTTAATTTCAACCAGTCCCTAGGAATCTCACCTCAACAAGCTAAACACTGAAATTTAAATGACAATTTCCCTGTTCGCAAAAGCAGTGATTTCTTATGTGATCCATGGCAATAGGACATAATTCTTGGGAGGGATAAGATCTTGTAGGTTAAGTTATCTGAGTCCCCAGGTACCATATGAATGTTATTATTCTGGGTAGGTTCCTCATCTTTTCTTTTTTTTTTTTTTTTTTTTTTTCATAATATTTCACTGAAGGCTTTGACATACATTCAGCAGCAGATTGAATAGTGGTAGGCAATACAATTTGCTATTTCTAGCTTTCTGCCTTGCCCCTTTCTTGGAAAATTCTGCCCCCATGGTATGGACTGTGTGTCCCCTCCGAAAACCCTGAAGTTTACAGCCAGGCTTATTAAAGTAATCTTAATCCAATTTGATTTGTGACAACAACCCATCCTGCAAAATGTCATGGTCAAGAGGCAACTCAAAAGCTACCCAGCCACCACAGCTGCAGGGGCAGAAGATTTCGGTAGATGATAGAGTGGACAACAAGAGATCACTTCAGCAGCAGAATTTTAATCTGACAGTGAATGTGTGGGAAGATCCTTAAAGCCTCCCAAAGAACAAACGTTAGAGGACAGTGAAAAGTTTTATATTTGTTCCTCTGTAATTGTAATGCTTCTTTCCCCCTTGTGCCCAACCAGGTTCTAGGTTTGATGAGAAAGATGGTGTTGAAAGCTTAAATCATATTCAGCTGTTTCTTGAATTTTCCAATAAGTTTCTGGTATGAAATCCAAAGCAGGGATAGAAGCATTGTCTGTCATATTTAGCTGCTGTGAAATTGTGTGACATTAAAGCGCAGGGAGGAAAACAAAATCTTGAAATCTTGATAATCCCTGCACTTTGTTGGCTACAGAAAAGCCAGGTTAATCCCAAAATATTGATGCTGTTTCTGGTGCTGACATGCCACCTGCTCTTCTTCATGCTAGATGTAACTGGATGTGAACTTTAAAACTCTTCATGTAGGTAATGCTTATTTGTGTCTTCAGACACTTTACCGTCATGTAAACTTTCTTTTCCTTTCCCTTGTAGGAACCCATTTGCTTTAGCGATGTTGTAACTAACACATTGGAGTAGACACCAGGGCTTGATGTGGGTTTTATTATTTTGGCTTAAAGAAAAAAAAAATTACTTCCTGAGAGCAGTTCTGCACCTTGCTTTAGAAAACATCTTCTTATCTTTGCAATTTTCAGTAGCAATAAAACAATTTATTTAATCTCCTTCTAGCAACCCACAACCCAATTTTCCTTTCTCATTATAAGTGTTTATGACAAACATGTCATCCAGGATTTTTCTGTGTATGGAGACATGAGTACACCTTCCTTAACTAATGGGTTTGCCTGTTTTATGCTAGATACATATTTAACACGTACATTTGTAATACAATTATTGATGTAATGGATTAAATAGAAGAACTACAAATCATACTTGAAATGAATTCTCAGTCACTGATAGTGCTAGAAGGATTCATGTACAGCAGGAGGAACTAGTACAACAAATAGAAAATGTAAACTGTGACAGTATTTCTTGCTTTACCAACATTATGGGAATAAGACTGTACCAAAAATAGACCAGTTCTGGAGCAGTATCAGAACACACTCTTTTAAAAACACATGCATACAAGTGTGTGCATAAGTGGTGTAAAAAGAACAGTTTTATGACTGCAGAGTCACTTTACCAGAAAGCCAGGAAATGTCAGAATTAAAACCTTGGAGAAGATAAATCCATCCCCTCCATTGTGTCTATGTATTATGACATAGTCATTAATGACATAGTCATATATAGATTTTTTTTTTCTAAAGGACCATTCCTCATTTAGCACACAGGATGGATGCTGCTCACTTAATCAGCAGTTATTCAGTCTCTTGTTTACTGCTCATTATAAAACGTAAAGCCCCAAGCCTTATTTACTGCACACTATTCAAATCCTTCTCTAAAGACAGAATTTTCAGTTGCCTCCTGGGCTTTTCTATTGAGCTCATCCCTGTGGTATCTGAGCACTTTGCAATGAATGCACTTCTTTATACAAGACCCTTGTGAGAATAAGGGATATTATTAGCCCTATTTTACAGATTCACAGACAAAATTTTGGGTTTCCAGTCTGAGGCACCTACGGCCAGATTTTTCCAGTGTGCTCAGCTTTATCAGTTTAAAGCAGAGTTCAGGTCCTATTGAGCTTGGTTGCAGCTGCGATACTCAGCATTTCAGCAAATCAGGCCCCAGGGTATGAAGTCAGATACCCAGAAAATAAAATGTGCAAAATTACTTTGTGCTTAGAGGAAGTTTGCTCTTTGCTGCTTCTGACTTCCTCTATTCCTTCTCCTTCACCCTGTCTCCCATCTCACACTGCCACCTTGTTCCCCCAGGGCTCCCCAGGGTTTCAGGGACTTGCAGCCAGGGCCTGTCCCACCACACCAGCCAGGAGCAGGGCAGGATGGAGGGCATGGGGTGCAACCCTGACCCCAAGCATCACACACCTCCCTGGGGACACGGAGGGGCCCAGGCTGGGCTATAGTGTCCAAAGTGTCCAACCACCTATGGATGGGTGTCAGGAACAGGACTGTTGAGGGGATCCAGGGTCTGGCACAGCTTTGGGATGGACAAGCACTGCAACAAGTCAACATACAGGGGGTGGGCTGTTGGAAGATGGTCAAACGAGGAATTTAGAAATATTTCCTGGGCAGGTAGCCATGGTGTTAGGGAAGTCGCAGTGCAGGTGGAGTTGATACTTCTGAGGGATGTCAAGTTAAATAAGAGGAGCTTCTGCTGCTACATTAAGAGTAAAAGGTTGAGCAAGGAAAATGTGGGACTGTTGCTAAATGGAACAGCTGATACAGTGACAACAGACAGGTAAGTCTGAGGTGCTCAATGTTCTCTTTGCTTCAATCTATACTAAGTCTCCCAGTCCTCTTGCTTAATGAAAGGGTTGAAAGTGGTAGAGAATGATCAGCAGTAGATAAGGAGAGAGTCAGGGTTGGCTTGCAAGGACTCAACCCACACAAGTTGAGGAGGTCATCAAGAAAACAGAGACAGGCTCTTGTCTGTGGTGTGTGGTGAGAGGATGGTAAGCTATAGGTACAGGTTGAAACAATAAAGGTTCAGCCTGCATATAAGGAAAGATTTTTTCCTGCTGAGAATGGCCAGGCAGTGGAGCTGGGTGCAAAGCAAGGATAAGAAGGCTCTATTATTTGGAGGTTTTCAAGAACTAACTGTATAAAGCCCTGATAAGCTTGGTCTGGCTTCTTGATTTACCCTGCTTTCAGCGGGAGGTTGGACTAGGGAACTCCCCAGGTCCCTTTCTCCCTGAATTATCATCTTGTCCTGCAGTTTCAGCTCTTCTCTTTTTTACAAGCACTTTTTCCTAAACAACAAGTCATCTAAGGTTTGGCTGTGTTCTTGCCGACATTTGAACCATGCTGCTTTCTCAGAAATGTAATTGCAAGAAATCTACCCGACTTTGGGCTGGCTCATGCACAGCAGGGCAGGAATCTGAGAAAAAAAAAATGCATTTACTGTGCACTTTTACCTGTGCATTTACTTAGATTTTCCCTACACATGAACCAAGAGATTCCTTTCTTCTCTTCTAATGGACTGCAATGATGTGAAAACTGGAGTTTTATTCATGGGGAGAGGACCACAGTTGTTTTGAAATACAGGGATGCTGGTGCTTTTCAAAGTTAGATTGGGAGAAAATGACAGACGAAGAAAATGAAAGAGAAGAAAATGGTGGGCTTTCTCTTAACTCCATTCTCATATTTCTACTACATAAAGGAAACCATTACCCAGCAATAACAGCAAAACATGAACACTGAGCACTTCCACCCAAATAGTAGCGGTTTCACACAACTACAAGCAATACAAGTAAGGCCTGGTACAGAGAAAAGCCTTATAATAGCTAATGCTCCAAGTCATGTAGAACAAGGATCTGTCAAGAAATGCTTTTGCACGTTGCTTTCCCTTTATAAAGATACAGAAAGCAGGAAATGAACTATTGGAAAGAATGACACATCTACACTGGCCTCAAGCATTGTTCTCTTGGGTGCACAGCCTGAAGCATCTGCCTCTTCTCCATAAATTTCTGCATATTCTCTTTTTGTGTGCAAAACTGTGGATTACATGAAAATAAGAAAAGTCCTCGAGCTTTTCTGTCTATAAACAGATTTCAGGAATTTCAAAGGTGATTGCCAATGAAGATCTAGTTTCAAGACTGCACAATACAAAAACATTGTATATGTGGAGAATTGTACCCTCTTATTTTGTTGTTCATTTTCTTTCAGCCCATAGAATAGTTTTCAGCTTATTTGAGGACAGACGACATTATTTTTGTTTAAGAGCAATTTAATTCAGTTTTATATACAGATGCAGATATATGCATGTATACACACACACGTACACAAACAACATTTTCAAATTAAACTAAAAGAAGCCACTTCTAACCTGAGGAAAGGAATACACACATGCACACAGACTTGCATTATTAACTAAGTCAATTTTAAACCCCGAGAGGCTTTGCATCCTTCACTAGGTGCAGTGGCATAAATATTATTTCCTTAGTTGCACTCTTGTTGGTGCCAGTGCCGAAATTCATATTAGGGAGTACTTCATTTCTAGAGTGGAGGTCTCTGCTGAAGCAGTGTCAATGCAGGAAGGCTGAAATCCTGCCACAGTGGCAGGAACCTGTACACCCTCTCTGCATCCCCTTCCTGGCAGGAAGCATCCTCCTCAATAAAAATTCTTAGAGTGAGCAAACAGGGTGCAATGCTCTCACTGTGCAAATATGTGCCAGTCAAATGAAAGTGTTGGGGCGTAGGTGGGGCTTACTAAACTTCGGCTGCCCAGAAAACAACAATAACAGTCAAGCTGTAGGCAATAAAATATTTTCCAACAGCTTCCGGTTTTAACATGTTCGTATCTGGTCGCAATGAGCAGTGCTGGTACCCTTCTAGCCCCATGCTGCCCACGGGTCATGAGCTGGGAAACCGCTTTGCACCCTGGCCCCCAGTTTCACACTGAGCCATACCCTGCAGCATGGCTGAAGTTCAATCAGGAGGTGAATGTCTGTGTAGATGTAGGTACAGCAGGCTTAATCCCCGGAACTTTAATTTCCTTCACTTTTACAGGCTGGCAAAAGGAAAAGGTAACTTTTTCTTTTTTTTTTTTGAAAAAGGGAATGAATCCTGTGGCTGTAGGGGATGGGCTTCATTGAAGTAACTTTCTATTTACTATCGAAAAAAGAGAGCTTTAGGTTTATTGGAATCAGTCTGTGAAATAGCACAGAAAAAGCAGGTCATCCTCCTATCTCTCATTTCCTCTGCCTCTTTCCTACCCCTTTACACGATTCGAGGGGGACTTTTTGACATCTGCTCTTCAATTTGGGGCTGTTCTCGACACTAATTTTTAGTTTCACTGGGAGCATTTGAACTCTTGAATGGCGCTTCTCTTATCATCACCACACCAAGTAGTTATTACTACAAAAGAGGTGAGAGATAGAGAGAGGTGCTTGATACTTCCCAGCTGAGGAAACTGCTGCTACTAACCTGCTTTTTTGCAGAAGAGTGAGTCATGCATTAGGGTTGAAATGAGATTTATTTATCTGAGCTAGAAGAAATAAATAAAAATTGAGAACAAACAAACAGTAGTCACTGACAGTCAGTTGGTACCTAATGAATCATATTCTTGGGTTAGCAAAGGTTCAGATGTTTACTGAGTAATTTTTTCCTAAGTGTAGTTGCTCTTGGAGACTTCTGTGCTGGTACTAATACTGTGATTATAACACTCTTTATCTCTTAACCCTCTTTGCTTCCTGCTAGGTAATTTTGCTTCTTTAGAGAAATCAAAGGAAAATATATCTTTTTATGACAGGAAGGAAGCATCGTGTGTGCATTGAAAGTCTGTCAATGACATGCGGCTTGCTGAAATTTTTGTCTCATAACCAGCTTATGATTTGGGTGGGACACATTCATGGATGGCAGACCCTGCTGGTGACTTGGTCCTGACAATTATCCCGATTTTCAGTTGCTAAACTGCACTAAAAAGATGAAGACATATACAGAATACTTCTCTGCTACAACTTTGCTGTGCTGTCGGTTGCTCTGCTTGGCCCAAGACTGCTACACAAGGGCTGGGGCTGGTGTGGGGTGACACTGTGAAGATGAAGGTGCTGGAAAGTCTTCTGTCTCTGTGCTCAGATAAAGCCCATGCTGGGGAAGAAAAGGAAAAAGCTCTGTTTAGGAAATTGTTGTTTCTTTAAATGGGAGATAAAAATCTGGGGAAATGTTTTAGGTAGAGGCTGTTCAGTGAAGGGAAGAAAGACTCACGGTAGTTTTCAGCGTTAATCTTGTTCTCCTTTTTCTAACAAAGTTCTTTGTTCGGTTCAGAAGAAAAGATGAATAAGAAGGGGCAGGATGGAAGTATAGAAAGCAATGAATGCTGGAGAAAAGGTAAATCAGTTATGCCTACTTACTGTAGTACAAACATGTAAGATAATAGGATATTGGGAATGTGTCTGTCAAAGCAAAGGAGCCAGGGAGAAAGGGCAAATACAAGTGCGAGTTACCTATTTTCTGAGTTCAATGTCCAAAGCAGGCATTCATGAACAAGCCTAGACTGTTATTTTTAAGGTCTGCAATACAGTTGTTGAATTCCACATTGATTCCAGGGCAGAGGTGACTGAGATTTGTAAAGGTACAAAAGTGCACTGTCTCAAGGTGACAAATCAGTTGTCTAGATCCATTCAAAGCCCATACATGCTACAAAAGCAAAGAGGATATGAGTGATGTCTTTGTAACCTGGTAATCCAAGGCCAGCTCTGGCAGTGCACAGGAAAGTCCCTGGGCCTTAGCTTGGTGAGAAGCGTGTTATTCAAGGGGGCTGCTGTGGAAGATGGAAACCCACTCTGTGCAGCCCACAGTCCCGTGGGTCTGCACAAAACTCTGTTCTTGGGTGGAAAAGAAAAAGGTGCCTAACTGTGCAAGAGGGAGGGAAGGAAAATGAGCATCAAGACTGCTTACCTGGGCTTGGGCTCCATGTGTCCCACTTAATGTGTCAATATAGCCCTCACGAGGTGCAGCCCACAGCTTCCCCAAAGTCCTTGTCCAGCTTGGCAATGGCGGGTGACAAAGTGCACAGGGCTGGTTGGGAGTTACTTCTCCTGCAGACACTTGGTCAGCAGGAAAGTGTGTGAGGTGCTGCCCAGAGGGCCTAAAGGGAGTAAGAGTTTATGGAGATGACATTTCAGTTTATGGGAAGCATTAGGAATGGTATTATGCAATCACTTCTGGACATTATCTTAAAGGCTTCTGGACTCCTACTAAGTGTAGAAAAATACATTGTTAGAAGTACAGCTGTGGCATTTAAGCTATTTCACTGCTGAAAAAGAGTGGAAAACAGATCAACACAGACATTGTTTTTTGTAAACCTTGACCCAAGCTTATAGGATGTTCTTGAAATGGACACACACAGATGCGAAAGAGCACAGAAATGATGCTACTTGGCAGCTTTGATTGGAATAAATCACAATTGGTAGCGTACCCTCTCGTAAGACAATCTTCCCTCCTTTTGCTTCGAAACCCTTCTGTTACTTGTGAGTCATCAGAGGGCAGTAGAATTACTTTGGTGTAAAGTTATTTACTTGCAGACTTCTGGTAGGCTGTAGTGAATTATAGTTACTGAACGAGCTTTTATCTAAGGTTCCTGCAACTGAGCAATTAACTTTCTGACTCTTACACTAAAGCAATTCATGTAAACAGATTGTGGTTATGAAGGAAAACACTTAACAAGTCATAAATTGTGAATCAGTTGTTGATTTGTCCTTTTTTTTTGTTTCTTTTATTTTCTGAACAAAACATAAATTTTCTGCCTGTAGTGGGGTGTGTATTTTTTTTTCCAGAATAGTGAAATTTGCACGTCTTTGGGATATAGAAGAATCTCCTTAAAGAGTCATGGCTCCCAGCAGTTTACCATGTAGGGCAAGAGGATTCCTCTAAGGAACAGGCATTTGGGGAATTGTTATAAACAAGATGCCATCCCTTACGACGGAGAGTGAATTTGTAAATTTATAAGCAGGGAAAGATTACTTTGCATTTACCATGAATGAGAAGATGTGGCCATGTAGCTAATGTGAGGTAGTTCAGGCTATATAAATTGATCTCCTTATTTATCCTTCCTAATTCCATGAGTAGCCAAGCCTACAAGATAAGTAACACAGCTTCTTTGCATGATGATACTTTTATTCCTTCGTGCTTGCTTTGCAGAGCTCGGCAACGTTGCCCTATAAAGAATCATTAGTATGATAGGAGTTGCCCCCATTTAATAGATGGACAGTGTCAGACTCTCTACAAAATCAGGCCTTGCTATATGTAGACATCTTTGACTCACAGCTGCAGGATGGAGATGATAACTTTAGGAGAATAATGATTTTCCTATCTCTTTCCTTTAAGACTAGTCCTTGTACCTTCCCTGAAAGATACTGCACTATGAAGCTTATGGAGCAGAACATGATAAGAAAGGACTTCTCTGACTCCTTCAACTGCTTAATAATTAACTGTATGACCTCTGTTTAGAAGTAAAGCCAAGCTAATTAATGCATACTTCAATTGAGTATATCACCTATAACATGACTGTGATGTATAATGTAAATTTAGGAAATATAAGGATTGAGTGTGGATAAAATGTTCCATATACACCATGACAAGTATTATAAAAGCACTTTTTTGCAAATGTCTTCTATCATTCATTTTATGGCACTTTGCATCACTATGTAATTATGTATAATTGCTTGTAAAAACACTTAGACTTCTGGCCCCTTGTGGTGCAACTTAGTGAGAGAGAAAAGAAAGGGTCAGTGTTCAAATAAGGTATGACATTTTGTTGCACTAGTACAGCATGTTCCTTGGAAGTGGAAATATTTCTGTAACACCTCCCACAGGAGGGCTGAGTGTGGTGGTCTACATCGTATGTAATTTTAACCCAAACTTGAAATATTTTCTGCCGCCCACTGCTTTTGCATCATCATTAGCTTGCTATCTGAAAAAAAAAATGCTTCTGATCAATTAGAACTCAGAAATGTCTGCTGGCAAGTTTCTGAAAGTGATTTTAAAACATCTTCACAGTAGCCATGTGAATCAAATGAGTGTGGTTATCTCCATTTTCAAGGTAGAGGTATGGAGGAAAACGCGGCGTTAGGCTCCTCTGTATGCAAGGTTTTAGCAGAACTGAAGATGGTCTGATGTTCTTTCATCCTGCTGTGATGGATTAGACCAACAGGTACGTGCTTAACCTCCCTGGCAAGTTTGTCTGTTGTTTTAACAGCAGGCTGGGCTTTTTCACTTTAGGTACGCTTACATGCACAGAATTGATTCTGTGATGGTTGGTCTTTCAGCAAGTAACTGGAACCTTCATGTAAGAAGAGAAGATAGAGTCCTTTTTCTTTATGAATCTTTTCACAGGCGTGGACTATCTTGGTAGTTAGCTTTGTTATTTCACAGTTGTGGAACGTGTCATGATGTCTGAATAACTGCAATTACTGCTCACCTTGTTCTCTGTGCTTTGATTAAAATGCTTTTAGGTATTTTGCAAAATCCTAAGATAAAGACTGATATGCAAACAACATCCCTGAGGTAAATGGCAGTAAATGTTCTGTATGACATGCTTTGTTTGTGAGGTGCTCAGATAACACCGTGATTAGTGCCTGGGTAGACAGATGGGTTTTGAATGTTTTTCTCTGATCCTTTACACAGTTAGATCTTATATTTTTAGAATTGATTTGAGATCAGGTAGGACTATTCAAGCACTAAAGGTTTGAGAGAGGTTGTACTGTTCTAGTGTCACAAAGGCAGGTAAAATGCAGAAGAACAGTGAGGGCTAAACTGAATTTACCATGACAAATAGCAAATTGCTTATGAGTCTAGATCATATATGGAATGAAAATGCACTGTTTGGGCTGAAAAAGAACATTCAATTTGTCCTTCTTCAGTCAATCTCTAATAGAAGCAAGAGTTTATCTGTGGGAATTCCTGGACAATTGGTTGTGTGGCAGGAAGGCTTTCTGCTTCCATGTGAGTAAGGTGGATCTGAGGTTGCTGCTTTCCTTTTGCAGATCCAGTCTAACAGTGAAGATCTAGGAAGGAGTCCCCCTAGGATGGCAGATTTAGAGCTTTCATTATAGGGACATTTCTCAGAATGAAGAAGGAAAATCAGAAAATCAGTGCAGGAGAAGAATAAGGAACAGCATAAAATTAACTCAGATACTTCAGCTTTATTGATAATATGGGCAGAGGGTGTAATAAAGATAGTTGGCTCCTCTGTCTATTCAGTTTGGTTACATAGCTTGCCATAGTACATTCTCCCATGCTTTTATCTTTGTGATGTAACTCAATAAAAATGTATTGTGGCTTTGTTCATTCCTAGGATATGGTTGAACTGAATATTTAAAGGTGTCTGTTTCCAGGGAGCTTTCACCATTTTCACTGTTGGCTTTCACCATTATCATCATCAAGAGACACTGGATTTGCCTCTTGAATCATCAGGTGTCACAAGTCATGGTGACCCTGACACCATGCATGGAAACCCTCCTGATAACTGCAGAAAGGGAAGGTGGAAGTCAACACTAATATTGTCAAGCCTGACTTCTGTCCAAGTTGTGAATCTACATTCTAAAATTAAAGTAACTGTGTAAATATGGAAATTGTTTCAATGCCAAATCTTCATTGCTGATGTCACTCCTGAGCATGCCATTCAGGTCAGAATCACAGTGAGATATAGCTGGATCTCAGATTTAACTTACTTGCCTTTCTTCTTTATCCAGTTTTGGAAGGTATCTCTACAAGTAGTGTTTCTGTCGTAAATTTGGGTTCTCCTTTGGAGTGACATACCAAAATGAGGAAACCACCTCTTAAGTTGTTTCTGATTAATGCTCACTTTACTCTCCAGATTATCAATAGTTGCCTATTACACTCCAGTGTTTCACTTCCTTGTCCCCAAAGAAGAGTAGCCTCTAAATTTGTGTTTGCAAGCCCGAATCTGAAATCCATGACAAGATACTTTCTCCAAAAGGCAGTTGCTGGCCCTTGTCTGTCTTAATTCAGTTTTGTAGGAGCAGCGTCATGTTGCATGTGTTGAATTTCAGGCAGTTGAGACAGATGTCTAATGTAGTTGACCTGTCTACATAAGCCTTCTGAACAATCAATAGAGGCAGAAAGGCTTTTGCAGTAGAACATGAAGTTTGGGTCACCTCCTGAAGGTCTTGTCTTTTTGGGTTAGCTATGTTGAAGCTTATGGACACCGACTCTTCAGGTGAGCACCAGAGTACCCCAACTTCGCCACTCTACTCCAGACCCATGCTTCTCCTAAGACTTTCATTCCAGTTATTTGACCTTTTTCCTTTTTTTTAATTTATATATATATTTTACCCAACCTTTTCTAACATTTTTGTCAAAGGGAAAAACAAGCTGTGGTAGTTCCAAAATACTGACATACAATATTTCCATTTTTCTGTATTTCCATCTATTCTTCTGGCCAAAAATTATTTGCTGTATTTGATCCAGATTTGTGAAGGGCTCTTGTTGCCTTGGAACAGTGTTTTCTAGCAAAGAAACCATTCCGCTGGAAAAATATTCAAGGTTAAAGCCAGATATATATTAAAGTAGATAGCTTCTGTTTTTCCTGTAGTCTTTGGATAAACACAAATTTCAGTCTTACAGGCTGTTAACCTGGCATATTTCACCAGTTTGCAATTCAGAGAGCATATGAGTAACATTTCAGATAAATAGAGGAGTATCTTCCCCCTTTTAGGATGCTGACTCTACCTTCCTCAATCTCCTTCTGCTGATCTCCTCTGGGGGAAGAGAATTGAGTATACTAATGACAAAAAGGCAAATGTTCAAACTCCCTCAAGGAGCACTTAAAAAGCTGCTTCATCACAACAGTGTGACATGGACATGAATAGAGGATTGTTCTCTTACTTCAGATTCCAAGCAGCCATCGACTTTATTGCATATTTTCACCTATGTGAGTTACAAATTAATGACAAATATGTTTGAAAGCTAGTCATTACCTCAATCAGTCAATTATTCAAAGGATGTATCAGTGTGATTAGTTGTTCTCGTTTAATTATAGGAACAATAATTAGCTAATAAGGGAGTCCCATCATTCATATAATACTGATTTTCATTGTTTTAGAGACAATAATTAAAAAAGTCCCTTGAATCTATATATTGAGAAAATACCCTAGATTACTTTTAAAACAACTTTATGAAGTTGCAGGAAGGGCTTTACGCTCTTCTAACTTTTCTGGCCAACCTTATGCTTCTTCCATCTTCTCAACAGTAAATCCAGTTGAAAATTAATTAACGTATCTTGAAATGTAGTCTTTGTAGTGGATTGCCTTCAGAAAGTTGAGTGTCACACAGATGATTAGACAACTTGCTCTATTTAATTACCTTGTCCCTGGACAAATATAAAATGATGCCAAATGCTGGCAAAGAAAAATGGATGTGTAAAAGATTATATCCTGTTCCTATAAAGACAAAATCTTCTCTGAAATTTCAGATGCAAAACCATGGGATTTCATGCATCTCTCTAAAATTAGCACTGGAGGAACAGACGTTTTGTTTAAACAAGATTCTGTCTGTATATTCCTTATATTTGTGTTTCCTTCTTAGGACCTTCTGCCCCAACTTGTTACACCTTTACAGCTCAGTCAGTTTCCTGAGTCCTAAATACAAAGTGAAAAGACCCACATCTTCATGAGTCAAGAGGCACCTAACTCACAGTGACACCCCAAAATGCATTTGCGAGTCCAGCCCAGCACATCTGGCTCACACATACATGGTCAAACCAAGGACAATAACCTAGCATTTGATGCTGAAGCCACTCGATGCACTTCCTGTGCCAATGACCAGTGAGGACAAAACAGGTCTGAAAGAAGCTAAGAACTTTCCAACAGCTAAGAGGCTGACTGTAAGGCTAAGAGGTCCTTACTTGTGGTTAAAAAGAGCTATTCCATATTTTCCCATATCCACAAGCCATGCTAATCATGTTTAGCTGGCACAGGCAGCTAAACCACAAAAAACTAACCTTACAAAACCATGCAGAGTGAGAGGAGCATGGTCCTCCAGCAACACAGGGCAGTGGGATCATTGCTTTCAGCTGCTGCAAGCTGCTCTTTCTGCTTGCCCCATCACCCGTCTGTACTGTAAACACAGGCTATTTCTCCTCTTATATAGTGGCTGAAAACTCTTCAGCCACTCTATGTAAGATATGAAACTTGCATTTCAATTCTCCTCCTACCACTATCTTGTAATCAAAAGTGACCTTGGAGGGTCATCTTCATAGCCACACGTGGACTTCTCCCAACTCCCCTACCTAGTGAATGCCCTAAGTGTTTCTATCCCATGCTGGAGACAAGGTTTTTAAAGACTCCCCCTTCTCTCCAGCTCTCCTGACATTTTTAAAAGCATATGATTATCCCAGGCTTTTGGTTTTAATCTTTTTCATTTTCATTTTACCTCTGTTTTTACCCTGAAATTCTCTCATGATTCCTGCTCTAGTTCTAACTGTCCCAGGAAGCGATTGCATCAACAATACACCTAATTTAATTATTTAAAACTAAAAATAAAAATAAAAAATAAAAGATTGATAAAGCCCTGTGAGATCTCAGACGACAACGATCATCTTTAACTTCACATAGTGTAGTGGTCAAAGCGTTTAAACAGAAACCAGGACAATTTGCATCTGACAAAAATTCCCTCAGAAAATCATGTAAGCTCTGTATTGCAGCCTCTATATGCGATATAGGATTTATACCTGATAAGGTGGTGCAAGACATCTATATATTGTATTCAGTATTTTTTAGCTCTCTATTTCCTTATCATAGCCCCTGAATACTAGTCACATAACTTGGACTCACATTTTCAGTGAGCTCCCTTGCGTGCTTTTCACCTTTCATTATTTGTTTTACTTTGTTGTACTGGATAAATAAAAGAAAAGTTGGAGGAATGCAGAAATCCTGTTGTATTGAACTTTTGGTACCTAGTTCCATTAATGTTCTAATCATCAAAAACATAGTTTACATGTAGCTTTTGGACTGATTTTAAAGAGCTCTTTTCTAAATAGTGAGAGGAGTAAGAGCCCTTGAACATTCAAACTGATGTTCTTCAGTGCATAGATCAAACCATGACATTGCACCAGTTTCTTTGCAAAAATGTTTAAAGGTCTGCAAGTTCCGTCTGCATATAACACTGTAGAAAAGTGAGCATTTTAAGACTGATTTATGTGAGCTCTTTGATAATTTTCTTTGGACATATGTGACACTCCCTCGCCAAATAATACCACTCTTGATTTCCCATTATTGCTGTTGTTTCATTGCAAGACAGCTGCAGAGCCCTTTCCTGTATCCAGTATTGAAAAACATCCCACTCCCCATGATGCAACTTCACTTGATAACCTGATAGTTATTTTGTCTTTTCCTTGCCCCTGCTGCCTTCCTTCTAGTTCAATCTGGACAGCTTCCGACTCATACCTCAAGCCTCACCCTCTCTTTGTTGTGAATATTTTTCCCCTTCTTTTCTATTTTTTTTTTTCTGCTCCATCTCAAGCGGTAGCCACAAAAGGAGGCAGGGAGGCAGATATTACTTGAAGGCAGGCATTACTGCTGCCAAAGGGAGAAGGTAAAATAGATGTCACTTCTGAAGAGAGAGAGTGAGATAGACGGCATGAGTGGATGCCTCACCATTGCTGGGACTTGGCAAACAGAGAGGTGAAGAGCAAAATGAAAAACTGTGGCAGCCGCAACAACTATGGAAAAAAAGCTACAGCAACAGGAGGGAAAAATACTAAATTAATTTTTATGAAAGCTGATGAACTTGGGATATAGACAAATTGGGGTGGTCACAGCCAAATACACACAGCCTTGGGAAGTGTGGACATAGCTAATTTCACAAGTACAGAGTGCTGGCAGGGAGGTATTGATGCTCTGCAGGGCAATGTGAGCCTGCAGGTATTTTAAGGAACTGAGCCAGTCAAATTTGAACTCTCATATGGGCACCATTGCTTATAGAAGACATCCAGTAGCTAGTTGTCACCTATCTATACTTAAAAATCTGTGAGATGCTGAATCTTACAGCACCTGAGAGTTGAGATCTGTGCTGGAAAGACATGTCCAGCTGTGGGATAAAGGAAAGTCCAAGGGGAATACACTGTGAAAGGGGATTGCCAGTAGTGAGGGGGCAAAAAGGTAAGGAGAGAAAGAAACAGCATATTTGGGTGAAGAAATGCTCAAACTGATAGTGTTAGTGAATCAGAGAGTTTTGAAATTACAGTATATTTTCAGCTCCCTGGGATTGCTCTTGCATAGGCACAGTGTCCTGGCAGACACTGGTGCTACTAACTAATTCTGCCATTCTTTGCCAGTTTTTGAAAATTTCATGCATGTACAACTAAATAAATAAATTGGTTCTTTTTCTTGAAAGTCATATGACTTTCTTATGCTGGAAAATATAAATAATACAAGTGACATTAGATCAATGTGATTCAGTTATTTTGTGTAATCTTGAATTTAACCTCATTGGCAAGAACTTGGAGAGACATTCTGATTTTTTTATTATTATTATTTTTTTTCTTCTTGCGCTCAGTTTCATTATAATGGACACCAGGAAGCATTAATTTTGCCCCTTTCTCCCAACAGCTATAGCAAAACACCTGTAAGTTATTTTAAATGCATTTCTTGGGTTTTATCAGAAGTGCCTCCTGTCTTCTTTTGATGCATGTACAATTATATACAAAAACCCACACAGTTAGTATGGACTAGACAGATACTTGCAATATAATCTTCCTGTGTAAAAAATTATCCGTAAATCTGATCCTTCTTGAACATTAGAACAGTCTCTTTGATAAACGGAAAAGAAAATAAAGAAAACACATGAGCCCAGAAACTGAAAAAATAAAACTCTGGCATGCTGAAAGAAGGAGGGGTGAGGAAAAAGCAAGTCTAAAACCTCTCTCCTGAAATCTCCCCTAACTGGCAAATCCCTTCCGTATCACAACAGTACTGCAGCACCATGAGGAGACAGACTCTCCCTTAAGCAGTCAGTATCCAAACAGTTCTGTGTATTTCGGGCCAAAGCAAATACTTAATTTTGCTAGAAAACTACTCAAACCCCAGAACATTTCATGGTAAGCACACGTAATCTGCCTCCTCTGCACAAGGAGACAGGAAGCAAACAGAGGGAAATTTTAGCATTTGCCAGGGAAGAGCTGTATAAAATGCAGAAGATAATCAATGTACAGGGTTGGTCCAACAGAAAATTTTCTACTCACATAGACAGATGGATGTGGTGCAAGTGCTCCTGCTCCCTGCTGGCTGTGACCTAGTGGATAGCAGAGAAGCAGTGCTCCTCCACATCTTTACAGTGTGGGCTTGCACAGCAAGGGACATGCTAGGGCTCTCAGCTGAGAGATCGGGGACAACTGTTGCTATTTCATTCCCAATTTCCAGCATTTCCTCAGATTTAATTCATCTTTGCATGGCAAGACAAATGCCTACTTTCCAAACATGGGACATTTCCTGTGCTGAAGCTTGTCCTGAAGAATTTTAGCAAACTCTGTGAGTGCAGGACACCTTTGGGACCCACTCAACATCATTCATGTGTTTCCATGCTGTTTAATTTACTGCTGTTATCTATGTGTTTTAGTCATCCTGGAAATATTTCTGTGTCTTGATAAATTTTTGTGGTTGTGATAATTAATACCTGCTGGATAAAAGGCGTATACATAAAGTGCTAGAAAATGTTATATGTTTTTGTGTAGGTAGCTGCATGTAGATGCAACCACAGGCATTCAATAATCATAAAAAGAGTATGAATGTTGAATTCAGACCCAATGTACCTATTGAGCAAAATGCCAACAGCAGCTATGTATTGTAAAAATCGGGGGCATGTTGCAAGATTATATACAGAGCACACAAGTAAATGACTTGCTTAGATTATGTTATTATTGCTGGTGAGAGTAGCTCACATAATTGTTCTGTCAAGTAAGTTTTTTACATCACCAGTTAGAAAAATGTGGGGAAACCTGTTAACCCCACTTGTTTGACCTGTTCCTGTCAGAACTATCTTTAGTTTGAGCTTCAGAAGCAACAAACCACATATAATCTACGCCCCCTTTCTAACATTATTATCCCCCCTGCTGTTTTAATTTATGTGTTTAATTTTGGTTTTCTGGGTGCAATATGGCTAATTGCTTGAGAACTGTGCAACCTTACAAGTGAAATTTTGCTTTTATAATTTGTAGCACATCAAGTGTAATAATGTACATTTAATTTCTCAAAAAGATAATTATGCTAATAGAATTATTTGAATAAAAATTCACACTTTATTCAGGATAATGTCCTCTACCTCTTAATTTATACTAATGTAGGTCTGTATGGAATTTTTAATAAGCTACTTCAACCCAGGGCCAGGAACGGCTGGACTGAAGAAAAGGACTGACAGGACTGAAATGGGATTAAAAAGCTTCAGAAGGCTTTGTAGCAAAAGCTTTCAGAAGTGATGCAGGTACTGGGTTTGGATAGGTGCGAGAAGATGATGTACCCAGCCCTGGACACGTGGGCGGATGTGGTCTTGCTATGTTTAGCTTATAAAGGCAAAATAAGGAAGGGAAAAAAGAATTTGCAGTTGAGCAACTGCATTGCATGCAAGATGCAAGCCTTCACGCAGGCAGCCCATCACCTCCCCAAACTGTGTGGCACCTAATGAGGGCCAGCGCCTTGTGAGACTGACTCTTGTTGAGCAGAGACCCTCAGGGGCAGGGAACCCAGCCTCTTCCAGCAGCCTCAAAAGGCATCTGGGTGGAAAGGAGAGGAACAGCACCTCCCTCAAGCCCCAGGGAGATGCAATTTATTTTTAAGGCCATTCATTAGGCACCAGTTAAGCGTGAGGGCTTGGAATGGGCTCGAGAGAAATAAGGCACCGCAGGTACTTGCTGCCCAAGTGGCCTCTTTGCCAGAAAAACTCTATTTCAGGATTTGAGCAGCATCCACAGGAACATTTTTGAAGGATAATTAAGCTTTTGGAGCTGGGAGGGGCTGTGCCAAGGCCAGGCTGTCCAGGAGGCTGCAAAACTGGCCCAGCACAGGCCAGTGTCTCATATTGCTATTGCCATACAGGGGCGATGCACATTTGGGCCATTTCATGCTCCCAGGTCCTTGGCACGCAGCTGAAGTATCCCGAGAGGTGCATCAGGGCCTTTGCTTTTCAAGGATGGTCACCAGATTGTTTTTCCTGGAGATGTTAGGCTCCTTGCTGTGTAGGGAAACTCTTCACTTGCAGTTGGGAAAGGCATGCCTTCAGCTAACCCCTCCTTGCCTTCAACTTATAGGAGCCCTCTGCAAGTGAAGTGTTAAAGCAGTGCCTCACTGAGTTTTCTCTATTTTATTCTGGAAGAAATCAATTATCTCTGTGGCCAGGTTTAAAAACGTGTGATATCCCTCTCCCCAGGTGAAACTTCCCTCCCCTGCTTCTTGCACACCTTGCTTAATGAAAGACTGTCTGATACAATCTTACGAGCACTAAAGCACACTGAAATCTCAAGCAGCATTATACAGCTATTGTTTTTAAAATTGCACCGCCTTGCACTTGCAACATTGATTATTGCATTTGTAGTAATTCCCTAGATTTGGAATGAGATAACTATTGTAAATCCCTTGTGAATTGCTTAAACAGCGAAGTATGATGAATGGAAGTTTCCAAAGGTGGTGACTTTTGTATTAGGTTAATATAAAAGACCATGATTAATGCCTAGACTGTCAGTTCATATTTTCTGCCTTAATTATTTCAGGACTTTTTTTTTTTTTTAATGCTATAAGTGTATTTATAGGTGATAAAAAAGCAGGATTGACAGCCTAAGAGCTTGAGAAACTATCCATGGAAAGGGCATGTACAAGCAGTGGGTTTTTCAAAACTCCTCTGTGTTTCTTCCCCTTACCAATGTGTGTGCCTTCATTCTTGCTCTGAACTAAGTTATCTGCAGGGCTGGTGATTTCAAGGTCACAAATAAGGAGACACTTTTTGCAGTGTTTCTGTAATGTTGAGATCTATTTGCTAGAAAAGAGGGGGGACTGAGGTCAAGCCTATTCATTTCACAAACACTGGCCAACATTAATATCTGAATACTTTCTTGATATCCCCTTTTAGGTACGGGAAATAGCTTTAATATCTCGGATACCACATTGTGGTAGCAATTGCCTTTTAATGGTGATCCCTGCAGGACATCAATCCCTAACTAGTGTTACTTTTTACCGAAGCTGAGGTGGTTTCAAACAGAAATTCATAGGTAAAAGATTCCTTGTCATATGACTAATTTATTGAATTGTATGGTTCCACTTAATTTTGGAAATTCCTTGGGCCATCGACCACCACTGATTTTTAGGTAGAACTCTTCACTGATTTGATTGGGGAGTACTTAAAAAAATGGTTGGATAATATGTCCTCATACTTCTATGGAGTTGAGTAACTTAATGCTATCAGAACATTTTCATTATTATTTCTGAGACTTGCTCTTTTTTTTTTTTTTGGTTTTGTTTTCCTTTAGTAGCCTTAAACACAAAGTGCCTTATAACTGGGGAAGTGAGAACAAGATTGTATGAAATAAAAATGGCTAAGGATCTTTACTGAAAACACATATTGAGGCTATTTTTACTTTCATTGCTGAGTTTTGCAGAATAAACAGATTACAATAAACAGAATACAGAGAGGTGATAACATTATTATTATTATTTATGCAGTACTATAAATGTGCATTCTGCTTAACAGACAAATAAAAGACTTCTCAGGAGATCACTTCAAGTTCAACTTCAGCATAAAGTACAACTTTCTCTTGAACATTTCCTTTTTTTCTTAGTCACAAGGAACAAATGTTTCAGATTTGAGTGCATTAAACTGAGGAATAGAAATCCTTATTTAGGCTCAAAAAGAAAGTGATTTGATCAGCACTGCTTGAATGTACAGGCCAAAACCCATTCTCTGATAAAAATTCTCCTGACAGCAGTGGAGACCACAGCTGACCCAGCATTCCCATCAAAGCTGCTGGAAACCAGGAAGCCTTGAACTTTTGAAAATTAAGCAGATTTTTAATGTTCTAAAGGTGATGGCTCACTGCAGGTCATAACACCCCACAAAAATTGTTGCAACATATCAAACTGTATATTTACAATACCACTCACTTTCAACTAAAACTTCAATCTTTAAAAAAAAAAAGTTATTTAATTTTTTAAAGAGTATAAACACTGAAGTGGTCCAGGCCTAGAGAAGGTCTTCGAGGAAGGAAAATCTTGGAGACAGAATTGATTTAGAAACACCAGTTGGAGCATTGGTCTGACTCATGAAAGACAATTGTGTAAGCCTGTCTCCTGAGGTGTTCAGAAGTACATGAACTACTGTTGGCCATAGACACGAGCTGGGACCCTCCAGAAGAACAAAATGGTTCAAATGAACAGTTTCAAAGGAAATTCACTGAAAATATTAAGCAAGTAACGCAAGAAATTTAAAATATCGCATTAAAATACCAGTTAAAATAAGTGCTTATCTACGATAATGTTAATGTATTTCAGAGGGGAGAAAGAATGTTTGTCAGAAACATTTATAAATTGCAAGACAAGAAGAAACACTGGCTGGTGTAGAGTTTGTTACGGGTAAATCATGCCCAAACATCAGATGTTAAATCAGGAAGGAGCACAGATTTAATTGTATCTGCAGCTGAGAGCTCTGTCAGGATGCAAGGTTTTTGTATCTTGGTGGTGTGCCAGAGGGACGCCGCCTCAAAGCAGTCTTTCTTTTATAGCCTAATTGCTAATGTAAACCACATTAATACAAATGTGGCAAGCAGATTTATCTTAATTTATAACCCTCTCTCTTTGTGAAACTAGATAGCACTTCTTCCAGATAGCCTTTTTCAACACCTGTGCCTACCTGTGATCTTGAATGCACCTGTGCCTGAACCTGTCTGTTCTTGAATCCTGTGGCTAGTTCCAGGTATCAGACATAAGGAGTACATTGCTTCTGCAGCTTCCTGGCTATAGCCACTCCTTTAATTGCTGCTTCTTTTGACATCTCTTCTCAGCCTTTCCTATCCTAGGAATTAAACTCACAAAGCCCAGCTAATGATGAAACTTTCTCTATGAAGCATTTTAAGGCCTACTAAAGGCATGTTAGCATCTTTACATGCTCTCTGGCTTCTCTTGACAGCTGCAGGTGCTAAGACTATTTGCTGTTTCTAGGGTGTAGTGTCTGTGTCTCTCTCTGGTGGGAGCTCACCTGATCAAAAGAAACAACTATCCAAAGTTATTCACTCCATGCTTTTCCATAGTCAATGAGGGAGAAACAGGCAGGTGTGATGTACAATTTGTCTAATCGTGAAGTCAACATCTGATCAAATGGCTAGTGTGCTGAGAGTATATTTCTCTCTGCTTTATAAGGACGGTCTAGTCCAGACGCAGACATTGGCACTGAGAATGACTAAGACACACTGAGTACTTTGTGCCTGTCTCCCTTGTACCTGCTGTTGGGGCACTGAACACGTCTGCAGCAAAAATCAATGAGAAATAGTTCCCCACTAAGAATTTCACACTTACCATTCAGCTTGTCATCCTTACACGAAGGTATTTGCCCCAAGACAAATAATAATAAGTATTCCCTGAATAAACATGCTCAGAGCAGGTCACCAGTGCTATACTTCGGCTATAGCCCTTGCTCACTCACACAGATGTCAAAGGAGCAGCTCCCCAGAACATAAAGTAAAGTTACTCTTTCTAATCTTCACTATCAATTAGCTAAGGATTCATGAAGTCCCAGATAAGAACCAGTGGAGGACAGACTTCAATATATTCTAAATTTGTACCGCAAGAACTTGTTTTGAACATATGTACTGTCCATATCCATAAATTGTAGGAGTAAACAGAGGGTGCTCCATTATAGCATCACAAAAATCTTCCAAAAAAACCCCCGTGGGAGTCTTTAAGTCATGAACAAAAATCAAATTGTGAAGTTTGTATTGAATGCTTTACTTTCAGTAGGAACATGAGGAAGCCTATCTTTTGAGAAACAGAAGAAAAAAATGGCAATAATTCTCACTTCCAACCAAGTAAGGCCCAACACACTTTGAAATAAGTGTAAGTGGTAACAATGTTCTAGCACTGCATTATATTCTGAAATTGCAACAACCAGTAGACTGGAAATGTGCATTGTTTCAGATCTCTACATATGTGCTTGTTCTGTCATGGCCAAAACGACTGTAATGACAGGTGGTAGGCCTTTGCTTCTCAGCTGTTTATCTGTAATGATTCTGACCACTTTAGAGCTTTGGAAGTCTTCCTTTTCTATTGGTCTTGCACATGGATTAAACCACACTGGAAACAACCATACTGGGAAAAAAAATAATAAATCCTGACTCCCGTGAATTCAGAAGGAATTCAGTAATCAAGCATAGCTGAAGTGGGATTTCCCTGACAATCTGAAACAACTAGAAGGAAATAGCAGCAACCTAGATAGAAAGTTTTATAAAACTAAGGAGAAAAAAAACCTGTTCCAGGGATTAGAAAACACTGAAGCCAATTGTGTTGAATTGGAGCCCACCTTCTGACATACTTTACAGTCCTTCCCAGTGTGATAATTGATTTCAAATGCCATCTGAAAACACCGGAGGATGATATCCAGAAAAAGGGGGATCTGGTATACCTGGCTGACATTTATTATTACAATCCAGTTTCTGAGCAAATGCTTTTGGACACAATCCTTTTTCTGGCCTGAAAAATAAGATCAGGAAAATTATAAAGCAATTCCAATGAGGGAAATAAAAATTGACCCAGATGTTTTGTTTTAATTCTCAATCAACAAATAGCTTCTAAATAAACTAACAGCCTCTAAAGCTGTTCGAAAGCCTGATACAAAATTTCTGTTTATGGAGTAAAGGAAAATTCCTTGTTCTATATGGAAAGGGTTTAGATAGTGTCCCAAATTATGTTTCAGGTAGTTATAAAACTGACAGCTTTATATCTGCTTTGCCTTGATAATCCTTCCCAAAACTATCCAGCAAGAGGTCTGGGTGCTCTGAGGATTCAGAGGTAAAAAGATGTCTCCAAAGTGGTCTTATTGCTAACTTCATCTGCCTCTGGCCTGCATCCAGCAAAGCACTTACATTTGTTCTTCAGTTTGAAATTGGCTTGGTGAAGTCAACAGGGCTTCTCATGTATCTGCAGTTAAATGCTTGCTTAAATGATTATCTAGATCTAACCCCTCTGCATCAAGACTTGAAGTACCCACAGTAGTCATCGTAAGGGAGTGCCTTGTTATATGTTTCCGGCAATCACTTTAATGAGTCACTTTTCCCTTGGGACATACACCCTGTCATTTGACTTGCTGCATGATACTTTGGTTCAAGCTCAAAAGCTCTTCCGGCCCAAACTCTTCCGGTTCAGTCCTGCATCTGAACAGCCCCACTCAACCCAATCAAACACCTTCTCAGTACCCAAAGAGATTTACCACAAAAGTCTATGCCCATTGCTGGGGACAGCTGACCCTCAGAAAAGCCAGCATGGCTTTTACTTGAAGAACAACTTGCTTCTCTAGCTTTGCTCTTACTTCTACAAATCCTTTTATCCTTGATAAAGAAATGTCTACATGATGAAACCAAGTGCAGTCTTCTGGTGAACCTTGTTTGAGTAAAAACCTAATAGCTGGCTTGCAAGCTAGGGAACTAACTTTTTGGTTTTTTTTCCTCAGAACTTTGTAAAAGCTAATTGAAAAGCAATCACAGTGCAGTACTTAATAGGCTTTCACATTTCAACAGCAAACAATTTTTTTCAGTGTTCAAGAGACACATCCCAGGCAATTTACTCCCTTTCATAGAAGGTAGGTAGTTTGATCTTGGTTAGGGAGAAGGCTACAGTATATCACTTTTATTACCTACTTTGTATGAGGATAAATGTTTTATAAAAGTTCTGAAGATAATTTCTTATGTCAGGGAGGGTGAAACTTAGTTCTTGTACTCAAGATGTTTTAATTAGTTTTCCCCGAGTCTGTTTTCTTAGTTGTCTCACTACAACTGGATCAGTTTTATTACCCTGAAGAAATAATTTGCTCTTATTAAGACCAAGTACTCTGTTCTATAATTTAATATGTTGCATTCATCTCTAACGTTAAAAGGCTTGAGCCAAAGTTCACTGAAATCAGTGGAGACTCTGCTAGTGACACCAACAGGCTTTAGATCCCTTTGAGGGAGTTTTAGTCTTAAGAAGCATCTTTACTGCAGCTATTATGTGCAGCCTCTCTAACTTGGATATTATGGGAGGTGTAACTATGGTAGGACAGGGCTCTGTGGGGCCAAATGGTGAGTATTTATGCAACTCCTTGAGCAGGTGTTTTTTCTTTTTAGTTTGAGCTGAGTTTTATGCTGCCATGGTTACATTACTAGAAATACCTGCCCCAGTTAGCTTAAATTTAGCTTATGTATGGTTACGCAAGTTGAAGTTACTCCAGTATAGACACATTTACTTTCCCTAGAGGTTTCTTGTATTATAGTGATATGATTTTATACCTTATATCAGAGATATTTCCCTGTCTGGTTTTACTTCATCACTGGATGGATCATGCTTCTGCTCATCTAGTCACCCATAACACACAGTCTTCTCTAGCAGTATTGTCATTTTCAGTTACAATCTATTTTCTTTTTCCATTACTTGAAAGGGTTTTGATACCCCTCCATTTCTGATAGGTAATTTTTTTTCTAGCCACCTGCATTTCCCTGGTGGATCTGCTAATAGCAATAAATTAATCCCTAGATGCATTATAGCATGGTTGAGCACCATTATATTGACAACTGAGCCAGAAAAACCCTTCTAGCTCAGTTCCTTAGAGAATGAATAATAATAATAATAATAAAAAAAAAAACCATCCCAGAACCCCAGAACTACAACAATATTAGGCAGTATAAGATCTGTGTTACTTGCTGGAAGCATTATTTTTCTCAAACCTTAATCTTGACAAATGTATTTCAGAAGTGTACAGTATGCTTGTTTATCATTCTGAGAATCCCGAGGATATATTCTGATTTCAAAACAACAATTAAAATACTACAATGAACACCATAAACATTACTTTAACAAGAGAGGAAGTCCCTAGTTAGGTTCATTGATATTCAGCAAGGGTAAATCTTATTTCTGTAAGCAATTTGATGTACTCAAGCGCAGTCTGCTTTTGTCCTGGTTTGGTATGTCCAGTTCAAAATGCTCCACCATATCCTAGTGTGTCATTATGGACTAGATCCAAAGTTTGTTCAGACTAATAAGGAACTGCCTAATATTTTCAATCTCCTTTGCCTTGTACCAAATGGAGCTAAAACCTTGCCCTCTCTGGCTTGTCTGTAATGCTCAATTTTTTCAATATGTAATAAAGATTTCTGAAGATATGAAATATTGTGTTCTCATTTTCAGTTGCTTTAATTTTTATTTATTTTTTTAATTTATTTTTTTTAAAGCTTGTGAGGATTTAAAGTAGACTTAGATCTTCTTCTAAGTTTCTTCTCAGTCATGACAGCCACAAGATTTTTTTAAGGAAAGCTCTGAATTAACTGAGCGAGGCATAGAGCGCTCTGGCTGCAACAACAGCTGCCATGAATCCTGAAATTAATTTTCACATCACGGTGCTGGAACTCTTCCACCTTCTATGGCCTCAGTGCATGGTCTTCATGAGAAGGGTTACCAGGACTTCTAAACATGAGGAAAAACGAGGGAACAAACTGAGTAGTTATTAAGAATAGTGCTATTTTCCTGATGAAACGTGACTCATGCTGACAGTGAAGATTCAAAGTACTCTACAGATTTAATAGTCATAAGTAATATTTCAATAATGATAAGTGATACTTGAGAAAGACAAATCTTGAAGGGAAAGAAATTCTACCCAAGTTTGTTCAGATACTTCTGTATCTTTTATTTCATGGGTACCTTTACCACAACGTATATAAGGAATCAGTTCATAGGCTTTGGGGACTGTTGAACTTAATTTTTAAGTCCAAGTCCAATGTATGCATGTGTATATACATGCCAGTTTTATTCCATACACTTTATACTTTTTTTTTTTTTTTACTTCAGAAGAGATGTTATTTCTATTGATATGCATGAACCGATTAAGTTAATCACCCTGATACAACCAATTAATGATATATATTCTCACATTATCTTGAAGAGTTAATGAAGAATACTGTTGGCAGGCATATTTTTAACACTCAAAATACCTGTTACAAAGACATGAGCTCAGAAACCAAAGGCGGCGTAGAGCAACTTCATGACTTGCTGTCTTTTCTTCTTTGGGAGGTTCAGAAATACAGTGATTCAGAACAAAAAACAAACAAAAACACACTTGTCATGAATGTGCATATGTAGAGAAAGAATTTATTATATAGTGGTTATAATTTACCACAAGCTCATCTGAATCCTACTGCCGGACCAAAGAAAAATACTTTCTCACTGTAATGTTGGTGGTGTATCAAGCTATACATTCCTATATTCCTTCTATGTATGCAAGTTTAGAAGCTAATATCAGTGTTGATGTAAAATAAAAGTAGGATTTTGTTCTTGCACTTTTTGAAATTAGAAGTATGTTTAATTTTCTTCAATAATTCTGTTTTTTAATGAAGTTAAAGGATGCACAAAGTATCCATTTCTTGACTAGTAGACAGAAGGGGAAATTATCACTGGGAAGGAACATTATTTGCTTTTTCAGCATGATTTTTTTTATCTTCAAATCTAAATCCATTTATTATTTTCATCCTTGCTCTATTGAAATCTTGGGGCAGGGGAATGCAGGCAGCTGGATGTACCTCCAAGCACACTCAGGTATTCCAAAAATCCTCAGGTGTGAGCTCCTGGGGTGATTCTGTAAATCCTTAAGCTAATCTATTGTCCATCTCCTTTATACCCAGTACTCTGCTCTTCTTTTTCTCTGTTTTCAAGCTGAACAATTCTATTTTCCGCTCCACCAAAATGAGAGTCAAAAGTCTTTGATTTATACTCTCAGTTCTCTCATTTACAGATAGTACCATTGCAGAGATTTTTGACTATCCATTTTGCTTTCAGGTAAGGTTAAAAGTGCTCTGGATCTTGACAGCTCTGCAGCAGCAGTAGGCTCAGGAGAGCTGCGAGAATGAGTCATGTGTCCTCTAGTGGCAAGCGGGGAGGAATTCATATTCTCAAGCTGTATGAGGTGGTTTGCTCCTCTTTTATTTCAAAAACAAGAGTTATACCCTGGTGTTCTTGCACACTGAATTGATCAGCAAAGCCACCAGTTTTAGGTCGGGAAAAAAGGAAATATGTTTTGAAGCAAAAACAAATGCGTCACATCCTTTCCAGTATGAGTATGACCACACTTGCCTCAGTCTTTCTCAAAGATTGCTTCTCTTACCTTCACCTCCAGCACCTGCTTGAAGTCACTGTTAGCTGGGTGCCCAGATGAAGGAGAGCACACCCCTTCACTTACACGCTCCTTGGCCAGCAAACTGGTTTCTGCCTGTGGTCCCCCAGAAGTATAGAGTACAAGCTCCCTGCTGAGAACAGTTATTTATGTTGTAAGCATAACTGTATAAGCTTCTTACTGCAAAGCCAAGACCCTTTGGTTGACCAGACTTTCCTAGTAATGGGTGGCAGACCATTTGTAATAAACTCTCAGAATCCTATTGAATGTTGATAGGAATTAAGCACTTAACACATCCTTTCTGCTTCTGCTTGCTTTATCCTGAGGCAGAGATTTTTTGCTCAGGCAGGATTCAGTGCTTCTAAGGGTGTTTTTTTGTCGTTTTTTTTTTTAGTTGTTGTTGGGTGTTTTCTTTTTCGTGTTAAGAAAACAAAGAAATAATAATAATAATAAAAAACCTTACTTTCCTTTCCACTGAGTTTATAAATGTAAATGCCAGAAGGGTTCAGGTTTCCAGTCTATATTTTTTTTCCTAGTGAGACTCTTAAAAATGTATTTAGCTATACTCAGAATATAAACTACAATATGGAAGATCAAGGTGTTTTTTTTTTTTCCATTTGTGACAACCCAAGATTTATGTTCATTACACTAATTCATTTAAAAATAATTTCCCTGTATTTAAAAGGGTTAATAAAAGCAATAAAAGTGGCAATGCTTTACTGACAATGGTAGCATTCACCAACCCCACATGAGTGGTGGTATTAATTCTATGCTGATACATGTGGTGAGAAGGAAAGGAAATTTTTTACAGCTTTTATATTTCTGAGATTTTTCTTGCAATCAACACTCAGCCAAGCTGGAGATAAGATGGCAATGCTGTATTCCTTTACATCCTGCCAGCTGTATGGCACCTCAGGTTAATGCAGCCTACCTCCAGGACACCAAATGTATCAGTCTGTTTGAGACCCAGCTGCCAGCACTAATGTCAGGAAGCTGAGTGGAAGACTGGGCATAAGGCTTCTTTTAGGCTGGCAGTCAGAGAAAAAGCTCTTTCCAGAGATTTTCTTGGAGGAAAAATTATTTTGTAACATTATTGGAAGGCGACAGGAAGGGTCAGAAGTGAAATGAGATAGCAATTTGTTGGCAATATGGGGAAAATGCTGCCCATGGACTTTGAAGTGGGAAACATTTCTTAAAAGCAGACCAGATGGAAGCTGACCATTTTGATGCTTGCAGGACACAAAATAGACAGATTGTCAATTACCTAAAGGACTGCACAATTTGTCAAATATGAGTTGGACAAGCGAAAGAGAAGTTAATAGTATCAGGGAGTTCAATGAACAAGTCAGCCTGGCTGTGTGAAAATCTCTAGCAAATATACTGTTCTTAAGCATATTTTTAATCCCAGATAAAATATTTCAGTTAACAGTGGTGTTTTTTTCTTGGTCTTGTTGTTAAGCTGAGTTTCCCAAGGAAACGTGGTTTAAGCACTAAGATCATCTGCCTATGTTTTGGTGTCTTAATAAATTTTCAATCAATTGGCCTTTTTTGACAAAGGAACAGGTATCTGAGACACCATCACTTCTTGCACAGTTAGTGCATATAGACAGTTTGATATAGAAGACAATCTCTTGCTAATGTTTCCTTGTTGCAGTATGAGCACAAACTCTATCAGGCATCAGTGAGTCTGCACTGGTGCACTTTGTGATGAGAAACAAAGCCAGACAAAGGCAAGTTTTATTCTTTGTCCAGTTAATATAGTGGCTTTATTTTTCCAGAACCTACAAAATTCAATAGCCAGACTCAGCTGCAGTATATGCAAAAAGACTGTCAAATTTACAACAGAACATACATTAACAAACTAATACACAAACAGAAAAACTAATTCCTATTTGTTATTATTACTTCATATTTAAAAGATTTTAAAAATGCTATGGTGCAGACTTCTGTAGGAATCCAAGCAGCTAATGAAGAAATTGCCTGATTCATTTTCTACTGAATTCAACCACAGCATTTTCTTGGCCTCAAATATGTTACTATGTTGGGCCATTGTCAGTGATGTTACATGGGAAGCACATAACAGGTAAACTTGTAATGTTGGACATAAACCATAAAAAAAACTTGAATTGATATATTTTTCACCAAAGAAATCAGGCCAGAGGGTCTCAGAACAGCCTAATATATAAAAAAAGGATATTTATGCATGCACACATGGGCAGGTAATAGTAAAAAATGTATACTGATGGATCATTTTGTTATGTCTGACAATTACACAATTATGGCTGCAACAGCAAGGGGAGATATTAGTCAGAGACTGATATTGAACAGGACATCAGTCTGACCTAGACCCAATACAAACTGAAAACATTTTAAATAGCAGTAATTTTCAGCAAATGGAGCGAGGGTGGATGTGTGTATGCTTGTGCAGGTATGTGTACATGTGTATGTGCATGCATGTGTGTGTATGTAATATATTCGAGACGATTCAAATGGATGTTAGACTGCAGGCCAGTTGCTTATAGGTTTAGAAAAATCTTGGAATAAACATCAACAAAACATCAACAAGAATCCTGTGGGATTATCCATCCAAACACAATCCCTGGGGCATCACAAACATCTTTGCATAAAGCAAGACCAGCTGGCAGAAAGGAAGGATCATTTTCTCTTATTTATTCTTGTATAAGATCTGGTTTGATTGAACTTATTAGCTATAAAGAAAGGCTGACTAGAAATATAAGGCATGACTGTATGCAACAAGAGGCAGAGGTCATATAAATTCTGCATATTCTGAATTCCACAGGAAACACCCCTCCAGAGGACCCCACTCACCAGCTTCAGGGACAACAATGATTAAAATGGATGAAGAAAATACAAAGACAGAAGCAGTAGCAAAGAATGTCAAATGTATTCTGAGCTGGCTGCTAGCAATCAAGTTAGTACATTGCCCCCTATCAGCTGGAAATTGAGTTTTCCCTCGACAAAGCAGGCTATGTGCACTTTCCTGGTCTACTGCAGTGGAAAGTTCAATAAACTCCAGAAACCAAGTTGCAATTCCAGACGAACGATATATTCATAAACTACCCCAGATCATTCTAAGAGCACTTTTCTAATTTATTTGAGACACAGCCTTATTGAAATCTTTGTCCCAAGGCATCTTTAGACTCTCAATAAGGTCTAGGGGGTTATTTAAAAATATAGATATTAGAGACCACATGAGTACGGTGGATATTCCACGATGTCTGTCCTAAGGCTACAAACCACCATGCTGTTCCATCTAGCAAAAAATTATAAAGGAGTCATCAAACTCAGACCTCACTGAAATCAAAAGTAAGAGAGAAAAAAGCAAGGTTGAAATGACTGCATTTTATATACTGTCCACTTACATACTAAAGTATTCATTTAAAAAGGGAGGAACAAAAGAAAAAAGTAACTGAGGGGAAAAAGACCTGAGGGACAAAAAAAAAGAATGGTTTAGTCTGTGGATCTCAAAAGACACAGTGACAAAATCCAGATACAGAGTGCTGAAGGAGCTCTTCTAAGATAGTGTGAGAAAACCACTTTCTTTCTATTCGAGATGATATTGCCCACAAATCTACAATGCATTTCTCTGCAAGCACAGACCAGACCCTGGCAAATTGAATTAGATGTAGGGGGTATGGGGAGGAGGTATGGATGGCAGACTGTCAGCCTGAGCACATCAGTCGACCAGCCGTGGTTCACTCACCTGCCGCTTGCAATGCCCTCCACCCAGGAGGTACTTCACATGAAAGCAAATGAGGTGTTAGCTGACTTAAGCAGTGCAGAGGTCACTGCTGATGAAAAACTAGTGAGCAGGAATTCAAAGGAGCAGCGTGACAGGATTGCTATGGTGTGACAGGAGTGAAAGGAGTTGAGCATGCCGCATGCATCTATTCCTGAAAAACAATACAGAGGGAGGTGAAGAGGCTCAGCTGTTTTGCATATAACCTAAGGAAAGAGGACCCAGCAAAAGAGGACCTAAGAAACGAAAAGCAGCTTGTGCAGAAGAGATGACAGCGGTGATGCATTTTCTGCTGAGCTTCGTGCCACCATTTGCTCAGGTCATGGGGTCCCAGGGAGGTAGTCCCACAGCTGTGGTCCCGCATGACACATTGTGTGCTGGCACAGGGGGTTCACTGTATCCACGACCAAATTTCATGAAAAGAGAAATCACATAGGCAAGGAAATTGCTGTGAAAACACATTCACTTTCCGGAAAGCAGAGGAAGCTGATAAGTGAGTGTGAAGGGTAAGAAGAAACTCTCAGGCACACTTTGGAACAAGGTGAAGCTTAAGTCTGCTCGAAAATTTTCTGTTGCCTTTATTTTGTGACAGAAAACAAGGGCTTCAGCTAGTTTATGTATTCATAAAACTGAATGATTTTTATTAAACAGCTTCATGTTGTTAGAAGGGGTTTAGAAGAAGATAAAATTTTCCATGTGACTGAAAAGACTGCAAACACTTCTTGATTGCTCTTAATGTTGTCTCAGTTGTAAAGAGCTGCCAAAATTTTCCCTATCACCTCCATGATTGAGTACAGAAATGGACCATAAGCCAATGAAATCTATTTTAAACAAAGCCTTGTAGTCAACACTGCCAAAACATATCTTTATCATTAAAATAATAAATAATATTAACAAAATATGCAAAAACAGTAAAGCTCTCCCTGTTTTGGCCCAACTCAGGGAAAATACAAGTCAAAATACCTGAGTGACCTTTTGAAAATATTTTAGGCTAAAAAAATATGAAGCTTGAAATTGAAATCATATCCTGCTCCTTAGTTAGTGTCACTGGGTAGACAGAAAGACCAAACCACTTGTTTTGAGATCTGGAAAAGAATGCAAGTAATAAATATCAACTTCTTTTATTTCTCCTTAAACAAACAGCTCAATGTTTCAGCCTACAAATCTCAAGCCTCCTTCAATCCTTGGAAGCCAAATTTTATCTAAAGACTCAGGACGTGGATGAAATCAAGATATAATTTCTGTCTTATCCTGATGTCTATACCAAGAATAGCCCTCACTTGATCCAGAAGAACAGCTTATGGCTCCAAGACTTGAATACTTTCCCTGTTGCTCACTAACATCCTTTGCTTCCAGGAAATCAGGTTCCTTCTGCCAATTGAGTCCATCATCATCACTCATCCACACTGTTTTACTAATCTAGGAGACTTTTGTTACTGGGCGTATCACCACCCCGAGTTGGTGTTTAACCTCCTTTCTGCCAGGCCATGGGTCTGGGATTCAAGAGTACACGTGCCTTTAGAGTTTTGGAGGGGCAGGAAACCGAGGAGTGAAAGGGTCAGCAGGATATATTTCTTCCATGCTCCATTGTGCTTTATGTTGTGCTTGCCACAAAGAGATTTCTGTTTTTGTTGTTGTTGTTGTTGTTTTGTTTTTTGCTTGCTTGTTTGTTTGTTTTTTTTTCTAGAATAGCACCTTTAGTTTCCCAAATAACTTCTAAAAATGACAGGATTTGGTATAAATTATCCATTCCTGAAATGAAAAATCAAAAATAAAATATTCACTATATTGTAACACAATATAACAGAGTTTAACTGCTGCTGCTGTAATAGATAGCTATTGTACTGCCCAACTCACACTTCTTTTCTAGCACATTTACTGATGGGTCACAAGTTCTAGGAAGGCATTGCATTATGTATGGCTGAATGTAGGCTCTTGGGTCTCTGAGTTTGGCTCCTTTGAACTCTGCTGCTGACATCTCTTCTGTTTTCAAACTTGTATTTCTGAAAGACATGTCTAACATCTTAATTCATGACTATATTTCCTTCTTTGCTGAAAAAGGGGAGTGGTATTAGGAGGAAGGAAATATTTGTCTTACAGAGTTTTGAACCATAGTGAAATAATATTACAATGCAGCTTTTGTTCACTGGACCTCCCAAATAGATACATCACCAGGAGGAGGACGTCCCGTGTTAAGGCAGATAAGATGAAAATATTCCCAGGTGCATGAAGTAAGTCTTTCATTAAGCTCAGCAGGCCTTAGAGATGCTCTTTGTAAAAGATGAGTATCAGTTTCTACATAGATAGATATCAATGTAGACACTTAATCTTTCCAGCCCACCTGCATGCAGTGTTTGTTAACTGAAATGCGTAAGCCCCTTCCAGTTCCCTCCTTTGTTCTACTCAAAATTTCCAAGTTTTTTTGTTTGTTTGTTTAATTGGTTTGGTTGGTTTGGTTTATTTATTTACTGTTTGCATGCACTTCCTTCCATGCATTGTTTTGCTAACTCATTCTCAGGCCTAGCTACATTGGCTTTGGTTGTGTTGCCATTGAGCTTCAACATATATAAAATTATTCAAATATGGAAGTGTTTTCAGACAAAGAGTCTGTTGCCATCAGATGACCATGACAATTTAGGGTGAAGAAGTTCTCATGTAGGAGAGAATTCTTGAAAGGAACAGAAAAAGGTAAGAAAGGAACATTGCTATAGTTCTAAGAGCAGGGCTGGACCTTTTCTGGGGAAAAAGGGAATTAAACCAAAAGCCGTTAAGAACAGAGTTTGGCAGATTCATTTTTGTATCTCTTCAGCTTTTGCTGCATACCAGAAATCTCTGCAAAGAGTGAGATTCCATTAAGTTGAAAAGTACAATTTTGTTCTTTCCTATTTGCAAAGATCCAGTCACTGCCCTGTCCCCATAAAATGACATAAAAAGGAGTCCTGCCCCAAGTCTTCTCAAGCACAAATTATGCATTTAGCTCTCAGAATACCATGTCCAGGGTCCAGTCCCCCAGTTTAGGTCTCTGTTTCCAGTCATTGCATCAAAATGACAAGGCCTATAAGGGTGATGATACTGAAATCATTAGCTTGGAATGGTGTTGCACCATACAGTCCCTTTTTTGTCCCTAAGTAGCTGTCTGAAATCTTGAGAATCTCAATCTTTCATATGATGGGGACTTGTTATCTAGAAAGTTAACTTGTTTCAGAAAGAGGTCATACTTTTCTCTACGTTCAGGAGGTGTATTATTCTATGTCACAAGTTTCATGAAAACTGCTGTTGGTTAATTAGGTGGCACCTTGCTTAGGTCTCACACGTTTTGCCATCCTCACTTTTAGCTGTTAGTCTCTCTAGTCAGGTTTCATTTACACTGCACCCAGTGACCAGGTATCTATGGGCCAGCTTGGGGAAACCCAGGGAAAATTAGCTATTGAAAGGCCTCCTACAGACTGCCCAGCTGTTCCCATTTGCCTTTCCCTTCTCTGCATTGTTTCTGTGTACTTTTCACTCATGGTTTTGCATTTGCTTCTGTTTTGCTCTCACTGGCAGCAGATATCTGGGTCTGGTCACTGACAATTGAATGAGAGAAAATACTCTTCCCTCTAGGATTATTCCCATTGCTGAGTGCATGGGAGTCTACTGCCTGGGTAGTTTCCTTTTCTTTAGCCATGTAACAGTCAATGTATTTTGCTCTGGCTGCCTCATTTTTGGAAGCTTGCTTCAGACTTCATTGAGTTTATTGCCCACACTGTGTCAAACTGCAGTTCATTATTGTCGTCATTTTATTAAAATAGTCCCTAAGTGCACCAGATTCTGAATGCTTGACTGCAATACTCTGTGGAGATCTATGTTATTTTCGTATTGGTCAAAGCCAACAGTAAAGCTGCCATTAGCAACCAAGCTAATGCCTTTGTGAAGTGCTGCCATGCTTTCCCAGTGCCTGGCATTTAGTTGTTGGCTCTTGAATGCTGTGTCTCAACACTGGGTACATATTGGTTTTCCATAGTAGAGGTAAAATGGACCTCTATTGCAGAGGAAGTGGCATTAAGCTGAAATCCAGATCTATATTTACAGCTTCGTGCATTCCGTATAAATTTTGTGTTGTTTTCTGATCTGAAAAGGACAGCAATGTTTTTGGCCTTTATGTCATATATTAAACTGCACAATATTAAATAGAAAGGGGAAATGTATATGAGTGGAGAAGTGATCTTTAATATGTAAAACATGCTTCTTGCATTCTTCAAATCTATAGCAGAGATACTTTCGAGTTTATGTGTGGCACAACAATTCATAAGTTTGTGTATTTTAATGCCAGGCTCTTAGAGATGTTTGTTACAATGAAATGCAGATTCACAAGAACTCTACAGCAAAGTAAAAGAAAGTCAAAGGGAAACTGGAAACAGCATTTGTGATTAGTAAGGCATGACAACGTGCAGGTCTTTTGCAGTTGTAAGCCAGTCCTGTGAAGTAGAAGCTAAATGCAAAAGTTTTACCATTTGTGTTTTGTTGATATTTTATTGTTTCATACAGCCTTAGCTATAACACTCTGGAGCATTTGAAAATTCGTCATGCCTTTATGTTGAGCTTTTCCAGGGAAAGTGGGAAAACATATGTACAATAGTGTTTATCTTGTGTGTGAATGACTGTTCCTGAAGTATAGGCATACTGAGAATCTCGTTTTGGTGCAAGTGAAACTCTTTAGATAATTATGTCTGGGTATTTTTAATAGCTCTTGGTAATATCTTATCCCCTTCCACTCTAAGTGTCTTTGAAAACCCTCCAAGTACTCCAGGGAAATGCTTTGGAGTAGAGCTGTATGTGTAACAGCTTCAGGAGTTATCCAGAAAAACTTCAGATAATAAAAAAAGTTCAAACCATGGACTTCACAATCTCCTACAATCAAGAGCTAGTGGTTTTATTACAGAACTTTTATGGAGAACTATAAATATGCAACCTCCTTACCAAACTCACTATAAAGGAATTCATTTTGTTAACTTTTTGGGACAAAGTACTACAGCTTAATCATTGAGTAGTGCCAGTAAGCTGAGTGTGAGGAAACAAATCATTACCTCAATCATATTAGCAGCATCCAAGTGAATAAACTGGCCAAATCTAGTGTTTGAGGCTCTGCCTCAAGCAAACAGAATCAAGCTATTAATGTAAACAAAAATGTTATATTTGTTTAACAGGTCAGCCTTCAGATTAATCAAAGAGCAGAACCTTATAAGCATAATTTTGCTTCCATATCTTGTAAAAAAAATTTACAGTCATAATAATAGATTTCTTTCCCAGAGACTGATTTTACAGCAATTCCAAGTAATTACACACATCTGGTGATAACTTTAAAAACTGCAGTTATAAAAGGATCTGAGCTATAGACTACAGATTCCCTGTGCTATAATAGATCAGGTTTTGGCGCCACATCCACTGTGACACCCTTTAAAGGACAAACACTGCTGCAAATTTGGAAGGAGTCAGCTGTAAATTTATTTATAACATTATTATTATTAACATCTGTGTTACAGAGATCTTAATTTCCCCAATGACGGAAAAGCAGCATGAAAGATTTTGCTGCACATCTCTAATTAAGTTCAACCCAGTTACAGCAGCGTTGTATGGTAGAAATTTAACATCACCATGTCCTTGATTGGGCTGACAGTAAATCATCACAGATACATTTTTTTACAGTAGTTTTCAAAAGTGTCCTTCCCCCTCTTGTATTTACATTTGTATAGAAAGCAGTCATATACATTGCAGAAACCTGCGAAGTAGACATTTTTTTATCATATAGTTCAGAAATCAGCTGCATGGTCTTCACTATCTCATCAAACCCTGATCACTAATCCATCTTCCCTGCATTGATTCAAACATCCCAGACAGATTGGTAGTGTCATACAGCTGTCATTTTTAAAGAAATCCAGCAGAAATCCTTGGGAAAGAAGGGTTTCCTTTCTTTCCCCAAACAAAGATTCCCTCCTCCCCTCAGTATTTCAGGGATGATGCTCAGTCATGACAATGGTTGTTACTGAGTTAGTGGCAGAATTAGCATTTGCCACTTCTCATACCTGCACACAGAGAAATGGGAACCTAGGGAACCGTGTGTTTCCAGCGTATCAAGACGGGTTGGCAGTGCTTGTGTTTATTCCCAGTTATTTATCTTGCCATTACGCTCTTATCTGAAAGCCTCACAATCTTCCGAATCCTCAGTGCAACCCTGTGAGATAAAGGACTATTGTCCCCTGTCACAGGTTGGGCAACTAAAGCCAAAATTTGCAAAGGCATTTAGTGTGTTGCATGCTGTCAGAGACAGACAAGGAGAGATAGGGAGGAAGGAGGAAAGGTTACCAATTCTGAGTGCTGTAGCAGTTCAGTTGCAATCCTAGGCCTGACCTCATTAAATTATGAAGCCATAAGGACTCCCGATAGTGGATGCTGCCTAATTTATATACCTGGCACTGAGAGGAAAAGAGATAGCAAGGGCTCCCAAGGGTGCCCTGGTACTCAGGGCTATGAGCTTGAACCATTTCTACCTTGTGCTGGAAAGGTAGGACCCTGAGGATACAGCACCATTGGTGTACTTCTGGAGCTTCTCCTCTCTTGGCTTGCCATGGTGTGATGTATGTATATTGTGCTTCGTAGCTGTTGGAATTTCAAGTAGAGTTTTATGAGCTAGCATCTCATGGCTTATCAGCCAGTTTCCTTATCCAGGAGATCTGGAACTGAGGTGATGGACCAACGGCTGTGATTGAGCATTTCTAGCTGTGCTTTATTTTCTTGTACAAAGCGGTCCTTCTCTGCCAGTACCCCTGAGATTAGACCTCCCCTTCTACACAAGGAATGTATTGGAAAAAGGGGGGGAACAGCTTTGACACAGAGCTTAACTTCAGCTCATGGTACCACTGGGATCTAGGTAGATTCATGCAGAGCCCCAGTGGCACTGAAATCTCCAACAGTTGGATCTTTACCGCCTGATGCCCAAAGGGATCATCATCAGCTGTTGGGAAGCATGACTGTTTTGCCTGATGAGGTAGTTATAAGATTTTGAGTGAAAATAGCTCCTGCAACTCAGAGAGGCAGAGTCACAAAAAAATCATACCACAGCACAGTGCCTGGGAACCCAGGCTAGACAGTCCCCCAGCTGCTAGGTGGATTTATATTTTTCGTAGTTGAGGAAAGAGATGGAAAGTTGTACATTTGTGATTTTGTGTACCAGATAAAGCTACCAGAAATCATCTGGGAGGGGAGCAAAGAGGGAAGCTGCATGACTTTGTAGCCGTCCCTTGAATAAGATGTGAGGCATCAGGCTTTGTAAGTAGAGGTAGAGGAAGATCAGTCAGGCAAAATGTCTGACTTAAGATGCAGACACACATGCTTATCAATCATATGTGCAGAACAGAAAATGGCCTTTTGTGCATGTGTGTGTTTGTGTTGGGGAATCCAGAATTTGGAAATCTCTGTGTAAAAAATCATTATTTTAATTTAACCTGGCAAGTAATAATTCCATTCCTAAGTCAGAACAAAATCCTTCTGCCGTACAGTCAACCCCTGCCTACTGGGTCACAGTGGTGGAGTAATAAAACAGAAAATATTTCAAAACGCAGTTAAAAGCATATTCTAAAAATGTTGTTAGACTCTTTCTTCTAGTGTAGTCTCCCTGAAAAGCCAGACACCTTACTAGCATCAGTCCAATTACAGGACTCCGATGGAAATGGAAATTATAGGTAATAATTTTAGAAATAGCCCCAGGATGCATTGTGTGTGTCTCCGAGCCAGGAAAACCCCAAAGGGCATGAGTCTGGAATATAGTACCTGGCTCATTCCCAGGCAGAAAGCTGCAGTCTTACTGAAGACCTGACAGACACACTGCAGCACAAGTGGCACTTATCCATTCAGATCTGATTCTGAAAAATAATTTGGGTTCATGAGAGCAAAAATAGTAGACGTCCTGGGGATGAGTCCTAAGTGTCATTGAGGCTCTGCATATCACACTGAGGTGATTTCTTTGTTATTATCATTTTATGCAGTGATCTACAACCTGTTTTAGCAGTGACCTGAAGAGCTATGGTAGTTCATAGGATGAGTAGTCCCATGCAAAACATCGGACTTGTATGGTCCACAAGATCACAAGTGCACATAAAATGTTGGTAGGTTATGGCCCCAGGAACAGTGCTCATCTTTAATGACTGGAATGCCTTTCATTATGAAAAAGGATGTTGTCTAATGGCTGTTTTCTGAGGGGCAACCAGACAGTACAATATGTACTTATCTGTTTATGGTCATGCTTTCAACGCTATTCAACAAATCAATACTAGAGGAGTTGTCTTCCTCCTTTCTGTTTCTTAACTTTCATTGCTCCAGTTTGAAGCAACATGGAGGAGAGAGACGGAGTCACTTAACACCTGAGTTTTGGAACCATGTCTTGTAAATCTCAGCAGCCAGCCGGCAGCTGACATCATCTAATAAGAATGATTCTTTCCTGCAAATCGCCAAGGTCTTTCTTCTGGGTTCTGCTAATGCTAGCATACTGCTTTGGAAAGACTGTCAGGGAAAAATATATGTTAGAAAATAATAGCAGGAAGGGAAATAGTATTGGCTGCAAACCTGTCAACCAAAATCAGATGTTAGCTTCTCTTTCTTGCTTCCAATTTAGTAGAAACATGCTAAGGATTTGAAAATGTAACTTTTCATCAAATATGATCTTATTTTTCACTCCCTAAGTTAAAAAGTGCCATTACATTAGCGCTCCCTCTCTTTTGAGTTTCTAAAGTGAAAGGAAAGAGAACTTATTAATAGGCTGCAAACATAACAGCACGATAGTCATTTGTACACCTGACGCTTCCTTTTCCTCTCCTACCCTCCCCACTCCTCATTCAAATCCACAAAGGTCTTTTTTCACATCAAGCATACGTGAACATTTTGTCTGGTCAAACTATTTTTTGCAGGCACCAATAATTCTGCCTGCTGGTAAACTTTCAATACACAAAAAGCTGGACATACTCTTTATCTACATCTTATTTGTTTGTTTTTGTTGTTATTGAGTGGCATTTTTTTGTTGTTGTTGTTTGCTTGTTTTAGATGAAAGAACAAAACTGAAAGCTCCACAGGGGGCAAGGAGAAAAGTTGTCTGTGTAGATCCATGAGTTTTGCTTCTTCCATGAAATCCTCCATCTCAGCACTCCCTTCAGCACTGTAGGTCCGGAGGCACACAGCACAACTTATCAGATTTCTCATGATGTTCGAAGTTCTCCTTAGGGTCCAGCTGTGGGAAGCAGGCAAATTGTGTGGGAAATTCAGATTTCTTTTCCTTTTTCTCAAAGCATATTACAAGCATTTTGGGTCTAAGAGAACTGCCTAAAACTATGACACAAGTACACTGCTCTTGACTGGAGACAGAAGGCAAATTAAAAATGTATATGATTTTAAAACCTTTATGAACTTTAACCCGACATCCTGGTTAACCTGATGTCTGGCTCTGACTGAGCCAGAAAGTGTTCACAAATGATTTGTTAGTGCTTGCATTTGGCAGTCCTGAGCAGACAAGTAGGCAGACATCTAAAATTTAAAAGATGTGATTCACAAGAGACAGCCACAACTACATACACACTGCATAGCAAGGGAAGCTGGCTTGAGGCCCTGTGTTCTCTGTATAAATTGCAAAAGGGAATGAAATTCAGAGTAAATGCACAGACTTTTTGATTAAATCAATCTATTGCCACTATCCAATGCGTCTTGTGTTCTCTTTTATTGCAGCACATTACCCAGCAATAGTTGATACCATAAATGATCTATACAGTCTTCTGGAGCTCTGGGTGAAATAAGGACAGACTGGTTTCATTATCATCAAATTCTACTTTTTTTTTTTACTTTTTTTTTTAAACTTCAATCAGGCCTTAACATCCATTTAAAGGTCTTTTATTATTATTATTATTATATTTATTAGATGGGAAAGTAAAGGAATTCATCCTGGAGATGCTCACATAATTGTGAATGAGGTAGGTATAGAGTGAAGCTGAAGTGGATTCCATGTTAAAATAAAATTCCTGTACAGGGGACCTACCTGCGATGAAAAAAATAGCAAAGGATAGACAGCTAGATTCCTATGTTCTTTTACTCTTCTATGCCCTTATCTCTCATTCATCAACTTGCCTGGTAGGGAACAGGCCATTGTTTAATTTAGTGATGCAGTCTGCTAGCCCTGCTGTCAGGACCTGTAGACAACATCGTAAATTAAAACATACATTTAGGGAATTGGTGCAACAGGCCATAGGATAGCTTCAGGCTCCTTTCAAAGGAACATGCAAATGTTCTTAACATTGTCCTGGCAAGCTGGTCACAGTCCTTTAATGCAGTAAAAGGAGAATAATCAATCCTGTATATATGACACACAGCACAGCATATGCAGGCACTCAGAGCTGTCCAAGTCCTCACTTGTCTAGATGTCTCTAGAGTTGCACAGATAGCCTGTCCACATATCTCATCCCCAAAATGTCAGTGAAAAATGTTCTGTAAAGTCATAAGCTCATTTAGGTTGGAGGCAGACAGTCTTCCTGGCCTAGTGCCCATCACAAAAGTAAACAAGAGATGCTGCAGAAAACTGCTGGCCATAAAATACACACATACACACATGCACACTCATATGTGCACACTCTTAGAAGAGGCAGCGAGACCTTTTAGTCTGGCTTTATCAATTCAGTAGTTCTGAAGAAAACCAGGCAAGACTTTTAGCATCAATAGTTAAACATCGTGCTCTGAGAATCAGTGTAGCAATCGCACTGTTTTACCCAAGTGGTTATATAGGGAAACCAAAACAAAGACAGAGCTGCAATGGACATATGTTTAAATCCCTCTTTGCAAAGAATGTTTGTTTGGTCTTTTGGTTTGGTGCTTTTCTGTTTGGTGCAATTATTTGTGCCCACACAAATCCCTCTTCTGAGGAGAAGCTGACATTTCTAGAATGACAAGCTACTTCCAGCCTTGCAGAAAAGGACCCGAGGGTGCTGGTGGACACCAGGTTGAACATGCTACAGCTATGTGCCATAGCAGCAGAGAAGGCTGGCAGCGTCCTGGGCTGCATGAGGAGGAGAGTTGTCCACAGGTAAAGGGAGGCAATCCTTCCACTCCAGTCAGTGCTGGTGAGGCCACACTTGGAGTGCTGGGTCCAGTTTTGTGATTCTGAGATTCTTGGTTTTGATTTTTTTTTTTCCTCCAGTCAGCTTGCTTTCACTCTCACTAGAAACAAGAAATGTGAAAGCAAAATTAAGTATGAAGGAAGATTTCAAAGGTATTTTACCATCTGAACCTGTTCCCTCTCTTCCCTTTCTGTTCCTTTTTCTCACAAAGGGCCCAATCAAGAAAAAGATGCTGAACATTTCCACTAATGCTCTGCACCTCTCATTCAATCCGAACATCCATGACTGAAGAACACCGTGTCCTACACACACACACACACACACACACACACACAGAGTCCAGGAATGTCTTCAAGAGAAACTGTTGTTGTCTACTGCACATCAACTCTATTTTTGACTTAAAGAAAAATAAATAAATAAATAAATCACGTTCTCCATCAGCTTTTCACTGATTGTCACTGGGAAGCTTTGTGAAGTACTTATGCACCAAAAAAAAGTCAGTTGGTCATTAGGTTCTGGCCCTCATTAGCAAAGATTTGGATGATGAAAAACTTTGACCAAATCTGGACATTTTTAAAATGATAGCCTAAAAGAAGAATAATCAGTCAATCAGCACTTCATTACTCATTGCCTTTCTCTTTCACACAGCTAGATGCTGCTGCTATTAACTCCCTTACTAGAAGTAGTCTCTTGTATCTATATTGAGTTTGAAATGCTGTTTTACCTGCCCAGAGTAAAAAAGAAAGTGCTGTATAGACCAGAGAGGCTCCTAGGTCTTCTTTAGGTTTGCTTTCCCCACTGTAGAGGGAAAGAAAGCCTTTGCGCTACCATTGCTTTGCAGATGACATCAGGAAATATTTCTTTTAGGATTCTTTTTCTTGGCTTCTGTACTGGCGATAATCCTTAATTTGCAATAAGCTATCTATGTGTGCTCTGCTCTGCTCTCTCTTGCCACATGGGCAAAGGTGTACCTTCAAAAGAGTATCTATATGGGACAACTCAGGCTAGCATCACCTAAAGTGACCGTGACAGCCAAATGGAATTGTGGCAGCAGTGCAGGCCAAAAGCTAAATAACATTTACAAAAACTAAATAAAGTTGCTAGGCCCAAAGGCAATGTGGAAGACAGCATTTGGCAATTGCTCTTTTTAAGGAGGTATATTTTAATGGTATTTTTATATCATGCAGATATTGCAAATACGAATTGCTCACCAGTGAACACTCATCTTGCAGAGATTCCAGCACTAACTAGAGCTTTCTCTCTCACATAAAAGGAATATATCATGGAAAAAATAGGACCATCTCCCACATGGTCAGGTTTTAGCAGAAATTAAAATCTTAAATATCTCCCATTTATTGCTCTCTTCTTAACCAGTGAAGTTAGAGAGCCTGGAAAGATGCCAGTCAGCAGCTAGCATACAGGAGAGTCACTGCCTTTTCTTGTTGTTTTTAAACACAGATTTCTTTATCTAGGTAACTGTGCTCATGCAGGATTGTCTTGAGTGAGGCAGAAGACCGTTATATTATATCTTTATCATATTATCACTTAAAATTCAGGAATGTCTTGGGGTCTCAGCCAGGCTGGGGCTCTTTTGTATGAGGCCCAGTGCAGACAGAGTTTATGAGCAGTCACAGGCTTTGCAGTTTTAGTCTGAGCATTTTTTTTTCTCTGAAAGCCATAGCTGCTGCATAGAGATTACTGCCTGAAAAATCTCACTTTATTTTTAAAGGAGTATGTTTCTCACCCACAGTGCCTGGAAATGAAAGTCCTAAATGCTCCAGCACCAGAAGACATATAAAAGACTGTAAAATGAAATTGTCTGCTTTCATGGTGTTAAGTCAATCCTGTGATTGATTGGGGAAAGGAGTGAGTGCGAGGAAGGAAAATTGTTATTCAGTATTTCTGAATTCTGGAGCTGGTCAGAACTGCAGGTCACTGCTCCTCCCCCCCATTCCAAAATTTAGCAATTTTAAACAGACACCATCTTAACCAGACCATCTGCAGCCAGAACAGAGGCCAATAAAACCGGTTCTCCAAGACCAGCATCTGTAAGGTACTGCATCCAGATTTGACAATACTCGTACCCAAGGATGCTCAGGGATGGTTTGCATGCTGAAAAATGTAATTCATGCACCATTACAACAGTGAATTCCTATTTCAGATCTTTGTGAGAGCTATTTATTCAATGACCATTCTATTTTACTTTGGTTTGTGCTACAGCTTTGAGTTGACAGTCACCAGAACTCACAACAGATCTAGGCAAAGCCTCTTCAGTTCACGATGTGAAACCCTTTTCCATGTTTCCAGCACAAGCAAGGCTCAAATTAGTTTGCAGTGACTCTCAGATACCTTAATTTCATCAAATTGCCTTTTTAAGTGTACAAACCAGCCTGATACCAGCAAAATTTTGCATGTGTACAAAGTTCCTGATGCTCAGTCTTTATGTTGCTGCTACCATGGCTGTTCCCAGACATAACCAGTCTACTTTACTTTCCTCACTGACCTGAAGATGTACTGTATTGGCGTTTGCTGGGCCTCTTGTTTCAGTATTCAGGCCTCTCTGTTAAGAAGGAAAAGGCTTCCATATGCTTTGCTTGCTGTCAGACTCCTTTGGACAGTGCTCAGAAACGTATGAGTTATACCCAGGCATCAAGCCAGTATGTCCTCCAGGTCAGCTGATATAGAGTCTTCATGGCTAAGTGCAAACTGGGGGAGGCTCTGGAGCTAGAAGACTTATTTTTCATGGAAATCCCTTTCTGGGGCTTATCTTTGTCTTAAACCTTGCTAGCTGAGCGACAAGGTTAATCCAGTAAATTGGGTTTGAAATGACAAGATACAGGTAAATTAAAGTACAAAGAAAGCTACATCTAGTAAATGAAGCAAAAAGGAGAGAAAACTTGTGTCATTCTTTTGGAATTTATGGGTCATTTTTCTGAAATGAAACATTTTTTTTTGTAAATCTCTGAGATGGATTAATTTTCCTATGAAGAAAGCTCTCTCTCTCTCTTTTTCTCTCTCTCTTGGCCCTCCATAGATCTCAGAGCCCCTCTGGTTGTGTTTGCTATCTTTTTTTTTTTGGTTGGTTTTGTTTTCTTTTTACATTCTTCTGCTGTATTTCTCTCTTTTTCTTTTTTTTTTCTTTTTTTTTCTTTTTTTTTTCTTTTTTTTTTCCTTTTTTTTTTTCTTTTTTCACTCAGTGATTTTTATCCTTTCCACTTTTGCTCCTGGGATGGAAAGCAAGTACTGCCTGTCAACGTCAACAGCCAGTTTCTTGAATGTTGACCTCAGGACTCCCCCTTTAAAGGCTCTTTAATACTGACCTGAACATTGTGTCTATAAGAATGGCCTCATGACATTGCGTTTCTCTGAGAAGCCACCTGCAGTCCCCACTGATACTGCACTGAAAGGGCCATGATTTGTCCTGAAGAACCTCAGCCTTCATGGGATCAGGACACTGCATGGGAGAACCGTGGAGCTGGAGGTGGTGTATTTTCTGTTTGTACACCAGAATGAAAACCAGGAACACCCAACACCTGCCAAGAGAAACATGGACTAGACAATATTCTATTCATGCCCATTAGTTCTGTTTCTGTTTGTTCTCCACCCTCTCGTCAGCTGTGGTTTTGCTTATTGTCTTTTGGATCAGAAAATCAAGTTAAATATTGATTGCAGGACGTGATTTTTTACTCTCATTCTTCCTACACTGGTAAAACTAGAGTTACAGTGGCCAAGAGGACTATTGTGGCTGAGTAAATCACCTGGTTCATGTAGTTTTGTTTACTAGGTTATAGGAATGGCATACTGGCTCCTGCCCTGCATCATGTCGTTGACAGTAGACACACTTAATCAAAACACGAGAAGCAAGACAGAGTGTTCCTTCTTCTGCCATTAAATTCCCATTTCTGTCATTCAGCACTCTGGGGATTTCCCACATTGGAAGCTGTGCTCAGTTTAGGAGCCGCTGAAGCCAGATCAGTGCTGGGATCTAAGCAGCCCCCCCACCTGGGTTTCAGCACACTCATGTGCTTGCCTAACCTGCACAGCCAGGGGTGGAAACCACCCTGCTAGTTTGTAAGATGACCTGGGGATCTAGAAAGGTCTGCTGTCTCAAATCCGTCACCTGATGTCAAAGTGGGATTACATCCTCTTGCTTAGAGCACACCCACACCAGCTGGTGAGTCATTTCTGTTTGCTCTCACACAACCACAGGCTACTTGAGCAGCCTTTTCACCTTTCATGGAGCAAGGAGTGTCTGTTTGGTTTCTTAGCAGCATGTTCGGGTAAAAAGGGGAGCTGCGTGTAGAGAAAACCACTTATTGTAACTTGTGTTTGCACTGAAAATTTTAAAAGCACAAGGCAAACAGGGACATCAAATATAAGCTATACCTCAAATATGGTCTTTAGTCTGAAAAGTGTGAGAGAGAGATGACCTCTACTTTGCTGGTTGTTAGCGTTGCTAACAGGACTAACATAACATCTGCAGTTGTATGGTGACATCAAGATGGATGGTAAATTTTCTGGTTAAAAGTTCTTTTTTATATTAAACTTAAACCATTGTATAATTTAATCCCTGATAATACTGGATATTTATCCACAGTATACTGTACTATACATTATGGATGCTTTTCCTTTTTTCCCAAGAAAACAATAAAATATGTATGAGATGCAAGCAAGAATATAAGTAACCCAAAGTTCAGAAGGTAAATTCTCTCTGAAGAAATGCTTGATAAATATTAGAAATATGCTGTGCAGCTGTATGCCATGCAGCTTGTGGAGAAGCAGAGCAGCAGAAAACCTAAATCACAGTAAAGTTACAGTGGGATAGGACAAACAGCTGAGAAATGGAAACAGGAAAATTTCTCTCTTTAACTCTGCAGGTGTAAACCCAAGAATCAAGGTAAAGAAGGCAAGACAGAGCAAGCTGTTAAAGTGATAAAAGAAATGAGTAATAAAATAATCTCTAAAGGCCAGTGATGTATGTTTGCGTGATCCATATTTACATGCTTCAATGACTATGACATTGGTCAAAGGGTACTTCAGGCATGTAGCAGGGATCAGCAGGCTCTGTCAAAGCATGTAGCAAATATACATGAAGACCTGCTGTTGTGGTTGTCCTAGGGAAGTGAAAGAGGTGAAGCATCATGCTTTGGCCAAGTTTGAATCTGTCACTCCTAAATCTACCCAGTTCCTGAGAAGAGCCCCTTGTTCCTTGTGGCATGCCCCTGTAAGCATGCCCCTGTTTTTTTTCTTAGCAGTATCTAGTCACAGAGTATTGACTGGTGGTGTTGTTCTTGGGGGGATTAAGGACCCGCAAGTAGTAGTGATTTTGAAGAAGGAGCACCTGAAATGGGTAACTACTGGGAATGGGTCCCAGATCTCTTCACATGCATTGTCTCACAAGACTATCTTCTAGGTCAGCAAAAAAATTAAGCTTAAAAGAGAGTGAGCTAACTACTAAGAAGTCTAAAAGCAAAATTAAGAATCTGTTTAACTGAAGATAAATAAATCCAAGATAAGGGTCCTCTTTGAACCAATGAGACTTTTGAAATTAATATAAACACTCAATTCTGAAATCTATCTGAAAAAAATTATCACAGAATCACAGAATGGCTGAGATTGGAAGGGACCTCTGAAGACCACCCAGTCCAACCCCCCAGCCGAGCAGGATCACCTAAAGCACATTTCGCAGGATGGCATCCAGGCGGGTTTTGAATATCTTCTGAGAAGGAGACTCCACAACCTCTCTGGGCAACCTGCTCCAGTGCTCTGTCACCTCACAGTAAAGTGCCCTCTCATATTCAGCCAGAACCTCCTGTGCTTCAGTTTGTGCCTGGTGTCCCTCATCCTGTCACTGGGCACAACTGAAAAGAGACCGGTTCCATCCTCTTGACACCCTCCCCTCAAGTATTTATACACATTGATGAGGTCTCCCCTCAGTCTTCTCTTTTCCAGGCTAAACAGGCCCAGCTCTCTCAGCCAGTCTTCGTACGACAAAGGTGACAGAAGTGATCCTACTTTCAGTCAAACCTGAAATGCCACAAACCTCTCTTTCTGTTTTCAGTGCTAATCTCTATTTTCATACTTCTGTGTTTAGGTAAACAGAAGCAAAGAGGCACAATGAGAAGTGGCCTTGAAAACTTCTCTATTTTACTTGAGATAATCAGATACAGCTATCTCAGAGTTTTTAGCATTCGTTTGTGCTTTTCTGTGCTTACTACAGGAAATACCTTGAATATTACAAATACTGAAGTTATCTAACTGCAAATCCCAGTTATCTTTGGCAACTGGGAAATTTTAAGAATCTCTGCCATACAACATTTTCAAACCTTATCCAGGACTCTATTTAGATTCAAATATAGCAGTGGTCAATGAGCGAAGTCAGATCTTTACAGCAGATGAATCAACATATCTCATCCTATTGCCCCTTAACCTCAGCCTGGGAGAATCATTGTTCATCTGTTCCTGAGTTACAGGAAATGCCTTGGTAATTTGGATGTCTCTGTCACAGACTACTATGAAATTCTGACATATGCAGGCTGCTAGTAAGAGGTAAAAGAAAGCCACATCACTGCTGACATCACATGGAAAATGCTGAAGTTAAATATGAGGATCACTGTTCTTTTTTGGGAAGATATTTAAGCACTACCACCTGTCTCTAAATGCAGAAAGCTGTGCTTTAAAGGCCACAGGGCTAGTCATGATCGTCAAGCAATGCACTTCTCCAGGCACATGCAGAACGACAGTGAAGGCACCAAAAGTGCCTACCCTTGTTTATTGTTTCAGTCAAGTGCTGTGGAGATTGAGAAGTCATAGGCAAAACGTGGAGACATTTAAATCTGTTTTGGGTCTTGTTTTGTTTCATGTTTTGCTTGGGCAGACTCGCAGATTTCTTCTCTATTTCTACAGGGAGGGCCTCGATTTACAACGACGTAGAAAGACAATCATGTGGACCTGCCCCAGTTGGATTACACACTATGGAAAGTGTATTTAATTATGAAAAATTAAAGACAAGGGGGATATGTTTAGACTAAGAATGTAGACAGTTTGTTGGCTAGAAACAAAGCTGAACAAAAACGGTAAGAATTCTAGAACAATTGTGAAGGATTTATTTACAGTTTTTAAATACCTACATGTGTTTTCACTTAAAACTCTTGGGAGGGTCATTTCAAAGGCTAGGACTCCTGGCTGTTCACATTCATCTCTACCTCTGTTCCCCCTGCTTGCAACTTCAACATCAATATACAGACCACAGCAAAACTAAATGCAAGTCAGGTGTGACATATCAAGTGACACAAAGGCTCAGTCACAAGAAACAAATTTAAAAATGATCAAGAACTGAGAGGCATTTTAGTAACATTTACTGGTGTATTTTGTACAGTTCAGGTCACAGGAGTTTCCCTGAGAGTTTCTAATCTTGCTGCCAATAAGAAGTAAAAGTTGTAATCGTAAGGTGCATTCTTTTGAAGTCCTCCCCCTTCATAAAATGAAAAAAAAACATTTTTTCCAATAAATTTCCTTTACCTTTTTTGTTTGATTGTTTCTTCTCTCTCTATTATATCTTCAATGTGAGTTACACTTAATCTCTTTAACTCTCTAAAGTTCCAATAATCCTTACCCTACCTTCCTAGAACACCAAAACCCAGCAGTATAGTTAATCTGCAGATTTTTGAAAATGGGCCATTAGAGCTATTCATCATAAGTGATGCAGCACAGTTTAAACAAGAAGAGAGAGCAAATATATGCCATCCTGAGTCAGATTAAATGTCCGGCTGCCCTAATGTTCTGTCTCTGTAATGTAGCCTCCGTGACTGATTTTCATGACAACACAGAAAAAAAACACAGACAAAAATCTGCAGAGAACAAAACTACAGCAAAGGGAGGGGATGCTCTGGATTTCATCAGCCAAATCCTCCTCCTTCAGGTAACACCCAGGGATGATGCTCATATCACGGAGCTCTCAGGCTGCAGCTCACCCATGGAGTGGGGACAGGGCTCAGCCTATCTATAGTTTACCTTTCCTAAAAAGCTACTATTACTGCATAACCACCTCAGGCTCTGAATGCAAAAGTCAAAGCTTTTATCTGTAGCTGGGTGTCTGCACTGCAGAGCAAGGTAGCTGGAGGCTCTGATTATTGTCTGAGAGCTCTGTGACAGCCAAGACAGAAGCACCAAAGGGAAGGGGCAGTGGGCAGAGCCCTTCCATGTAGGTGACTTTACCTCTCTGGACTTCAGAGAAAAAGGACTGAAGTCTTCAAACTGCATTCTAAGTGATCTAAAGTCTCTGCACTAGGAAAGTGCCATGAAACAAAAATAAATGCAAGCTTCCCTGAGCACCTTGCTGCTCGGCACATGTTGTGTGAAGATGCAAGATGACCAAGAAGAATTTAATTTGAAGTTGATACTCAAGAGGAGGATTCATAAAACTGATGAAGAACAGACAGCTTGAAGACACTGTGAGATTTCAGAAGATTCGTGGCAGCTTTTTAACAGGAGACCTTCATTTCCATATGCTTAAACCTATGTACATCTACAGTGGGCATGAGAAACATACTCAGTACAAGGAAAGTAGATTTATTGGTAATTGTACCTGGTACAATTATCTTTGGTTTTGTTCAGTTCTACATTTCAAGTCCTGTGGAGTTAGGTCTTTCATCTGTCCTCAGCTCAAGGGTGACTTTTGCCATCTGTCCATTTAGTGCTACAACTTTACCACAAAGTGCCATTGGAACTGTTTTTCTCTAAGAATTCAGATGGTGGTGTAGCTCTAATTGCTAAGATGAATTAATGGAAATTTGAAGAACCACCACTGTGTTGATTTTGTCAACCACACCTACATAATCCCAGTCTGCAAACTTTCTGTCCCATCTCCAGGAATGTATGGCTCTGAGACAGAAAGCAAGCAGTGAATGCCAAAACAGGCAGGTAATCACTTGGCAGCAGGCTCCCTTGGCTTAAGCTTTGAGCCAGAAAATGGACATTTTCATGATAGTGGCACACAGACAGAGGCTTTCTTGAGGGAAATAAAACTTGTTCTCAATCTCTTCACAGGTGACAACCCCATCTGCTTTGTGCTTTGTGTTCCACGTGCTTGTGTCAGTTGCATCTTCAGAAAGTAACAATTTAATATAAAAATGGTTTCCCAGATATGAGCAGAAGAAAAAAGAAATAGGTCCTCCGTTAAATAATGAATCCACTGATTATAAACTGCATCACTGCAAACATTAAGTGCTCATGATTTAATGCCACATGGAAAATGGAAATATAAAGAACATATTTAACTTGGGGGACTGGAGAGGTGAAACATGAACGAATTCATTGAAAAAAAAGCAATATCATTGTTCTCATCCTTGCTTGTTTTGTACTAGACAGGAATCCATTATCATCAAGTAAGGACTATTTCTAATCCCCTTGCTAAGCCCCAACCCTCGACCCTGGAGAATTTGTATTGAAGCAGAAATATGTCAATCATTTTGGTCAATTAAGCACAATAATAAACATGAAGCAAGGAAAAAAATGTGGGCAGTATTGCCAGGATAAGGAGAGCAGTGCCTACGCATTTTGAAAGCTTGTCTAGATTATGGGGTTAGCTCAATGAAAAATTGTCTACAACTTGTCTCCTAGGTCCAAGGGATATTCCAGATCTGTAGCTTATTCATTTCTTGTACTGATGATGCCGGCACTCAGTATGTAGGATTACATTTCACATATATTTTCCTGAGTTTTTGTTTCCTGAGTACTCCCCTTGCTAGTTCTGTAGTATACTTCAGACTAACGGCAATTCAAATGATCACTGGGTTTATCTGGAAGTTTGTGAAATAAATCATGCACTATTTGCATGCAGAGAGCTTACTAGATATGCTGGTAACAATAGCTCTGGTGATGCTTTTAGCTGACAAGAAGGTAGTTAAGAAATTTCTGTTTGATTTTCAGCTGTTCTCCAAGCTTATCTTCTAAACAGGAACACGTTCTCGTTTGACATCCAAAAGAACAATGTCACTGATTTGCAGAGGGCATCAGAAGTTCTGTATTTTTATTATTTTTATTGATGGCCTACTTTTCCTGCCTCTGTCTGCTCAGTGACCCTTTCACCGTAATTGAGCAGACCTGCAGCAGGAATTTATACCTAGCTGTACAGGTAAAGCAGATGACAGCAAACAGAAGCTGTGCAAATTGCCTCTGAAGGCAATGTACGCACACCCCCTGGCACGTACAGGCTTATGTTGCCACACAATTAGGAAAGGAAAGGTAAATTCTGAATAAATATAGTAGCCATAAAAAGTAAAACCATCCTGAGATTAGCTGAAGTCCCAGGCTCTCTTTCTACAGTAGCCCAGCTCTTGAGATGATCGAATTTCTAGGAGGAAAAGCCCATCTGCAGCACGTACACATCCATGGCACCTCTTGGGGGGCAGACAGAAAGTGGAAGAAGACAGGGGAAGCCTGGCTTGCTGCCAGCTCACATTTTCATTTTGAACAAATGTGTCTAAAGAGTTTAGACAGAGCCTCTGTAGACCTTGATAAGAGTGTTTATCTGCTCAGCTTCAAAGAAAGCCACAGAAGGACTGTGATGAAATCTGGTGCAATCGTCCCTTTCAAAGCCAAGAAAATATGTGTGTGTATATATATATATATATATTTATATATATTTTATTTTTTTTTTTCTGCTGGAAAAGACTGACGGCTAAGTGAATATGGACCTGAACAATCCTTATATTGAGGCATAATAAGCCGTATATCATTTGCACTTAGGGGCTCTCTGATCTGTCTTTGCTTCCTAACCAGGAGCAGTAGGTGCAGGAGCCATTTTGCTTGAGGTTCTGCTCTGCACTCCCCCAGCCACAGCTCTTGACATATGCTTGTGTAGGCTGGTTGTAGGCTAGCTTTGATTCATGAATTATGTTTTTATTTTCCTTTTATCATTCCCTTTGGTTGAAACGGTGTCTATAAAGGTTGAAGCAGTGTCTATAAATACCATATCACCCAAATGCTGAGATCGTGGAAAAAAAGTTAGGAGTATGTAGGCAAATCCCTCCTGCTCTTTCCCTGTCTCCCCAGATAAACAGCCCATCTCTGGTTATCCATCCTAAAGTCGCCAATGCTTAAGAAAGTAGCTGGCAGGTACTAAATAATCAGAGGAACAGGGAAGACTTTTGGGGATACCCAGTCCCTTCTGCAGCCTGGATAGTACTGTTGTGCTTTGTGATAATTGTGAGCATGCCTGAGGTTTTTAGATCTCTGAAAAAGGCAAGCTTCATGGCTCATGCAAGACCAAAATGAAACAGACTACATTCAGTGAGGATTTATTTATTTTCAACCTTTCTAGCTGTACCACCAGTGACTCTGTGACTCTGACATTATGCCATTAATTTGCTCTTCACATTTTAATGTTAACTATTTGTGCATTTCTCACATAACTGTTCAATCTAATCTACATTAGCTTCCAGACTTTTTTTTTTTTTCCCTCTACCTTGATCTAGGTGGTAAATCAATGAGGCTGCTCTTTAAATTCAGAGTCTTTGGAGATTAGCACAACTGAAGAACAGGTTATATAAAAAGGGAGGAGGGGAAGCATTACACATTTACAGTGAACTACTGTTATGGAACGAGCACTAAGAATACAGGGTGGCATATGTTTGGAAACTTTGGGATATACCTACACTGCAACTGGCAGTAATAATTGACTTTTGTGTAGCTTTAACCTGAGCTGGCTGAAAATGTTGAAGGCTTTGCACCATGAGTTTGGCTGCAACAGCCAAGCTGGGATGCTAAGGGTATTCACACCAGCTGATGCGTCCATCAGCAGCGCTACTGCTACTGGCACTAAAAAGAGCCAGGTTGAAAGTTACTTGGCATGTGCTGCCATAGTGAGCACCTTTAGGCAGACAGAGACACAGCTAGCATTAACCTGCTTTAGGAAAACAGCATGCACACACGCACACACTCAAGCACACACACACATGCACCAGCTTATTGTGGTTGAATAGGAGATGTAACAGTTCGGCCTGGGAAGGTTTGCATCTTCTGTACCCAGACTCCCCAAAACCACAGCTCAAATCCAGCAGTGCTGCCTGAAGAAGCTGGTGCTCCTTTTTGATTCAGAGAAAAAGAAGAGCTTCAATGTTTTGAGTTACCAGCTCTTTAACCTTTTGCTGTGGAAGTACTTACTCAGCATGCACTTAGTGTTAACAAAAAATTCATTTGGGACCTTAATCGAAAGCCACTGTAATCAATGCAAAGACCAGGAGGAAAGAAAGCAGATCTTCGTCTTCTAGAGATTTTACAGTGAAATTTGGGTTCCTAATAATTTAACATTGACCCAAACTGTTTTTAACCTTTCGGTTAGGTTGAACAAACTTTTCTAGCCTGCTAGGAAACAGAGAAATTGTCATCAAAACCATTTGCTTTCGAGTCACCAACTAAATCAATCAGGCATCTACCTAGAGACCTGTCAACTGTATGAGGATGTATTTTGACTGAGGCTAGAAACAGCTTATAAAGATGTCCAATCTCTTGAGCCAGAAACCTTAGCTAGATACCTACTTTCCTGTGCCACATGAAAAGTCCTGCCACACACTCAGAGTCTGTGTGGGAAAGGTTTCCTTACGTATGAATGTCTAGAGCAATGGCCAACGATACTGACTGAGGTATCATTTTTGAGTCAAAATGTCAATGTTAATTTCTCACTTGATGCCTGTGGATGCATTTTCTGTGGAAGACCTGCAGAGAAGCTGTGAATGGGAGCTGAAATTTGGAAGTGCAGCCCCTGCACACGTAAGACACATGGCTCTTCCTGACAGTCAGTGCAAGTTAACTTGGCAGCACTGTGACAGTCTGGCTTCTCTGGGCATCCTGGTGGGGAGATATCTGCATCACGGCTCTCTGACCATCCACACACCAAAGCTCCCCTCCACAGGAAACCGGAACGTACGAGACTCATGTTGCACAGCCAGCTGACACACACACATCTTCAGGCAGGACATGGTCGGGATGCACAGTATAAGTAAGAGGTGAGGAGATCTTCCATGTCCCTCAGCTTTGACACACACACTAAGTCAGGCTTGGACCACCAAGCCCCCCCAAAGTAGGGAAGTTTAATTTTGCTTCTGATACTTTCAACATGAGTAAAGATCCTTTTGTTCTGCCAGCACACTATATAGCTGTTCATTTATGCTGCACTGTTGTGTAGTTTAACAGTTTGAGCTACAAACAATTTCAATTGCAAAAGAAAGAAAATGGTTAACTCATACCACAGCAAAAATCCATCAACTTGATGCAACAGCTCAGAAGAAGGGATGCTTTCTTGTGTTGCACCAGCAAGAACCATGTTTATAACACTGCCAAGATGATTTTGCCTTCAAAAGATGTTCACTGCCTATGTATGGACCATAAAAAGGAAGGAAAAAAAGGCTATGAAGTCAGATAATGCAAACTTTCTGAAGGTAAATAGGATAATTAATGGAGGATACATCCTTAGAATTCTCTCTCAAAATTCAAGCAAGAAGAAAATACCTGTGATAGATTTTTTGCCTTACACACTGAATACCATCCGTATCACCTAGTACCCATATCCTCTCAAGGACTTGTGAAAACATGGTAGAATTGTTCTTACCCACTGAGAGCAGGACACCAGGCCTGTCCCCACTGATATACAACATCATTCCTGAGGCTGTCCTCATTTGATTGAAGACCTGAAGCTCTGCAGTTTTAGCTATAAGGTACCTTGCTTCCAGCACTGCATCTTCCCATCCTATTCTCCTTTTGTTGTAGAGAGGAGCAGAGGGGATCCAGGGGATCTCACACTGGGACTGTCTAGACTGGGTGCTCTCAGACCAACATTCAGGGCAGCTCTTGATAGCTCTGGGCCACCCATGTTCCTGTAAAGACAATGTATAAACCAGCTCATACACACAGCTCAGTTTCTCTGGGAGGCAATCCCTTTTTTTACTGGAACACTTGATAATACGAGCTCTCCTAGTTTCCCAGCCCATTTCCCACTGCACGGGCCCTAGCCCCACCCTTTCCCCCTTCTCCAGTCCTCTCACCTCCAACCTCTCCAGTAAAACTGAGATGTTGCAGCCCTCAGCCCTTACCCATGTTCTGGTTGGTGCACCATTTCTCCCTATTAGTCCATCAAGAACTAGAAGTGCAACTACATAGGCATCCAGCTTACCTTTTCAGAATCCCCGCTTTCAAGAAAAGGCACTTGCCTCATTCCACTCTCTGACAGGAGTCTCAGATACATGCAATAATTATCCTTTGAAAGTGTCCACATCTTTGCATTGATGAGACCAGGCTGTATGCTTTTCTTTGGGACATTTGAAGCTGGAGGAAGTGGATCTCATCCTTTGATATGATTCGAAGATGTTGCTCTGGGTTAAATGTAAGGGCCCCGTCTAGTGTTAATCTGTAAAAATGTCCAAGAAACCTGTGGTTTGTTCTTAAGATACTTCTTCACATTTGAAAGCTCAATATTATTTTGCTCTTTTATATCCAGTTATGCATAAATCAATGTCATTGGTGCCTCAGCACAGAACTTTCCCAGTAGTAGAGTAAAAAGGGTTTCACTTAATCATTAAAAATATTTAGTTGGATGGGCACTTCCTGTGAAAAGATAACTCCCCTGATTTATTATGTAAGTCATCAAAATGCCTTTTGTTATAGGCCTACAAAGAGATTTTTTTTTTTATTTTTTTTAATAAGATCTGTATGAATTTTGATTTGTGCCCCATCTGCCTCTAGGAACGATTTACAGACACATATTTATATTTGGAGAATAGCTTGAGAGGTCTAGTTGATATTTCATTGCACCCACAAGATGACTGCCTCTGAAAGTTGTTGGCATTGGTAGGCATCAAATGTATGACATTTTTTGTATCTGTGTGAGAGACAGATGAGTAAACGGTTCTCAACAAAGCTGAGAGAAATTTAAAACCCAAACCTGGGAGGAAAATAGCTAGCTTTACAAAGATCAATCTGTGCCAGTATGAAGGGATATATTATCTTTGCAGAATATGACTTATCATCTTTTCCAGGTAGGGATCCCCTAATATTTTTGAAGCCATCTCATATTTATTCTAAGGGTGTCATACTTCAGAGGCACAGGCAAATGGAATAGCTGAGGGTGTGTCCTTTGAAGAAGTACTCGCAGAACAAGCCATCTGACTATGTGTGAAATGCATGGCTGGACATGAACCAATTATAAGGGCAACTCTTTCCTACACCTCTAAAAATGATATACAAGCTAACTAGGCCTCATTCAGAGAAATGAAACTGATAATAGTCTTGTTGGCAGTATTCAAATAAACTAACACAAGCAAGAAACTCACCGAGCTGCTTCCAGTTGATACCTATCTTTTACCAGAATCACTGTTGTGTGTAATATCTGCATTGTGTGGGTGATTCTTACCTTTACGACAATGAAAAATAAATATTTTTAAATAGGCATTTGTTAGTCCTTGCAGCCATGCAGATAGGAGCCTGCAAAATACTGAACGATTCCACACAGGTCAGGATCTCCTTTTTTGCTCTATCTTGTAACAGACGAACAAGAAGATACCTGAGGAAATAAAAAGGTAATAACTGTCAGACTGATAAAAGGCAAAATCTGTATATTTGCTGACCTCAACAAGACTGAGGCAAAGAAGGCTATAGAAAGGAATTAGTCACATCTCAGAATAATAAAAATACACACTGTCATCTTACTCAGGGGATGACTTCCTAAATAAAAGTAGTGTTCCTGATTTAGGCCTTAAGTAACTTCGTGCTTGCTTAGCTTACAAAGAAACTTCTCTTAAAGGCATTAGTTTGTGTAATTATCTATTTTAATAAGTGTTTTAACTTTCAGTGAAGACACTGAGGCTAGCTGCTAGTGGAGACCACAAAAGTATTGCTCTGAAGCAAGTACCAAAATATATGGAGTGGGGGGTCTTCCCAGTTCCATACGCTATTTTGTCTGAGACCTGTAATCATCCTTGACAAAATCATCACTGGAAGAAAAAGTCTTTGATTAGACGCATGTTTGTGGAACATGTCAGGCATGACCAAGCTCTCATTCTAGTTTCTGCAGTAGATGAGCCATTGCTGGGTGTTAATGGTAAGTGTTAATATGCCAATTTGCAATAAATGTTTTCTCCAGCTCTTTGAATCTAGAATCAAAGTTGACACTACTGTCAGAAGTAGTAGGAGAAGATCCTGATGAGCCAATGAGATCTCAGCTCCATGTCTATTTATTATTTTTACAGCTGGTGAAGACTGCCTGAAAGAAAATTCTGTGGGAGGTTTATTTTGTCACTGACTATGTTGTGTCTGTTTCTTCAGAAAAAATGGAAAGCTTCAGTTTGCAGCATCTTCCACTGGAAGTAACTTACCGTCTGAGTTAATACTCAGAAGAGGAAACACTCTACTGGGATCCTTATTCATATTCTCAGCTATGACTGTCTGCTTGCAGTTTCTTGCTACATGAACAATTACATTTTTCATGTATTGCTCAGACTTTATACCTTATGAATATGAACAAGAAATTGGCAAAAACTCACATCTCTCGTAATAAAATTCAAATGTTTTCCAACTTTTTTTTTCTCCAACTTTTAAGGCTAAAATGCCCTTTGTGTACTTCAACATTCATATTTTACTCTAATATGAGTAGCAAGAGAAGCAGAAAGGATCCCCAAGCTAGGAAATAATGGCAAAGTTTTGGAGGTGATAAAGCACATTGACAATCACATTATTCCAGGGAAACTGGCAAACTAGGGTAAGCCTTCAACCCCACAGTAGTACAGACTTGTACAGACTTATACAGGACATGAAGGTAACATGGTATTAATGAGACAACAAACACCTTGTATTCAGAGACATCGCAAAACAGCACCCATGTTGTCAGTCACTTTCAGACCTTATGGGCTGCATGACTTCCAAACTAGGGCCCTTGCATGTGCACAGGAAGAACTGCACACCTCATAATGTGCAACAGTTTGAGGAGGAAAGCTTTTGAGAAACATGGTAGGGAAAGCAAAGGTGCATCTTAAATCTTACTGCTTTCTAAGATTTAGGTATGGTTTCATTCATGATTCACACTCTTGAATTCTGATTCGTGAGGACTACTTTTTTTTTTTCTCCTTCCAATTCAAGGAGAACGTGGACTTTGTAGCCTGTAGGGAAGGAGTTATCATTCAGAGTGTTTAAAGAGCAGTTTCCATTTTACCGCCTGGTGGGACAGAGGAACAGTCCACGTGTAAATCCACCAGGGCATAGCTGTAGAGTACAAACCAAGACAAACTGCAGCACTGTCAAAACAGGTGTAGTGCTACCTACAGCTAGAGGCAAACCTCTGGTGCCATGTTAATGCCAGATAATTTTGAGGGCCTGTGGTTTGGTTGAAGGTGTCAGGATGACAAAGAAGGCCCCCAGTCTCTAATTTGATCCTTTCCTTCCTTTCACACAACTGGTCCTGGGAGACAAACCCATGTTGTCAAAGAAGCCTCAAAGCTGCCAACTGAGATTAATACTATATTGGCATTACCTCACTGCCACCTCACTGAAAATTAAAGGCTCTGGATATTCCTAGTGATTATTCAGAGATGAATAGGTAACAGACAGCTAGAAGGTACAGGGGGGTGGGGGGTCACTTAGAAATCGTGGAGTTACAGAGCTGAGAACACCAGTATACTGATTCGCCATGTACAGACAGACCCAGGAGCAAAATCACAGCTGTATACTCCTGAGTTTTGTACTTCCCAGGTAAGCTAAGAAAACTGTACAAATAAAGCTGTAGGCAGCAAATCTCTTATGTCTTTATCAAAATCTTCCATATAAAAAAAAAAATCTTAGATGTATCTCACTTTTACATACCTGAGCAGCGAGAGGGGTGCTTTCTCTTAAAGCTTCCAGATTAACAAAGGATGTGTCTGGAGTATTTGTCAGTGAATGATAAAAACTGAGAGGATAGGAACACTCACTCATTGGCTGGGAAGTTATCAAACTTGTAGAGCCTAGGGGCTGTCTTCAGATGCAAGAGAGCTCCTGTTGAAGACAAGGGAAATGGTGTGTCTCTGCCTGTGAAAAGAATTTGATCCTGGCCCTAGGTACTTCAGAAGAAAGCATTTTCTTGTCTTTCTCTAAAAAGAAACTCACTTGATTCCTCTTTCAAAAGCAAAAAGAAAGATCATAAAACGCATTATTAAAGACAGTCTGGATACTCTCTCCCCACCCTCTAGCTTTTCTCTCCCTATCTCCTTATTATTTATAATATTATAAATAGAAAGTCAGATGTAATACACAACTTCAAAGTAACCTTATATGGTAATTTTGCTGCAACAGTAAAAAATGATCAGTTTCTCTGTCAGACAGCCAAACAACACTTCTGCAGTACTTTTTGCACTGACTTCCAATCTCATGAACATTTGGTTGACAAGCATGTTTCTGTTACAGTCCTCATCTCAGCTATGATGTCTGAAATTTACAACACTCTTTCTGAGTGAAAACCAGGCAAGAGCCATCCCCGATAAAAATAGCAGCAAGGAGAAAACCCCAGTGAAGGAATTCAAACCAATCTTTGCAGTGTGTCAAGGCTAATATATGCCCTGCCAATTTAGAAGCAGGAGATGCATGCTTTACGCACTTAGTAGAGAAGCAAGGTGACTGAGAATAAACTGGTCAGCCACAGCATGCTCACAAAGGCCTGGCTGATGGTATCATGCACTCAGCCCTTCATGATGGTATGGAGGATTGAAGCTTTCTTCTGCCAACATGGTCCTGCTGCTGAGATGGGAGGAGGAGGGCAGTGATGCCACTGCATGGTGGGGAAGCAGCCTGGAGCAAACAAAAATGCTGCAGCAGGATCCGAGTCGGTTAAAGGGTGCTTACATATAGGAGAGAGTTAATTTTTCAAACTCAGATACTTCTCACCTTCATGAAGAGGACACCACAGACACAATACTTTCCTGCCTAACAATCATAGACACTCCCTCTTTGCACGCCCCAGATAAATTAGAGGTAGTGGAGCTATGCCACAAACCCTGGTGTGTGGCCCAGCACAGTTGGATTTGTTCACAGATTTCATTTTTTTTCTCTACAGAAAGGTCACATGTCAATTACATGGTGCACTTCATTGAGAGATTACTGAACACTATCAATGAGGCTGTAATAGAAGTCTGTACTGCATCAGGAAAATCCAGTAGTTTGACTGAGCTGATGGATGCATCATCAGTTCCCAATATCCCAACTGCTATTAGAGATCAAAATATCTCTGCCTGTAACTGCTCCAGACATCTCATCTGTTCTTCTGGGTGAATGTACCATTAAATGTCAGTCTGTACACATATCACTGGGGTGGGGAGAGGGGGAGAAGGGGGGATTAATAGGCTAGAATGGTCATGTCTGAGAGAGACACAAATCTGAACATAGTAAATGGCTCAAGAAACACAAGGACCAAGCATTTGTAATGCCTCTTGACATCACAAGGAGCAGCACTTCAAAAATCTCAGAAGGGGATCAACCATTCAGAGACACAGCACAACACTTGGTATGGGATTGTTGGCAACAGGACCGAAAATGGACCTGATTTTCTGTACTAGATAGAGGTTGCTTTACTGTGTTTCACAATATGCCCTCTGTGCTCTTGTACCTTCGGTCCCCTGTGAACAGCAGATGGTTCAGAGAGTTTGTCTGACAGCAGGGTGCTCTCAGGACACAAAGCAGAAATGAGCTAATGGCACAAAGGCTTCTTGTCTGGCTGGTTGGTCTGCACATGGTGGCTGGAATGGGAAGAACTGCACTATTTTTCTCCTCAAACGTGTTGCAAATGTGAGGAGGGTATATCAGGACTCCTGGGGCATTTTTAATGACACCAGAAGAGATTATTTAACCTCGAGATGTTAACATTTAATAATTAGGTTAGAACCTGCTGTTATCAGACTTGTCAGTCTTCTACCACTAAAAGAAATTTTAAACATCTGTGGAGGCCACAAACTGGGGAAAAAAAACTGTCGTGCTTCAAACACCGGGCAAAAAATGTGTAAGGAAAACATTTTCAAAAGTAGCCTGGGCTCATTTACAACTGAAGTGTTTAAAAATGAGGGATGGTACCTAAAAGTGAGTGCCTAGTGGGATCAAAAACATCTGCTGGAACTTTTGAAGACAAGCAAGACGCAGGTTTTAAATACCTGTAACACTTTGACACTGTCAGTTTGGTCATAAGTTATTCACATACCTTGAAGGTTTTTGACTGAAGTAGCTCACTCCCTTTTCTCACCTGAATTCCTTCAAGTCCCTGGGTATCCAAGGGAGACTTAGTATTCTATGTAAGTAAGATGCTTTTGAAAATTTGCAGTAATTGCTTCTGCTCTGACACATCTTTTTCAAAGTAAAGGCTGTAAATTCATTATACACTGGCATTAAACTACCAGAAAGGAAAGAGCAGCACATACGTTTTCTGATAGGCAGGAAAACAGTGTGGTAAGAGTACTGACATCAGGCTTCAGGATACATTCAGCATAGTTGCCGGTAGATTAAGTGTTAAAATAGAAACTGGAACATTAAAATTACAGAGCAAGAAGGGAAAGCACTTGAAAAATAGTCACAAAAATAAAGCTCGCACCACAGCTCAGACCAAATTAAACCAGGCCTGCACAACATCTGGTCTGGAGATGGTGTGCTAGCAGCTGAGTGGCAGCGTGGCTGACAGGTTGACAGGCTGACAGGTAGTGAGAGAAGGTCTCCAGCTGGCTCAAAGGCTCTGCTGCTCAGCCTAGCTGGGGATACCTGTTCTGCTTCCCGTCCTGCAGCTGGGGAGTGTTGCACACCCGTGCCCACAGACAAGGCAGCCTGCAAAGAGGAGCTGGGGAAGGCCAGGAAGAGGAAAGTGAAGAGGAGATAAGGAGGGAGGACTGCAGCAGGCAAGGACATGAAGGGATAGGATGGGAACATGACTAGGAAGGTGCAGTAGAGAAGGAGGTGGCTAGGTCACATGTAATTACAGATGGAAATATAGAGGAAGGTGTGTGTGTGTGTAAACGAGCAGAAAACTGAAGTCCAAAGCTGGTATGCTGGAGTCTCAGGTGTCTGAGCTGTGGAGCCCTAAAGTAAACCAGAGAATTATGCTTGATTGCTTAGACACCCATGGGCCAAAACAGGACCAACAAAAATTGGTCAGCAGCACGAACTGACGGATGTGAGCACAGCCAGCAGCTGTGGCAAGGTTCCTAGGGTGGAGAACCACATGGTGTGTACACCAGGAAACGTCAGAACCCACCAAAGCGTGGAGACACAGTTGGCCGCATGGACCTGATGCTTCAGTGCTGAAAGCAGCAGTGGCTTCTTTGAGAGAGGCAGAGCCCAGGCACCCAGCTCCACTTTCCTCAGCTGATGGAGCTGATGTGGCCAGCTGCCCTTTCTCAAAACCCTCCCAGACCAGCAGAAAGAAAGTTTTCACAATTTTTCAGCTACAAAGATGGCCGAAAACATTTCCAGTTTGTAATGTCACAATTGTACAAGAAAGAAAAATGCATTTAATTTAATAATTGTTTTTCTCATTTTCACAGCTCTGACTATCCTGAAAGTCACTTTCATATTCCCCAGTGGTTTAAGAGAAATGGAGGTTGCTGTTTTCTGAGTCTTTCATATGGCCAAAAGAGGACAAGCTTACTTTAGACCACTAAAACAACAAAAGAAACAGCCATGTAACAAGGAACCCTAGAAACTGATTTGCCAAATCACTCTGTGCAGTCTCCCAGCTTTACGCTGGACTTCTTCCACACTGCCTGGCATTATCTCCTTTTCCTTTTGCCTTGTAAAGATTCCAAATCTGCACAGATATCCACGTACATCTGTGAAACTTCCAGCAGGTGCTTTGGTCTGTCAGTGTGATTTAAGTTGTAGGCTTCTCATGTTGGGGCTCTGCTCTTGCTAACACTCGCATGCTTAACTACCTCACGTAGCAGAGTTCAGCACATGTGCAAGAGTTTGCAAGACTGGCTATTTGCTCGAGAACACTTATAAAGAGGCATTATATGAGAGCTATAAATATTTGGAGAGTGGCCAAGAACAAGTTTAGAAACTATAAAAGTAACATTGGGGGTGAAATGACAACCTACATTGACCAAAGAGCAGTGCTTCATTACAATTTACAGGATTTTTTTTCCCCCTAGAAATTAATTAAATATTTGAAGAAAAACATTGGAGGAAGTTTTCTTTTGTGCTTCTGCATTTTCCTGGGAACAGTCATTGCCTTCTTTGTTTCAGACACTATAAGAACCAAGCTCTAGCAGAGTACTTGAAGAGTCTTAGCAATGCTTGAGCATAACCTGGACATTTTATACTTGTGGCTTAAAATAGTGCTTTTATTAAATGCTTCTGTTTCAGCCAATGTATATTAAAAATTAAAAAAAAAAAATTTAAATCAGATGATCCTGGCAATTCAGCTTTGTGATGCCTTCTCTGTTAAGGTTACTTACTCAAAGTCATACAAAATTGACTCAACACAGAACATGTTTCAAGTCATACAATATCTCTGCTTGTCTAGATGCAACAAATTACAACATCTGACAAAAAGCACATAAAAGGAGCTTACAGGCGAGACTGTAGGAAGGAATTATTCACAGACAACACAGAAAACAACATATGTAAATGACAGGAGAAGGGCAAACAAAATGTCTATCAATATAAAAAGGAAAGGAAGGCAAATTACTAGAAGAAAGAAGCCAACAACCTAACTGTAAATACATTAAAGAAAACAAAATGAGCCAAGAGCCAGTGAGGATTAGTTAGAGAAAAAACAAGTCAAACAACTCATTAATTTCCAGAAGATGATAGCGGGGTTTGTGGTTAGGGAAAAGTATACATACAATATATCTTAATTTTAACAAAAATTTTAGTGTTGTGTCACAGGGAGACCACATAAGCAAGCAAAGAAAGTACAGAATAGTTGAAACAATGAGAGGGGATTTATAAAGCTGTTTGGAAAGCTGTATTTGGAGAAAAGACATGAGTGGTTTGTAGTCAAGTTTCATGGTGATTCTGGAGTTGCACGAGTGTTTGTCCATGACCTGGTGATACTCAATATTTTCATTAATGACTTTGATGAGTATGCTTATTACAATTTGGAAATGATAACCAAGCTAAGTGCACCTGCAAGCATGTCAGAGGAGAGGAGGAAGTTGTAATGACGTGGATGGGTGCTAGAATTGGGGAAACAAAAAGAGACTGTAATTCAACAGGGACAAGTGAAAGGTACGTAGACAGGAATCAACTTGAATAAATTCAGGCTAGAAAATAACTGTCTAGGAAGAATTTCTGCAGAACAGATCTGAGGATCTTAATGAATTGCAGTCTACAAAAGCCAGCTATGCCATGCTGTTTTAGAAAAGGCAAATGTTATATTTGAAGATATATGTGGGACTATGTGAAATAAGATTTGTCCTCAATTTGGAATAAAGTTTCAGGCGAACATTTAAACATCTGTCCAGTTTGGGGCAGAAAATCTCAAGAAATGTGGAGATCAATTGACAAGAATCCAGAGGATTTAATGAAGAAATGTAAAAAAAAAAAAAAAAAAAACGGGAATATTAAAAAAAATCATGGTAGCAGGTCGAGTGAGTTCTGATTGTCACAGAAAGCAAAGGATGGATCTCCAGCATCTACAGTAAGGAAGATAAAGAGTGCCAGAAAGATTCATGTTGTATGTAACTAGAAAAGTTGCTAAAACTGAGAGTACTGAAGTGCCAGAATAGATTTTCTGGGAAGGATTTTGCGGGAAGTCAAGGACAGATTAGGCAATACCTGCAGTAGAGGACATAAATACCACTGATCTTCCCTCCAGGACAAGGAACAGATTTCTTGAGGAGATGTGAGGGCAATTCTATTAATTTACTCTCTGAAAAAATGGGTTTGAAACTGTTACCGATGGCTTAATCATGGAAGAGTACTCAAAATGTCCATTCAGGAACTGTCTCCTCATTTTATCCGGGACTGTGAAGTGAAAAATTCCCTCATGTACCAAGAACTCCAGACAACGCCATAGGATTTGGGTGAGCTTGCAAGATCAGGCCACAACTGGCTTTGCTTGTACTTACCAGAAAACACTCTCTTTGTAAGAGCTTTCGTCGGAATAGCACATAAACAGATTTGTTACTTTGCTCAGTACAGAATTATGACCTTGGCTGAGATTATGTTTGCTTGAATCCATTACTGGAAAAATATATTCCAAGCAAAATTGCATGTAGCAGTGGCTTGAAAGCAGGGAAGGGGCCAATATCAGGATAACTTCCTTGTTCTGGAACTTCTGTCAAAAAAAAAAAAAAAAAAAAAAAGAGAACCTTCAATCATGCAGATAAAACGTTGAAAACCAAGAAAGACTGAGACAAAATCAGCAGAAATGTATCAGGAAAAACTTACTATGGAATAAATTCAGTACCAGACTTGATACATTATGATTTAGTGACATGCCTTTCTCTACTGAAGTATTACCAGAAATGTCAGTCCTGAAGAATGCTGTTCACCCAAACCAAGCACAGTCAGTACTTCATAGTTGTGGGCCTAAAAGCTGGGCTAACTTCATCAACTTGCAGAGAAAAGCATGGAGGGGACAGAGGATTCTGGCTTTATGTAATCCCCCCAGGAACTTGATATAACTCTTCATGGTTAAGGGAACAACATGACAGATAACTGGCACACAGAGAGGCCATTTATGTGTAGAAGCTGTGGAGCCTTTTACTGAAGGGTATATAAAATCATGATAACTATTAGCTGAGTGTTTTATGATTTAAAGAAAAAATAAAATGTTCTTTGTTGCCGTAGATGATGACTCCAAAAAGCTGGATTTTTAACATAAAAGATCTCAAAAAGCAAAAGGCAAGAAAGATCGTAACAACAGCAGAAATGATGAAGCTGTGGTACAGAATGACTGAAATTAGAGAGAAGAAATATTAATTGCCTGTCCCTGATTATGTAGGACTTCTCCCCTAATTTATTGCCAAAGCTTGTTTAAAATAATTCAATCACTTCTCATGGGATGCAACTCCGCTAACTGATTGTTTGGATTTCTTTTTTTCCCTGATTCTTCCACCCACAGTTTTACATTCCACTGTACTAGCCCATGGATGACCCATATATAAATTATTTTACATAAATGGAATTTGTACCTTTCGAAAAAGCATTCATTGTCGTCACATCAGCCTCCCATTTCATTCTGAGTTGGTCAAAGCTACAACACAATGTTTGTATTTATTTCTGGTAATTCCCTTACATTAATCAGTCTCTCCAATGCCTTGAGCACATCTGTTACTTTTCTTTGAGTGCCTTCCAACCGTCAATAACTTTCTGGAATTGAAGAACCTAGGATTATAGGTGCTGTTTTAGGTGAATAATTAAGTCAGAAGCATTTTGCGTTATTAAGTCCTATAAATAATTGCAAAAAACTTAGAATGCTTCATTCCCATAACCCTGAGCCACAACAAGTTGGTGCTTTGTTCTGTGTGATGTAAATAATAATATTTTATCCCTCATTTGGGACATGCTGAAGAAAACTCACATTCAAAGAAGACTGGACCTGTTTCATGGTCCTTTGCAGCTGTTCTGACTTGTTAGGTTATAGATTTCACTGATGTTTTCATACAATCTCGTCCAGTCTATCTAATATATAAATCAGGTAGTGAATAGTGAAATTCACCTCTGTGAAGATAATCTGCATGATGCTTAAACTTCCATATGAAACTTATTTTGAGGTCTGAGATGATCACAGAATGGTTTGTAAGCTTTATACTGACTGTATGTTTACCCTTAATAGTTACAAAAATTGATCACTTCTGTATAAGTGGGACTCAATTTATATCAAAACTGAATTTTTAGTTCAGGCTTATGCTTCTCCTTTTCTCCCCTCTTTTGTAGTAGGTTTCCTGAGAGACTGAAAGACTATGGGGTATGGCTTGCATCAGGCACCAGGAAGGAGGAAGAGAGGTTGTGGTAAAATAGGAAGAGTATAACGTGATAGCTGCTCTGGACCCCTCCTTGACTGTTTCACCTTGGATTTATCCTGACCTGGCTCAGTACCTGTGCTCAGCAGAGCACTTGTATTTATAGAATTCCCTTGGTTAGTCAGTGTGTCCCAAGATTTATGCTGTTGCCTCTTTCATCAGCTGGTGGTTCTGCCTGATATATATATATTTATTATTATTATTATTATTATTATTATTTTATTTTATTTTATTTTATTTTATTTTATTTTATTTTATTTTATTTATTAAGCATAGGTAGATACAAAGCATCATCAAACAGCAGCTCTACCTGTGGATCTATGAGCCATACCAAGACGTCAGCTAACACCATTCTCATCTTTCTCAATCCAACCAAGGGTGAAACAGTGCCCTACCTTGCACCCAATTCTAAGAGCAAGTTGTTGATACTTCAGGAACATTACTAGCATGATTATCTTCTTCTGAGTTTTTGCTTTCAAGGAAGCTGTGATCAAACTACATTGATATGGCTATTTCGCATGTTGCTGTTCCTTGCTGACAGTCAAATTCTGACCTCCTAGAAAGAGAAAAACTGCCCACGTCATCACATAAACATCTACCACAAAACAGTAATTTGTAACTGTGACTGTTCCACTCTCTCTTGCTCTTGTGCTTTGCCCTTTTTATATTGCTTTTCATTTTCCCCTTTCCTCCCAGGAACAGGAGTTGGGGTAAGCCCCAACATAGTTAACGCTTATGGGGATAAACAACCAGTCAAAAACAAAGACACTACTTTGGGGAAGCTGGGACGAGCTTGTATGAGTCTGTAAGAGCAGGCTTTCTGCTGCCTACAACTATCTAAGGAGTTTTGGTTGCTTTTTTTAAAGACAGCTGAACTGTTACAACCTGCTGTGCTCACTTTCTTCCCATCACTGTTGATATAACTTAGCTTGGAATGCGAGTCTCTAATAAAACACTGGAGTGTTTTATTTTGCATTTTATTTTATTTTATTTTATTTTATTTTATCTAATGCACATCAAAGTCATTCATAATTCTCAGAATTTTTTACACTGAACTGTTTGCTTAAGCAAAGACTCTAGTGAGGGTGTGAATTATTTATTTATACAGTCTACTTTTAAGTTGGGGCCAACATTAATTTGGCTGGGTCACTGGCATTGTGGATTTAATTGCCATGTAAATAGCTATGGAGCCTATGTCTTTAATTAGTGTGCTAAATTCTACACAATTTATGAATAAAATATACTCATTTTGACATTTTAAAGCAGTTATTTTATTAATGAAGAATTTATCAGCATTATGCCAATTCCCTTGCCTTTTGTTAATTATATGCTCCTCTTTAATTTTCTGATATGTTAATTTTGTTTGGTATAAATATTTGTCCTCATTAAGATGAATGCATTGTCAATGTTGACTCATTCTTTCCCCCCAACAGATTACTTAAATGTGAGTTCTTTTTTTGATCCTTTGGTTCTTATTGATTTATAAGAATCACTTAGCTCCCTCTTCCATTAAGTCTTCTTCAGCAAGGGATAAAATTTCACTCAAGGAATGGCCTAGTTTCCTCTGCACAACCTGCACGCAATTTTGAAAGGGGTTTGGGATAGGAGGATTTAGCTAGCTGTGTTTCTTACAAAAGGGAATAAAGAGCCAAGTTTTGTTAATATAGCACTGTCCTTTCTGTGAACTTCTGCTGCTCGATTGGTAAGTCACACATGATGCGTGCTGAGAGACTTAAAATATGCAGATATGGAACGAGGGGCATGATCAGAAGGAGGCTGTTGTACAAGAGTGCTTCTAGGGCAATCGGAAAAGCATGATCTTGTATAGGAATGGTTGTTTTCCTTTGAAAATAAGGTCTTTTTTAACCTCACGTTCCTAGCTAGGGAAATTCTGACTCCCTTTTCCTCTCAAAGAATGGGACAGGCAACAAACAAATAAAATTGACATACAACCATGAGTCTAACTCAAAGTTTTGACAAACAGCTTGCTTATTTTGCTTGCCAACAAACATGCCAAGCCCATCAGGGAGGTCTGGGGGCTGCACTGATCTCAGAAGGATAGAGCCAGGTGTGAAGTGTTCAGGGAAGACAGAAGCAAGCCTGCCTCCATGAAAATGGGAAGGTTGGGAATTGTAGCTGCAAATAGTTGCATTGAGAATCTGTTTCATTTTAAAACCCTGGGGTCCTCTGGTTTTATTAGGCACCTACACAGTGGTTTGAAGTGAGAGCTGATAAGGGAGGCCAGGACTTTTGGAGCTAAGACAGAATGCTGAAGATAAAGCTTGCTGATGAGAAGGAGCCAAAATATTGACCCCTGGCATGATCTGGGAACCTAAAGAATTCAAGAAAACAGGGAAGAAAAGTACTGTCTGAAAGCAACTTTACAGGAAATAATAACTATATCAGTTGAATCAATTAAATGAAGATTAGTAAGTAAAAATAATCGCATGAAGATGAAGAAGAACCATGTGTCTTAAATTGTTTTTATAAACAACAGAAAAGACTATTCACACAAAAACTGTTTAAGCTTCAAGATGTCAGGAAACACTGACTGTCAGCTGAGCAGTTAGAAATAAATATTGCTCAGGTTTCAAGGTGTGAAGCTCTCGTTGCAGCTGAGGGTAGGAAAGCTGGCATGAGCATGAGTTCAATGTTGAGAGAACAGCACCTTAGAGCAGAATATTATTTCTTTTTATGAGCCAGTCACATAAAAAACACGTATGTTGCTCTGAACAAACTATATCAAATTGTAAGCCGAATTAAACTGAGGTTACCTGATCTTGTACCTTTTGGCCTCTTATAGCTGCTAGAGAAGAGTTTGGTATTTCTGGCATTTCTTGTCAGAACATGTAAGTGTTCTGTTTCTTTAATTGTGCCTTACCTGTTACATCCTCTAACCTATGTTAGGACACAAAAATATCTCAGAAGACAAATCAAAGCAAGAAGTCATAGCTGAGAGTCAAAACACAACACGAACCACACTGCTGAGGATGCATACACGTCAGCGGATGCAAAATTTGACATGGTGCCAAGGACACGGATGAGACAAGTCACTGGAAAGTACACCCACTGAGAGTAACTGGGCAAACCGTGCCGGGGTCAGAAAATCTGCTGAGATGAATACATTTGCTGAGTGGGACAACACTCAGGGAATGCCATGTTTACTTGTCCAGCTCTCACTCTTCTCTCCGCAGGTACATAAAGCTGCAGTGGCAGATTAGACAGGTCTAGGTGGATCTTGCTCTGGGTTGCCACTCTAAATATTAGTGATGGTATTTTCTTTTGCTTTGTCTTCCCTTTCTGCCCTAACCAAGGCTAAGTCAGCTAAACAGAGAAAGTCTAACTTGTGAAGTACAACTTCCAGACTCACTGGAAGGACTAAGGAAATCTATCAGCATTACTATGCCCACTCTGTCACTCTGTGTCTATACTTTCTTTGTATTAGAAACTGTCCTTTTTGCTCAGCATTTGCACAGCACCCAGTATACCAGAGTCCTGCCCTGAGCACCTGTGCACTGCTGGGAGACCTGTGTGTGGCTCCCTGGGGAGCAGAGAAGGGAGGAACGACTGGGCTGCCACTGGCTTGGGGAGGCTCTGCTCTGGCCAGAGGTGGTGTGGGGAGCATGGCCAGCAGTAGCCACCAAGCCAGCAAAACCATATCAGCTGCCCGGTGTCGTTCACAGCTGACATGCTACAGCACTTGTAGAGACTTTGCCGCTTGAGTGGGTTAAGATAACACGTCCAGAAAACTATAGCATCTCCCTGGGAGAGGGTGAGGGTCATCCTGATGAAATGGGCTTGGAGAAATGGAAATATACTCGAGTGGAAAAGATACATCACCACTTGGAATGAGCTGTAAGCACGAAAATGCACCTGCCTGTGAGCAATGAGGAACTCCAATATGTTTCAGACAGGAATGGCCGTGGGCTTGGGCTGAAATGTATCTCCTCATATGTCCTGGTCCTCCCACACACAGTCTCTGCCTACCCACAGGCAGCAGCTCAACTTAACAGGTGGGATATATTTTCTTTTCACAGGCAAGGAGGAGCTTTTAATCAACAGCAACCTCACACTGAAAGTCTGGAGTCCGTATGCATATGAATATGTGTGGGTAGGTGTTGGCACTGAGCTTCACTGACACCGTGGCCATTTTGGTACAATGAACTGCATATAAATGTTGCACCTTTTGTCGCCTCTTTAAATCAGAACTTTATCATCCTTGTAGATTCTGTACTACTGTGTAGTCTATGTGGATGTGTTGCTTTTTGGTTTTGTTTATTTTTTTTTCCAGTTGTACATCTCACAGATGTGCTATAAGTAAAGCTAAATGGTCAGGTTCGTGTGTCTACTATAGGATTATACGTCAGAGGACAGATGGAGGATCTGGGCCTGGACGTAGATGCAGATTTTGCTTGCCATAAGTCACCTAGGAATAAGATGAACCTCTTCTGATTCCTGAGGTCTTTAGCATGTGGATTACTGTCCATTGCAGAAAAATTTCAGGTCATTGGGCTTAACTCAGTTGCAGTTAAAACATGGATTTGAACACAGATTTAAAGTAATCCAAGAGTAATCCACTGGGCTACTTGTTGAGCCATCTGCACCTGTTTCTACTATTTGAATTTTGCCATTTTTGGGCTGTGACTACATACACATTTTCCTTTCTACTCACATTGTTTATTTTTGTACTATGTTGCTATTTTAGCTTTTTTTTTTTTTTTTTTTTTTAAGGTGCAAATGCTTGCAGGCTTCCTCTGAAATTATTTGATCATAAACATTTGCGGAGTGCTTTAACGTCATCTGGTACTTACTTTTGTAACATGCATTTTAGACAACACTGTGATTTGTTTGAACATTAAGTTCACTCATGGATGGAAGCCAGCATACTTCTTTCACATCATAGATCTGCTCTCAATTGTGTAGCATTTGGATCAGAAACATTTAGGATTAAATATGTTTTCTAAATGTTTTGAGAAAGCTTTTCTCAACAGAAGCTCTGCTGTAGCAGTCACACTTTTCAGGTAACTGATCTCAATACTCACTGCCTCTGAACAGCAGGACTTTGAAGACTTCAGCCAGCAGGTGACTTGATTAGTTAATCTTGTTTCCTTCTTTCTTTCCTTTCACCTCCTATATTTTATTACATTTGAAAATTAAAACAAACTCTGCCAACAGCAAGTTTGTTTCTATGTTTCCCTTTGTTTGCACTGAGATTTATATATTTGAATACAATTGCCATTCCTTCTTACGGTGAAATCAATTCTGCTTTAGTGTCACTACAGTCTAAGTAAGGGATATCCTACTGCGATTCCAACACAATAAAGGCTGATTGAAGTGTCAATGATTTCAGCTGTGTTTTGTATTATGGAGTTAAACATGCTTTTTTTCCATTTAAGCAAAACAATCCCAGGGAATAGAGATGACAGGATAAAGGGCAATAGTCAAAGATGTGAGGTCTTTAGTGAAGCTTACTACAATAGGAAAAGAAACTGATTATATGGCTGTACTTATTTTTCATTTACTTATTTTTTAAATTTTAAATTGAAATGAATGATGTTCTGATACAAAGAACATTCTTTACCATACTGCATTCTATTCCCCAGGTGTTCCTGCAATTGGTCATGAGACTCAATTTATGAGAACAGAGAGAAGCCACACCCAGGTGTTCAGAGAAGGAAGCTCTGGAAAATTAGAAGGAAAAAAAAAAAAATCGTAGGGAGTCCAATAGCTTTCAATTTTAACATAATTAAACAGCACACTCATTCACCTTATCTGAAGAATTAAAAATTAAGCTTTTTTGCCTGTTTTACCTGAGAAAATATGATGCTTCTGCACACACATGCACACACAAAACCAACCAGAATGCAATTTGAAATATGCAGCAGTAACTCTGGAGAACAAGTTGTAAAAATCAATCAAATTTCATGCCAAGTTCTTATTAAAATCTAGAAGTTTTCTTTGCACAGAGTCAATGTTTATGCAAGCAAGCATGAAGTGATAAGTCCACAGTTATTTGGGGATCAACATCATTCGTCAGTTGAACTTATCAGGTACTTTGTAATAGAAGTTTATTTAACACAGGAGCTGTGCTTTTTGGCTTTATGGAAGGAATTCTGGAAAGCTAGAAAACCTCAGTTACATCTCAGATTTCCATGTCACTTAGCCTCCCTACTTTATGCTGGGAGATTAACAGACTGTTCTTTAATCTTTTGGGAAGGCCAAGGTAACAATAGAAGTAGAGAACAGCTGATGATTTTATTTCATAATTAATAATTTCAAGAGGAGATATTTTGGGTTTCCTCCTCAATTAGGAATTGTACTATAAATTATTAGACCTCAGTTTGTATTTTTAATTATCCAGTAAGGAGGCAGAAACAGCAGGATGTGATTTAGATGCCTGTTCCATCTCAAAAATACTAGCAAGTGATGACTAATCAAAATCAGCAATGCATGGACTGATAATTTTTTGCATAAATTATTTTCAATGACATATACTAGAGGAGTGTGAGACATAAATTACTTGAAATTAGGTAACAACTTCCTGTCTGGGCAACTAATGGAGATTATTAATTTGACCAGCTCTAGGAAAACTGACCAACTATTAATATTGATTGTTGTGCATAGGCCTACACATTCTAAGCATTTTAAAGACATAAGCAGATTGGGCTTTCTGCAGGTACTCTCCAAGTCCTAAATGCACAGTGCTGAAGAGTAAGCCAGAGACTTTATAGGTTTGTTTCTCTTTCTCAAAAGCATGAACGACTGCTAGTGGTAGTGTACAAGACTAAATGGGCAATAATTCCCTCTGTTACTGCTATCAGGAGACTGAAGAAAAAGGTATACAGAAAGCACCATTGGTAATAATCAGCTGCAATCCATCATACAGGTCTCACAAACATCAGATCTAGTGGTGTTCCTGAGTGCCCGTTGCTGATAGCTGACCGGTGGCGTACTCCTGTAATACTGGTCTTATGCGTTCAACACAAAGAATGGCTGCATAGCTCTTACAGTGTTGGTCTTCCAGTTTCTCATGCCAGAAACCATATGTATATGGTAAAATGAATAATTCTGTTGGTTAATCTCTCCAATCAGTCAAGAAGATTTCCTTATTCTACCTATTAATCAGCTTCACCAGATCCTTATTGCTTTTCATAGAATCATAGAATGGCCTGGGTTGAAAAGGACCTCAAAGATCACTTAGTTTCAGCCCTCCTACACCGGGTAGGGTTGCCAACCACTAGAGCAGGCTGCTCAGAGCCCCATCCAGCCTGGTTTTGAGTGCCTCCAGGGATGGGGCATCCACAACCTCTCTGGACAACCTGTGCCAGTGCCTCACCACCCTCTGAGTGAAAAACTTTCTCCTAATATCTATACATTTTCCTTGCCCTCCACTGTTTTTCATTGCTTTCCTTATGACAGTGCACGTAACAATTGTGACCAAAACCTGAAGTCCTAATTCCTATTTAATATTAAGACTTTGAAAAAAAAAATGAGGTGCATGAAAGCAAGGAGATTCTTTTTGATCCTTCCAGGTATACTTATAAACAATGATTCCTTTATTCAAGTAATTTAATCAAGTTAAAAAGTGGTACTAGCACCAGGAGAATATTAAGGCAATACCTATGAAGTCTTTGAAGATAAATATAGCTGCAGAATTTCCTGTTCGCAGTTGTCTCTCATCTGTTTCATTTTACTGCCCTAGCCACAAGAGGATTTTGCCATTTTGGAGTGATTCTTCACAGTGTCCAGACAGATACTCTTTAAAATCCCTACTGCTGGATCCCCAGTTTTGGAAAGTGCTAAGTTATGAGCCCTCTGAAAATCAGTCTCCTCAAAGCTATTGTTACTCAGGCTGCCAAAACCTATGACCTCCAAAATCACTTATCTGATATCTGCACTAATTGTTGTCTTCAGATTGTGCTCATTAAAAGTCATTGTGTTGCAAAGACTGAACAAATAAAGTCTGTTTGTACTGTTATAGCTTAATTTCTCATTGTTGCACTGAAATTTAGAGGGTGGAGAAGCTATCTATGCATTTAGCAATCTGTGGCCGTGAAAAGTTATCACTCCTCTCTAGAAATATATCTCAATTCCAGAATTACTTAGCTTATTTTGTTTAAAGGGGAAGGAGAGTTTGGTAAGCAGAGGTCAAAATGTCACAGGTCAGATTTCACAGGTTTCTGGGCCTCAGTTTTGTAACAGGCTTCATCTGTGTGCTTTATTTAAAGAATTCTGTAGTTTCACTAAACTCAGTGGGACTGTTCATATGCATAAAATTACGCATGTCTTTGAAATGAGCTGGGACTGGGTTTCTCTACCTTACCATATTTTGATCAAAATAGATTCCCAGAGAGATTTGCAAATGTGCGCAAGCAGGGTTCAGTGATAATTTTTATCATCTGTCTCTTCTCATTGAATTGTGCGGGGGAAAAAATGCAAGCAAAGTACTTAAGATGAACATTTGTGTGACATTCTAAGTTGCCATTACCATGACTGATGTTTCCCTTGGAGCACAAATGGAGAAATGCAGGACCTCCAGCTCAGGCAGGCAGCCCTTACCAGTCTGGATAGCGGGTGTTTCATTCTGTCACTTTTCACAGGGCTGAATGAAGCACAGAGCACATCTCTGATCAAGGACAAAGGTATTGCTTTCTAATCTGCTACATCTACTGTTGTATTTTGCATCTAATATTATAGATGCTTTTCTAAGTCTTATGTCTAAGCCCTTAACTAAATACCAGCTGATTGTCCAAAATGTCCTGGAAGTGTGAAAAAATGGAAGACTTTTTTACATATTATCAGAGCCGTTACTTCTCCTTTCCAGAAACATTTAGCTCCAAAGCAACAACACAGGAAGATAAACCTAGCTGAAATTAAAAAAATAAAAAATAAAAAAAAATTAGTCTACATTACTTGGATCCCTGACCTGAGCACTTAGATGAAAAAGACAGCTAGATATCTTCAAACATCAATGGCTGTGACCTTTTTTGTGGCCTCTGAGGGAAACTGATATGTAGAAAAGCTTTAAAAAGCAATTACAGAAGGTCTATGAAGTACCATATACAATATGTGTAACTTTTTCCCTGTAAATGAGTAGGGCAGAGCCTCTTTAAGGACCGTACCTTTCAATTTCAGTATCACTGCTAACAAAGAAGATGATGGAGAACAAATTCTGAGCAAGATCTGCAGACTCTCCTTTTTCAATACTGAAATTTTGTACAAAAGCTTTCTCTACACAATACATCCAAAGGCAACCCTGAAAATCCTCCACTACAGAAGTACATGGATAAGAACCAAACATGCCAGTTAAAATCCACCATTGTAATGGGAAAGCAGTACAAATACCTACGCTTTTATGCAATAATTGCAAGACATTATTTCTAGTAATAGGGTTATATATGTGAAGCAAATACTGATTGATGGTGACAGCAGATCACTTTCATAACAAGGTACAGAATGCAAATGCTTTGTGAAAAACTGTAATTGATTCAATACCCAGTTGGTTATATGCATATTGATATCTAGGTTGCCTGAGTAACCTTAACACTAAGTACAATACAGAAAGTAATTTATTATCACAACTCCCCCAAATATATTACCTCATTCACACATATATTTTGAGACTCAAACCTAAACTGTGCTGTCCAAAATGTCTATCATGACTTGAAACAAGCAACAGACACTCCTGGAGGCTCTAGTAGACTCTGAGAGCTTAGCAGGGTGGGAAGACGTGTAGCATATGTTTCCCTTCACTGTTCTCCCCTTTGTTTCAGTTCCCTTGGGAGCCTGTGGCACTAGGGAGCTCCAGCATCACCTGAGCAGAGGCATCAGTTCTGACAGATGCAAGGACATATTGCAGGGGGAAAGAAATTTGTATGCAGTTGTATTTACCGACTACAGTGCCCGTGTTGGAGATGGTAACTGCTCTTTCACTGGACTACTGTTCATGAAAAGTCTGTGGACTGACTGAGAGTGACTTGGACAGCTGATACAGTTGTACCCCTCTGGAGATCAGCGAGAAAGCTGAGCCCAAGTCCTTGAAGCTGTGAGCTTCTGGAAATCAGGCTGAGACCTGAACCTGCTGCTTGCTTGGCAGGCAGTAGTTTGGCTGGGTTCTGCCCTCATCACGTCAAGCTCCCCTTAGAGTCAAACCAAAATCGTGTAGTGATTTTGCAAGACAACTTCAGCTTAGGAGCTGTGACCTTGGCAGCACAAGATCACCCCTAATTTTTGAAGCCCTAGTCCTGAAGAGAAAATGTAATTCCCAAGGCCCTTGGTGTGAAAAGTAGAAAGATGCTCACTCCAGGTTTAGGCTACAAATTGATTAGGAGTCCCTTAAAATCAAGTGCTTGACCTGAAACAGCCAAACCCTCTTTACATCCTTCTCTCGAAAGCATTCTCCCACCTAATGCCTTCCACTGCAGTATTGCCTTTCACAGCAATTGGTATTCTGGGGCACAGGCTCTTTCCTTTCGTAATGCAAAGCCTTACTTACACTTCTTTTAGTAGGCTGCATGCTAATGAGGACAGTTTGCAACCTTCGCTGTCAGCGAGGAGTCCCGAGGTAGTGCTCCTTGATTCCTGGTTGGTGGGATGCACTGCACATGGCACCCTCTGATGGGGGAGAAAAAGCCAAATGATACCTTGTCAAAGTGCAGCTAAAACGAGTTAAGTTAACACAACGGATGCTTTGTGTTTCATGTGAAGTTGACTCTCCTCTGGGATCCTTTCTGCTGGCCTTTAACAAATACTCAATGTAGTCATCAAATCTGCTGTACTTCAGAATTCGGAGGTTAAGAAGCTGAAGCAGAACACATACGTACAGAGCACACACAGTTACAGACGGCAGAGATGAGATGTGCAGTAGTGGCATACAGCACAGCACAGTCTTTTCAATAGTTGTGCCTACTGTTATTTAGATTACTGCATCACTGAGATGTAGTAGGGAAGATCAAGTGCCCCTGGGCACAAGCATCTCCAAGGATTTAACCTCTGAGAAGATCAGAAGCTGAATAAATGACCTCTAAGGAGAGGCAGAGAGGCACAGACAAGTCCAGTGCCTTCTACAAGGTGACACACAATGTCAGGAAAGAGCTGGGAACAGAAACCAATTCTTCTGAGAAACCTTTCTGATACAGCTAAAGGAGTGTACCATGGATGTACATGGAGCTATGAACATTTATGCATAGATGAGTATGCATTCTCTGCAACAGCTGGGCAGGAAACAGATAATCTTTTTCAAAGAAAAATATCAATAATAGTTAGTGCCCTTCCAAGATTTAACCTTTTTTTTTTCTTTTTTTACTGAAAAAAAAAAATCAAACACGAGTTTTGTAATTTTGAAAACTTCAATCAGCTTTTAACCCAGCTGAAAAGTTTTCATCAAAAAATGTTTTTTTTGTTTTTTTTTTTTCTGTTGGAAAATGGAAAATTTCAGACACGTTTCTGAGCAGAAATAATTCATTTAAGAAAAAAGCGAGCTTTTATCTTGAAGAATGTATTTTGACTGAAAGGGTATAGTCAGTTCTCCTCATCACACATGGCAGCAAAGAGCTACGCACGAGTGTTCATTGATACTGAACACTCCCCTCCTGATTTTGTCTTTAATACAGAAAGTAGAGTACGATCTGTTTGCAGCAAAGTCAAGACCTCATTCCCACATCAACTTACTGTAATCTCAAATACTGATTCTTTCTTCATACATTTTCCTCCTGAGAAATGCTGAAGCTTCACGCTATATGGATGTGAAATGTAACTTAGTGTGGATCAGGAAGACAGATCCTGTGTTAGGTTCAGCTTCTCTCTCCAGTATGTCTGGTTGTGTCCTCCAGTTTAAAGCTTGTTGCTTGATTTGAAAGCCTGTTATGTCTCATAAAACTTATACATTTAGCTTCTGGCTGCTTTCATAGTTAAATGCTGTCATTTCACCTTATGCACATAGAAATGCTTTTCCTATGTCAAAGCGATCTATTCACCTCTCCCACGGAGTTTTGAAAGCATCTTCTGGGGTACAGCAGCACAGGATTTCTTCTGTGAGAGCAATTTGCTCTGTCATTATATTGTCTGCAGGTATGTAGCCGTATTGTTTTGCCATGTTGATCTTGGAAGGAGCTGGAAAGCTCATAAACTGGAAAGCAATTGGTTTCCAGCCTAAGCTTTACTTCTTCCTAGCCCACTGTGCTCTCCAAGGCAATCTCTGTGGGATTTTGTTAAAGAGGAAAAGGAAGATGCTGTTGTGTTCAGAGCTAGGGCAGACACAATATTACACCAAATTAAGGGTTAAATCCTGCTTTATTTCGTACTTATTTCATCTGTCAGCTCACATAGATGATGAACGCACCTCATCCTGTGTCCACATCAGCTGCCCACAACTCCCGCTGCCTGTGTCCATATTTCCCTCACTGCAGGGAGCTTGTGCATTTACTGTGGCCATGAAGGTACTTCAAAGGCAAACACAGGCAACTCTTGAAATGTGGATGATGAACACATGCTGGACAGAAGAAAAAACAATTCCTGCTGAGGGGCACAGCATCATGTAAGTGGTGCTAACTCGTGTCTCTGACATCTCAGACACATTCTCTTAGATGTACCACCAGAAGCCATGCCTTCTTCAGGCTAAGCTCAAGGCTCCCCGGTAACATTCATAAATGGGAAAAGTCATGGGAGACAAAGGTCACATAGCCTTGTTCCAAGAAATAAGTGTAGAGCTGGCTCTGCAAATGGAGTTGGCATGTATGTGAGCTGCTCACAGTTTGCAAGTACCGAGAGGAGTAAAATGTGCAGAGTTCATGGGGAATTTCTATTGAGCCCCATGCAGTTACCGAGGCATTCCTCCTTAAATTTAAGGGAGTTAATTAGAATAATATATGTGCCACTTCAGCGTGATGCCTGATAATCATGCTGTGGAGAAAGGAAAGAAAAGCTTGCTTGAGAGAAAAATGCCATTATCTTCCCAAAGCAAATACAAATCTGAAACTTAGTATGTACTTTTTCAGAGGTATTTCAATTGTCTGTTGTATAGTGCATGGGTCTACAATATGGTGTACACAGTCAGTTGTTCAGCATGTCACCCTGTTGCTAAGTGTGAAGCCAGAAAATAAGTAGGCAGGTCACTGCCCGCCTCACTGACACAGTGGGAGGGGAGAGGTCTGAAAAATAATGCTGTAGAAACTGGAAACTAAACAACACCCAAGATGCAGCCATGGTTCCCTTCCTTTACATTATTTCTTTTTTCTTTTTCAGTGACTTATTTTCGGCTGTTCCTAACTGCTGGTGATTTCTGCCTCTCCTAACCTTTAAGAAGCCTAAAGCAGAGAAACAATTCTCCCATTTACTCAAGCTATAGTGGCTTCTCCACCCTTTCTAGAAAAGTGGGAATTATCTCAGAGAGACAACTTTTTGCATTATTGTAAAAACTTGTCTTGTGCAAAGGCATGTGTGCTGAGCGATCAGACAGGGCACGAGGACGTGTTTGGAGCACTTTCAGCACTCAAACAATCCTATTTTGCTTTTATCATACCACACAGATATTATCAGCCTTGAAGCCACTGCTTCCCTTGGGAGTGATATCCCAGGAGACATTCTTCAAGGATTGTCATAAAAACGCCATCCTTCAGCCCCACTAGAGTGTGACAAAAGGCGGTTATGTTAGGGTGTATTTTTTTTTCCTTTTGTTTTCTTTGTCTCTCTCTAATGCATTAATTTTCAAAAGCTGCTATAATGAAAGCTTTAAAGAGAAGGCCAAATATGTGGAAGGAAAAGTAGTCAAAATGTTTGATTAAAAAGAAGGAAAAGGCAAAATGTTCATGAAAAATGGAAAACATCTCTGTTTTGTTCGAAATTTTCACTCAGTTCTTCATTCCTAAAGGTTCATCTGCAGACATTTTTAGTTCTGTTGGATTGGGGGGCAGAAGTCTGTATTTGTTGTTTTGACTTAAAGCAATTTTCTTTCTCTTTAAACAAAAAAAGAGAAATAATAGGATTCTGTTCCTCCCTTATATTCACATTGTGACTTCTAAATTAAAAGAACTGTATTAGAAAACAAGGTCTTTTCAGCAGTGCACACTGTTCATACCGCAAAACTTACAGTTATGTAAGCCACGACAGCCACGACAAAGGGTAGCAATTATACAATGAAAAATTAGACAGCCTGTATACGGTTGCTTACCTGGGGACACATCAAGAAAATATAAAGCATAAAGGTCTTGCACAAAGTTCCTTGCAAAAGCCAGACTCAAGCATGAAAGGCCATGGTTAGAAGAGAGATGTAGCCTAAAGTATAGTAGCAGGTCTCCCTCAAACATGCACAGTCCTGTCACATCCATGGACAATCTTCTTACTCTGAAGTGATGCTTAGTGGTTTGAAAGACCCGGATTTATAGTTTGAGCAAGTTTCCTCCCATCCTTCAGTTTCCAAGTGAACCTTCTGAAGTGATGTACAGTAATTTCTCAGTAATAATTACATTTGAAATATTAATAGAAAGGAAGCTTTGGTTGGACAAAAAAATAATCCAAAGCTTTGCACCAAATACCCACTCAGGCTAGGGAGTGGAGGGCACAGCTCGTCCCAATCTGTGCCTCCTTGCGGACTGGGAATGGTGGTGGACCAGGCTGCCCACATCCTCCCAGCTGCAGCCCCCCACCACAACCCTGCTGCAGGCTCCCATCTATCAAATGCAAAATTGTGGATTTACAGTTGCCTTGTGGCGTCCCCTAGAAAAGCAAAGTGTTAATGTGGGTGAAGGGCTGGGGGACCATGGAGGGACTGCAAGGGCGAGAGGTCTTCGTATCAGTGCATAAAATGACAGCCATCCTGTGGGGTCACCATCCCACTGACAACAGCTAATTAATTAACAAACGTTTGCTCTGGTAGTTGAAAGGATTTAGTGCTTGGTCTTGAAAGCTATGGGGTATGTGACTATGCGAAATTAAACATCGATAAAAGCAACCCTGAAATCTCCACAGGCCTAGTTATCAGAGGACTGTGAAGAGGTCTACGGAATTATCCGCAGTGACCTGAAGGGTGTCTTAGAAATCACCCTGAAGATGAAAGAGTAGATGTGCCTTCCCTGCATGTGCCTCGGAGCCTCAGGAGCAGCTGCCCAGCAAGCATATCTGGTCGGTGTTGATTACTACTGCTTTGTGTGCACAAGGCAGGGACTTTCACACCACCACCACGCTCCCGGCTGAAACTCAAACCATTCTGCTCAGCTGCAGGGTCCTCCCCTCCACCTCTTCCTAACCTGACCAACCCCTTACTCTGGGACAATGCTGGCAGCAGGATTACTGCTTTCCTTGCCCACATGTCTGTGGGACCTTTACGTCCCCCAGCACAACTTTACCTCGCCATGAAGCTTATACAGCATGCAGCTGGGTAAAAATAGCATGCCAGGAGGTAAACACAGCAATTCTTCAGCCCTCCTCTGCTGGAGCCTCTTTCGGTTCCTCATTTTCCTCTCATGTTATCATCTTTTCCATGTTATAATAACAGCCTGTCACATGTCCTTTTTTTTTTGTTTTGTTTTGGTATGGAGAGGTTTGAGGAAAGGTTTTTCACTGGAGTTTTGAATAAAAAATTGTCATTATTTTTCAATACTGTACTTTTATTCACAAAGAGCAAAATGATTGTGTAACTTTGCTTTGATTAAACCAAACTTTGATTAAACAGTGATAAAAAGGTACCTTTTTAAAAAAAAACAAAAACAAAAACAAAAACATTTCTAACCAAGGACAATGGAAGTAGCACCAAAGTTTCCTAAGAAACCATGCACCCCCACTTTGAACAAACTCCAGTTGCACCCAGAAGCGTAACTTGTTTCAGGCAAGGGCTGTGCTTCAACAGATGGCTCTTCGAGAGGCTGGGGCAGCACCTAGCATGCTGAGATGCTTCTCTCCAATTAGCAACTTCACATGATTGCTGAATGCACATAATGTAGCTAATGTAGCTATTATTAAAACCAGTGAAGCTAATTTTGGCAATATTTGGTCACCACCAGCTTGCCCCATGCTGTTCCACCTGGTATGGGAAATCGCACAGTCTTTTGACCTTTATACCAAGTAATTAGTGCTCGTGTTTATGCCAGTGGGCCTTGTCCAAGGGGTCTGAAAATCTATCTTCTCCCAGCAAGGGAAAGATTTACGGTTCTCTAAGTAAATTGGTGGTGTTTGGGTGAGTTAAAAACGGTTAACAGACCTGTTTGCTGTGTATGACACATTGTTAAGCTCTGTAAATTAACAGGGGTAAATTCTCTTTACCTGAATAAATTCTCAGCTATACTAATAGGTTACATAATTTAACAAGGTCCTAAGTCTACTTGACAGCCTTAATTTAGTGCTTAACTTTCATTGTGTGCCGAAGTAGTTTCGGGGTCAGTTGTATTAAACAAATGCTAGCCTAAAGACAGAGTTAAGCTGTGCAAATAGCTCCCTGCATCGGGAAGCACGTAATCGTCAGGTAACTTGGTTAGGCTTAAACTTTTTGTAGATGCTAGGTCTTTAGTCTTCCGGGGTTTGGAGAAAGCTTTGGAAAGAAAACTCCTCATTGTAGCAATCACAATGACACATGTGCAGCCCCCCATTAGAAAAAAATATATATACATATTTGCCAAGATGTGTTCTGGGATTGAGTTTGCCTAAATCAAAGCTTGGATATTTTGTTAGCCTGCTAGTACATATGCAAGCACACTGCTCTTTAGATTTCCCCCTTTCTTCAGAACATATTATGTTTAAGAGACAGTTGAATTAAGTTTCTTGTCTTTGGTTTTTGTATTTTACCTTCAGCTCTACATTGTTATATGTTGCCAGCTAATCTCACTTTCATTGTGAGCAGCCTATCCTACCATTTAAGCAAAAATGCTTTTCAGAAGTAAGTCCTATAAGATGTTATGACATTTTGTGGAACAACATAATGCAATGTGACTGATACAGATGGATATGCCCCATAAAGCTGAGTGATTTAGATATGTGGTTTAACCCCCCCAAATCACTTCATAAAGCAGTTTTGCCTAAAATATCACTTTGAAATCCTATCTAAACTCCTTGGAATAGATAACAAATTTACTTAAACTTTTATATAAAAGGCTTTTTACCTGACTGCTTAGAGTGTTTCTATGTGCAAGGCTTTTTTCCACTCAGTACGTAGAGGAAAAAAAAATATATATATGTATATACACATATAAAAGAAAGCATCTAGCTAATGTTTCTTTCTCTGCTCCCCTCCCTGAAGGAAGAGAAATGCTTTAGTGGGATCGATAGTTATAAATCATTACAAATGATTTGAGGTTTTATTTCATCTACTTTTATTATAATGTCCATGCCATCTGCTGTACATATTGAGCTTATTACACTAATTCATTTTGCAAGCTCCAACCTCTGAGTGAGAGATGTCAGAGGGCAATTGATTAAGGGATATTTGTTCTGTTACATCTTTTTCCTTAATTTCACTCCATAAGGACTTCAGGTTGAGCAACTGAGCTGATATGATAATGGGGCCTCAGGTCTGGAGATAAATGAGATGTGACTTTGTGCATTCATAAATATCAGAACTTCTTTTAACCTAGTGCCGATGGGAGGGACAGTCAGTGTCATCTCTGTGTTAGTACAAAGCTAAAGGCACAAGGTTGTTTCTTTTCTTAAAAGTCAAAAGAGAATGGATACTTGACATATAAATGATAGATCAATCTAGGAATCTACTTTCCATACACCTTTTATTATCTGTAGTCAAAAGAATTTTGTGTGGTGGCAGTAAGACAGATAAAAGAAGTAGAACAAAGAAAAACTTGAAAGGTCTCTAATACAGCATGTGATATCACATATATATTGAGCAAATATTGGCATTGTATCCATTATGAGTATCTCAGACACAAAGTAAGAACTGTTTGCTTCTACACTTTTCTGTCCTAAAGTTTCTAGCCTCAAATTCTTGCCTTCCTCATTTGCGCTAAGTACACATTAAGGGTTATAGATGCTTGAAAAAAAATCCATTGCCTTGTCTCTGTCAGTTCAAGACAATGTCAAGAAGAAGAAGTGAACAAGACATGTCATAAATATTAGAGACTGGCTTGCTAACCTTAGAGCAATCAGTCCAACTATGACGGTAGCCTGAATATTTAATAACTAAAGCAAACTTTACAACTGCAACCCAAGCTTCATCACATTTTGACCTGTTTATAATTAACTTGTCCATCATGTCTGAGGTCCTGACACTATACATACATCTGAGTAACATTTACACACATGAGCAGTTCCACTGAGTTCAGTCAAAAAACATGAAAAATCTTATTTAGCGGATACTGGTACTGGATCCTAAATGTGGACAGCCACGCCTGAATGCATCAGTCTAAGAACCTCTCAAAAGGTCAGGACAACACTTTAGCAAAGGTTCCTCACTGGGGCTCCAGGACCATCCAGCCAGAACTCTTTCCTGGCACAATGCCTGCTGTTCATCAAAGAAAACTATTTGAGCTAAAACACAGGCCTCACCGAGCTGGACAACACAGTGTAGCCGAGATCCATCACTCTGAGCTGCAGCCCCACATTTCCCACATGTATGATCTCATCAAAGTGCACAAATACTTGAAGGGAGGGTGCAAAGAAGTCAGCGCCAGGCTCTTTTCAGTGGTGCCCAGTGCCAGGAAAGAGGCAATGGGCAGAATCTGAGACACAAGAGATCCCTCTGAACATCATGGAGCACTTCGTTACTGTGCAGGTGACACAGCACTGCAACAGGCTGCCCAGACAGGTGGTGGAGTTTCCCTCCTTGCAAATACTCAAATATGCTGTCTGGACATGTTTCTGGACAACCTGCCTTAGGTGGTCCTGCTTGAGCAGGGGGTTAGACCAGAAGACCTCCAGACATCTCTTCCAGCCTTGACCATTCTGTGATGTTTGAAGGTTTAGATCTCTGCAACATGCTATTAGTTGCACTTGTGAGGCTGGACTGCAGCCTCTCTTAAATTCCTGCTATTTCAAGCTTCAAATGCAATACTAGTTGCTAGCAAATTGTGTTCACCCCACATGCCCGCTGATGTTGCTTCTGTTGTGACAGCAGTGTGCACAGATTGCCCTTTTTAGCCTGAAGGTAGACTGAACAACTTCCACTTTCCAGGGTAAAAAAGTCCTCAGATGATCTTAGATGATCTCATAAGATTTTATATTAACCAGTGATTACTTTAGCACCAATTCAGATGATTCTCAAGCACATAATTTACATTGAAGGCAAATGGCATACCATAGAAGTATGTGTTAAACTTACTGTTAGCTCTCATATAGTCACAGACTTTGCTGTCTGAGAACTTTACTACTATAATAACCCCAAATATCTTGAAATTGCAATGAGTATATTCTGCTTCTGCTCAGAATTCTTAAATAGTAAAATGTCAGATCCTGCACGACCTGCCCCCCCTCTGCCTGGTTATGCTGTTTTGTGCATCTAGTTTCCTCAGTGAGCGAGCTCCTCTTTGCCCTGTTATTAGGTACTTTACGGCTCCACTACTAATTGCATGAATTGATTCATTTACAACAGAAAACAGGGCAACAATGGAGATGAAAAGATTGCAGCAAGGCAATGCAACTAGTGTACTGCTGGATGCTGAATACAAGTGCCAGCTGTGTCTTATCAAAAGAGACAACTGAAAAAGAAAATCCCAACAGGGACTGTGTGAATTCAGTAGTGTTTTGGTGTCTGTAGGGAAGAAACCAACAGAAAGGATTACCAAGAGCCTCTCTACCCACTAGGTCATGCCACTGCCCTGTGATGAGGTGTGAGGTGTCATTTCACTGTTATTACTACCCTGGCTTGTACAATATAGGATTTGCTACTGCATTGAGAACAAAAAGTGTCTTTCTCTCTCTTTGACAGAGCTTCAGCTAGTCATGCTGTACCCATTCCTCTCCAGTGGGTTTTCTCTGCAGCTTACTGAACTTCCAGCACTAAATAGGCAGTGTTAAGAGCACAGCAACCAAGCCAGGAGCCTGACTGCTGGGTAACTCTTTTGCTAGAGTGTAAATAAACTCCTTTATAGGACGCAGTCTCAGAGCTTTTCTTGAACCGGCACAGACTGTGAAACATACCCTTTCCCTTGCAACACAGGGAAAGAAGGTAACACCCTTCTCTTCTAATCTCCCTTGCAGCAATCTAATATATTCTTGCTGGCATAGCCAAAGCCACTGACTACCAAGGGCTGATAGTACATCTGTAGCCATGAAGAAGGCTTAGGCAGTACTTGCAGGATCTGTGCAGAGATGATCAATACAGGGCATGTGGGAGGCAAGCCATTTACATTCTGGTAGTCTCCGCAAAGTAGGTTCCAAAAAGAGTTTAAAGCCATCTTCCGCTGGTGAGACTTGTGCAGTGTTGTCACTGCAATGTTTCCTGCTGCTTGTCCAGCTTCTCCTGCCTTTTCCCTGCTCTACCTCCAGGACAAACCTATGGGACTGCAATTATACTTGCCTTGACTAACACAGCTAAATCTTTCTCAACATCTAAAATGCTGATCTAAAGCTTCATTCCACGGGTAAACTCCCTGAGCTAAAGGGGATTGGATAGGGCAGAGGCAAATATTGAAAGGCCCCAGCCCAGGGGTTTCAGTAATTTAATAAGGATAAATAAAGCATAGAGAAAATGATTATCAGGAGCATCTTAGCAGATTAGCACCTCACATATTGAAAGTGTTACAGGGTCTAAATATTGCAGCATGAACATCTTGCTTGTCTATGAGCATGGGCAATACTGCAAACCACGCAGGAGTTACATTTTAGATGACTGAGATGCACACTTAGCTTAAAGAGCCATGGTCATTATTTTTAGACACGGCTGATTAATTTGCTTTACTAAGACTCAAATGTAACATAATGTATATAATGCAATTAGAAGGCTGTGCCTCTGTTAATACTGTAGGCAAAATGCAGAGATAAGCTTATGAGAAACAGTGGGAGTCTAATAATTATTTATACGTTTGCCCTGTCTCTGAGGGCATGCGGACTTCAACATGAAAATTTGAACATTTGAGAGACGTATGTCTCATAATCAGTGTGCTATTGATTTTCCCTCAAATTCCACACCTGAATGTGTCTTTCCAGGTTTATGATGACAGTCTAAGAGTGTAAGAGGACATGACTATGCTAAGGAGTTCAGAAAAAGAGGACAAACGTGAAACAATTGGGTACCATGGCTGCAAAGCAAATGAAACGTAGACTTTCTTCCATATAAGTTTAACCTCCCCTGGACGAGCTGAATGTCAGATACCCAACAAGTGTGATGTAAAAGAAGTTTCTCCTGCTCCATGTTCATCCAAGCAATGATAAATGTGCCATGCCTTGGAGAGGTCATCCCTTCACCTTCAGCAACTCTCTGCCAGGAGCGCAAGGTTAAGTTCTCATCTTGGCTACACTATGCAGCACAGAACAAACGTATTTATTTCTCTGCAGACCAACAGCTAAACGTTCTCAGATCCACATTAGGGGTAAAAATCTTGTCCCACCTCTATACATGTGCACTGGCTAGAAATAGTCATATTAAAAACAAACAGACAAAAACAAAACAAACAAACAGAAAAAAACGATCCCCAAGAAACTAAAGACCCAGCCCAACACTGGGAAATAGCTTAGGAATCAGTGTTGTGATGCACGCTTAATAGAGAGCCTGTTCATTGTTCTCATTAATAAATTGCGCAATTCTTGTTTTCTTCCTTAAAGAGTTCAGTGCTCTTTGCTTGTTTCTCATTCACCAAAGAGCAAGCAAGAAACAACCGTATTCAGCGGGTCAAAGCATGTCAGCTTGCCTATGGGTATCTTAAATAGGAAGAAAAAGTATACAGATGGAAAAGGGCAGATCTGGAAAGCACCCTACAGACGGATGAAGTAAATCATCTAGAAAGACTTACTTAACTATTGTCTAATTGCAGTAACTATTTAATGTTCTGAATACTGCTAAGGTTTTCTTTGCTAGCCATACTTAACAAATTACAACTAAGGGATCTCTAAATAAAACTTAAACTTTATTTTATTGTTATTTATTTTTTTCGAACAGTGTTGATAAACTGATTAGTTAGTGCATGCTTATACAGAAATGCATTAAATAATTTAATTATAGTAATACATGTGCTGTGACTGAGGGGTGATTTCTGTCAAGACTAATTCTTATGTTGTGTGTTTCACTGTAACTGATCATTGAACAAACAGAAAATAGTACAAACTAGCACAACGAAGGAGACATTCATTCAGCTGCAACAAACTTATAAATGAGTATGTGAACACCCCTATTCTGAAGGGACTTCCCAAACAGAAATAAGGTACCTCAATCTGCATAAGCCATTCAACCCTCAGGACCTTTCCATGTCCAAACCCAGAAATATGTAGAATCATGATAAAGTTTTCAATAACTGGCACAGATGTGTTTGCATCCTGCACTATTTCAGTTAATGGAGAGCTCCAGGGAGCCAAGATTTTGCTTGTTGTGTATTCATTTATTATTCATTTAAAGAACATGGCCATTTGCCAATAGGATCTGAAATGAAATCACCACCTTCACACAGGCAATCCAACAACACTCCAGTTGCAATGACATTCAGTTACTAATAGGTTAGTTCAGTTTTAATCTGCTGCCTAGAGATGAATAACATTAATTATTGTAATTGGTAGTGACAGTAATGGGTCCAACATTTCCAGGGCTAATTTACTCTACTTTTGTGAGGTATCATGCTAATGCGGCTATTCTGCTTCAGTACCCAAGATAACTAAAGCTAACTTAAATGTCTTTCTACTGTACAACATTGTGTAGTATCTCTAAGTCTTAAGACTTGCAATATACACAATGCTATGGAGTTGCTGCACTTAGGCTATTGACTGGACACAAATGTACTGAAGCACTGTGAAAGAATTTATCTGAACCCATCACAAGTTGACATAACATATATGAAATGTTTTGTACAGTTTGGCAGCTGAGATGGAAAAAATAATCAGATTAAATAATAACTAAAAAAAAAAAAACAACACAAAAGGTGAAAACAGGAACCAGATTTAAGTAGGTCATTTTTAAAAATTATTTTATACTTCAAAGATTCAGAGCAATGATTTGACCCAAGGTTTCTTACCTCTCAAGTGAGTCTCTTAACTGCTAAGTTATTAGTGCACACTGAAGTAGGCCTCCCTCAGGCTCATCTGCTCAAACTGTTCCACTTTGAACAGCATACTTAAATATTTGGTGAGTGAACAAAAAATATAGCTGGTGGTCAGGATGCTCTCCTAGAATATGAAAGACCTAATTATTTATCCAAAATGGAATTAAACCAACAGGAATGACTGAGAACGGCGCTCCATCCCTGGCCTTTTGAATAGATGATAAACCTAAATGTTTGAACACATTACCAGGAAAGGGGAGGTTAAGATGCCCTCAGGCAGAGAGGATCTGAATCTATGCCCATATCCTACTGGTTAAATATTTTAAACAGAGGGCTACTGAATAAAATTGAGACTTGATGAGTTTAAGGAAGTGCTGAAATTTGAAGTGGCAAGCGTTTTTGGTAGTTATCACTGGTAGTTGAAAAATTAGTAAAGCACAGATGAGGGAAAATTGGTCTTTAGTTGAAAGAGTTTAGTTAATATCTAAAGATTAATATCTAATATCTAATTAATATCTAAAAGTTTTAAAAATGTGTGTATGCCTGTATATATACATGCAGACAATTAGAAACTTGTAGGCACCAAGGGCAAAACTATCAAAGAAGCAAAAGGGAGGTAAAAGAATCCCACCTATTTTGTCCTAGTAGCATATGTTAGCTCAAATGTTAGAGGGAGTTCCCCTTCACAGACATAGAATTTAAGTCTGTTCCCACAAGTTACATTAAATTAGGTTATGTTTTTATATACAGACTGGAAAGAAAAAATACAGGGTCATGAAACAAATGATCAAAAATAGTCTAAAAATATTTTTACAGTCAATCTGAGAGCTTCCCAAAAGGCTTTTATGTAAATTAATGGGTATTAGAATTACATTAAATTCTTTTTTATCAGTTTTCAAACCTCTGGCTTTTTTTACTGCTTTTTTTTTTTTCATACTTCAATTTAATGAAATTTGATACCATTTTAAATAACATCCTATTTAAAATTATATATATTCATACACAGAGTAAGTCAAATTTCTTGCTTGTGCAGAATATATAAAAGGCAGCACATATCTTACGGAGCCAAGCATACCTAAAACCTGAAGAATACTGCAGTTCATAATGAAGGAAAACATGTACGTCCTAAAGAAGAACACAGGACAGGACTCTGAGTGGACAGAGTGGTTAAATGTAAGAGCAGACCCATAGACTTGTTGACTCAGAAGGGAAAGAGAGAATAGAAAGTGACCATTTGGGCTACCAAGTCCAGCTCCTGGCTAGCAAAGGCCATGACACTGCATTAATGCACTGCCTGGGAGGAGTTAGGCTCCTGCTAGTCCCTTCCGGCTGTTCCACAGCCTCCCTCTTCTGATGCTCAGAAACCTGCCTCTCATACGCAGCGGAAATTTATTCATTGCCTGTTTAGAGTCATTTGTTCCTGTGCCAGCACTGTCCTTTGGCTTAAATTGCTCTCCTCCCTCCCTGGTGTTTATCCTTCCGATATATATTTATAGATAGTAATCAGATCCCCTCTCTGCTTTCATTGTGCTAGGCTAAACAAGCCAAGCTTTTCCCAGTCTCCTCTGATAAGACAGCCATTCTATTCCCTCTGTTGTCCTCATAGTCCTCTGCGCCTGTTCCTGTGTCAATTGGTGGCTTACAGCAAGAAGCTGAGACATCCACTTGAGGACAGAGGCCCCTCTCTTTTAGGTGCTGTACTGTCAGGTAGTGAGGTTGAAGGGCCCTGTCCCAGGAGTTGCAGGGTCCCTGCTGGCTGGGAGAAGGGTGCAATCCCCAGAAAGAGATCAGCAGGGCCAAGCATAGGCCACATACCTGTGCCCAACAGCACCATTCCCTGAACCTCATGCCAGAGCCATACTTAAGATTTGGAGCCCAATGATGAGCCCAAAAGACAGATCAAATACACCAGCTGATACATTATTAATGCCATTAAGTATAAAGGAACACTAAACATTGCCTCATTAAAAGGGAAGATATGTAGAGAAACCTGTTTTAGAGAGCATTTGACATTGACTGTCTGAAGAACAGAGCCAAGAATTTCAGATGCTGCTGTTACTGATGCTTCAGCTGCCTCAGCCTCTCTCACCATTGACATATTCACATACAAATGGGTTACCTTGTGACTATGCTAACAGCACACTCATCATGGGATGCACCTGGAAGATGCACCATAGGATAAAATAACCTGCACTACTTCAGGCCTGTGGCAATGAGATGTATGCTCTTTGGGAATAACTAAATTAAAAGTATGCATTAATAGGGGTACTTTTCATATTTTATGACAATGTATTTCCTCTGGACTATTTATAAATGTTACATGAAAAATTATTGGTCAGATTCTCAATTGGCATACGTTGATGGAGCTTCATTAGCTGCAATGAAACCTGTCATTGCACCAGCCAATCAGTTGGCTATTTATTAATTAAGTTGTAGAACATGCTTTTGAAGGGGATTTTTCTTCCCTCTAACCATATTTCTTCCTTCACTTTCCCATGGACAAAATATACTCTTCAGATTGTTGCCAAAACCTGCATGATTCACTATATTAAAAAATAAATCTGCCCTTCTGGAATTTATAGGCAGGGGCATTATGCTGAGTCTGATTAATCTAAGATTTGAAGGGCTTCAGTCCAGCTATAAGTTTCAGTAAAGAGCTGTAATTGCAGGTTAAGTATAGCAATTCCAGATTGCTGAACACTGCTGTATTGATCTCTTTAAACCATTAAATATGGAAGTTCAAATTCATGCACAAAAGCAACACTTTTGAAATCCCGGTAATTTAGGAGGATTATGTTTCCAAACGTGATGCAGGTGGGATAACACTTATCTAAGTAATAGCTTCTCTGTTCTGGAGAAACCAAAGAACAGGCTGCACAACTAGGACTTCTGTTTTATTTTAAGCAGGGTAATATTTTGTTGTAGTGCTTCCACTTTTTTTCAGTGAGGTGCTGGCAAAGGCAGGCAAGTTTGGGGCAAGATAAGGTAACAAGCCTCCCATCACAGCCATGAGCCTGGTGATTTTCCTGGTCGCCAACGTGCTGAACAGTATGATTTCACTGTCAAAACAGCAAGGACTGCTCCCTCAATAATCTTCTTTTCCATGCTGCTTCAAGGGCAGGCAACCTCTCCCTCCTACCATGGGAGCTAAGTAACAGATACCACTGGAACTACGATGTGCTGCTGGTCAGCTGGGAGCCCAATCATTATGGAGCGTGTAATATAAAAACACATCAGTGGTGAGACCTAGGTGTCTTGTCTCCTCAGACTAAATTAGAGTACCCTCAGGATGCCATCACCTGATTTAGGATTCAGGATGCCATCACCTCATCCTTTTCCTGATGAGGTCTACTGTCCCATCTCATGTTGCCAGGACTACTGCTTGCACCAGCTCTGCATGCCCTCCCATACATTCTGAGTCTTCTGCCTTAAGGTATTACAGGAGATATGTTGGGAAAGGTGAGGTGATTGTCTGTGCCCATCTGAGCAAATGTAACAAACAAACAAAGAACTGTCTGCAAGGAATTCTCCTCTTCTCTTCTCTTCTCTTCTCTTCTCTTCTCTTCTCTTCTCTTCTCTTCTCTTCTCTTCTCTTCTCTTCTCTTCTCTTCTCTTCTCTTCTCTTCTCTTCTCTTCTCTTCTCTTCTCTTCTCTTCTCTTCTCTTCTCTTCTCTTCTCTTCTCTTCTCTTCTCTTCTCTTCTCTTCTCTTCTCTTTTCTCTCTTCTCTTCTCTTCTCTTCTCTTCTCTTCTCTCTTCCTCTTCTCTTTTCTCTCCTCTCCTCTCTTCTCCCCTCTCCTCTCTCTTCTCTCCTCTCTTCTAACTCAATGATAGTTTTGATATTTGTTTAAGTGCATTCTCTAATATCAGTGTTGTCTCTTTGTGCCTGTGATTGTATTAGAAGTGCCACACAATTTTTCCTGTAAGCTGGAATATTGGTATTATGTATCATCTGTGCAAAACACTTATGAGATCTGGTCCATAATTACAGCTTTCTAACATCACACAAGAACATTTCTCAGACCTACTAATTGTGCTACCCTTTATGGTCCATCTTATTGATTAAACATCTGTTAGTGTTTTGGTAAAATGAGAATTCACTTGCAGTGCAATGTGTCTGGTATATTAAATTCTGTTTAAGTCAGCCCTAACTACAAGTTTGAGATACATGTATTGTATCTCTTTAATTGTATCTTAGCTTTTTTTTGCCACTGTTTGTTATTTGTGCTGTTTGCTGGAGGGCAGCAGAGCGTTCTGTTTTCTTTACAGAAAAGTCAAATTATATTTCCCTAAATTTTTTGTCAAGCTTGAAACATTCCAGGTGGACAAATACTTGGGAACACTGCAAAATAATAACTTAATACAGACCTTTACTGTTTTTCATATGTCATAATCCAATTACACAGTAAATTTTAACCTTTGTGGCCACTCCAGAGAAACTGATGTAAGAACTGACAGTTAAGAAAAAAAAAAAAAGACTTTTTAATTAGACATTATTAATTGTAAAGAATTTCTTTTTCAAGGAGGACAAAAAAGGATCTTTGAACTAGATCCCTCTGCTTCTACTCTTCATAATTCAAATTAAAATAAAAAAGATGTTGGTATGCTGGTAACCTCTGGGAAATTAAGAGTAGCTCTAGCAAAGGGATTGTGGGGAGCAATGCAGAGTCCTTTTCTCTTTCCATTCTGTGTGCTTTCTAAAAAATTAGAAGTTCTGCACAAAAGAAATCCAAAAGCTGACACAAATAGAGAGGAGTAGATAGTCTGTTTCACTGCTGTCCAATGTTATTTCAAATTGACTTATCCTTTCTTTATCTCATTTGCTGACTGATAAAATATTGACAGTATTAAAAAATAATCTGAGTCCTATTGCATGACTTGTTTTCCTTCTGCATGTTTTATGTATATTGATTGGAGAAATGAAAAAATGCTAATATCCATATGTTGTCACATCAAGAAAATGTGGACCACTTCTTTTCCCAAATTGTATTATGTCTGGGTGATTTTGCAAAGATCTAGGAGCTGAGCTTGCATTCAGTTTTGAGCTGAAATGAACCAACTCAACAAAGAAGCAAAATTAAATTACTTCTACCCATATTTTATCCCTTTGACATGTACTTTCAGTGCCCCTCCCTCCATCATCTACTTCAGTCTGACAGTCACAGTATCACTACTAAAATCCTGCCTAGCAAGAAAAATGCCCTCTGCATTTGTTTCTGATCCAGACACAAATGAAGTCAAAGAAAGTCTTTCCATTGTCTTAGGAGGGTTTGAACAGGCCCTTTACCACCTACAGAAGAGAACAAAAATCCTACTGCAGTGTTTTGAAGGTTTTTTTCTTCTACTTAAAAAAACAACAAAAACAACAACAAAAAAGAGTCTAATTAGGGGTACAAATACAGTCTCTTAAGCTCTGGGTGAAAAACCCACTGACATAAGGAAGCAGACATGAAAAAATGCTATGCTAGACCAGGGTCTTCAAGCTTTATCTACAAATCAAGTTCAAGAAAACTGTGGCACCCTGGGGACATGTGCACTACTGTGGCTGCCAAAAATGAGCAAGCCAAGTAACTACAATGAGACAGATAAGAGCAAAAAGCTACTCTTGGGTTCCCACCAGCATGTCAATTAAAAAATAAATAATAGAAAACTTAAGCTAGCATATCTGAAAGCAAAAGCATTCTCAGATATTATACTCTAAGAAATTTTTCATTCCCCCCAAATAAACAAACAATTCATCTGCCTCTGTATTAAATATTTGTGCAAGGATCTGTACAAATCAGTTTCTGTAATAGCAGGTATTAGCACATTAGAAGCAGCACTTGAAATGTCCTCTACTGCAGAGGCTTGATCCTGTTGTCACTGAAGTCTGTGATTAAGTATTGATGATTTCAAAACTGCATGATCAGAACCACATAAAGTTACCCTTACACCTCAAAATGCAAACAGCTTTCTAAATATCTTTAAAATTTTGTTCGACAAGTGCCTAAGGTCTACTCTAGACTGGTGTTCTATTTACTTGCTTGGCTGGATATCTTATATTGCACCCAGCAAAGTCTGAGCATGTGGGGACGTCTCCAGGGGCAGATACCAGCTCCACGCTCAAACAACAAGTCAGGGGCAGTTCCCTGTAGTATCTATGATGTTTTATTAAATGTCTTGATCTTGAGGTATCCCACTGCTTCACAGGTTTATGCTCACAGGCACTGGCCTGGGGAATTATACTGCCTTTGTAGAAATTTAAGGAGATGTTTCCAAAAAGCTGGGAGAAAAGATTTCACTTATTTTATATATATGCATGCAAACATAATCACATGATCAGCAGTAGGACATAAGGAAGGTATGGAAATATTTCCATGTGAGCTGTTTTGAGTCAATCAGACAATTTATAAGAATGCTGAACTATTGCTCTGAAACCTGGGATTGTGTTTTGTTTTGTAATTCTGTGTCCTTAATTATAAACAGTGTGAGAATTAGGAAGAACCTGAATTTAATACTGAGTCAGCTGTGACTCCAAAAACCTGGAATAGCAAAAAGAATGTGTGGGAGTTTCATATGCTTTGTGAAGTGCACTAGCATGCAGGTATACTCAGAAACAGTATTTATTCTTAGTAGCCAGGTGACTCACAGCTGATTTGATTCTTCCTGCTGAAAAAGTTGTCAAGTTCTCCCTCTCAACTCACCTCTGATGAAAGAAGAGCCCAGGGGATAACTTATGGCTCAAATGCAACCCCACCAAACAACTTACAACTGCTTTTATAATTAAGTGAAGAGCTCCAGCTTTAAATGTGGATGGTCCCAACTTCAGAAAGCATTTAAAAATGTACTTCAATGTAAGCAACTCAGGGACATCCTCACTCCTGCTCTAGGAGAGAAAAAAAAAATCCTCACAATTCTTGCATTAGTTGGAGGGAAGGCTTCTGCGTCAAGCCTCGTGGAAGACTATCTTTACCTTCTTCATGATAGTAGTGTGTCCCAGTCCCAGCTACACCCTACAGGTTCTTGGTCAGTTTTAGCCAGGCCAAAGTTGGCTGTCTTTGCACCTCTGGGAAAGGACCTACACTAGGAAAGGGTGAAAGAGGTAAATTTAACAGACTGGGAAAAATAGCTCTAGACTGGAAATGTAACTCGGGCAGCAAAAATGTATTTCATAATCCTTTTGTTTGAAAATTCTTTTCTTTACTTGCACTTCTTTTGGACAGCTTGTGCTGGATACATGATGCACAATACTTAGGTTAAATCATGCACAAATATGTAGAAACTTGTTACACTATCTAAAAGAGCAATAACAAAACAGAATTATCACAGTAAAAGTGAGCTTTCCTCAAGATGCTTTCCTCCAATTCTGAAACAAAATCCACTGCAGTGGGCAGCCCTCACCTTTATATCGATACAGATCTCAGAGCAAAACCCAGGCTTCGTTTTGTTAGGCTGAAGCCATGTATTGCTGCCTCTGCAACCAGCTAAGTCTAAATTCACTCTATACCAAGCAGACCAAAAATCCCATTTGGAAGGTTACAGGACAGTGCATTAAGCAATTGCACCACTGTTGGGGTTAAAGTGGATAAATTATACAGGGGTAGCATCTGACACTAAAAACACCAGCTGGATCAAGGACATTTCTATCCATTCTGGCTCATTAGACTTAGGACAACAAGGTCAGCTATGTTAAATTTAATCACAGGGTTTCCTAGAGGGTATGGTAAATGGGTTTGCCATTTTTTTAATACCATGTTCAAGATAATATATCACCCACAGCTTGAGAGATAGCTTGCTTGTGTTTTAAGTATCTACTTTACTTATGGTCAGTTAAGACAAACCTGTATTGTTTTGTAACTGTGATGAGCCAAATTCATCAGAGGCATTTACCTCCTTCCTCCTCTATTAAAAACAGAGGGGCTGTAGTTCATGTATGTTAGCACTCAGCTTGGCATCATTTTTTAGTGGAAAAATAAACTGAGCTGTCTATTCTAAATTGAATCAGGCAAAATAAATAAGCAAACCAGATTTTTCTTTGCTGTAGGTACAGAGACCATGTCCTGAATGGAGAAGACTAATTAGTTTTAGACTCTTTGGAGGAAACAGTGCCTTTTTGTATTGTGTTTGTAAGGTCCCTAACACAGTGGGGGTCTGTTCTGTTACTACAACTTCTATGTACCACAGAAATAAAAATAATCAACAACAATAATACTGTGAAAGTTATTTAACATTGAGTCTTCTTGGCTGAACTCCATCTCGCCCCTGGAATGTCCACTAGTCCTCACAGAACAGGGCTATACGTGAAGAGAAGAATTGTATGAGCAACTTCTATGCTACTGATACTTCTATCACAAAGCACAGCATGTTATCATCATTAGGTGTAAAAGCTAGTGTGATAGGAGTAATTAGTTGCCTCCCTCTCTTCTGCTGTCACACATCATCCTGAAGAAAACCATACCAGGCCCCACTGGAGTACCATTTTGCTTTGCGACAGCCAGAACATCACACCAGTCCAGGAACTCTGCTTCTGGAAGAAGCACTTGTTGCCTTGCTGCCTATATTTCTGCTCATTTGCAGGTAGCCCTCACGTGATGGTATGTTGCTCCTAGTCACCAAAGAAGTACCTGCAATGTAAAGGTCCTACCAAGGGAAGCATTCTTTGCAGCTGTTGCTACACAAGCTGCCACGATGAGTTATCTAGAGTGAGTCAATCCATTACCCTGAAAAATATTTGGATGACATTACACATGATTAGCTTAACTGTAAATTGCTAGCTAAAATTCAAAGAATAATCAATGAGAGAGGGGTAAACATAGGCCCTGGCTAGCTTTACCTCATTGCATTAATTCTGCATGTAAAGAAATTAAAAAAAAAAAAAAAAAAGATTAAAACGGCTGTGCCTCAATGTACTTCCTCAAAACTGGCTCCAGATGGTTCCGACCGCAAGAGGCCAGGGAAAGGGCTGGAGGAATGAGATATGCTGCGGTGTCAGGCCAATTAGAAAAGGGACAAAAGGTCATGGTGGGTAACAGTGTCATTGGGAAGTAGTCAGGAGGGGCAAAATGAGGGGTGTGAGCTCCGTGTATGAAAGGTTAACCAGCATTGTGAACTGTATGTCAAATAAAATTTTGAGGACCCTCTGTTGGCAAAGGGAGGCTCTGGCAACTCACTCAAGGAAAAACAAATTCAAATTAAACAAAGACCCACAAAACAAGTTGGACTTCTAGTTCCTGAGCATTACACCATGGTATTTGAATTTCACAAATAACCTGTTTCCAGGAAGCCTCCCTCCTGATCCTCAGTGGCTTCCTTAACCACAAAAGATCTTTTCATTATCACCAGTTTCAGCTACCTCCTCTTTATTTCAGGACAAAAAAAAAGTAAAACTAAGGGTAAATGAAAGATTGCTTATCACCTGCTTTAGGCACATACAGTCTACCTAATGATCCTTGTCATCGAGCACTCATCATGACAAAGGTATTGTTTTGCCAATTCCACATAACAAATGGCTTGATCTCGGGATGACTTGACTCTTAACTTCCCACCCCACCACACTACTGATCCTATTAATCTGTCTAAGATACTAAAAAAAAAAAATACAAAATAAAATAAAAGGCAAAACAAAACAAAACTCACAAGAATTAATGATGAACATGTGTTAAAACAATCAACTGATTACACTGAAATTTTTGACTTCAGATCTCTTCAGGAAATCTGAAGACAGGAGCTTGGTGTTATTTCACTGAAGCAACAAGAAAAAAGGACAAAATACATCATAAACCTGAGGGAGGAGGAAAAGTGGCAGTGGAACAAGCCTACATAATACCTATAACTAGTATATAGTAGTGCAGGGATCAGCTCCCTTGGGCCAGATCTAACTTAGACTGTAGAAAGTGTCTCTAAACTACTTAGTCTCTTGGGAAGCACTGAAAAGACTCTCTGTGGACTTCTCTATGGACTCCAATGGTAGAAAATGCCAGATGACACCACACCATGCCTCAGAAGGGTACACCTTTAATGCTATGTGATGGTTTAGCACCAAATTGCATACATGTTGTCTTACCTTCACAGGGTTCTCAGTGGTCTAGTTGGGTATCATCATGTCAGATAAGAAACATCCATTGAAGAGTCAAGCTCAGTTATCAGCAACAGAATCTGAGATGCTAATATTAATACCCCATAACTAATTGCATATCTTAGATGTTCTGGCACATGAACTAGCAGTTAGGTAGTTTCTTACGAGTTACAATTTTTTAGTGGCAGTAGGTGAGATTTGAAACCTGACTATGCACTGCTCTGTAACCTGCTCAATTACATATACCAGGATGAGCAAGTATTAGAATGCTAACAATGTGATTGAGTAGAACTTGACATTCACTTCAGCCCTGTATTTTCCTTCTGGTATATAAAGAAAAACAAATTGCTTTAAAGTCAGCTGATTATGCCTTTGTGTCACCTTTTCCTGTGGAATTTCCCATAGCACGTAGAAAATTAAGCAAATAACTCGACCTCAGGCCACCTTCAGAAGATACACTCCTCAATGCCCCTCAGCCTTAAATACAGACACTGCAAGCTGCTCTGTTTTTGGTATGGGACAGGAAAAGGAATAGCATATCCAATTAAAAGAACGGGGCCGTTTGGGCAAGCAAAGCCAGGGAGCCTTTTTATGCAAACCTCTATTGCATCACCAAAGCCAAGGCAGCAGTGCTGATTTACACCGGCAGATGAGTATCAGACATGAGTTAGAATTTTGCCCAGACCATCTGTTACAAGATCTCTACGCTGAAAGTTCCCTGGGGTTCTTTAATGACTAATAGTCAGCTTTTTCACAGTTTTTATGCCTACTCCAAAAGACAACACACCGAGAATATGGATACTCCTAACCTCATGCTGGGGTGTTGATTCATTGCAGGTTTGGCAGAGTATTGATTCATTTCACTGAATAACCAACATTTTTTCTTTAAACACTCTAACTTTTCCTAGGACATCTACTGTCCAAATACTTACCTACTTCATTAAAAAATCTCTGATCGATTTCTGAGTTCTGCAGATGAAGACATGCCAAGTTTAATTCATGAACAAAAAACCTGCATAAACAACTCAACTCCAAACAATAAAAAATAGATAAAAATCTTGTGTTTAAATGAGAGTTTGTTGAATGCATATGATAATTTTATCCTACTAAAGACATTTTACTGTTCAGTATGTTTTCCATGTCAAGTTCTAAGACAGATTTGAGCTGATGCCCAAATTAGTTTGAAATACACCTCATTTCATATAAAAAGAGTCATTATAGTTCTGTGGTATGTCTTCCACATAGCACAATCCTAATATCATGGTTTAGACTCTTAGAAATAACTGCAATGATGAGGACAGTTAATCAGTCTTTCTATCCAGAATGTCTGCATTAATTTGTAAATCTGAGAAATCAGCATTACTAAAGGACTATTTTACAGTTATTGTCCTCCACCCTCTATTTATTTATGCTGAGGGCACTGAGTTCATAACTGCACAAGGGTTTCTGTTACATTACAAATTCTAGTGATCCAGATGAGTCAGTGGAGGGTTGCAAACTGAGAACAGACATTGTGAATGCTCTATGAAGTGATCAGATTCAATCAATAACCAAACATCCCTGCACTCTGAAGTCTTGCTCATGACAGTAATAAAATAGGCCAATGGTGCCAAGTCATTGCGTGGGAGGCATGTGCCCAGGTACACTGTCATCTCCCATGTGGTGCATCTGGTGACCAGCTTCTTGCTGCCGACAAGAATCTGCCTGTCTGCAGATGTGACATCTATTTTGCACTCAGTTGTTGGCAGCTGATAACATAGCTTTCTCATGGACCATTTTGTTTTCTGTCAAATGTATAGTATAGATGTCTTTAATTGGATGGGATCTACTATAGTCTGACAAGCTGGTTTGTTTGTTAATAAGGGATGGATAAGAGACATCAGATCATATTATGGGAAGAATGTGCTTTCTCCCTTTTAACCTTCCAGCTGGGGCATCTGACACTGGGGCCGGGAGAAGGATTTTACGTGCCTTTCTGTCATTCTGTGCAACCCCCTGAAAATGTATAAATGCTCTCCATGGCAGCTTGGGAGAGAAAACTAAGGAAAGAACTGTGCCCAGAAGAAAAATCCAGGTGAAAACTGTGTTCAGAGACTTCCTTCAGGACACCAGAACAAGCTGCTTTACCTGGGGACTGTCATGGACAATTCCGATGTGTGGTCACTCTGACGCACCACCTGAATTGTTATCACCTGGTAAACTCATCCGCAGTCTCAGCAAGGAGGCTTATGACTGAGCAAACACAAAGACGGTTCATTTTCTCACGCACAGAGCAGGTTCGGGGCATACAGCAAGGTAACAAAGTCAGTGCATCTCCCATTAATGCTATATCTATTTTTAGAATTGGAATAACTTCCCAGGTCTGACATTCCATAGCTTTATGTTTAGGTCATGCTGGCCCTCTGGCCCGTAAAGGAAAGAGCCACGTCCTTCGTATCGTACAAATGAATCCTCGCTGAATTTAATGGGGCAGAGACTCATTGGTGTTTAAATCAACACAGCAAAAAGAACCTATACTAAACACAGTGCTCTGCCATGTAGGACAGTGTGCATCATCTGGCATGAGGAGGAGGAGAGGGACAGGGTCACCTCACGAGCAGAGGAAAACAAAAGGTAACACCATTTCTTCTCCCTAATGTTTTCTTAGATTTCTTTACACTTTTTTTTTTTTTTTTTTTTTTTTTTTTACAGAGAAAGAAAGGGAGATAGAAAACACCAAGCTACCTTTTCTGTATACAGAGAGAACTTTTCTGGAAGGCCATTTGGATGGTGCATGGCGGTGTGAGACCCCTGTGTTAATTTAAAAACTCAGTTGGTGATCTCGAGGCGAACTCAAGGCCACTCTGAATAAAGCGTGTGCATGTATATTTGTACAGGGAAAAAGTCAGGGGTTTGTGTTAACCTCATTTTACTTGAGAGACCCTTCACAACCTAAGTACTGTGGCCAGTTCCTACTGTGCTTTTAATTTCCTTGCTTTCTGTTTTCTTAGCAGAATTTTCCTTTTTATAGAATATTATTTTTCAATTCTAATTTTCAAAGGCCCACACTGTAAGGAACTTTTCTCTGCTGACATGCTTGGGGGGGGGAGGCGAATAGGGGGGACTTTGGCTTTCATTTTACATTCCAGCTGGGGTTCTGGGGCATCAGTTTAAGTGAAGAATCCCCCCAGGAATAACAAATAATCCATTTTGTTCCCTTTAATATTTGCTGTACGCTTCCTTACTTTCAAATAAGCAGACACATTTGGTAACCGCCACCGGCTACCTCTGTCAGCAGCTCCCCCACTCCCCCACTTCCAAACACAGAAAGTACAAAAAACAGACTTTGCTTCAGAGGTGACAGCGGTGGGGGAGAAAAACCCGAGGAATGGTCAAGCCTGTTATTGCCAAAATACAGGAATTCGAGCCATAGTTCAATGAAAATAAACATGCTGTTGAAAAAGAAGGTGAAAAGTGAATGTAAATTCTGCTGCCTCAGGAAAAATAATCTCACAATTTGCTCCATCATCTAAGCCTCTCTCCAGGAAAGCACCAAGGCAGGTAAGTCTATCCTTACTGAGGAGAGCATCTTAGCATATGCTGAGATTTCAGCAAACAGGCAACTTAACTGAAGGCATTTCTCTGAATCGTGGCCAATACTAAGATAAAGTTTTTTATTATTATTACCATTTAGTAGTATCTCCACTTGCCAGTTTAGGACACAATGCCCTGCTTTACATTTAATCTCTGCTATTTGTTGTTTATTCTGGTTACCTATGGAAAATCCACCTGTGTGCCTGTCCATCCTTTTCCTTCTCTGCTTGCCACACAAATGTGCCTCAGGAATCTAACCTGCCAATGCAACTCTTCTGCCTTTGAGCTTCCCTTCACATGCTCCAAGAGTCACCCAAGTGCAGCTGAAAGGTAAGACAGTGTAAAAACAACAATAGAAAACAGTGTAAAACAAGAATAAATAAAACCTCAAGCTTTTCTTTAGCACTTGCACCTGGTATAATCTTTCACACCACCACAGCATTAAATACACATCCTTAATGCTGTTTCTGACAGCTCTGCTCTGAATTACTTTGCAGAGATGCAAGTGACAAAACAAGGTACAAGGCTGCGAAAAAAAAAAAATAAAATAAAATAAACAAACACCATAATCGTGAAGTCTTGGTCTATTCATGTTACCTGCCACACGTTACTCTTCTTCAGAGGAACTGCTCTGACTTTCAACGGGGTGAGCAAGAAGCCAGCTGGAAAGGAGCAGCTATGGCTGGCAGAGGTTTTCCCCTCTGTAGCTGCTGGTGCAGACCCTGCTCTGACCCACTACAAATGAAGAAATCCATGCTCAAAGGATAGGAAAGCACCTCTTCACTATGTGAAGCTGAAGTATTAATTTGAGGTGAGGGGGTTAGTGTGAAGCTGATGCCCAACAGATGACTCAAAAGCGTGACATTTTGTTTGCAGGGGGATGAGTACTATTTGGACAGGTTCACCTGTGTTTTGCTACTTTTGTGTCTTTGGGTACATGGCCACAAGGGATGTAATTGGCAGGTCTGAGGGGTTGTCTTTGCCTGGCAGAGATGGCGAGGACAAGGTAGGACAAGATGCCACGCCTCCATACTTGCCCAGCTACCTCTTCTTTTTCCGGCCAGAAATTCAGAGCTAAAGGAACTGGAGGTCTTAAGCCATTTGTCTGTGGTTTCTGGACACCTAACAATGCTTGCTAAACATCTGGAAGTCTAGAACTCTCTTGTTTTTTTCATAAGTGTGGATTAGATCAGCTCTAAAGCCACACATTGGCTAATGCACCTGAAATACCTTAGAGCTATGACCAGGGAGACATACCCAGCGAACCAAGAGGCTCACCACTGGTGCAGGAAAATAGGAGGGTCTTGTATTCTTCTCCAGGAAACTCCAGGGAAAAAAAATAAAGAGAAAAAAAAAGAAGAGAGAGAGAATTTTGGCTGTGGCACTAGAAGGGCCACTGTGCTTGCAAGGCCTGCAGCACAGCATGCAGCAGGACAGCCCCTTCAAGCAGGCAGTGTTGCCCCTGTGCTTCAGAGATCCAGGGTCACAGCACTCTGCCATACCACCACAGCGGCTGAGAGAGAAAAAGAAAACATCTTTGCCATGCTAATGGAGCTGAAAATTCACTCTGTTTTCCCCCAAAGAGCCCACGGGAGAAGCTTTGCTTCCTGACACAGTCTTCTCCGCAGCATCTCTTAAACAGATTTCTGCTACTTTCACAACTTGCCGTTCATGGATATGTGGGTTATTTGAGACCAGTTGTGTTGCAGTTTATACCAGCTGTACCAAAATCAGATGCAAGTTTATCTGTATGTTGTCACCTGACCTGAGAGAAATGGGGAAAGAAGTCGCCCACCTGCATCATCAAGTTGGCATGCAAAAATAAAACCAGTAGCAGAGAACAATCCTCATGAAGGATGATAACAAAAATGTGCCAGCATCAGGCGCTGCCTTGTGCTGAAGTTTCTACAACAAACACGCTGTCAGTGGACACGATTTAAGAACTGTAATTGCTCTATTTTCCTCAAACTTTGGCCTGTACAGCTGACAAAAGTAAAACTTGTGTTGAGTATGGCATATACCGTGGGTCTGAAAAACCCGCATTTTACAAGAGCCTCCACCCAGAGGAAAGGTATAAATTTTCTAACTCCATTTCACTTCATGGAGCCTAAATGCCCTCGAGGAACCATTCAGTATGCGTGGCATTTAGCAGAGAACTGTTGTAAACAGACACTCAGATGAAGATTAGGCACTTTTAAACAAAATACATTGCTAATCACCATCACCTGACAAAGCCATCATAAATGACACTCATTTCTTTAATACCTTACACAAAACTATCTGAAAGTTTTGAACACCTATCTGAGGATGGCTGCCCAGAAAATGTAAGCTGGAAACCCATCAGGACCTTCACATTCTCCTTGCATGGCCCCTGGAGAGTTGTGTGTGCAAAGTGTGAATAATTAGAATAAAGGCAGTGTAAAACATCTGGTAAGCTGGTTTTCTCTGGGGTCTTTCTCATGCTTATTGTTTACATTGGGTCCTTTTTATGTCCCTGCTTTCCACTTAAAGACTTGCTGTGTTGCTATCTGAGCTGGAAATCCATGCAGTTGTTTCATCACCCCGTATTTCAGAAAGTAACTCTTTCTTCTTCTGTGATGTAAAGCCTGCAGGATTTTGCCTGGGAACCACACTTCTAGCAGATACCTTGGCAACAGGCAGTGTCTTGCTCTGATCCTTATAAGGCTTTAATCAAAATGATTTTTGAAAACATAGATTAAGCTCCATCTATGTTATAAAGAAACCATTTTTCATTAAGCCATTTTCAACCAAACTGCATTCACTCAGGAAACTAAATCATGCAAACAGAATATAAATAACTTAGAGGCTCTATAAATCATGTTGGTCACTGATAAAAAAAAATAATAATTAAATTACACTATTCATTTAAAAATGAGCTGGAAAAAAAGCACTTCCTGCATCTCCATTGCCCAGTGTTAGCCTAATTTATCTAGGCTGAAACCCATGCAAGGCAGTAAATGTTCAAAACTGAGGTAACAATTGCTAGAAGTGGTCAGGAATTTCTGGACTAAACTTTTCTTCTGCCTCCACCCACAATGGAAAAAAAAACAGTGATCTGTCAAAACTGAAAATGATTGATGGTAAACGTTTATTTTCAACAAGTCTCTCAGCTCAGAAAAAAAAAAGAAACCTTTGAATTATCAAGGACTGCTGTTTTGACATTTTTAAAGTGAAAAGTCTTATTTCTAATTGAAAGGAACAAGCAAGAACCCCATGTTCCTTTTGTACTGAAGAGAGGCAACTGCTTAGGAAGGTCACAATCAAAATACACTCTTTGAACATTATTAAAGTAAAACATTTAGCTTGGCCCCATCGTGATTTTATTTTGGAGATTTTCATCCAAGTTTTAAAAGGACCTTTCATCCCTGGTGGGAGATAGGAAAAATACTGGAATTCCTGAACGCTCGGGTAGGGTAAGGGAACAGATTCCCAACTAGGTGCAATAGCTCTCTCTCCTGCTCTGATTCCACTGGAAGGGCGCTCAAGGCCATCTGTTTCTTGACTCACTTTAAGAGGTCCAAAAAGCTGTATGAAGCTCCCTGTAGGCTGTAATTCCCAAGAGCCCTGAGATGTAAAAGTAAGATCCGAATCCCAGGAAGTCATACTCTCAGCTTGGGACAATCCGAGCAGCGGCTGGTCAGCTGGGCTTGGGGCCAGCCTTTGTCTTAGACCTATCACCTACTGGCATGGGCATCTGCTAAGGCAACAAATCAGACCCCACGTCTAAATGTAAATGCGAACTATATTATCTCCAGTGCTACCTGTATTGGCCACTGCTCTACTAAGCTGTTTTTTTCCCCCATTAATGTACCTTCTGAGTCCATTTTAAAGAGAAAATAACTAACAAGTCAGCCATTGATTTACCATGGGACCTATTAGCAGCAGGCATTTAAAACTGCAGACCATTTACTTTAGCTGTATTATGGCCCTGCTGGTATCAATCACCATAACATCACAGGCATTAGCAGGGCTGCACCAATTTATATGATCTGAGGATCTGCCTTCTTACCTTTACCGAGGTATTTGCAGTAATTCAGCCTTGATTCTGAGAGTGGTTATTTGCAGCTGGACCCCTTCTAGAGCCCCAATGAAATAAAATTAGGTGAAGCAATTTCTAAGGCAATTTAAGGCCATTAAACATGACCGAAAAGTGATTAACATTGTTTGTGTGATTTACTGACCTGGCTGAGCACTGTTTGGTTGAAAATGACTTAGTCAAAAATGCTTTTACTTGCAGCAGGGAGATGACTTAACCCGGGCTTTCAAAAACACTGATTTTAGCCAAATATGGAGGGTCAGATGTAGGTACTGATCATTACCAAAGTATCGCCCAACTTATTCTTCTAAGGAAGAAACACGAGTCCCATTTCACATCTAACCCTGAAATTAGCAGGTCTCCACCCATAAACAGTTATGCAGTGTCAGAGCATTCCTAAGAAAAACCCTCAGCTACTGCAGAGAAATTTCATTCCCGCAGCAGGCAATTAGCAAATATAGAAGCAGACCCACAGCTGTTGATTTGTGGAGTCACTGCAGTGCATCATGAACATCCCCTCTGCTCTGCCCCAGCAATCTCCTCCTTGGTCTTTCCAAAGTGAGGAATCTCCCTTTGGAACATAATTCCATGCACGATTCCCTATCAAAGAACAAAGAAAATGCCTGTGTCAGAGACAATATTTGCAATGCTCTCTAATCCAAGCACTGTTTTCTAACAGTGTTCCTCTGTCACTTTTGCTTAAATAGGTAGGAGAGGGGTGTGCAGAAGAACCCTTGGAAAGCTGCTGCTAATTGCTTAGGTTGTGCACCGAAATTAAAAATCATCTCATTCAACAATTCTCTGGCCTAGATTTGTTTGCTCCCAGTGCCAGATGCAACTTACTGGCACCTGTTCACCTTTTGATTCGGAAGTGAGCTGGCAACACCTGTTCTGATTTAATTCGATGAAGGTAAATCACTGCACGTCCCCTAGCAGCAAGGATCCATTATCTGTAACTACATTATCTGCAGCGTACTAAACATTTGCTCTGAACACACTTAGAGGAAGATAAGAAAAATAATAGGAAACATCTCAGTAAGCGGTTGCCAATCTAATTTTTTTCCTCTCCAGGAGCACCTAGTCACATGAAGAAAAGTTGAGTTTACCATCAGGCTTTTGCAACCCGTAGATGAATGCAGATAATAAATCTGCATTAATGGATGAGGAGTTGTAGTTCTCCTCAGGAGGACATCAAGAGGACAGTTGATATTTTGGTTTGCAAGGAAAAAAAAAAAGATACTTAAGGGTTGCAGTTGCAAGAGAGATCTGGTTTGGTTCATGAAGCTGGAACATCATGTTTCCCAGTGGACACCTGCCAGACCTACAGAAGCAGGGAGGGCAGGTGGCTCCTTTGGGCTGTGGGGGACACAGGCGTGCATCACTCTGCTTTTGCACCAGTGGTTCCCAGGACCATTGTGCCTCCTGCCTTCTGCTGAGCTTCTCGTCAGGGTTTGAGGAATTTGAAAAAAAAAATCATGAAGGAAATGAAAAACCCTTTTGCCAGTCTAGGAAAATACACTCAAACTGCTCTGGAAGAAAATACACTCTGTGTTTGAAAAGCACGGGCACAGCTTTAGAATAGATTTCATTTCAGAGTCTACAAAAGTCTGCAGCAATGTACAGATAATGCAACAGCAAACAGAGACTTGCCTTCTCCTAAACAAGACTGCTTCCCAAACAGTGCACTGCTGTTTTTCGCTCTTCCTCACATCTTGTGGATCCAGAAATGCCCATGACCCTTCCAGATCCCAGTGCCAAACTCATCACCGTACGTACTCTTTACCTGCTTGTCAGTAAACCCAGCCTCATATTCTGCCAAATATTCTCATATTCTCCCAAAATCAGTCAACAGACCTAAAAAGTACAGTGTTTGCTCAGAGAGGCATGCCTCTTGGAGAGCCTCAGTACAGCATCCCCAGGCGTGCTGCATCGATGTCCCTTAGCACAACCCCTGTACTTTCAGCTCACTCCTATTTCTACAGCCATCCCAAAGCCATTCGTCTGCATTGGGACTAAACAGGAGACAGTGCAGTTTCACTTGCTATTCACCACTTCCCTTTCTACTCAGCTATCACCATTTTTTTAATAGCTCAGTTTTGCAAAGCTCAACAGTGAAATTGCAACCAAACATAGTTCACATTAGGGGGGAATTACCTCTGAGAGCAAAAGCTTGCATCAGCTTTTGTGCAGGCACAGCAGCTGACATATGGCTCAATGCAACAAGCAACCAAACCCATAGCTATTTGGCACTGACCTACGCATCTGCTGGAGGAAGAACAAGGGCCTTAGGGCACAGCTCAAACTTAGCTAGTCTGAATGGGAAAAAGCAGCTTCCCCATTATCTCTTACAATATATCTGCCTGCATCACAGCTAATACTGGGTACAGGGCCATATCTATCATAAGCTATGTTGTAAGACAGAAATCTTAAATTAAATTGTGGGTTGTGTACATAATGCCGGATTAAATTTACTTTTTGGGCAAGTGAAAAAGGTTGTGTTATTTTTTTCTTTTAATACATTTTTCCCTTACTACTGGACTGAAGATTCATTCTGGGGTTCCATGAAAATTCAAGCCCAAACACTTCTGTTCTGCATTTCTAGCAAGAAATGTTCCTTAAACAAAACCTTCTCCCTGAGCAATGCCAGACTGACACAGTGGATTTGGGGAGAAGAAAGATAAATTTCAGGTGTAAAGGAATGAGGAACAGGATTTAACATTGGCCTGAAGTTGCGGGGTTAAAGAGGGGAAAATCACGGCAGTGCATCTGGGGAACACAGAAAGAAGAATTTGTGATGAAGTGAATAAGGAGTATGTTTTTTGCCACAATGAATTTAAGTGACTGGCAATGATAACTGGAAAGGCAGAGGTGGGAAAGTAATTTGAAATGCATTGCCATAGTGATCTGAGGTGCACTGATGCAGGGATAACATGAAGTGGATGAGAGAGAAGGGCTGTTGCAATGCCAATGGAAAGCAAGAAGTAAGGACTGCCACAGGAGAAGAGGAGGAGTAGAGAGGAGGATAGGCACATGATGGGGAAAGGCTAAAGAATGACAGGTACTTGAGAAGGAAAAAGGATCAGCTAGTATTGAAAGTGGTAAAAGAGTTCAAGGATGACCTCAGAATACACTGAAGGAACTGCTTGGTGCCTGACCTGTGTCATCAGGAGACATAATTCAGTTGCAAGCTCTCAGTCACAAAAGGACTGAAACTGTAACATATATTTTCCAATTATCGCTTATGATTGAACTGCAAGCAACGCTCCCCTCCCGTGCTGAAAGAAGCTGTAAGCAGCAGTCAGGGTGTTAGTCCATTCTACTCTGAAATTGTAGTCCTCTTTCTTGCACAATTCAGAAAGCTGGCTGGCTAGTGGTTTCTTTTTTTTTTTTCTTTATTTAGAAAAACGTCTGCTGACTTTGTCAGCATAACTTGAGCATGTTCCTCTTTTCTCCAAAAGTCTTGCAGTATTTTCCCAAGAAACAACACCAATTTACACTGGGAAGTCCATATTAATGCAAAGCAAGATGAGACTGTGACTGAGAACTCCCCTGTGATGGGACTGCAATGGCACAAGTACAGGAAGCAGAAGGGAACTTTGCAGGGTAAATCCTAGAAGCAGAGTGGGATAAGGCAAGCTGCTACTTCTGCTAGAATGAAGTCACTTGAAAGGTGCAGAAATTTTCAAAATTAGGAACAATGGGTTCCTGGAGGTGAACAACTCATAGCAGACAAAGAATTCGGAACTAAGAGAATAATTTCCTTTGGGAGGTATTTTCAGTGAAATTGGCCCAACTTCATAAAACCCAGGAAGCTATGCTTTTTGCTGCAACAAATCTCCTTCACAACAAATCAGTCAGACCTAACACTGAGTAAGGAGTTACACTGATAGGAGAAATATCCTGCATCAGGAAGCCAGCCTATTTCTTGGTCCCAAAGGACAGCAAAAATTACAACTTAGTGGTGCACTCAGCCAGTACATTAGTGTTTTTTTGTTTTGCTTTGTTCAGGAAGACCCAAGTCAGCTTTCAGGAATTTCTGGGTGTAATCATTGCTATTTGGAAGTCAGTGGGAAGGGAGAAAAAAAAAAAAAAAAGTCAGCCATCTGACGAAAATAGAAAGGAAAACCCAGAGGACTAACAAGTAAAGCCAACTGCTCACTATGTAAATCCCAGCTCTGAAATGTGAAAGTTCACGGTCACTTCACAGTGCCATGCAGAAAATCCCTAGAGTAACAGAGGAAGAAATGTGCGCTCATTATCTCTTTCTTGCTTGTGCACATGCACACACACAGACACAGACGTATGTACAGGTTGGTGCATATACACACACCTGCTTCTTGGGATCAGGACAGGTACAAATGGCAGCAGAGCCCCAGTTCCTCAATGCAGAAGTGCATCTGTGTGTAAGACTGATGTACAACACCCTTCAGAAAAGTGATGGTCAGACGGTGAGATTTTACAAGTAAGGGCCTTAGCAAGGAAAACACTCTGTAACAGTGCAGAACCATTGCTTTTATCAATAATACCAAACGGCCGGAGTGGGCAGAGTGTTTCCATGTCATTCTCACAGCTGAGCAACCATCGTTGCAATTTTACAGAACAGGACATGCTTCACAGATGTTGCCACAGAGGCAGTCACTGGTATACCTGGACATAAGAGGCAAGTCTCATTCACCAGGCAATGACCTGTTACACATATACCAGGTTTTTCTTCATAAGTCCATGTAAAAGCAAACACGGTGCAGAGTCACCACCACCACCCCACTGTTCTCAGCAATTACAAAAAAGGGACACACATTTACATTCAGTTACGCTGTTTCCTCCAGTGATGCTGGGACATCGGGTAAGAGACTGGTGTGCTGAACACCTCTCCAAAACGCTTGAGAGACCCCAGAAAAGCTGCAGTGCCAAGTGTATATTAAAAACACATAATTACATAGTAATTATTCATATTACATAACGTAAATCACTTCTACATCAGGTAAAGAAAGCTGTTCTTGTTATTAAGCGCAGAAATTTGATTCATTTTTCTTTACAACACAATGCTGTCCTGAACAAGCAAATTCAGTTTGGCTTTCTACAGGATACAATTATAGGCTTCAAGCAAAAGGTCTGGTGAAGAACTTACCAGTATCTCTCTCTAAATTATACACTGGAATTTGCATTTTGCTACCTATTTGATTGGGCTGGGGAAAGTGAGCCGACTGCATAGAGTGGGACTTGAAGAAAACATTTCAATAAAAAAATGCAATTCAAGAAAAAAGTTCCATATAGTTCAGAGAGCAGGTATGTGCAGAGTCCATCAGTGGCAGGCAAAAAAATAAGGGAGCATTAGGGAACTGGAAGTGAATGAGGAAATGATCTATTTTATTTGTGGGTTCCAGTTAATACTATATGATATGCTTTGCTGATGGAAGTGCATATGTCTGCTTCCTAATGACTATATTTGATTCTGCAGCTGATAGAAAAGAAATAGATGCAGCCACTAAGAGGCTGGACATCACACTGTCTCCTACAATTTCATTATTAATATATCTATTTAGAAAAGTCTGCTCATTCAGCATAATCCTTCATTTATTGATTAGTTCAGTCACTATCCAGGTTTTTCTTTCTTTTTTTTTTGTTTCTTTTAGTCATGCTCACCCTTCTCTGCCCCAGTCTGACCTGACTGTGTTTGGAAAACAAACACCGCTAAATCTTTTTTGCATTTGTACTGTGAAGCTTAACAAGCATCTTCATTAAAAATCTAAGACATCATTAAGGTATTCTTTCTCATATTGTCAGTTGTGATGGGAGACAGAGAATGTATACTGTATTATTTAGTTCTTCATTTGATTTCCCTACAGCAAAGCAGCAGAGGATAGGGAAGCAAGTAAAGCAATAAACAGGAGATTTTTTTTTTCTTTCATAGCTGAATGGTCTTCATGCATCTCTTCGTGTATCTAGTGATGTGTGTTCCCTCCAGCCTCCTAATACTTGCTAGTCTACAAATGATACCCACATCATCCAAACGTTCTATTTTATTCTCTAACTATAAATTATCATTTCATCAGATGTGACCCTCGGTTAGATATGTCTCAACCTTTACACTGCACATCTCCAGCCTTTATCAATGCTACTCTAAAGGGCAGGCATATTCGATTTAATAGTCTCTTTACTTTTCCCTTCTTTTTTATCTGTCTTCTGTGACTTAAACAATCAATCTTCTCTCTTTTCTCCCATTTTTACTTGAGAACTTCTATTTTTACTCTTGCTCCTGCCTGCATCTTCTTCGTCTCTAACAACCTGTCAGCAAATTGCATTTTCTGTGTTGACACTGCTCTTTCCCTTCTGATGGCAGACTGGAGGCATCAGTGTAACTTATTTCTGCCTTGGAGTCAGAGGAAGGGGGGTGTCACCTCCCAGGAAGTGAACTGGAAGCAGATAAACTTCTCATCTGCTGGCACTTCAGGATATCTCCCCAAATTCTATCTACCTCGTCCTCAAAACTATCCCCACGTTTGGGTGCTCATCAGCCAGCTAGGGTGATGGTGCAGTACTTCCCTGGCACAGCAGTAACACCTCTCTGTCTGGTGCCTGCCTGTACACACACAAATTTGATTTATTTTACAAATGCCCTTGGGAGCAGGGAACTGTCACAGCTGATTGTGAGAAGTGGGATGCCGAAGCCGTTCCTCAGTTTAAAGCCCATCATGATACAAGAAGTAGAGGTCAGCTGAGATCCTGCAGCTTGCTAGAAACGTGACTAAGCTCACTTTTAATCCCACCTCCTCCTTGGCAGCACGCACAAAATGACACACAGAGAAATCCCCCAAGGCTCTGAAATGCTGAGTGGCTCTTCCTGCGCTGGTCACCTTCACTCTGCATCACTCTGGTAAAAGCTCTCCATCACTCTGCACCTCGGAGTGATGAAGAGCTTTTTCCTTCATAAGCGTGTGCTGAAGACAATGCTCAGAGAAGGAATTTAGAAATCTGATTTCTCTTCCTTCCTCCTTTTTTGTTTGCATTTTCTCCCCATAACAAAAGGGTCATTTCTGCAGTCGGTAGGAATTTTACTGTACAGCTCATCAGTTACGCTGCTTATAAACACAAAATGCCAGCACAGCCCCGCCGTGTTTCTTCCTTGCTGTATGACACTTACTCGTCTGCTCCCTCCCCACCAGTCCTCTGTCTTTTCACCCTCCTGTCTCTCCAGGCCAGCAAGTCAGTCACTGCCAGTGCAGTGCCAAAGCACTTCTCGAGGTGTGGCTTCCCTCTGCACCAGCTTTGCCCAGCCACCCTCTGCAGCAGAGGTGTTAGGAGGGGGTCACACCACCCAGCACGTGTTGCTGGAGGCAGGGATGGGGAGCACATCAACCCAGAGCACTCACCAGGCTGCACTTCTCCCTCTGGGGAGAAAAAGACATGTCAGGCTTCCTGTGACTTAAAGCTATGGAGTATTTTAATATCCACAGGGACTCACTGACAACCCAGGGCAAGGGCTGGTGTTGTTAATAAAGCTGCCTCCTAGTCCTAGGGATTGGTCTATAGGGCAAAAGGAAGGGGATGCATTACCCCTGCACCAATAAGGCTGCCCCACGCTTTCCACTCTGAGGAGTCATCAGACATCAAAGCAAATCAGGTCTTCAGCAGCACTAATAATATCTTGTGTGGTGCTTCAGAGGAGCCTGTTTCAGCAGAAATTCATGCATAGCTCTCTAATATCCTACACCATTTACCTATCCTGATTGTAGAAGTGGATGCAACTTGACAAGATTGTGGAAATCCCATTCCTTCACCAGTCTCTGCTCTGTTGAGTCATGTCACAGACCATGCGGTGGGCCTGGGAACAGAAAGACGCCTGGGATGCAGGGCTGTGAAGATGGAAAACAAGACCTTGCTTGGTTGCTGTGCAGCAGCACAGCCTGTCTCTGGCTGCTCACTTCTGGCAGGAAGCAGCAGGGAGAAACCTCTCCCCATAGGTGCACAAGTGCTGCTGAAGGAGAGGATGAGCAGATGAGGTGCCTGGAGCTCTCACAATCCAGCCCTTTCTACCTCTTCCTCTTCTTCTCTCCCCCAGCTAAAGCTACACCTGGTTTATACCAAATTAGGAATGCACAGAAGTCAAAATGCAAAAGCACCAGCAGGTTTTACTCAGAGGATATGCCTGGTTCTTTAGGAACCTCTAGTTTTGTGTCAAACCCTTCTCTCTCACTGTCCATCTTCCTAGACTAGATTTTATGAAGTTTCAATTTCTCTCCAAACTGTATTTGTTTCTCTGTAAGCCTGTCTCACTGAGGCCCTCTGAGTTGCTCAGCAAGCACTTCTTTTAAATAACTGATCATGACCACTCTGAGCTGATGTGGGATCTTCTATGAAATCGATGTACTGGAAATCTGGAAAGAGTCAACAGTGACTGTGTGTGGTTCCCTCTGACTCCCTCCTGTGTTATACCATTCAACATAGAAAATGTAATGTGTGCACCAAGGAGAGGGGATGTCAGATAACACAGAAATGGTTACACAGCAGGTAAAATAAGAAAATGCTCTCTTGCTGATGGGGATATAAACAACATGGAGACATGATTATTTCTGGAGGAGACGTGAAGATAACTGAGCAATCCTCTGATTATATCTTGGGAAACTTCCCTGAAGTCCTATTTCACACATCTCTTAGAAGTTCAGACCTTTAGCAAGTCAAACTTAAAGATGTTAAATAACTTTTAAACTAGAAAGAAGCCACCACCAAAAATACATTTACACATGTTCTCCCTAAGGCAAGACATTACTGATGGCAGATTTCACATGCAAAGGATTAAGCCCCACTTTTCTGTCCCACTCTTGTTCAGTTCAGACTCCTCCAGCTCTCAAGGGATGCACCAAGCTGCTGTTCCTCGAGACTATCTGAACTCAAAGAGCTCTGCTGTCTCACCACAGGTTTTGGGAAAGTATCCCACTCTCACCAGCTTCAGAAGCTTCTACTTGTGTTTTTCAGCATGAGAAGTGGATTTTTTGTGTCTAGGTCTAACAAACCTGTATTTTTCTGTAAATGAAATGCATCTACCACTTGGTAAGGCTATGACTCTGCAAATAAATTCATGTAGCTAAATCCGTCTGGATTCCCATACCATACATAAAACGATGGCCTAAAAACTGAATGCAAAAGTTGCCAAGATCAGAGAAAGCACATTTATCTTCTTATTTGGACCTCCTTGTATACATCAGTAGAAGATTAGCTTTTACATTGTACATCATGTTTCAGTTCTTTAAAAAAAAGGAGAGCTGTTTAAATATTTTCTTAACTGTTAAAGGGAATTTCTTTTTATTATGCAGATAATTAAGTATTGAAGATGTAGTGATCTATTTGATACAAAGAGAATAAAAGATTTGAAGAATTTTAAATAAAAAATATAACCCCAACCCTATCTGAACTGACTACTGTACTCTTTGAAATTTAAGGCTGATAATTTATCCCTATTCCTACAAAGCCTTCTAGTTAATGGCGGTGCATATTTATAGCATTTAAATTAGTTACTTGTATTCTCCCATATTGTTCTATGAATATAATAGAAATTTATGAAGGAAGCGGGATTAAAAATTATTAAAATAAGACATAGAGTTGCAGTTTATTCCCTAGTCCATATCAAGAGCTAAGGCATGCAACATTTTGTCAGATTATAGTGCCCTGTGTTTGCTCCTATTTCAATAACAATAAAAAAGTGGTTTGATGAAAAACAAGAAATTTCTTATAGCTTCATTCTAAATTTCAGTGTAGCCTAATCACTTTTCCTTGTATGTAATATAAAAGGGATTTGGACTGTACAGAAACTTAGTGTGAGAAAAAATACCAGCTTGGTATCTGGAGAGCCATCAGCTCAACAAATCACTTAAATGTGCCTATTCTTAGCACTGGCTGAAGCCCTGTGGGGCTTAAGCACGTGCTTAATGTTTTGCTACATTAAAACTTGGACTAAATAGTAACAATTGTGTTTTAATTTTGTTCGTTGCTGCTACTGTTGACGAATGCACTTGCCACTGCCTTTAATAACAGTGCGTGTTGTGCTGTGGTATTAAGAGTAACTCCACAGGCAGAAATACCACTGAAGTGCATTTGTAAGTGCTTCTTTAATAGGGAGAAAGAAATACCCTCCTTCTTTCTAGCTTCTTCAATGACATTGCTTGTTTGCCTTGTGAACTGCAATTTTGCCATTTTTTTTTTTCCTGCACCTCCCTACTTACCCCTGCAGCAAACACACCCCAAACAACAGGGGTCCTGCTCACGGGGATGCGGCACAACGGGGCCACCAAAGGAAGGGAGGGAACGTGACACTGAGGCCAAACGGTGGAGAGCAGTGGGGAAGAGAGGAATGGTCTGGGAAACAGTTCTGTAAAGCAGTCGCAGAACAAGTAACACAGGCTTAACTTCACAAGCCACAAAGCTCAGGAGGGTTTGGCAGGTAAAATGCATAAAACCGGTCTTGAAGGCTGGTTAGCCTATGTAACAACATTGAAGCTTTTCAGAGGGATTTTATTTCCCAAACTCTTTCTCTCTCATCCATACACTCACCGCTACACCCCAGGTTTCTGCAAGCTGGACATTTTTAGTTAGCGATGGTTTCAGGCCTTTGTGCCTGCGTTTCACAAGCTGCCAGGCCAAGCTTGTGTCCTCTCCACGCTCCCCCTCCTCCTCCTCCCCGCTCCCCATTTAGGCTGGGGCTGCATCCGCTTCCGAAGGAAGGAGGCGTATTTCAGATCTCCAGGAAACAGGAGACTATCACCGCTATGGCTCTCTCCAAAATTCAGATAATTGATTAATGAACTTTTCCCCTCTGCTCATTTGCAGCAGCAGGAGGAGATGGATGTAATTATGACACTAGTAACTGAGGGTTCAGTATTCTGTGGTTCCAGCAGCCAAAATGCACATGATAAGAGGTTGTAAGAATTTGTCAAAACTTGGGAACAAAAGGGTATTGGCAACAAGACCCCACAAGCTGTGCTGCTTGACATCTTCCTGTTTCTCCACAATGCCTGACAGGACAGCAGCCACAGCAATGGGCGCCCCAAATCATTACAGCTGACCATAAGCTCAGGTTCACAGACGTCAGCCTTACACCATTTACCTGATCAAGCTCCCTGCAGCACAAGCTTCCTCTATTTGTTACCTAAGTTGTAGCAATGGCTAGGAACAGACAAAATACTTTCAAGCACACTGTTTGCAACCTCAAGTTCACAGCAAGCTGATTTGCATAAAAACAAGTTCAGTTATCTCCAGGGGATGGGACTTTAGAGGACAATCTGGCTATAACAGGATCCGCATTTCTGCCTATTCACCCCAAGTGCCTCTTATCAAATCTTCTTCCCTCTGCTCTTTACAAAGAAAACAATGCCATCCCCACAAGCCACGTTCCCTGAAGAATCTGCAATGTATAGATTTCACATCTTTAAGGGGTTGCAAACAAGTAGCTGTCTCCTCTGACAGCCACAGAAATCCACTGACAATCTCTGTGACAGGAATTGGGGTTTAAGCCAGTGCCTCAGCAAGAAGGGGTACCTAAGCCTGAGGGGGCTTATCCAGTGGCACAGCCCTCTGATATTCAGGAAACAAATCCACAGCCCTTGTTTCCAGGGGGTGCTGCAACTTCAGCTTGCTTGCTCTGAAACGTCTGGCACTAAGGGGATTAAATCAAGCCTTAGCTCATGGGTGCACTACAATTCATTCTGTAATCAATCACCTGAAAACATTCCAAGCAAAAGGCAAGGTGGAATTTGTAACTAAGGCCGGAAGAAAAGGAAACAAAATCAATATTCGAATATAACCAAGTATGGGCAAGAGTTTCCAATGTAGGATTACCAACAGGATAAACACAAACACTTAGAAAACAATTACATTGAAAGCCAAATCGTCCTGGGCAGATGTATGTCCAGAGGACTGCTGTACAGTAAGGCAAAAGACAAACATAAGCAACAAGAAATGAACAGGAGAGAATGGGAACCATTTTGTTTTGCTTTAAAACTACCTTTGCAGAAATTAAAAATGTCTATAAAACCACATAAAATGTATACAAAACCATTACATATTACTTCCAAGTATTTTAATGGCTTTAAAAAAAAATCCTCCTTGCAGCTTTAGAAATCTGGGGCTATCCAAAGGAAGCAGTTGCCAAACCTGTTGCTTCATACAAAGAAACATGTTGTTCGGTTGAATACTTTCTTTCCTATCAGGTGAATTAATCTTTGCAACTTTATGTGATGAGAACAGCTGAAAATGTGTGATTTCCTCTTTTTTTTTTTTTATGTGTTATTTTCCTCATTTCAATTAATTATCTAGAAGCACAATCAGCTTAGCAGGGTGCCTTCAAAAATTCCTTCACTGCAGTGCTTTACCACTGAGCAGAGAGTTTAACTAGATGGTTTTATTAGGGAGCCAATTAACACTCACATCCCCCCAAAAAGCAACTAATCCATCTTTTTATTTAGCCCTTCTAACCAAACTCCACTTTGTGAGTCTGCAGTCACCCCTCTGATACTCATTGTAGATCCCTGACAAGAAAAGGCTTTTGAAGACAAGTAATCCTGGTTTTAAAGAAATATTATTTGCCCATTCATGGGAAAGCAGCCATCCCTTGATCTGCTCCTTACCAATAGGTGCTGAACAAATTAGAGAAGATGAACTAGAGTGCAGCTTCAAACAAGTGACTGTGAGCAATGACACTTGAAGCGAGAATGGGGCTGGGTTTGGTGCTTATTACAGGAGATACAGACTGAGCTTCCCTAGTCAAAAAAATAACTGCAATGATGAAGGAAAGGAAGGTGCTTAAAATGCAAATATTGCCTTTTGTTCAAAAAAAAAAAAAAAACCACTAAAATCTCTGTTTAAAATCAGCAAATTTCATGGGGTGTGATTTTTAGTAATATTTCACCATTTGCTGCCATGAGATGATGCTGGATTTCTTTTCTATTTCTTTATATCCACATTTTCTCTGCAAAACTATTTTGGGTGGAAAATTTTTGATACAGGTCTTGTGTCTTGCATCTCTATAATTCCACTATGACCTAATATGTCTGTACAGGGATTGAACTAAGAGGGTATTAGGTAGCAGAGAATTAAGTTTCCAAGGAGCAGAAATAAGAAAAAAAAAATCAATTTAGTGGAAACTGAAATAGAGAAATAGAAAAGTAAGGCATGATGTAGAGGCATAGATTTCCTAAGAAGGCATAATGAAGGGGCTGTACTACCAATATTAGCTTGGCCGGACATACCGAATGTCCTTGTGGTCCAACCTTCCCAACAATTCACACAAGGACTGCCTCTGCTCCCCTCTCCTGTCCTCTACTTTTCTGTAGGAGAAGGCATAATATCACCTATGTTCAAAGCCAGAGGATGTTCCTATGCTAATATTTGAATCCCATGTACAATGATCTTCAGCTTTCTCCCTGGGAGGACTTCTGTGCAGCACTGATGTTTTCCCAGGCACCCATGAGGCTACAAAACCTAAAGGTCTGAGAGGAACCAACTGGAACAGGAAGGAAGCAAGAAGTAAAAGAAGTGTATGGAAGCACAGAGGTGCATGAAAGAGGGGAGCAAAATAAGATGGGTTTTTATGACATAGCATATGGTTAAGCAAATACATCAATATATTAAAAGGAAGGATGGACTCAGTAATAGCTCTGAAAGACAAGATTTCTGTTTTGAGAGACAGAGCTCAGGAATGTCTTGCACAGATGCAAAGCTAGGCTGAAAGGTCTGAAATACCCTTTCCAAACTCTCTGACATGGTAAATGGTCTCCAGCTCTAAAATGGTGCACTCCAATTTTGGACTCCCAAAGACATAAGTGAAGAGAAAGGGGGATTTCAGAATGTAAATACAGATTTCATACGATCAGCTCAGCTTTCGAACAAAATTTACATGAAATCAGGCTTTGACTTCAAAGAATAACTCCTTTATTAGCAACCATAACCTACCCAACTGGTTAGCTGATGTTCTATGAGGCCAGTTACCCAGGACCATTTGTAAATAGAAAGATGGGCACCACCAGAAGACACATTGTTCCACTCCAATGGAAATGGACCTGCAGGAAGGAATTTGTCCTGTGTTACCTAACCCCCAAAGCCCAGATGGTCAAGTTAAGACACTTTTTGACATGTAATTTCAGTTGGCCAACCTTTTCTTGGGATTTAATCTTATTTTTCTGTAGGTTTAAATTTTAGTTTCACAATGAATGAAAAGCAGCTAAGTTAAGCCTATTTTGTTTATGCTGGAAAATATTTGTAGATTGAATCAGACACAAAGCAGATAGCAGTATTGATACTTGGATGAAGAGATGAGGAGCAATGCTCTTAGCCCCAGCTCTCAGTACAGAACTGGTGCAGAGCAGAGAAAAATAAACAAACAAACCTAGTTATTTACCGGAAAGTCACAAAGATGAAGGAACAGAGGAGAGGGAAGACTAGGGCATGGTGGTTTTGGGCACTGACCCTTCCTTGCTCTTTCTGCAAGCAGGGAAGTGGGAGACAGACAAATCCCTCTGCCTTGCAGCAATTCCCCTTTTCAGCATATTTCAGCACCTTGAGAAACCAGCCTTTGACAGCCCCCATTCCTTTCCTCTCCCCTTCTTCTTCCTCATGATTTTCTTTCTGACAATGCCATGAGAGTTACTGCTATGCCTTTGCCTAGCTTTGGTTAGCTGTATTTAAATTTCACGTTATTTACCGATGACCTTCACTTCGGAAGACATCTGCTTTTTGTAGCCCAGCTGTGTAAAGACTGACAGCAACCTTCATCAGCAGATAATTTCCAAATGAGGAAAATATTCGCGTGGGACTGTTAGAACCACTGAATTGATTTGTGCCTGCACCACAGGTCAGATTTCAACCCATTTTTCTTGAAGACAAACTAGACTGATTTATCCTCAGGGGCCTTGCCCTCCACTCTTTACAAGCCTCAAAACCCAGAAATAAATGATGTATGTTCATTTAGTACACCCATATCATGTGAGGGCAATTGATTCAATTACATTATAGCTACTGGAAACAAAGCAGCCATATGCTGAGCTTTCTGCCCCCAAGTGAAGGATGCTGCACAGCCACAGCTCTGAGCTGGTAGGCAGTTCCCTGCGTGGGTGCTGCCCCCTAAACATGCTGGATGGAGGGCGTTCCCTTAGCGATGGGGGAAATCTGAGCCCGAGGTTGGTTACGATAAGCATCTAAACCTCAAGGTACTTCTCTAAAGCTTTATCTGCACTACCCAGACCTCCTGAGGCTACAAAATGGCAATGAAAATTCCATAAGAAAAGGTTTTGCATGTGCCAGTGCGTGCCTCTTAACGCTGGAAGAGCAAGAAACAGAGGAAAAGCAGTAACCATACTATTTTGCTTCATACATCATACACAGCGTTGGCTCTAAAGACATACAAAATTCGATCATGAGGCAAATTTAGCCTTAAATCAATAAAATTCTGCTGGCTGGAGAAGAGCAACTGCAGTGCTGTGCTCCAGCAGCTGCTCTAAGCCCACCCGTTTTCACGCCCTCTGTGCTTTCCAGCAGTCTGTCCACCCTGCCACACGGAGCTGGAAAATGCGAACAGACAGCTAGAAAATCAGCAGGGTGGGGAAATTCAACATGGTTTCAGACACCTCAAAATAAAAATAAAAATCAACCCCACTTTTCTCTATAAAGGGAACACTTACTTGAAGAAGTTTTGCTTTGATTGCTTTAGGATTTAGTTAAAACCACCATACCAAGCTCCAAGTTTCTACTTCTAAGCAAAACTCCATGTGGTCCAGAAAAAAGACCCACTATTAAAAATAGCCCTGGGAATAGGTACTAGTTGCTCCTAATGAATTAAAAATGTGACAATGGCTTTGGGATTTTTGTAGTTTGCCTGCAAATCAGTTCTGACTGTGAAATGCCTGCTAGTTTTACCTCAACTACACAGAGCAGTTCACCTCAGAACAGGCAATATTTACTTGTACTTCCCAACACTGAAGACAGGAAATACCTTAGATGCTGCAAATACTGAGGTTATAAAACAGCAGATGTTTGCCTGTTGAAGGCACCTGACAAGCTTTTACAATCCTCAGCTGCATGCGGGCAGAGTCACATCAACACTTGGGTTTTCCCTGTCCTCTCCTTTTCACCCATTTTACAAGGTGCTTCATGGAAAACAGAACATTTCCGTTCCATTTCAAGGCTACTGTCCTAAAAGCACTTGTAGAAAGGTGATTCAGGTTGCACCCAGTTCTTTAATGATCTGTTTTTTTACTGTTGGAAGGGCAAATCTTTCAGTTTATGCTTTGTTCTGTTAGTTTTCTGAAGAGTGGCTCAAAGTATTAAGACTGTTCCTCAAATATTTAAAAAAGAAAATCAGATGGTCTCTTTTTACAGATTGATATAAATCCAAGTGTATGAGATACTCCAGGACACAGTGTCATGGTAGCCTTTTAATGTTGTTTTTCTCCATAATAGCTTAAAAATCTGTTGGAGGATTCTTCCTGCCTGGCAATTCAATGTGAACTTATCAGGTTGGGTATTTCCATGCTCATTCTTGCACAGGCCTTTGAGAAGTGAAATTACACTTTGCAGTCTGGCTGCAACCATAGCTCAACACAGCAAGATGGGGTGCAGAGGAGAAGGGGGAAGCCTGAGGTGAGGAATAGGGCCACCGGTGTGGCTTCTGCAACTGGTGGCCCAGGTGGTGCCCCAGGGATGAAGCTACTCAACACGGTGGAAAGGAGCTCATCATCAACCTGACTGTCCTCGGGGAAGCCATGGTGTGAGTCACTTCTCAGAAAGGACTCAGGTAGCAGGCAAAATAACAACATCGTTTAGGTGTGCTAATGACCCCGTCCCTGCCAGCTCTGTCCTGAATACGTTTAGCTAGCTACCTTTCGGAAATGGTGCAATAGTGCTCGAGCACCAGGAACCTTATTAAATATCCACAGTCCAGCTGAGCATGTTTTAGCTGAGTTTTTATTGCAAACCACTGTATGTCCTTGTCATTAAACAGGCTGCTAATTCATTATTTTGGACATTAACAGAATGCAGAAAGTATCTTAAAATAACATCTTAATTTATATTTTTAACATCTTGGCACCTCTAATCTTTATTTTATAAGCTCCATTAATGCTTAATGTCTGCTGCTGCATGGCAGCACAGCTACACTGACAGCTATTGCTTCAAGTCTTTCATCTTTGATCCTTCCAATTGGTCAAACAATTAATTTAGTACAATTTCTTTGAGTCAGAGATATTCTTACTCTTATTGTTCCTTCTGTGATAGGGGAAGTTTTCTTTATAATGTTCCATCTGAAGCATAAACCAACATACTTCTTTTAATACATATGTGAAACAGTTTTCTCCACATGGCAAAATTTTAGAGGACAATCTGTCCTCTCCCAGGATACCAGTATTTCATATGTGTAAATGCAGGTGCGGCAAAACAATTATTTTTAACATTACCAAATTATTACTCAGCTGATAATACATTTGAAGTTTGGATGAAAACCAACCAAACAATCAGAAAAAAAAAATCCCCACAACCCTCCAAAGAAATAAAAATAAACTGTTTAGAGTGAAAAGGAAGAATAATCTATTCTGACCCTTCATCAGTTACCTTACTCTACTGCTCAAAACAATGTTACTCATGATTTATACACACATCATATTTTTCTGTGCTGAAGGAGTTTTGAAAAATGGACATCCCCTGTAAGGTCTCAAATACAGTCACCATACAGCAGGCTTGCAATCTTCTCACAGCTTAATGGAAACGCATGGGACATTGTAAATAACTGCACATGTATAGGAATTTTTAAGCTTTAAAATCCATTAAAGAGTTTCTAAACCCAGTTTTAATTGTAAACCAGACTGTAAACATTTTTAATGAGTCGAGCTGAGCCTAATTACTATATCTGAATCTGAACTTTCTTTTTCTTCCACAAGCCTCTTGTTCTGTAACACAACTTGATCTGCCAGCATCAAGTATTTTCTGTCTTATATGTGGCCTTCATTAGGATTCACTCCCAGGTCTCCAGAAAGGTAAAAAGGAAGGAACTTGAGGAAATGCCATGTGTTACATTACTGAAGCTAGAAACACGTATACCTTAACAACTATCCTCTGCACTCAGGCAGTGTGGATTCCCACTGGTGAACTTTCATTAAACACTAGACTCCTTACGTCTGCAAGGCAGCAAGACAGTTTCCTTAGCAGCCAAGGAATTTTCTACCAAAATAAACCAATGATCCATATATTGTATTATCCTCCCTTTATACCAGTTAATGTTAAACGGTTCAGAGGAAAGTATAAACAATGATCTCAATTTAGCAAAATAACATGTGCTTTGCCTTAAACATGCTTAAGACCCCCTTGGCTTCAGCCTTCATTATAAGAAAATCACAACTTCAGTAGCAGTTAAAACTTCTGTTTAACACAGCAATTCTTGGTTACACTTCAGCCTATTTTTACCCTGCATGCAAAATGTTTCAAAAGGACTGAACCCTATGCCTAAAGCTAAGTAGGAATTTAAGTGCTTCCCTGGTTAGGCATAAATAAGACCACATAATTAAGTGCATTGGTCAATCAGGTTGTGTTGATACTGCCAAATAAAAGGCCAAGAACTCATCTTGGGCCCCAAGACCAGAGAGTGCCCTTTCTGTGACAGGTTTGCTTTGGAAACAAATAGTTGGAATAGTTCAAAGCAGAGCCAAGGACAGCTTGTTCACAATGCAGTGGGGACAACGGGGAGAGGGGGGGCTCTCCCTGCCCACAAGCAGAGTATAGATGCAGCATTGTAGATAGAGCCTCAGGATCCCATATCACTGCTGTCTTATCTATTTTCTATTCAGGTAACTCCATAGATTTCACTTCAGTTATTTCTTCCTGCACCACTGCACATCCCTTGAAGGCACCAGTGATTTTCTTATTTATGCAATCCTAAATCACAGGGAGAGATTTTTTAGGGGTGGGGGGCAAAACACTAACGTTGATTGCATATCTTGGGAATGTAAGGCTTCTTTACTGCTGATGTGTCCATATCTGTTAATCCACCTCTTCCATCAGCATCTAGGACTACTGAGTTCTACTTGACATATATTATGGAAATGCCAGTCATATAATTCGATTTGTTCTGAGATGATGAAAACAGACTTATGCAAAACTTTCCTTGGGAACAAGAGCAAATCAGAACACTTTTAACTGGACCTTCATAAAAGTATGATATGCTACTTCCAGTTATCTCACTGATTTGATCAATCCAATTCACCTCAAGGGGCAATCACTACCCAAAAGGTCACAGACTTCGTATACCATTTTGAAGCTCCAGAAATATTTCCTCCACTAATGATTTTTCTTTTGGCACAGCCGGAATGCTGCTGTAAAAAGCCTGGCTATAAATTGCTGGATATTAAAGCAAACATCAGCATTCTTTAAGCCAGGCTCCAACTGTTTGAGCTTGGCAGGTTTGTCTCTAAAATTTTTTTATTTACTTTAACATTTCTGGCTGCTGCAACCAGTAGATGAAACAACAGCTAGAAAAACAGAAGCAGTGGTGAAAAGTAGCACTTTTTGTATCTCTAAGTACCATGTTTATTTTCTCCACATACATTTCTAGTTTATAGATTGAAGAATCATGAGTTGATTTGTTTCCATCAGGTGGTATGAGTATTTCAAATAATGCAGCTTCATCAACATCCTTTTACTTGATATTTCATAAAAGACATCAGATCTCAAATGCAAAAGAAGAAAAGTAAAAGGAAACATAATAGCAGGCTATTCAAAAGTACAGCAGGAACATTGCAAAAAAGTTGTTTTCATTCTGCTTGTAAATATAAATCAGGAAGTGACCCCGTTCCCAAAATTAGGGAACATGCAGATCCTTTTTATATAGCAGCGGGTTAATCAGCATTTTTTAATCAATATTTTTACTGCTTTTGCTGAATGAGAGAAACACAAGGCTGAGCTATGGAATAAAGCATAATTTACAATTTATCATTTAAACATTCAAATGTCTATGGGAAAAAGACTGGAACATGTGGGAGAAAGAAGGTTTAATTATATATTACATTTCAGAAGTCCTTTCAGCCCATACCTCAACAGTTCCTCGCTACTCAGTCAGTCACTTATTTTTAGATCTAAATTTCTCTCTATCACACATGAACCTGCTATCTAATTTATAAGGCACTCCATCAAAACTTCCAATTCTTAACCAAGAGGTAACAGAAAGCATCAAACATGTTAACCAAAGGACCTGCCAGAAAATTTTAAGGTCCTTTGTTTCTAGTATTCTGCCTACTTATTCTGCTCCCTTCTCTTTGCATCTTTACAATAATCTTGCTTCTGTCATGGGACAGAGTCTGAGCAACGCATCTAACCAACTTTCATTTAAGATTAAACAGGAAAAAAAAAAAAGGGAGGGAAGAATGAATACTCATGACTCCATGTGAGACAGCATGGGGTGCAGAAGTCACCTGGCAGCAGCAGCCCCTTTACCCAGATCTGCTCAGCAGAAACCACCTTGGACACTTCAGCATATGTGGAAAAGAGCAAGAAGCACTGCACAGCCAGCATTTGGCCAGGAACTGGCCAAAAAGCATTGCTGCTGCTGGGGACGGCCCCAGTATTCAGCATCACCTCCATTCCGGGCAGCTGCCAAACCCACCATTCTCTTCACCGGGAACAGCTCCCACCCGCTGCTGCTTTTTTGGGGCACCCTTTGGGAAGGGTGAAGGGCTCTTGCAGGAGTCCCTCGCCCCTTTTACGCCACCATAGCTGCTTTGCAGCTAGTGCAGAAAATGGCAAACATGCAGTCCTTCTTCATGCTAAAATAATTATCCGGAGATTTTACTTTCCTGCATACTGCAGTTGCCACTAAGATGTCACCAGACTGGAATCTGCTCTAGTAAAACATGCCTCTCTGGTGCACCCCCTGGAGAAGTTTTAAAGCCCTTGGACGAGCGCCAGTTCTCTGACAGAAGACAATCTCGCCTTTGCTTTACATGAACTGAGAACAATATACTAGGTGGTGTGATCCAGAGTTGATAATTATGGTCTTAAATCTAATGCTATGGCCAGTATGCACGTAGAATATTTAATGCCTTTAACAAAAACAGAAAGGCAAATGCTTCTCTCCAAAGTCAAGGCATGTGCGTCCTATTTCGCAATTCTAATAACTTTCCCCAACAGATCTGTTTTCATCCCTTAAAGCTCTTTAAAATAACACAGGAATACCCATTACAATATTGTAAATAGTATTGCTCAACTGGCTTTTTCAGCACAGGGAATAAAAGATCCCACCTTGTAAAAATGGTGCTTCTTATCACTGTATTTCCTTTGTCACTTTTCACTCATTAATTATCTTTAAACATAGAAAAAGGGTGTTCGCTCTTGTAAAATCAGTGAAGCGTTTAAGCAATGCCGTCATCTTCTACTTCCTTTACACGCCCTGTAAAAAATATGCAAGCTTTCCTTGCTTGCTTCAAGTGGTAGACCCTGACCTGGCCCTTCACGCTTAACTAGAGTAACGTAGCTGCAAGCTAAAAGGATTTACAAAGCAGCCTTTTATGAAGGAATTCTCCCCCTTATGCAACAAAATAACTTTCAGGCTAGTCAGTAACTCTAAGAGATGCAGTGTAGGGAATAACTTTTATTTATTCATTCCCTGGGCAAACTGAGAAGTCACCACAAGCTTCATTTTTTACGGTGAATTAAAAAACTAATGTCACAAGGAGAAAATACCACTTATACTCGACCAGAAACAAACAAAAATAGTTCACTTTATATTTTCATTCTTTTTTATTTTATTTTATTTTTCCAAGTCCTGTTTCCTGGAAATTTTCTCAGTTAAAGTAAAACTCAAATGTGAAGTGTGAGCTGAAAATGCAACCTTTTTGATTCCTTATTTATTTTTCTCCTTCCACAAGGACTGTTTTGCCCAGCTGTACCCAGCAGCACCAGCATCTCCCCCTGATCTCTGCAATCTGAACCTGCAGCACAACAATTTCCCCCTTGGCGTTACATGGGACCAGCACATTGCGTCTCCTCCGTGCTGGCAGGGACAACTGGTATAAACCAGAGCAATGCTCCTTGAGCACAAAAGTTTCCATGCAATCCCTTTTCAAGGGGCTCCACCTCCAGTCTAATGACTGCCACCGGGGTCTCAGCAAACACAGCAGCTGGGACAGCAGTGGCCTTGCATGTTTGGGGAAATGAAAGGGCACACCTCACCCCAGGTGCAGGCTGCTTCTGATTTCTGTGTGAGATGGGATGTGGAGGTGGAAGAAAGGGCAAAGGAGGGAGGGGGAGGGAGAGGAAGTTCTATGATTTTTACCATTGTAATTAACTTCAGGGACTTTTTACTACCTAAAATGAGAGCACGTCATGCTTCTAGCATAGCTGTCAGTTCCTCTTAGTTGGTTTTTGTTTAGGAGGAAACTCAGTATCAGCAGATGTTCTTTGAACCAGCATCAGCTGATGTACTTTCTGTTTGAGTTTGCATCCTGCACTAAACAGCAGAAATGAGCTCATGGGTTTCCTATGCCTCTCTCCACTTACCAGCTTTTATTATAAGGAGGGAGGAATCAACTTTTAACATTCTCCTGTACTACTTCCCAAAGTAGCAATGCTGAATTGGTGGAAAATCCTTAGAAATGGCAGGCAGGAAGGCTGAGAGATGCAAACAGAGGTCTGGCTCACAAGCTTTCTGCACCAGAGATGTTTCAGCATCAGCACCAGGCTAGTCCCCATGGGGAAGCGGCTCTTCCCAAAGGGCAAAAATGAGCCCCTCCACAGGTCCCAGGGCACAACAGCTTCACAAGGACATCAACAGCACCCGCAGCCTTTATACTGACACAAGGGAAGCAGTGGAAAGGCCTCCCAGGCACAGAAACTCCAGCAGGACCCACGATGCTCAGCAGCAGCAGCACTGCTCCTTCCCTGGAACTCCAACCACCTGCTATTAACTGGGGCTTCAACAGGCTCATTTTCCTCCAGAGGGCTGAATCTATTTAGTCATCTTCATCACTGAAGAACAGGTGCTGACCCTGGCCTCACCAGCCAGCCACCCCTGCGCAGCATTCCTCAGCAATGCTTGTCCACAGAGTAAATAAATCATTCCGACTGAAAGCTGGTGACTACACCATCACATGCTCCTTCTTCTGCACTAAGGACCTGGTGTGGGTGGTGTGAACAGCAGGTTGCTCTTTTCCCCCATCTTGGGAGGGCTGTAATTCCCTTGGTAACTAAAATGGATACCTAGTGGTCTTTTTGCATTTTACTTACGCACCACTTAAATTCCTTCAAAATCCAATATGTTAATTTGGGTACATGAACAAGCAGATAAGCCCATCAAGCAGACGATAGTGACATTTTCCACGTGGAGGACTGAGCAACAATAACAAGCAAAGGTACCTATACTGCTGTAAGTCAAAATCTTAAAAGCAGTTTCCAATGCCACCATCTCTTGGTACCCAATAAACAGTTCATGAGAATGTCATTGAAGCTATCAAAAGGGGTTTTAAAACTAGAGTGGCTCACAGGAGTCAAACACACAGCTTGCACTCAAAGCACCTCTCCCATCTCACAGATGGATAAGATGCACAAGGCAGCTAGGGACACAGACGAACAGAAAAGGTACGTGAGAGGTACCAAGCATGCCTGGGAGAGAAGCAATGGAAGAAGGGATGGTTTTGGGTGTTACAAAGCACTGGCAAGGCAGCAGCTCTGCAGTTGATGGCAGTGTTCCCGCTCTGCTCCCCTTAAATAAGTGACTCCCTGCTCTGCTGAAGAACCCTTTCCACCAGGCACCACTTTGGTATGTGAAATGTCCTCTCTATGAGCTCTCTTAGAAGCACTGCCAATGTGATGTTCCCTTACCAAGAGCAGAAACCTCCAGCAGGTAGCAGGGCTCCTCTGCCCATTTGCGAAGTATCTCCATCCCTAACTTTCCAGTTAGATGCAGGATCTAACTGGGATCTTTCCAGGGAGATGCAGGATCATCCCGTGGGAGGCACAGAGAGCAAAGCCTGCTTCATCCCTCAGAGTTTTGCACTTGTGCATCGACAGAGACCTGCTAGCAGGAAAAGAGCTATACCACTGTAAGATGATGGTATGATTAATTTTATTGACGTGTGGGTTAGCAGAAATGAATTGGTGCTAAGTGCTTTTGAGACAAAACACTACAATGTGTTTGAAAAGGGAACCTGGGAAAATAAACTTTACAAAACAACAGGCGAGGTTAATATGAATTGGGAGTTGGAAGCTGAAGACAGCACTCAGTGCTTTGGTATTTGAATCAAGCCCTAACTTTGATCATCACATCGATCAGCTGATTAAAACTAGTCACCTGAAACCTAGTATTATGTGCTGTGCAGAATGCGAGGAGATATCGTTTAAGCCAAGCAGCATAAAAGGTTATTGCACCTCAAATCTTCATCCCATGCTTAAGCTGTGGTGATGCCATTTATAAAGATAGCAGGAATGCCATATTTGAACAGAGCAAGTGTTACGTATGACTGCAAATGTTGTTGACTTATTCTGGGTCATTGGAGATTAACATTTTGGAAACTGCAGACGTGTAGAAGATACAGTGTATGTTATACAGAGTCAGAGAACAAGCCTGTTCTTGCAAGATTTCAAACTCAATTATGCAGACACAAGAAGTTTAGATAAACTTTCCAGATTATATCAAATGAACTTTTGGTTGCTTATCTGAACTGACCCTCCAAAGACACTTGGGATTATTCTGAATGCTGTTGTTGTTGCTGGAAATAACAGCAGGTTAAGAATTTAGTTCTAACTTCTGCATTTCTCAAGCCTGGTGTGTAAGGAAGGGGAGAGCTTCCAAAGTCTGCCTATTTTCACAAACATTTCAGTATATCTTGCTGACCACAGTGAATAGTTGCTCTCAATGCAAACAAATTTCAATATGACCCTAGAGTTACATCAGAAGTTTTGTGAATATAACTATGAAAGACTTGGCTTGCTTTTTCATGAAAATATATTAAGAAAAGAAACACCCAGCTCCCCACACCTTCCTTTCAGGTAGTTACAGAGAGCAATAAGGTCTCCCCTGAGCCTCCTCTTCTCCAGACTAAACAACCCCAGTGCCCTCAGCCGCTCCTCACAGGACTTGTGGTCCAGACCCCTCACCAGCTTCGTTGCCCTTCTCTGGACTCTCTCGAGCACCTCCATGTCCTTCCTGTAGTGAGGGGCCCAAAGCTGAACACAGCACTCGAGGTGCGGCCTCACCAGAGCAGAGTACAGGGGGACAATCACCTCCCTGGTCCTTCTGGCCGCACTATTCCTGACACAAGCCAGGATGCCGTTGGCCTTCTTGGCCACCTGGGCACACTGCCGGCTCCTGTTCAGGCAAGTGTCAGCCAACACCCCCAGATCCTTTTCCTTTGCACAGCTTCAAGCCACTCTCCCCCAAGCCTGTAGCGCTGCATGGGGTTGTTGTGGCCAAAGTGCAGGACCCATCACTCAGCCGTGTTGAACCTCATCCCATTGGCCTCTGCCCATCGACCCACCCTGTCCAGGTCCCTCTGCAGGGCCTTCCTGCCTGCCAGCAGATCAACACTTCCCCCCAACTCAGTGTTGTCTGCAAACTTACTGAGGGTGCACTCAATTCCCTATGCACTATAAGTGAATAGCATCTGTTCACTAAAGGAAAGCATCAAGTAAAGATGTACTTTCCATTCAGAAACTCCACCTCCTAACGCAGATCCACCACTGTAAGGTTACACTCTGCTTACTGAACCACATGTAGAGGTGGGGCTTTTTGTGAGAGTGGGGAAGGTTGCTGGATTTCCTCTTTCTCCAGGACACTTCCCCTTCTCCGTGCTTCCAGCCTTGCATGAGTGGGAGGGCACTGTGGGGCTGGGGGCAGCAGTGACACTGGGCACCCCTCAGCGCGACGCTGAGGGCCTCTGAGGCGAGCTGCAAGCTCAGGGCTGCAGGGAGAGCAGGGAGCACCGAAGAGGAGGGTGAGGGCAATGGGGAATGGGCAGGGGGAGGGAGGACTGCCACAGAAAGGCATAGGAAAGCTGCTGAGACAGCAGAGCAAGCTGAGGCCACTCCCTGGAAAGTGGAGGTTTGCGCACAGTAAAGTAGGGGGCCACCTTCTTATTCAACTGATGGCTTTTGTTCAGGCAACTGGGAAGGACCACACATACACAGCTAACAGGCACACATCCTTTTTGTCTGTTTTGAGAAATACAGTACTTTTGGGACCAGTACTGTGCTGCTATGGCTATGCTGTACTCAAGCACAGGGTCTAGATATGGTATTGCCCTGCAGCTCCTGTGGAGCTTAGTGGTCTGGATGGAAACTTGCTTTCTGAAGAGCTCAGGCTACATTTTACAGCTACTTGTTAGCTAGTAAAAAGAAGGCCCTACCATCAGAAGCTTGATCCTGAAGCAAATCTTAGTACTTAAATAGTCAGGGATTTATAGCCTTACACGATAGAGGATCTTTCTCAGCTTCACCCCTCAACAAGATTCACTACAGCCCTTTCTCACTTGGATGGCTGGGCTGTTTGTTCTCCTGCTGAATGGTAAAGAACAGCTGCTCAACTGTACTGAAGTTTTCCAAAAGAGGGAAGGAAGTACTGCCTGGCACTGAGATCATACCTCAAAAAAGAAAAAAAAATCTCTCTAGCAAAGGAAGTTACAGGGCACCAATAAGTAAATGACTGAATTATACAGGTACTGTACAATACAGTAAGCTGTAAGCTACATAACAGAACGTATGGCTGAATTTACCACATCAGTGCTAAATACCCATTCAAACGACAAAACCTCTCCAATGTTGAGATTCAAACAAGTAACCAAATTTCTTGGGGAGGCCTATGTGTAATATACATACTAACACACACTTATGTGATGACTTTCTATGGGGTGGTAACTAACCATCAGCATGACTGCCGTTCATTTGGCTGTCTCAATAACATCTTAGTATGGCTTAGTTATTGTGCTTGAAATATAGATTGGAAATGCAGAAAAGCTCAGCCTTGGGAAGGTCACAATTATCTAAAACCTCCTATTTAACCACAGGAACAGTCTTTCGGCCTCCAGAAGCCAACACATGTAGAAATCTGCTTGCCGTTCATTTCAGAAAAGGTCTCAGGAAATAAATATTTGCATTTTAGCACCTAAAAATTTGAGTAGAGGCATGCAACATTTAGAAATGTCTGTACTCTTAACACTCTGCAGTGTGCAAATGCCACCTTGTTCATAGTGTTCACAGATTGAGGTGTCAGCAACTAAACCTAAACCTTACATATGATACTGTGTTATTTACAGTAACCAGTGCTGCACCAAAAATCTTGGCCCACAGCTGCAATTACACCTGTCACTCATTTGAATAAAAATTACATCTTGTCATTACTACCTGACAGAACGAAAATTTAGAAAAAGAAAAAAAAGAAGAAAAGTAAAACATGTTTTTCTTAAGAGAAAGGAAAAACAAAAAAGTAGTCTCACAGCAGAATACAGTTTATTTCTGTGGGCTTGGTTCCTGAAGTTTAACAAGTTCTCATGTTAGCTGTTGATTTCTGTGTGCCTGTGCAGTTTGTGCCAGGTAGCCCTCCTTCAGAAGGAGAAACTTCCCAGCACAGCAGGGCAGCATTGTAGTAAAGTGCTGTAGACAACACTGGACACAGGGGGTAGGAGGCTGCTGGTAAAAGAGGATCTCCACAGGCAGCTACCACTTGTATTTCTCTAATATCGATACATGCAGGGTGCAGGGTTGGCTAATATCAGTACATTTAAGAATGTAAATTCTCCCCCTGACTTGTGACTGTAAAGAGGAATTCCCATCAGTACCTCAAGCTGAGAATCATTCATTTGTGAACAGCCAGTAAATCACCGCGCAGACAAGTAAAATAAACCAGGATGTTTCCCAGAAATCTGCAGAAATTGTATTTGTTTTTATGGTAAAACACACAAAATCAAATTAATTCCGACTAACATGTTTGTCCTTCTCTGTAAAAATCCTGATATTGTTGAAAACTCAGAAATGGAAACATATCAAGACTGTCATTGCCTTTCAAAGAAAAGAAGCAGGGGCTGACACAAAGATTACCAGATTGGCTAGTAACAAGGAGAAGTGAATATATGGGTCTTGTCCCCTCAGCCCCCTTGAGTGCCTGGGATATCCTGAAAACAGTGAGAAACTTCCCCTTCATTTAACTGGACAGAAGAGATCTTTGGAGGTTGCAAAGCATGTGTCACAGGGACATAGTGGAAGCATTTTGGATGGCTGAAGGATATTTTGCTCTCCTAATCCTCTTGCAGTGTGGTTGCCTCTCTGTGTTGACCTCTGACAGGGACAGCTAAAGTAACTGTACAAACTGTCCTCCTTCTATCCCCTCCCTTCTTCCTGATTGCAGAAGAGAAAAGCGTGTGGGAAACTAAGGCTGGGGAGCGTGCCTCTGCTCTCCTTCCACCAGCAAACACTGGGGAGGTGGTGGAGCCCATTGCTTTCAACCCATATATAGAGGAGCAATGAAAATTACCTCTCCTTCTCTTTGGGAAGCCTTATACCTGAAGACACCTTTGCAGGAAAAAAGCCTCTTTTACTGGCTTCAGGTGCAGATGTTTGCAACCCTCAGTGAGAGCATCTCGCAGCCAGAAGTTTTATTTTTATCAAATCCTGCTGAAGCCCACTGGAACTACCTGGAGCTTTGTGAAAAGACTCCTGTCACAAGGTGCAGGACACTCACAACAGCAGCTGCCCGACACCAAAGTTGGGTTTTCAGGGCAGCAACTATGGGATGACCTAAAGCATTCAGCCTGACCTCAGTGTGTAACCAGCAACTGAGAATAACCTTGCAGGCTCAAGAAACCACCTTGTTGTGGTCTAGCTTAACCTAGGTGGTAAGGTCTGGCTTACCCAACTAAAGTGGTGCCTCAGCTAGGCAGCTAAGCTACTGGCTCCTCTTTACTATGCTGTAGCTACTGTTCCATGCAATTTCAAGCAGTACACAGCCTTAAAGCCCAACTGGAGCTGAAATGGCAGGGAACTCTGCAAGCCGGGGTACCCGCTGACTTAGGAGACCAGCCAAAAGAAAGAATGCCAGGAAGTGCCTTAATTTCTGACAATAGCAGGTTCTGAAGCACTTAGAGTTCTTAAGAGATTCCAATTAACTCAGGGGTAGCTGACAGTGAAACTATAATGCAGGAATTTTAGGCACTTTGCATGAAAGTGAACATGGTAAGGTTGAAAATAAGCAGATACGAGGGGAAAGGGGAGAGACCAAAGAGCTCAAAACTGTCCTAAGGATGAAGAGCTCAGGGTTGCTAGCATGACTGGCAACCTTTCTGAGCACTGCTTGCTGTGTTGGGCCTAAGGGCCCAAACCATCCTCTTGTGTCGCTCTTGAGACTACGAGCCAGTTCACAGGCAGAGGTGAGGGCTGGCTTGGATGGGAAGGACTCCTGCATGCAGTATCCCCATACAAAGGCTGATTTTATAGCCCGGAATTGACTTTCAGCATCTTCCTGTCCAGAAAGACAATCTAATATGGCCTGAGGCCAGTGAACAACACCGTGACATTACCAAGTATCCCATACTAAAGATAAGGAGTGAGCAGCAGCAAATGTGCAAAATTAAAGGCAGATTCCACAATAAACAGAACACGAATTTGCAGACTCTATGGCAAACAGCAACAGCCATATATGTGCTGAGGATTTAGAAGAAGAAATAAGACAAAGATGTAAAGCAAATCAAGTGAAAACAATCTGTCTGGTGGTTAAGCAAAACTGTCCTCTGGATCAAACCAGGCAGAGCTTTACTTGTTCTGGTGGAGGCACCTGCCCCTTGCTGTTATTTTCATTGTGAAGAGAAAACATTACTTGAAGATGCTGAGACAAAAACAGAGATTGAGAATACCTATGTTCTCCAGATGTCATATCCTCAATGTAGTAATAGCCAATGATATGCCTACATTTAATAAATACATATTTTTAACAGTAAAAAGAAAAATAAAAGTCTCAATATCAGCCGTCTAAGTGATTGGTAGAAAACAATGTCAAGCAATGCTGAACACCGTGTTGGACTCACATATGCATTTGATGTTGCTGTGGAACAACACTGATAAAGGCTGCTTGTCATCTCTTTTGCTCAGTGAAAAGCGGAAAGCTAAACTGGCTACACTGTTGGAGCTGGTGTCAGAGTAACTGGGGGGACACAGATAAATAGAGACAGGCAGAACAAAACCAATTAATGTGAGAGTCAGCACTGACCACGCCAAATGAGGCAGTTTCCCTCTATATGGAAATAAACAGACGTGAACAGCGATACTGCCAGGAGATTAGAGGAGACTCCCCCTCCCCATCAGACACAGAGAACATCTGTATCCCTGCAAGTTATTTCACCTCAAATAGCTTGGACAGGTTAAACCATAGCAAATTTAGATATCTGGGCCCTACAACATGATGATAGGCTCAAATTCAGTGGGTATGAATTTGAGCAGTGAAGTATAAGTTCAGATGCTCATATCCAGAACTAATCCACTTATCTCTACCTGACCATAGTGATGCTGATACCTGGGGGGACTCAATAAATTACAGGCACTTAGGGATTATTTGAGCATTGCTGCTTACACATATTTGAAGTGGAATTTTATGATATGCTCAGGCTGATGGGCTGTTCTTATTTCTGACTGTACCTTTAAAAAGTTGTCTCTCCGAACAAACTGAGCCTGTTTACTGTATTACACAGAAATTCATATTGCACTGACACAATTGGTTATAATCCAGGCACAGAAAGAAACCAGTCTCTTAACCAGAGCTGCTGCTGAACTGCGTGCACACCGACCTTGTAACCGCATGCTAGTCTGGCGTGGAAGGCGGTAGCACTGCTGATGACCCCGCTCCCCACCACAGCACAGCCCTTTTAGGCTGCAGGGGGGCCCGCTGCACCCTGCAACCCCCAACAGTTCCACGCCTGAAGCCGTGCCTACCCCTGCCAACGCAGCTGGTGTTTCTGCAGCTGCAGTCTGGTTCTGGGTGGGGAGGAGAAGGAAGAGATAGCGAGAAATAATCTCAGTGATTATATGAGACAGAGAATACATTCCCTTAAATAACCTCCTCCGCCTGCTGAAGTTATCAGAGCATGCCTTTCTAATGCTGGCTAATGCCAGGTTAAGTTCAGTAGTTCACAGCTGCGTATTTTGTTTGAGATTTGTCCCTAATTGAACGGCAAGCTGAGGGACTGCAGCTACATGTAATATCTGCTAGGAAAACACATCCATCTCAAGTGACATTTTTCAAAGAGGCACATGCAATCTTGTTAAAAGTATGAGCCCTAATGGCCATTTGCTCCATCATACAGCAGTAGCAGGTACGGCAGCAAAGGGAACAGCTGCTTAGTTGCTTCTGTGATCTATTTTGTCTAGATGTTTGCATGTTTGGGAGAGTGGTCTGGCCCTTTGCTGTTCTCAGATGAATCACTCTGCTAATGGACTAGCAAGTGCATGGATAACATTATCAGCGATGCAGACCATGGTTCCTATATTGCCTTAATATGCCTCCAAACCAATCTGGTAAATTACTTCCATTATAGGATTTAGATAGTATCCCATTACAGATCAAGCTTTTGGTTAAACGTCATTTCTTTGAAAGACATATTCGGTGTCAAGGTCCACTTGGTAGTTTCAGAAGAGAATGAGCAGAGCCCCAGATTTCCTTATTTACTACTAGGAGCAGCCCCTCTAAGAAACACTCCACGGGTGGAGCCAGGACAGCCAGGAGACTTGGAGAGAACTCCTTTTGTCGACAGAGGAAGGCAAGCTAGATAGTTTTCCACTAAGGTCTGTCCTCAGAGTACGGTAAGCATGCAAGTCTCCTGGTCACATACTGAAAATTGTTTCTAGGCTGTGTTGGGTCATTTAAAGTCGAAGGGACTATATACCGTTAAATTACTACACTAGAAAAATACATCCCATATATATGGGCTGCTGTTGAAGAAACTGGCTTTCTCCTCCCTTTCCAGTGGTATACTCATGACCCTTCAGTGAAACTACAGAGCCCATCCTAGCTGTCAACGTGCAGCCAGTCTTTGGTGCATTTATTATTGCACAGTTCCATTCCTTGCTCTGAAAGCAGTTCTAAATAAAATAATTTTCCAGTTGCACTTGAAAAAAAAAAACACCCTAGATAAAACAAGTCATGAAAATGCTTCTATTTGTTTCAGAAAATATAAATGTTCTTTCTCTGTTTTAAACAAAATGAAAACATTTGTGTCCAGCCTATGCTTCATTCCAGCATTTCTATTAAATATTTTTACTTTATAGTTAATAAAAAAAGGCATTTAATTTTAGCAGAGTCCTGGCTTATTAAAACTAAACTGATGTGGCATATTAGAGGGACTTGCCAGTATTAAATATCTTTACATGATAATTTATTCCATATTTAGTGTTCAATGTTTGCAGTATTTAATACAGCTAAAGCATATGGTGCTGTTTTATTCAAATGGTAAACTATGTGATCATTAAAAATATATGGAAATGTAAACATCATGGCAGAGTTCAGTGTATCAGAAAGGAGCTGTTAATCCTTGCAAACAGTTTCATTATAATAAGAAGCCCAATCAATTACTGATTTTGTTTCCTTATGTATTTACTTGGTATTACGTATCAATTTAGGGTAATTAATTTTATTATATTCTAAGTTTATATGTATATTTACATTTCTATATTATTATAAAGGAAAGTGTCATTTTTATTTTGATTTGATAAGAAACAAAGACTGGCAAAATCTGTTTAACCACTAAGCTGGGAGCTGAGATCAATCTCCATTTCACTTGAGGTTTGAAAGCAAAAAAGCTTCTGGCTCTACAGCAGCTTTGTCAGCCTTGGCAATTTGCATTATGTTACCCATGATAGTATGCACAAGGATCCATTGCCACGAATGCAATTTAAGAAAACACTTTCAGTTCTTTTTACTCCTCAGTATTTTCAGGCAGCTGGAGTGCCTTTCTTTTTTCTTCCTTGCTGTAGAGAGATTACTTATTACCTGTATTTAACTGAATAATAAAAAACAAAAACAACATCTTGAAAGGTAATAAATAAGTTAAGTTCCTCAGAGAAACTTTTCAGGGCTTTTCACACCCAGGCAGAAAGCAAGAGGGATTTTGATAGATGGTGGTAGACGCACCGTTTTGGAGACAGAGCCTCTGCTGAGCAGAGGAACAGGGAAAGCTGGGGGGAGTGCTGTGGGAGCACTTCACACAGCGCCCTGCATGCTCCTTCCTGCCAGCCTGCCGCTGCTGCACCTCCTCTAAGTACAGCCTGGCTACTGAGGCTCTGTAATTTTTCAGTTACGAATCTTGCAGGCAGATATAGACATTTGGTGCTGGTTGTTGTACTTGTTAGCATACACGGCTGGGTATTTTTCACTCTTAGGCAAAAAAGTGTCTCTGACTTTACTGAGGTTAGGGTTTCATCCACAGAGCCTGACAGTTCACTACAAGACAAGCACAAGACCTAGGCAACGCTCAGCGTGGCTGTCTCCCCACTAACCAAGCACTGCTCTTGATACAGGACCTTTTAACTCTTTCATCAGAATGACTCACTCTTTAATGCTTGCAGGTATCTCCCTCTAAATCTGACTTTCATTTCCTTACTGCCTGCGTGCCCATATAGTTCCTGCAACTCAGCCTGACCGCTGGCCGCAAAGGCAAAATGCTCTAAATACTGCTGCTGTGTAGACAGGGAGCAACTGAGGAGAACAGACAAGCCTTATCTATCGTCTTTAGGCAGAAGGACACCAATAGTGGTACACGCAGGGTTTTTCTCCAAGGCATAAAGAGAACCACGAATTAACTCGCAACATAGCCAGTGCTTGCAAAGCTATCTCGCATTTCAACATCGCTCTGCTCTCCACACACAGACAAGAGAGTCACACTCCCTAAAAAGTCCATGCTCAAAGGAGTTGGTGGAACTGGTAGTCTTTATAGGAAGGCACAGACATTCTGCTTTGATCCAAACAGAAAACATAACACTGGGGTGACTAGGTGACTGTCTAAACCTGAAGAGAAGTTACAACCAACTTATAAGTCATGACTGTGTTACCTGCTTGAAAGGGTGAAAGCACGTTCAACAAGTCAGGCACAGCGATTTAACAATCTTCCAACTTTAAAATGTCTGACACCGGGGATGTGATGGCCTATTTTGTTGTCAATTGTTTGTCCTCAAGACTATGCAAATTCAGCTTGAAAATTTCTTTCTTACAGCCATTTAATTTACACCATCCATTACCCCTGCCTGCATGATTGACATTTACCATATGATGTCTGGTTAGTAGCACTGGCAGCTGGGAGCCAGGAGACCTGGTATCTATATCTGATGTTACTATCTTTGGTAAGTCGCTTCATCTCTTCTATTGCATTCAGTTAATCACGGTCATCATCTGCAATTGAGCAGTTTGAAGGGACTCTATTATTACGGCTGTTACACCCAATACAACAAGGCTTGAATTATGTTCAGGGGACACAGCAGTACAAGACTGAATTATTAGGTAGTGAGTCTAACCTAAAGCATCAGGCAAATACAGTCACAGAGTTGAATGTCACAGTCCAGGCCTTTTTGTTTGTTTGTTTTGTTTCATTTTTCCCCACTCAGTCAACAGTCTAGATAAGCAAAACATTTGTTACCTATACAAAAAAAAAAAAAAAAAAGTGCCTCACCCACCTTGCTGCAGAAATGGAGGTGATTCATTTTGCCCCTTCTTTGATCATTATCCAGAGTATGGCATTTTCATGGGCCTGATCCAAAGTCTGGTGAGGCTATCTGGGGGCTTTTCCTTCTTGTGGATTCCTTTCCATGTAGCAAAGCATTCTTTGCATTCTTCTAGGGTTCTCCCAGCTCACTGTTGAAGCTGTTGGAAAACAAGTAGCAAAGTTATAAGGTAAATATGCTGGACCATCATTTTCCCCCTCTTGATACCTCCAAAAGGTATCCAGCGATACCTATGGTGTTCCTAAGAAAAATTAAGATGCTGATTTAATAAGGATAAAGAAACTAATTCAGGAAACGTGAAAACTAGCCCATGCAGTTTCTCTTGTGTGGAATAGCCAGAATTTTATTACAGCTTGAAATGGTTAAACAGAAGTTTTACATCCTTCAGCCATTAGCACAAAAAGTCCTAAGAGAAACTATAGGAAATCTTACAGGATTGTTTGTATCAGAGGCATCAGATATGTTTCTAGCTCTCTTTTTACTGTTCAAGTTTTAGAGATGTTTTGGATAGTAACATCCTAACATTTGAAACTGAAATGAAACTTGATGTATTCACGGCATCACTGAATTTATTTGAGAGGGGCAGAGGAGAGAAAAAATAAGGTAGAAAAATATTCCAGGTCCTCTAAATCCTTGTGCCTTTTGGTTGCTAATCCAAATGCACTGTTCCTCCATTGCCCTGGTCCCAGGATTACTGATGTGCAAGTGGTCTCTAAAGTCTCTGTCTCACGTGTGTAAATACACTGCCCAAAGTGACGAGCCATCACGGTGAGGAGATGCTGGGCTACCCCACCTCCCTGGACCAAGGACACTCTCACCTCACCCTGGCTTTTAGCAGTCCTGAAGCAAATGCACTCTGCAGTCCCTCATTTGCCTTCCAGTTCTCAAAGCACAGTGCGCTTTCAGAGAACTTGGTGTTGCAGAAGGTGGGTATACATCACTGAAAGGAACCTCATTTCACAGCTATTTTCTTGCAACCTTAATGCTAAATTCTCAGACGATTTTGGCCTGTTGTATTTCTGTAGCAAGCATAACTTAATTATTTGGCCAATTACAGTATCAGGGAGTGTAACAACCATTACATGAATGGGTGTTGAATCAGCACATTTTCCACTCCATAGTAATCAACAGGAAAGAGAGGGGAAAATGTATTAACTGAGAAAAATCTAATAAACATAATGCTACCTACAGATATGTGCTATTTAATCCCATGAATGGATTTTAGGATTCTGCTCACGTGGTAATATCAGATACCATCTTACTGAGGGAAACAGTGACTTCAATGTGCGAGTCCAACATCAAGAAAATATTTAATGTCTGTATACAAACAAAATGTCGTCCTTGGTGATTCTCAAATGCTGAGCAAAATAATATTCAGGCACTGACACATTTTAGGCTAGATCCAAGAGGAAAATGCTGCTATTGACTTCAGTGTGAGTTTCCAGCCAAGTCTGTGAGCAGGACACAACACATTCATCTGTCTGTAGAGACCTCCCTCAGGAGGGGCTAGATCTGGAGTAGGATGCTAGCCACGAAGAGAATAAGGATCTCATTTCATGAGTTTAATTAAAACGTATCTGCCACACTTATTCTGCTTGACAAGTCCAAGGGCTGATAATGTGCCAAATAAATACATACATACATAAATAAAAATCACATGTTTCAGTTCAGAGAAGCATGAATAATGAATTAGTCAGGAACTGTGCTGGAACACAAGAGGAGGTAAAATAACATGGCAGGTTTGATTTTCCTCCATATGCCTCACTTTTTTTCTGGGTAGGGACAGACCAGGGGATACTTAAGCTTTTAGAAAATAAATTAATAAACTAAAAAAATAAAAATAAAAAAAAGTCAAAACCACTAAGCTTCTGTTCAAGTGGCAAATATTTGTACTGAATCTGAAGGAATAGTGCTCCACAAGTGTTAAATGTCTTTCCATTATTATCAGTTGTTACAGCTACATGCGATATTGATTATGTTAATAATCAGGATAACATTTTGAAGAGGAAGTATTAGATTTTCTAATAGTGATTAGTACATTGACTTTGATTGGCTATATAATTACAAGTTAAGGTGATATTTGATTCTTTAACATGGCATTTTATAAGTCAATGACCACTTAGGAAATCGTCTGGCCCAAGTTTGAACATTCACACTTGTAAAGTACACATTTTTGAAACACAAAATTCTGTTATTAACATTTATGAAATAGGATCCTCAAGAAGAACATTTCTGCACACCTGTTATTGGAACCGAGGGCCACAGCATGCATTCAAGTCTAAACACTTCTTAAAACAATACCCACATTTATTGTGACCTCCTCTAACATCTGAATACATATTTAAGCTGAATTTATTATTATTGTTCCTTCAATACGGGAAAAGATACCTTAAGAGCCATGTATCATGTAGTCCTTACCCAGAGCCTACTGAAGTAAGTGGAAAGAGTCCTTTTATTCAGGTACTTAATGCAAATCCTAAATTGAACACTTTGAAAAGTTAAATTTTAAATCATTTTGGGTTAGCTCCTCATCTTAACATCAGCAATTCAAAATAAGAGCTGACTAGAGTATTAATCAGAGATTTTTACTGCTGCTGGAAGTATCCACCTGTACAAGATAACATTAGATATAGTCGGGCTATAATTTCTGACATTTTTGTGAACTACACCTGGATTGCACACTTGTTTTTCTCATGAAAAATGGCTGACGCAAGTAAGATTTCAAGATATATCAACTTCAGGAATTTATATTTAGTACTGATAAACCAGTGGAGCCCTGTTTTTGGTGTTTATAAAAGACAAGAAAAATAAAGATCAGCTGTCACAATGCATGCACCACCTATTTCACATACCTGCAGCTAGCTCTGTAGGGGCAGGTTGAACAAGATTTTTGTCTCTTTTATACATAGATACATCAGACATCCCAGGAAGTATAAGACGACTTAAAAAAAAAAAAATCTAACCATATTTTCAAAACAATAACTGTATGACGCTAACTCACTGAGACTCCTCATTATAAACTAAAAGATGGCTATGCGGAATGCATCTCACTTTTTCAGAATGCACTGTTGTGTTCTACCTGCAGTTACTCCATCCTCTCAACCCCATTTAGCAGGAAGACAACTGTTTTCATAGCCCAGATTCACACCATGAAGTTTTAACAACTGGTGTAGGGGTCCCAACAGACAAATTTAAGGGAATGGTAAAATTTCTCTTCTCAACCTGATTATATCTCCTTCCTTTAACAGCACAAGGCCTGAGGAAGCACACGGTTATCAATACAACACTGTGTAGATGCTGTACTCTGTCCTAGGAGCCCTCTACAAAGAGTCACATGGAGCATTTGTATCCATGACGGTGACAAAGCCAAACAGGATTTTTAACTCCTCAATTCCAGTGACTCAGACTACAGACACCCACACACATTTCCTGAGTCTTTTGGAAATGCCTCCTGCTTTGGTGGTGGCTAATTATCCACAGGGACCAACTCTTCAGCTCTATGCTCTTGGATAAATGCAAGGTCTATGTGGACAAGAGGCTGTTTCAGCTCCCCTTCCAAGGCCATCCAGGGAAGCAAGGACATCAGTTCTGGTGTTGTAAGGAGCATAGACACCAGCAGCTATGAGGGAGAGGAAGGTGGGACCTTGGTGAAATGGAACTACACAACTTCTGGAGACCATCAATAACCACCCTGATTTGGGAGCGGTTCCTCCTCTTTGGTGTCATCTCCCCCTTCATGCTGAGTAGCATTACAAATGTGGGAGTAGGATGGAAGAGTCTCTGGTGAACAGGAAGCAAAGAGGAAACTGAAATACACTGGGCTGAAACTTGCCAGCAAATGAGGACGGGGAAGGCACTTAGGTAAAATCCTACACTTTTAACATCTTTTCCCATATACGACATATAAATTTGTCCTCTCTCATATCCTCTTTAAAAACAGCACTCCTTTGTGCAGTTGAGAAATAAAGGCAAGAAGATTGGAGTACATATTTTATTTGAAAAACTTATACTGCTAGAGCCTGAGCAAGACATCTAGAGCTTTCACTGTTGTAAAACAGTAATATACAAGGAATGTTTTTTATAAATTAATAAAATAATGATCTAGGTCCCTGAGCAGAACAAAATAAATGATAGAAGGACATAAAGGTATATATTTCTTGAAAAACTCACTAGTGACTTTAGCCTGAGATCTTGCTTTCTACTTTTTTTTTTTTTTGAAAGTCCCCAGTACTCATGTCTGAAAAACACAAAACTAAGTTCAAGACTAACAACCCACATCCCTCCTCCAAACAGACCACGCTGTTGCAGAGGATATTAAGGGGAATGCTTATGAGATAAACTTATTTCATAAAGAATTACTTTTGTCTGATATGCTTTCTTAGCAAAAAAAGAAGAACCTTCTCTCCTTGTACAGCATTTCTGGATCACTGCAACATCATCTCTTTCTAAGCTGGTCTTAACACGGTTTGCCAGGAGATACTCATCAGTCTTTAGCTGCTCCATTGCACGTCAATAAAAACATAACCATGACCACATGTAAACAAACTGGCTCAGCGGGCAGCTTGCACTTCTCCAGTGGTGCAAGAGCAGCTAATGGGCAACTCTCAAACCCATAGATTCTCTTCTTTGCTAGGATTGACTTTTTTTTTAAAGATTTTTTTTTTCACATGCTAAAAATGTGTGATAAAGTTCAGCATAAACGCATGAGAACCAGTAGATATTTTGTACCACCTTTTTCCTTCCTTTTGACATGACCAACACCATCCTAAATATTTGAGGTATGTACGCAATACAAGTACTAAAAATAAGCAGCAGTCAAGCACATGTTAAGGCAGAGTAGTAAAGTGATATTTTCCTCAGCTTCAGCACTCCTCAGTGACTCTGCTTGGTGCTTTCCTGTTGAAAACCAACAGATGACTCTTTGTTTCACTCTCCCATCACCTTAGTTACACCAAATACTCTGTAATACATGGCAAGAAGTAATACCACGAGAACTGCTGGCCTCAGAGAGGACCAGACAAGTCAATCTGCTGACAGTGTACAGGAACAATCCCGGGCTTCAGACAGCCCTATTGCTCTGCGAGGAGCCCCAGGCTCACAGCAGGGCAGCTGGCTCCTGCTTCAGGGGGACAGCGTGGACATGGAGCACACCAAGCCTGGCTTTCCCTGCTCAGCACTGGCCTACAGAGGCTCTTGAGCCCTCTCTCTCACACCCTGCTGTCACCAAATACTCACTGCTGGCCTTCCTCTGTAACAACCACCACGCTGAAACACAGTCCTCTCACTACAACATGTACCTCACAGTGGAAGACATAAGAGAAAAAGAACTAAATTATGCCTCAAGACTGCAGAAGTACCACACAGCAGCGGCCTGCTCTGGAGGGCTGGGGAAAACTCCCTACTGTCCATCCTCCTGGTTGCTGCCAGGTCTTCCACATGGTTTTGGTTTACATCACAGTGTGCTTTCACACTTTATTTATCAGACTTAGAGGTGCTGCTTTGTGCTAGAGGGCTTGTCAGGGAGCTGGCTCCATCACCTCTACCACCCATAAGATGCTCTCATGCAACATCTACTTTCTCTTCTGGAAAAATCCCATCAGGTCCACTGCAACAGAATTAGTTGATTAAATTACTCTAGCTCCAGGAAAATTATGTAGCATAGTTATAAACAGACCCCAGACATGAGAAGTATCTGCTACGTGCTGGAGTTTTTAAGTAGCAATGGAAACAAAATGCGGAAAGCTGTTCCCACCGACCCATGCTGTTCTCTGGTGCCTCACAGTAAAACCACAGAAAAGCACGTCCTGCAGGACACAATGCAGGGGAGAAGTTTGGGGAACGCTTGTGCTGTAGGACCACAGCTCACCAACTAGCCAGGTGACTGCACGAAGTAAGACAGCGCATCAGTTCAAGCTGCAAAATTTGTGTTTTCTGAGCACATGGCGGAGTCAGCTGTTGCACACTGATAAAATTTGCAAGAGCAATCTTTCCAGTGTAAACATAACCTCACTCACACTCATGTAATCGGTCCCACAGCCCTCCTCTCTGCTGGATGGAAAAGCCATCACTGTGAAGTGGGAAAACATGACAAGAGTCAGACAAAATGTGTGAGCATTTACTAATAAAATGATAGAGGAATTGGATAACTCATAAGCATGGTAACACATTTACTCAGTTTGGCCGAAGCCCTGCTAATGTTTGGGATTTTATCTCACAAAAATGTATACAACTCATATCAAGAATTTCCCTCCCAGATCTCTTTTGACTAAACAGGGTTTTTCAAAAGCATTTTCTGGCACTGCACTAAGCTCTGCTTCCATCAGAACCACTGGAACACTGATATGAGGAAAGCTGGGCCAAAATACCACCCACAAAGTTTTATTTACTAAGCGCAGGGTGCTAACACTGGTATCCGCAGCCCTGTGAAATCGCAGCTCCTGTGGTGTGTCCCTGGAACAGCGAACTCAGGACTTTCCAGCAATACAGAGCCTCAGATAGGAAGGAATCTGTTCCAACTCAGCACAAATTCTCTTTATACGAATGACTTCTCATCAAATCCTACAACTAAATGCTTAGGTAAGGGTATCAATATTACACTAATGCATTAGGGAACCAAAAGTAAAGGAATCAGAGAAATCAAACACCAGCAAAAAAAATAAAATAAAAGAACAATAAAGCCTGGACATGCTTCGCATTCTTTTCTGAATATGAAGCATTTTCTGTTCCAGCAGCAGCCAGCTCTGCAGCTCAGCGTGCAAGTCCTCTTTGTGAAATCTCGGTGAGACAGGACTATCAGAATCAAGGAGGAGAGATAACACATAAAAATGGAATTCAGCAAACAAATAAAAACCTAAAGGACTAAACTTAGTTCAGCCCAGCAGACCTTACTAACGAGGCACATCTTATCTCTATAGTATTAATAAAAGCACAGAAAGACAACTTATTCCTTTGCAGCACACGCTGAAATCACTCAAAATGAACTGTGGTTTGGTAGGAGATAGATCTATTGTGGGCCATAATTACACACGAAGAAAATGGATATATCTAACATGAAAGCTTTCTACACTGAACTAAAATGCAATAGCAAAGATAATTACTTTGATCCTTAAGTCTTCTCCACAAAGACAAAATCTTGCCAAGCTGGAAGTTGATTCTGCAATTTTTAAGGTCTTAAGATAGCTTATTTTCTTCTGCTACCCCCCACCAGCAGATTGAGACAAAATATGTCCCAGATTTTTAAAACAAATTACTTAAGGGTAGATGTCCATTCAAAAATAACACTTTATTTTATTTTTCTCTTTTCCTTTTCTCTCTTCTTCACTGCTGATGTTACAAGTAACACTTGTTAGATAGAATTGGAAAATAGTAGAGGAGAAAAACACAACAACACATTTCTGTGTTCCCCCAAGTTATGTTTACCTTTGTTAAGATCTTGTACAATTAATTGCCAGAGGTTTTTCATCATGGGCATTTTAATATGATTGAAATTGAATAAAATAATAAAAACAGTAATAGTCTTTTTCTTTGTTTCCTATACTGAAATCAATTAGTTATTTTCTTCTGTTGGATATAGGAAGCTCTGGTGCTGCAGCAAAGGAAAAGAGTTTTTTATTTAATTTAGTGGTCAACAAGGGCTGATTTTGAATAGTGCACATGGGGCCAGCCCAGGTCTGGGAACCAAGGCATTTTCTGAGCGCCCTGAAGCTCTGAAGAGACAGTGCTTACCAGTTCTTCACCCACACCAAGTCACATACTAGGTGATTAGATGCATTTCCTGAAATGTACAGCCAGGAAGCAACTCACGCTTGAGAACACAGGCATAAATTACTCCAGGTAAGCCACACACAGTATGTCAGCAACTCCACAGGGTTTCCCTTCACGCATCTTCCACCCTGCCACAACCCACGGCAAAGGTTCATTTATCCTTTTGTCCCTGCAATTTATGAAGCACATATGCTTCAAGGGCTGTCCCTGGAATGACATCCACAGACCTGGCAGAAATATTGTCATGCATAACGTCCTTTCTCCTCAATATTATGGGCTTTCACATAGGACTTACTTTCTTAGCACTCACCTAATACAGGCTTTTATTGTCAGGAATTAATGCATTGGCACGGAAGAGAAGAATAACTTCAGCTCTATATGTTTCTTTATTTACATCCATTTCTTTAGCAAGAACACAATATTCCCATTTGAAAGCAACAAGAAAGAAGGTTTTGAGGTAATGACTTCTTCAAGTATAATATTTTGAAAGCATTGCAGAAGTACTCAGCAGTTCTAAGGAGATATGAGTAATATTCTGACTGTCCTACACTCACATGTTTCATTGGTGAGCTGCTGCAGCATGATCATGACAAACAAAGGCTTCTGCCCCATTTTATGGACAGATAAGCAAAGACAAAGCAAAGAACAAGATGCAGGTCTTCAAATTCAAGTTTGCACTTCAATGCTAAAAGTGAAGCGTGCTTTCCTTTAATGACACACAGCAATAAAACGTGGCTCTTAATTGCAGGCGTGTTGTCCCAGACCCAAAGACTTTGACTGTTAAAGATTATGTTAAAATCATACATAACAACTTCAAGGGAATCATCTCTCTGATATTTCTTCTGCTTAGGGAATGCCTAGAGATAAAGAAGTCTCAAAAGTTTTGCTCTTTTATTATACCAAAGTTGCAACCAACTCAGTGTTTAACACCAATTTTATGGTTCTAAATCGCTGGTTTACATTTCTCAAATAAAGTGAGATTCCATTTTATATTTCTGCAGATGAGTCAAGAATCAGTCCCAGACAATATTTTTGAGCATCTGAAATAGTTATGTTGAGAGCTGGTCAAACGTTTTTTGTTTGTTCGTTTGTTTGTTTTTTTCTTCTTATTATTTTTTAGGGTTTTTTTGTAAGTTTTCCATTGCTTGTTTTAATAAGATGATTTTTTTTAACTATTTCTTTTTTTATGTGCCTAAAAAGGGTATTTTTTTTTTCCACAAAGAATCTGTTTTTATCTACTTTTAGTTGCTGTCCTGTTAGAAACATACATTTGTTTGCAAGAAATGCAAACTTCTTCAGCTTATGGAATATATACAGAGGCAGTTCCTACCATGATAGAGTCCTGAAGTCAACTGGATTATACTTTAATAGAAACAATGAAAAACAGCACTGCCACAACAGTCAAATCTCAGCCTAAGAGGGACAGACACTGTAAGTTTTTATTGCCTTTTTCTTGTTATTCCATCCATTTCATTCAGACTACGTTACTGAGCCCAGTCATAACAAGTAAATGATGGAGGTCTTTTGTAGGATTTTTTTACTTTTTCCCTAGCTGCTGGCCTCACAGGACCCTGTGATGCCCTTTTTTTTTTTTTTTTGGCTTTTCCCCTGTAACACCATGTATCCTGTCACTTTTGATTCAAACTGGCCTATCGTAATAGCATTAGTTCAAACATAGGTTGCTTGGCACGAGTCAATGCTTTACATCATCTTGCACAGAAATTTCATTGCAAGTGCAATGCAACATTCATTGCTACAGAAACAAACAAATAACAATGTTTAATCACCAGGGCAAGTCACTTAACAGCAGGGACTTTCGGAAGAACAGGAGTGTTTTGTGAACTGGAAGTGGCCGTGCAGAAATGGCATTAGCAGAGTGAAGTTTAATGGGAAATATGGCAGCTCAGGATTAAAGGGCGGGCAAAGGTGAAACTACTTCAGCATGAGCTTCTGCTTTTTGCTCAGCAGATTTGACTAGGCAAGCCTGAACTGTTTGCAAATACCTGTTGTCCTGCATCCAGCAAAACAGATTAATTTTATTTCCCAATATTTTATTTTGCCCACAAATACATCACTTCTTCCTGTACCCCTGGAGTCTAAAATGAAACCCCCCAGCAGCTGTCTGGGGACTGCTGCTCTCCACCTTCACCAGGGGTTATGACATTGCCTTTAAAAAAAAAAAACACCAACATATTGATTATTTCAGCATTGGCACAGTGAAGGGTGCTCCTGCAAATTTTAAGTAACTAATTAACACTCAAGGGAAAAGGAATATAGGGTGACAAGGAACAGAAGTCTATGAGCATGCTTCTTACTGAATGGGAAGTTTTAATCAGCCATTTTCTCCCCATGGTCCACATTCGGTACAGACATTCACAAATCCCCACTTCCACCTGTCTGCTGGCTAGTTCCTCTTTGTTGAGCTTCAACGTTTATGTTCCCACAGTGCTACAGAAATGGATGTTCCTCCATCCAGCTCTAGATCTCTGTCTGCCTCTCAAGCTTTCTTCTGAAAAAACAAACCACCGCTCCTCATATTGTGAAGTCAGATAGGCTGAAGAGGATGAAACACGTCTAGCAGTCCTATTCTGATCCTTTCTGCTTGCCAGAAAATAAATAAATAAATAAAATAATAACAGTTTCATTGGGGAATATTTGACCATATGCTACTTAACTGCGAGCTGCTACTAGAGCACCATAATGGGCCCAAAGACTGAAGCAATCTTCCTGCTCTCATTATAGTTTCTGCACATGGTTAGGGACACACGAGGAACCTGGGAGAGGAAAGCAAAGGCGCCACTCTCCAGGGATGTCAATCAGCTCTTAAATTTGAAATTGCAAAACATTCCTTTGAGCCAGACAGTAATAACGCTTACCCCACACTCAAAATTGCAGACAAACCTGTCCATAATCAGATAACATAAAGACTCTGGCAGATGGCTGGTGACGTCTGTACCTGCCTCCTTCCCCCGTACGTGGCCAATTCATTGTGGTTTACAAGTGTCTGGGAAGGCAGCCCCCGGGAAGCAGATCTGCTTGGCACCCCCGGGCCAGCTGTACACCTTGCAGCAGCAAGCAAGACCCACGGGGTAAAGCGCAGAAGCGATTATTGGAAGAGCCAGGATGCTGCTCCTTGCCACACAGATCACTCACGTGCACTGCACAACTTGACAGGTGCTGGTTGTGTAAGTTAATACTTCAGGTATTTTTTTTTTTTTTTAATCTTACTGAAAACCTTGTATTTTTAACTTTTCTTTTTCCCTGGGTTGGTGAATAAAGAAGGTTCTGCAATGGAAATAACTCTGACAACCTTGCTGCAATTATACTGAAATTACTGAAACAAATAAAACCTCTGCAAATCTTTTCTCACTTTCAAAGGCCAGAAAACATACTGATATTTATAGGTGTTGTCAAGGAACTACAATTCGTACCGGTACACTGAACACGAATAAAACCCGATGTTAACAAGCAGCGTCTGTCCATCTGATTTGTTCTAGTGGCCACGTTAAAGCAGCAGTGCATTTGAGCTGGTGAGGTTATTAATTGGAAATGAGTAGAAATACACAGCTTAAAACACTTTTGACTAATACAAACCTGGATAAATCTGAGTTGGCACATTTATTAATGCCCAGAATCATACTATGACTCAAAGAATGATTACCCAGGGCCTTTGACAGGTCGAAGACAGATGAGCTGATATGGCAGCCTATTGCTGCATCTGTCGAGAGATAACTTCAGTTTGGCGGGTGTTTGTTTAATGCTTGTGTAAATTTCCAGACTGATAGCCCTGAAATATGAAGCTTCATCTTCAAAACTGGGCACAGCTTGGGTCCATTTTCACAACATGCCTTAAACAAGTCTCAGGGCTTAGTGCTAAGAACAGGACAGGGAAGTGTCTCACTACTTATTCAGTCATCAGTCTACTGAGTTATTTCTTTGCAATGTAAAAGGTAGAAAAATACCCAGGACATGCTTCACATGTTATATTTGCTGTGTTTATGTTATATTCAATACACAAAACTGGTAACTTAGAAAGTATCTTACAACCTTTACAAGCAGCACACCTGTATTTGGTTTACATTGTACTTGGCCCTGAAGAATTAAGTACCCCTAGAAGGATATCTCAGTGAAAATTTTCAGGAGAAAGGGCAAAAAGCAAACTCTCCAAAAAAGAGAGAAGTGGTTGTTTCTCCCCCTTCTTTCTTCCCTCCTTGCAAAGGGAATTAGTGTGCAACTAGCTTCAAATTGAAGTAAGCTTTGCAAATTCACATTTGAGCACTAGCCTGATCCAGGAAAGTCTAAATTAACTGATTAAGCCTATTTTTTGAACTAGAGCAAACCAGATCTGGACACTTTTATATCCCTTCGTCTTTTTAAGACTATCATTTCTCCCTCATCTTCTATATAATCCTAATCTTATTTTTTTATTCAGCCAGAGAGCATACTTGTCTTGTTCAAACTGCATCTGCAGGAGAAGCTCCCTTGGTTCATTGGGGAACAACTCATCATGAAACACCACCATTTTCAGACGACCTGAAAACTCTTTCTATGCCCAAGAGATGAGTCTTTAAAATGTAATAGCAAGCTATGAGTATTGACGTGTCAAAAAAGGCCACAAAGGAATGAACCCTGCAGACCTCCATGCTGCAGAGAACTTTCTCCTTTGCCCGTTCTCAGCACAGCTTGGAGTGGCGGATCAATTAAATCAACCAGACAGCCAAACAGCTACCTGTGTGCTGAGCAAGAGCTACGTTACTGACTTTTAACAACTCTCTGCCTGCCAGGGCTCCTTTCTGTTCGCAGCAGTGAGAACTGGCTCAGGGCTGCGCTGATCGAGCCGCCACTTGCTGCATTTTTACTGAAGGGAAGGAATCAGAGCATCCTGAGGGAAGGGAAATTTGGCTTTTTGTAGAAACAGAGAGTAAAAGAGGAAAAAGGAAAAAGCTATATGACAAAAGGGCCTTGAAAATTCCAGCCAGCATCTGAATTTTGCATACCATCCTCCAGCTTAAGAAGCATGTGTGACTCAACCATAAGTAAGAGAACTGCAGCTGAGCTCTTGACAGAGCCGTAATAGAAAGAGAAACATAGCACGGACAGGGGGCATTAATGAATATGTTCTTATATTATTCACTGCTTTCTTGAATTCTTATTAGGAAATTAATAAACACATATGGTTTGCAGAACAAATCCAGGCACTAGGAACTTTCCAGAGTACTTTTATTTTTTATGTGTATATATATATATATATATTATTTATTACTAATGGTAATTATGCCTACAGGTGAAGTAACAGCTGAGTGACTCAAGTTACCCTGCTGTTTAATTTAATCAAGAGAGTCATGAATTCTGTGAATTCTTTAACAAGGTCTTTTAGAAAAAGGACTAAGATAATTTCCCCTATTATTGGGATACAAAGAACACAATGAATTCATTTCATAACACTTAATATAGAGCAAGAGTTTTTGAGGAGAAAAAGAGTAAAGGAGAGGGAATGAATAAAGCCACTTGAAGGTATGTTGATTTTCTGTCTGGAAATCTGTGGCATGTTCTCAAATCAGTGCCACAATCTACAGGGCTTATAGATGTTACAAATTAGTCAAAACAATTGTGATTGAATTTAACAGAAAAAAAAAAAAACACACTTGATTGCTACTTGTTTCTAAAGCACAGAATAAACATCAGGAGGGGTCAAAACCACAGCTACCAACATGAAATCATAAGAAGCTAGGCTCAGATTACATTATTTTTGCTGTTCCAAAGCCTGAGGCTTGCGGAACACATATTTGCAAAACGTGGGAATCAGAAGAAGCAGGGAGATCTATCGATCTTTAGTGTATTCTCTGTCTTCTCTGATTTCCCGAAGTATGGGAAATTTGAGACTAGATAATGATTTGAGAGCTTAGACCAAACCTGGTATTTAATAAACTCTGGCAGCTTTCAAGCACCTTACTTCTTGAGCAATGATGTGCCTAAAGATAATGGTCTAGAATAATCCATGTTTAATCGATTAAACAACTCAATGCTACTACCAGGTTCTTTGATTTATGAAAATATTGAGAGTTAACATACCAGATCCACTCTCAGACCAGGAGTAGCAACCCCTCCTGACCATAACGAATCTCTTCACTGTTTGTTTTCTCATCATCCACTGCTCAGGACTTAAGGTTAATGGAGAAAATATAAGGAAAGAGACAAACAAAAACAGTCTTCAGCCTGTCTCCTGCAGTGAGCAGCACAAAGCAATAATCTTCGCAACCCACAGAAACGCTCTCGGATGATTGATGACTCTCTCTATTATAGAGGAGCCTGGGGGAATCCCCAGTTTCTGGCAGCACTGTACATAGGAGCATGGCCTATCTCTCACTCAGCATGAGCGCAGCCACTCCTCCTGATGCTGGCTATTTTAGACATGGTGGAGAAGTCAGCATCTATGCATAACCTACAAAATAACCCCTCTGCCTTGGTACTTGGTTGCACAACAGCTCAAATGCATGCTATATGGCTCTGGTTCCCTCACTGCCCAAACCTGAGCTGTTCAGGGATCCTGCCCTACATTCAGCTGCGTTCTTGGAGAGAGGCATGACAGAAAGGCAAAGACTACCTGCCTACAGTCACACAGCAGGTCAGTAGCACACATTAAAAATAGAATCATTGTATACACGAGACCTTTCCTTCAGAGTCAAGCCCAACCTAGAAAATTAAAGAATTAACATGTGTGAGACCTTTTGACTCAAGAGCTCACATTTGGAAATTTGTTACGTTAAGGGCTAATTAAGGTCAATCGCACAATACCCTGTGTACAGAGGTCCATTAAGTCATTCACCCTCAGAAGGCGCGGGGTTGGTTCCCACAGGACACTTGCCAGTATTTTGTCCAAAGCACTTTCAGAAGTCACAAGCAATATGAAGGTTTTAGCAGTTCCTTTGCAGATGCTTCAGGTTCTTTCCACCTGAAAACTTTTTTTTTTTTAATCTAAACCTATTTCCATTTAAGTTTCATCTGCCCATGCCTTTTGAACATGCTTGGGTGCACTGAACTAAATTTCTTTCATTCTTACATTTGCACACAGCAAACATTTATAGTCCATTGCAATGTCTTTTCTCCTTAGTCATTAAATAATCTAATGTATCACCAGGCAGTCATTCTACTGTTTTCTCTGATTTCTTTCCTTCCAGTCCCAATATTTGCTGCTTCCTACTGAAATCCCTCCCATTTGTTTCTCTCTTTGGTAACACAATGACCTAAATGAATTCAAAAGGCAAAATTCAGTACTCAGTGTGAAACGCACTATTACTTTTTCCTTTCCCTCCTTCTCCCCATTTTTATACCCTTCTGAAAGATCAGCTCACTTTTAGGCATCTTAGTAAAATAACAAGGTGTGTTTAGCATCCAGTCTAACCCTTAACACTTACACAAGATTGAAAGGGCTGAGTTCCCAGGAAAAAATAAAGAAATCTGGCCCTTCATTTATGCACCTGAGGATAAAGTTGGGCTCTTTTGAAAAACCTGAACCACCACCATGGGACCTGGGCAGTGGGCAGCACAGCGCCAGTGGAAGCAATCTGAGGTCCAGCATCCATTGTCACCTTTGTTCTGAGCAGTAACAGGGGTTATGTTGCTGCAAGGAACCCACAAGCTATTGGGGTGCAAGGAAGCTAGATGTACTGCTTTTTCCATTATCAGGTGAAACTAAAATGACAACATTGGCCAGAACGTGCCAGGGGCGTTGGGAGCATCATCCCTTCCTCCTTCCTTTCCACTCAAGGAAAGCTTCTGCAACTCAACCTGCTGCTGGTTGATGTGCTAATGGTGCCAGCTACTGCCTGCCCCTTTTCAGACGGGACATGAAGTGGGGTTTCAGCAGGGGGACCTCACTCCCTCCTGGCACAAAGCACAGTTTGTAGGCCACGCACGCTAAACACGCAGGAGTATAGCATCTGCTATATTTCTGCAGACAGGAAATATATACTTCGGGAATCAAAGTATCAAGACAGCATTTACAAAAAAGCTATTAAACAAAAGCTCAGGGTCTGCTGATTCCCCCATGCTCCTGCTAGACAAAAAGCAACATCCTCCACAAGGCAGAACCCATTGGGGGTCCCTTGGTCCTGCAAAAACAACAGCTACTCAGAGGCACGTCTGCAAGCCTCACCCGTGGGAAGGACCCGAGGGAGCTTCTCTTCCAAAACCAACGTTAAGGGGGAGGGGGGGGGGGTGAAACTCTCTTTCAAGTGTCATGGTGTTAATTTTGCTCTTTTGAGTATGGAGACGGGTCTGTCTGGTTCTGTCTTCAGGAGTGTCTGAAATGAAGCTTGACATAACTGCTCACTGCATCTTGCATCTGTATAACCTTGTTTTAAAATACCAGTACTTTCCAAAGGAAAGGAAAACATCCTTTGCTGCTTGGAATTTTCCATGGTTACACTTTGCCCAGAGGTGATATGTCCCTCGGAAGAAACTTTCATCATTATATAATACTTTCAAATTCTGTTGTTTGTATCTACCAAGGCAGACAAATAAATGGAGAGACAAATAAATGAAAGAATAGCCTGAGATTTTTATCAGTGTGTACAGCCAGGATGACTCAATGATCAAGACAACTGCTCTGGAAAGTTTTAGACTTCTGTTAATTGAGCATTGCTGAAATTCCAGGATGACTGGGGGGTCATCCTCAAATCTTTCTCACTAAGGAAAAATCTAATTTTATTAAGAGGGTGTGAATGGAAATACCTATAGGGAATGTCATGTCTAAATTTTAGATCCTGTCAAATTGTGCTTTCCAAAAGAGCTAAGTGTTTGAATAACCTCTTGAGAATATGATTTCTGTCAACATTAAAAAATATGCACAAATATTAGTAGTTTAAAATCCACGACTTTGAATCACACTGTTAATCTTTAAATACAATACAATGTAGTTGTAAACCACTGTTATCCAGATTGCCACTTCACTGAATACTTGAATCCCTAAGACCCACGCACCTTTTTTTGAAAGTATGCTTACTCATCCCAGAAGCAGCTCGAAACTCAGTCTCCTCACTGCTATAAAATCTTGGACATCAAGTGTTTTTAGTGTTATTGCATAATTCCTGCATACATGGATATAATAGCATAATTTATGATACAAACAAGAACTCGTATCTGCACTGAACCTACATGTACACATAGCCTTTAAAGAGTTGGGGGTCTGGTTCATCAAGATTAACAAGACAGTCTTGTCATAAACGTATTTTTATTGTGAGGCAGTTTGTGTGTAGACAAATTAATTATTGGCTTAAGCAATAAAATTCCCACAACAGTAAAGACTGGCCCAACCAACCCATTTGTCACTTGATTAACCTGCTGAAACTCAAGACACCTGTTCCAAACTAACAGACTTTTAAAGAATAAGTATCAGAGGACTTGACACCGTGCCACCATCTTGGCATCATATTTCACTTAAGACAACCTTCCCCCCTTCCCCTCCACCCCCCCCCCAAAAATGCCTTTCATTTTGTGTGACAGATATATTTGCCTGAAGCTGTTAACAAGAAGAATGTAGAACACCTTTTCAGAAGGCAAAATTTCTACTAAAGATATGATCTCAGGAAAAAGAAAAAATGTAGAAAGTGTACTGATTATCCATATCCAGAGGCTAAGAGGATAAATCCCTTTGTTATTGATCTGCTTAGGTTAGGAATTCAGGAATTGCACGTGTGCCTTTGCATGTCTGTGCTTTGCTAGTTTATATTGAGCTTCTTTTGTGACACAGATGAAAAGGTAAGTTTTAAGGGTCTATCTTAAATTTATTTTTTTAATCTTACTGTTGCAGATGCCTAAGAGTTGTGACAACCGAGGTGTCAACAGTCTGCAAGCATCTTCCAAAGCATGACTGTTAGTTTTGGTTTTGTAGTTTCAAAAATAATATTATAAGCCTGTGTCACAGGATTTAGAGCATTACCCATCTGCTCTGGTGGTTCAGCTTGCTTATCTACTGAGATCAAATTCTTAACTGAGGAAATTTCAAATAAAATTAACCTTCTCATTCTCTGGTATACCAGTTAGCAATCACTTTTCTCCCCACCAGCTTGGGAGAACTTGTGATGTGTTGTTATCATACAGGGCTTGCTCCGCGCTGCCTACAAAGTAGAAATTGTAGGAAGAAAAATGCAGGAAGACATCTGCACAAGCCCTTCAGCAGCAGTGTTCTAGCAGATCTGCTGCAAGTAAAGAGACATTCTGAATTACAAAGGAGCAATGCTTTATGCTACTACATTAATAATTCTACGTAAATTATGTAATAAAAATCCTTGTTTATACACCAACGGATGATCATCTCTGAGCCTGGTAGCAGCAGGTACAGCTTACAAGTAATCCTGAAGAGCTCACACCAAAAGGGAACACAAAACAACTGGCTCCAAGACTTGGCACTCTGCACTGCACTCCTCCACAGGTAGATATCCCAACATCACTCACTGATTTCTTACTTCTGGCATGCAGTGTTTGCACCTGACTTTTGCTCAAAGGAAATTCAACTTTCATGACAGCATGTTGACAGGCAGTGAGATGAAACTCCTCTGTTTAGCCATGCAGAGGTGCATCATGGATAACCCCACACATGGTTACATACATCATCCCAACTTCAAGGAAATACCTACCAGGCTGCAAAGATAACTGCCTCCAATATTCAGCCCCTTGTTTACCTGTAAGCACTGAGTAAAACCTCACTGAAGCCAACATCTCCCACAGTGTGAGAGCCTGGTAGCACAACTGCCGGTGATGGTATTGCTTATCTTCTAAACTGGGCTGGCCACAAGAAGGCTTAGAACCAAAAATCACATTTTCTCTGTGCCTAACCTTGGATTTTTTCAGGTATTGAAATGCCATCACGAATTATAATTCCCACCTGACACTACTACACAATTCACATTTGCAAGAACAAATCTGTCCTTTGGTTACAAAATTCTCTTTAAGCAAAGAGAATGTTCCAACACGATCCCGTGTCTGGCACTGGTGCAAGTAAACCAAACCCAGCATCCAAGATGCTAAAATGTTCAGCTGTCCATTGCTGCTATGCCGAAGTACCCAGTCCCTCCAGGTGTAAAGCACAATTAACACTGTGTGTGAATGAGTCATTGAATGATTTAAGCTCTCCGAAGGAATCACTATTTCCTGCATTTTCCTTCAGATGTTCCACATCCCTCAGAGACACCTAAGGTTACAGTATGTATTATGTCTTGTTCCTAAGGGTCAGTATATCATATCAACAGAAGAAATACAGCTTGTTAACTTTCTGCACGCATCATTTGCAATTCCATTCCATGGGCACTTGCTGACTGAAGTAATCTCAATAATAAAGGTAAAAATATGTATTCCTAGAAGACTATTATATGGAATGACATAGGATGTAATGCCCTGTAGTCACAGAGAAAGGATGATTTTAAATGAATGAAACCAATGCTGCTTATGTGGTGGTAGGAAGATACTGCCTTTTTAAAAATACATATAACTGCGATGAAAGCTAAGCTGTTATTATGTGTAAAGCAGCTGCAGAGAAAGTGATAGTGTTAAAGGCATTAGAACAAAGATTATCTGTTCTCTGTAATTAAATCCTTTCCCTGCTTTATACCAGATGACTCCTCAGGTCACATGAGTCCAGTTCAAGCATCACCCTTGAAACTATCCTGAAGAGGTTGCAGCCAGACACTGGAAACCCCCCAGCCCACAGGGATTTAATTGTTCTGTGGTTTCCGTCCTGCCTTCTCTCCACAGGAGTGGAGAGCTGTGACACCCACTGCAAACAGTATCCAGGAACAGGCCGGTCTCTGCACAGCTTCCCCTTTCCGCATACCTTTCGATAGTGACCTCTCGTAGGTTTGGCATGGCAACACATAAACATCACTTCCATGCCAGAGCAGACAGATTATTCATATCCTTATTCTAATGGCAGTATGATATAAAAATACAGAGTACTTCCATTTCAGAGACGAGGAGAGTGTATCCGGCTCCCAGAGAGTGAGCCTGGTGCCAGGCCATTCTCTGCATGGGTGGGGGACAGAGGATGGCGTCAGCACATCGTGGAAACACAGACACTCCTCAATGGCCTTTTATCAGCCTGTCAGTCTGGCCAGCCTATGGAATTAGCTCCATTGTCTCCCATAGAGCTTTCAGCCTCATCTGACACCACCTCACCTATTGCTTTTCTGCTGGAAGCAGTTACACAGGTTTAAAAACAAATAAAGGTTTTGCACGATCCATGAAAAGGGGCAGAGGGACTGCTGCTAGTTCAAACTCTGATCCACATCACTGACGATGAAAGAAAGGAAGAAAAGTCACTGCTGTTTGGTGAGTTGCCGGTCTCAATCCAGTTACGAGGGGAATACCTATCCACACGGATGCCCTCAGACTGGTGAGAGATGCTCAACAGCTGGAGGGCAGGACGCCTGAACTTACTTTTCCTCCACCTAGGGTCACTCTGGGCCAGAAGTAAAAAGAAGACAATGACAGAGTCAGGCCTGAATCATAATGCATCCCTTTACAGCCTGAAAATCAAAGGCTGACCCAGGCAAGTGTCCTTCCACTCCAACCATCCTCTTGGACAATGTAGCTTCATTGTGGTGCAGTTTCAAGGAAAGCAAGCTCTAACATTTACAACCTGTTTCCCTTTATAATGACACTTATTTTTTCAGCTTGCAAGGCAAGGTTCTGCCTTCTTAAACAACATACAAAGAAGAAAGAAAACTGGAGAAAGCTTTTTTTTTTTTGAATTAAAAAAGTATGAATAAAATAATAATAAAATATGAATAAACTTCTTGCTTTACGGATACTGGTCCATTTAACCCCTGTTAAAGTAGACGTTTAAATCCAGACAAGGAAGTTATCTCAGTTAGACACACAGAAGAAGCCGTTTTACATTTTCTACAGCAAACTACTTCCAATAGTATTTAACTGTTTTGTTTCCTACCCTGATAGGTTTCTAGTGGAGTGCATTTTTCTCTGCTTTTCTCGCCAGCTTACCTACTGCCCTCTGATCTCCTGCTCGATGCCTTCTGGTTTTCCATGTGATAGATGTTTCTACCCTATAATACCTATATACATTGTCTCTAACCCCCACTCACAGTATTGTGCTCTATCTTCATTAGTATCCTACTTTCTCTTCCTAATAATCTTCCTCTTCGTTTCTCATTGACATTTTCCTTTTCCTTTATCAACTTTTTCCCCCTTACATATATACATTTTATTTCCTTTCTATTCTGATTAAAATTTCATTGAATACAAATTTTATAGCAAAATATTGCTACACCCAGATGCTACATGCACACTCATACTTGTACAAGACCATGACAATTCTCATCCCTTACCTTCTGTTCTAGGTTTTCCCAGTTGCTGTGATAGTTTCTTTCTCCAGATTAGTCTCTCTTTTCTATTTTGATGCTGTGTTTGCTAATATCACAACTGCTTTTTCTCTGGAGGTAGATTAAACACTATTTTCTTTACTAATACAATTTGAATGATGCTGACCTTCTTTTCCCACCATTTTCCTTGAGTGCCTTTATTTCATCAACATTTTTAAGAATAGTCCTCAGAGCTAACGCTAGAGGCTGCTCCTCTCACAAGGCCATATAGTATTATCTCCTTCATTAGTGCAAACACCAAAACCAGTAATAGTGCACACCTGCAAGATAGATTACATAAGTTTTTGTTTCTTTGTTTTACTGGAGGCACTTCTAGGGTCTGTGCTGTCACTAGTTTGAATCTTAATTATGCAAAAGAACAGATAAGCAGGTTTAATTAATTGCAATTTAGGGCCACTTAGCAGTGTGAATCCAGAGATCTGCCTTCCTTTTCCCTCAGCCATTCCCCAAATGAGGCTAAGTAGAATGCTACAAGTCCCCTTTCTAATGGAGTCTACAGCCCTGTAGTCAATTCATTGAAAAATTACGTCGGTGACCTTTCATTCTGGCATGAACAGCAACCAAACTCCATTTTCCATGAAGTATTGTCAAACAACGATGTTTTATCGACTTAACTTTGAAAACTGAAAACTAGAAGCACTGGAATTTAAATAACACCCTGATAAATTTTGAGATTGGTAAAATGATAGTTTTGCTTATTCAACCACAAGCTGGGACCAGATCTTGCATATGCAGAAATACGTGATTAGCTCTGGGAAGCAAGTGAAGTTAAAAGACCTACAAAAAGTTGTTTCTATAGAATAAAGAGGGTATGGAAGATTTAAACTAATAGTTCTGCTCTTGATAGTAATTGCTTCAGGCCTAGCAATTCCTCACAGACAATTCAATTAAATGCTGACAGAAACACAAATAGAGCTCACACGGTCTTCTAGTTCTTGCAGCATTGCACTGATGTCATCTTGTCTGGAAGTTACTGCAAAAGTCTTTCCTTACTTAACACATAACTACTAAATAACATAGAGGTGTCTGAAGCAATTAGAAAAACAATATCCCTATGTTTCAAAACTCAAGTTTCCCATTTTCCAGAACTGACCTTATTGTACCTGGGAATTTCAAATTGGATGACGAATAGTCTTAGGTTCCAAACACTTGATGGGTTTTGTATTTCTCCTTTTGGTTTTATGTTTGCATTCCTGAAGAGTCTCTGGTGGTAACTGAGGTAGTATTCACTTGTTATTGTACTGAGACTAGCAGCAATGAATCAGCTGCATTGGATTTTTTTTCAGAGTATAAGTAGTTTACTTTTTCTAATCTCCTGTTACTGCACAGATATTTGCCTTTCTTTATTTAATCTTGACAATGAATATCATTCAGTTACCACTTGTCTTTACTGACTTAATGATAGAGTAGGGTATTATATATACACATATAAATAAAATATCAATCACAGTTTTGAAATATCAATGCTTTTGGTAGCAATTGTTTGCAAAAACAAGGCAGAACAGCACTGTAGAGACAAAAAAATAGTCAAATAAAAAGATCAAGTTAATTTATAATGAATTGACACAGCATGAAATTTGGGCTAGTTTTAAGTTTGTGATAAAGAATTCCAAAGCAAGTATACCTATGATTAATTTTCAAATAAGACAGACTGAAAACTTACAAACTACATTAGGATGGAGGAAAATTTTAAAGTATTTATAGCAATATTAATAGCAAGCAACTTACTTCAATCATATCAGAATGGAGCCTTATAAAATGAGGTTAAGCTTAAAAAAATCTCAAAAGCTGTTAACATATGGAAGTGCCCATTTAAGCCTCTCAAACAGCTTTAATTCTGACTGCCAGTGATATCGTTGCAGAACAGTATTCAATAACCTTCTGACACACTTAATGCATGTTTGTATTTTTCATCTCAGACTAGGAAAATGTGGCTTTCACATACCCATTAGAAATATACACACATGCATAGTGTCACCACACAGAAAAATGTGTATGTGGGTACAGCTCTTGTTCATTGCCCAGTTGCACTCAATGAGTATTTATGATGTAAAATAATGGGCAGCAATACCTGAGGCTGGTTAAGCATTTAGACGTAAAGCAGTTTAAATGTTTTAAAACATAAGAAATCCATGCCCACATCTTCTTAAGTTCCGGGGCCAAGCTGCTTACTACCTATGACGTATTTGTGACTGATTCAGATACCAGTTATTAATGCATGGCCAATAAGTACAGAAATAGGCAAACTGCTGCCTATCACAACTGACTTTTTGTCTTGAATCAAAAATTTTCATATGCATAACCCCATTGAAGCTTTACCATCAGATTCTGCAGTATCACAAAAATATTTAATGAACTAAACTCCAGCAAGTGCTGGCCATAAAAACAGCTCACATCCAGTTTATTCCAACCTTACTTATATTGAATAATATCCACAAGTCAAACAAGCAAAATAAGTGGTATTATAATAGTGGTAATATAATAATCTGCCTATAAGTTTCACTAAAATTTCTTGATATACTTGTAGTCCAGCCATTTCTTGGAGTTCTTTGATAAGAATGCTGTCCTCAGATCACCGCCTTGTCATTACCTGATGCTTTTTACACTCTTCCTTTCATAACTAAGACCATATCTAGCGATGCTTACTCTTCCCAGTGTTTCACTTGCTTAAAAAGAAAGAAAGAAAAAAAAACAGCAATCCAAGCTGGTTTTATTTTTGTATCTCTCAGCAAGTTCTAATAAAGTAAATTGAGCAATATTCTCAGTTTATTGTATTGATAAACAGACTGTAAAGTGTTTTATGATATGGTACTTCCCGTATGAAAGACACTAGACTAACATAAATTGCAATTGTAACTGTAAAGTACTAAAATATATTTTCCCTCTAGGGCTCTCTAGTATATTTGGCTGAAAAAAATAAAATAAAATAAAATAAAATAGACTTGTTTATTGTATATATTTTTTGTAGTGTAATTAAATGTCTCTATGGTTTCCACTCAGAAACAAAGTCGTCTTTCCCAACTCAAAGCAGTCTAAAGGCACACAAATAACTGTACAGAGCTGTCTTGTTCCATACTGGGGGTGAATAAGCACTTTCTTTTTCTCCTTCTCCAAACTGTCACCAGAGGAACAGACCTTTCAGCACACACAGCCCTATCACTTCCAGGCCATGCAAATAGTCTTTAGACTCCGAGTCAATCTTTAGTACTGTCCCAGCAACACTGGCCTTCTGTGATCTGTACCAATGCAAAATTTTCCATTCTCCACCCAAACCAGAGTTAGGGGGATTTCTTGTGGTGATTACTTTGGATCTCATCCAAAGTGAGTTCCACGTAAGAAGGTATCTTCCCTAGGATTAGGAGTTGTCAATGTGACAGCTCCTGTACCCCAGAGGATGTAAAACAGGCAGAGGGGCTCTGCCCCCCTACTGGTGATTGCCAGAGGCAGCCGTCTGGACCAGTGAAGGCACAGAGGAGCACTGCATCTCTGGTGAGGTCCTGCAGCCCAGGCACAGGTCCTGTGGTCCTGGCTCACACGAACATAATTGCAGCTCTGCAACATCCACAGTGAAACTGAAGACAGACTTGGTCCTCAATGGTTTTGTTTCACTAGAGATAAAACAGAAACTTGCAGGGATATGGTAATGTAGCTACACAGTCCAGAGAGGCTTCACTTTGCACACAACAGCTATATTTTGAAGCCCAGCTCTTCAAAGACACTTGGACCAACTGTGAGCCCTCTCACAATGCTTACCAGCAGTAAAACTACTGAAGTCTCAGGAACTGTTGAAGGGTGGGGAGAGGGAACAGTGGGAATCGGAGCAATATCCAGACCCAAGGGTCTTTGTTCAGTAAATACGATCCCTCCAGTTTCATACAACCTTGCTTTAACAGCACTTCCCACCCAGACTTCCCATTAAGAAAGAAGTGCTAATGGAGCTGTTGCAATCCTTCTTCAAACAAAAGGCAGCAGTTGAAATAATGGCTAACTGGGGAAAGAATACTCACAGAAAAGTCAGAAGATAGGTAATGTATCTTTGAAATAAAGGTGGAGGTGAGATACTTAGAAAATTAACCTCCTCTTCTCTTTTGGTCTTCCTTTAATAAAATGGTAATAAATCCATTATCTGTTTTAAGGTTCAGAGCAGCTGCATAATGAATCTGCCGGAATACACAGGAAAGTGCAAATTCGCCATTACACTTCAATAGTTCGTGTTCCACTCTGAATGAGATGGAGGATTATACAAGCACAAAAACACTCCCTGGAGTAGTTGAACAGAGCTGGTAGACTAAAGGCTGAAACAGACACAATTAACTCCCCATACATGTTTAAGGACAAAATGTTAAGCTTTTCTTTTGACACAGACTTTCATAAATCCTGGCTATCCTTAGAGAAAAAATCAGATGGGGCTTCTTTGGCAACTCAACAGCACACCTAAAAAAGTAAACAAAATAACAAAACAACAACAAAACAACCCACCCTCCTAGTCACAAATGAAGGGTCTTCCCCATTGCTCTTTCTGGATCCTAAAACTCTCACAATTCAGGATTCATTTTGATGCTTGGAGAAGTAGTCTTTCCTAAATCTCTAGTGAGCAACAGTCTATCTTGGATTTGAACCTGCTATTTTAATTTGAAAATATTTTGGTATCATATGTGTTCTCCACTTCTTACTCTCGCCTAAGCCTTCATTAACTGTTTTTCGACCATTTATTTTTCTAATTCTGTGAATATTTTATAACAGGTAGAAACCTCAGTGTTCAAAGATAGACAACACAAAATACTCATCCTATGCTCTTTGATTCATTCTTCAACCAGAGAACCATTGATAATGGCTTGGGCATCCATGAGGCAGAATATGTTGTGAACCCATATCTCTTTGTACCCATCTTTACACTATAATGTCTCAAAATAGCCAACCTATTCTGTCCTGGACTCTCTGAAAAGGTCATGTCTTATGATAAAGCAAAGTATGAGAAGAACACAGAATATAAGATTTGTAAAACTGGGTCTACACTTCTGTGACAAAGCTGGAATAGCAGCACTAATGTTAGCAGTAGTGAATACTTTTCTCCCCGCAAACTCTGGGGAATGTCTGAAAAAGAGGAAAACAAACAAACAAAACCAAGGAAACACATGTAACAGGAATTTACAAAATCGCAGACAATGAAAAATTTCAGTCTTAATTAATTCGTATATAACTAGTCCAAGTCATAAGTTGGACCCGAGCAGCAGAGCCCCCCTTGGTCAGGAGAGTGTGCCAACTCTACTGAGGTTGCTTTTAGGTGACAGCCAGCTTTTGACAAGTAACATTTTCACCACTACCCTGAAGGAAGGAGGAATAGGCACTTGAGTTGACACATTTCCTCAACATCTTAGCAGTAGCTGGTGCGTGCACCAGGTTTTGCACTTTGCAGGATCCCAGTGAAAGAAAACAGGGGAAAATGAAGGCAGGTCTCCAGACAACTCCACTTCTCTTTCTCCTCACATCAGACATTTAAGGGAGAATGAGTGGAGGAAAGATACCCTATCACAGTATGTTTCGTGATAGCATGAAGCAATCAGAATTCATCCGCATTCCTACTGACTTAAGACCATTTTATATAATGGACTCTGTCAAAGAACTCTTTTTTAGAAAGAGTGTTTTTCTTTAAGGTTTCTTGATAAATCTGTTGACTAATACACACAAAATCCATCTGTTCCCTGAAGATTGCCTCCAGAGCACAGAGAACTGCCTTTAATAATGCACATCCTTCTTGTTGTGTGTTTTCCTCTTTTCTTTGGATGTGTACTGAGTGGTTTTGATGTTTCTTCTCTATAATCATGATGAAGGATGCATCAACCTTTAAAGTAAACATGTTGCAGGTGGGAAACAAGCATCCCCCCAAAAGAGACCTTAGGTACACTTTTTGATGTTTGAACACCCTCCTCCTATCACCATTTCATCATCTGTAGAATGCTACATTCCAAAAGCAAGCTGATAGCTAGTACAATGAGCTGAAAAAACAAGTGGTTCCTCTGTACACAGCAGAACTAATGATGCCTGGTTTGCTCTCTGTGCAGATTTCCAGGTTTCTAATAAAGAATCAGCTTTTGAGTTGGATCCTCAGTGCGAGACCTTAATAGGACCTCTCTTCTCTACGCAGCCACGTACTTGCATAGAATTTACAGAATACTAACAGCTCCAAGGTAATTCCTTTTCTATGAAACTGAATTGAAATTGGTCACTGGGTTTGCAGATTACTTGGAGGGGAGAAGAAGAGGACTAAAGTGCAATCGAGTATGCTCATTCCCATAGAAGACCAGGCTAAAAATCCCATTTAACTGGGGAGAGGTAGAGGAAGGGTTATATACAAGGGGTGAGAAACATCAACAAAAATGAAGGAAAAACAGCATCAAGACAAAGTAAAGAGAGGAACCAAAAGGACAGTAAAGCACACTGAGCAAATCTTTGCTGAGAAATCTTTTATTCCTTTATTTCCAAATTCTACTTTGCAAGGCTCACTTGAATAACCAACGTTTCTCCAGGTTGGCATGAAAATGCAAATGTTGTCTTTTTTATCATAATATAAATAATATTTTCATGTCATAGGAAACAATTCTTTATCAGTAAATAAGTGCCTTCATTTAGTGGCTATTAATACTTTGCTAAGAAAGAATCATTCTGATTTTTTTCCCCAATGGCTATAATTGTATGACAAGTCTGTCATATCCTACTAGTATCTAGGGACTGAATCTGTCCTGTTGGTGCCTTCTCCTTCCACCCTTTCCTATTGAAAGTAAAACAGCTGTTCAGTCAGGAAACATTTCAACAAAAGGCCTGCAGGTTTTTCTGATGTCTACTCATAGTCCAACAGAGGTTGTGCATTGCTACTTCTGCTGTAGCTTCCGGGGAAATGGTGTGGAAAGAAAGAGGGTGAATATTTGCAGAAAAAGGAAGGAGGATCTCATATAGATCTGCTATAGGTCACAGCCTACTATATTGTCCTACATCTGTAGTATCTGGACTCCCGATTAACAAGCTCTTTAGATATGCTCTTATTCTAGTACCTTCAGTAGGAAACTAGTTTCTAGCTGGAATTTTAGGAATGTGCCTGTATCTATAGAGACCTACTTATTTGATGTGGGATGGATTATGAAAATGTTATGTTATGTTAATGTTATGTTAATGTTAATATAAAGATCTCTATGCAGAAATGCTTTACTTCTTGCTACATCTGGAAGCATCTGTTAGGGATGATCAGAATGCAAATTTGTTGAACCACTATGAGTTACTGAACTACAGATCAAGTCGGGAAGGTAGGATACTTCACAGGAAAGAAGGGTCAGAACAGAGAAAGATTTGGGTTTAGTCCTTTTTATTTTAATACTTCTCACCCAGTACATATGAGTTCTCTTTGTTAAAAGTTCCCTCTAGTCTAGTCCCTCTAGTTCCCCCTTCTCTGTCCCAAATCTCAAATTAAACAGGCTCTGCAGAAATTATGAAACTGCTTTAGCAAATTGTTGATTGTATATGAAGCCTGCATCAGCGGTGACATTATCTTCTCTCTTTTCTTTTTTTTTTTTTTCCAACATTGCTGTTAACTGAACAAATAAAAGTAATAAAGCACCAGTAGAATATGGTGAATACAAATGTTACTTGGATTGATTCAAAACATCTGTATGTTTAAAAGGTGAATTGCAAAGCTTAGATAAAAATGGTATGGCTAGTGTTATCTAACAATTACCTTCACTAACCAGACTCTGTATAGCATTACTTTTATTTAACTTTAACCTGTGTTTAATTTAATATTGAAAGAAATAGTAATAAAGTATTACTTGAAGCAGAAAATCTACTGAAGTACTCTCAATTTCCAGATTGCTTAATGAATCTAATCTTCTGCGTAAAATTCTAAGAAGGATTTTTTTATTATTATTATTTTTTTGTCCTGCAGAGCATTTTGATAATGAAATTATCATTGCAATATTCTAAGGAAAGCTTGCTTGCTGTTAGTGTAATGATCAAGTAAATGAAACCAACCATTCCATCGACATAAGGGGATACTAGAAGGATTATATGGGGGGTATATATTCTAATAACCTTACTGCTTCAGGACTGGACACTGGGAAAACAGAATGTGGGTAGGCTCATGTTCTGTCCCTAAATAACATCATCTTTTTCCCACGCTGTGAGACACAGGGGATTGGCAAGAGATTGCCAGGGACTGGCAAGACAGACCACTGGTCTGATCTAATAGGTTCTTTCTTACATTCTTATCTTTATATATGTACATATTGCCATTCTTACTCTGTATGCAGTCATGAAGATATCCTCACTTTCTTTCAGATGCATACTCCATTTCAAAGCTTTGTTCTCACACCTTCTGTACATACATGACTATTGTATTAGGAGTACAAGTGTTGTCAGAGAATGACATGTTTGAAGTATGTTAATGAAATGTGAAGCATCATAGGACTTCACCAGAGAAAAAAGGAAGCATTCTTAGCATTGATTTAGGAAAGCTTGCACCACCTAACAGTTCCAAAATGCTATGCATAGCTGAAAAGACATTTGGATAATCATGCTTTACTAACAGAATGAGACTTGCATGTAGACTGGAAAAATAAAACTCGTCATCCAGGTTCAAGGCAACAATGGAGAAGTTAAGAATCAGAGCCAAAATGTTCACTGGAATGTTGTCTCTCCCTGGAAATAGAAGAAACCCACATTTTGCATTTAAAGGGGAGAAAAGACAGGGGATATAAATCTAGTTTGGCTTCTTTTACTGTTATTATTTATTTTCTGCAATGAAAAACACCTCAAATAGCTCTATTTTCGATTTCATGCCACCAATATTACAACAGGAAAACTGTTAGCCAGGTCACCTGTTTATTCCAGTGTAATAATAACAATATTAAATGTTTTCTCTTATTATAAAAGGTCACATATTTAGCATGATTCATTGGTGTGTTTTCAGCCTTAGCTACCGTAAAGACGAGGATAAAATGCAACTGAATAGCTCTGAACAGCTTCTGAAATAGGTACTTCCACCTAGCATGTGTTTACCTGGTGTCTCCTATTATTTTCTCAAATTTAAGTAGAACAGAGCAAGTTCATTAACAACATTCTCCAAAACGGGCAGGGTCTATATGTAGAAAGTAGAGCATTTTCTGAAATACTACCAACCCTCCATAACACTCTTACCATTCTCCCTAGCATTGCGTATGTTACTACCCATGGTGACTGTGTTAATCTAATCCTCACTCTACCTTCCATTCTGTTTTTGTTGTTGTTTTATTTTCCCCCTCCTTATCTTTCTCTTTGGTTTGCTTGAAAAGTTGCAGGTGAGTGGGACAGTCAGGTGAACTCTCTATTAATGTACAAGGCAACTTGCTGTGCACATTTACCCTCTGCCTCTTGTGATCCTGTTGCAAAGCTCCTTGTAGATTTGTCTGAAGATGCACACTCCCTGCCTGCCTGCCTCTTTGTCCCTTGAGGTTAGAGTACGTTGCAAAGGAAAGAGCTGAGGAAGGCCTAAGACAAGAAAAAAAAGAGTAGAAAAAAATATAGGAAGGACACAATGATGCGCCCAGCTATTCCCTCTCTCGCTCTGTTTCTCAAGGGCTTCTGTGGATTGGCTTCCTGCTGAGCAGTCAAAAGGAGAAACTGGGCTAAGGTAAATCTAAGGTAAATGTGCTCTTGGAGGAACGCTGTCAGTTCTCTTTTTTTAGTGTAAATCAAAGCCTCACTCCTCTTGCCAGTACACCAGGCCTCTGCTACGTAGTTGGTACCCGACTCCCAATATCTCCCTGCAGTTCTGTTAAGCACAGTCTCCTTCACTTTCTCAAACAATTGGTGTACAAATGAGAAGCCAAATTTTCTTTTCAGCAGTTTTGGGTCATTAGGCCTTCTATACTACTTACCTGTCTAATCATCCAATCCTTCATCTCTGGGGAGTTTAAAATAATGCCCAAATCACAAGAAATGAAAATGAGCTTCCTTCCTAATCTAACACCTTGTCTGCAATCCTTCACAACATATAATGCTGTCCTTATGATCCTGATGAGAAATAAAAGCTGGTTCTCCCAACCTTATCTTCTTTCCCTTGGTTATCTCTACATCAAGCTGAAAAGATGGAATTTAGGACTGTAAAAAAGGTACAGTTAGTGTAGGATAAAACTACATATAACTTAAATAAACATATAACTTAAATAAAACATATAACTTAAATTTGTGATCATTCCCCTTAAGCATGAGAGTTATCATGTAATGTAAAAACAAATACTGCACATTTTATGTATTGACTTCAATCCTAACCACGTTTGGAAAACAATATTAGGTCTAGGTACTAAGCATATACTGGCCACATAAACAGTGGTGTAGAAATAAGAAGTGGGATCTTCCATACATCAGAGCAACGTGAGTAAGGTTATAAAAATGGCAGAGAGGAAAAACTTCCTAAAATTCCAAGGAATCAGGGTACTTCATTTTAGGTAGTTACCTATTTGGAGGAAGGAATGATTCTTCAAAAACTCGCTGTCTTCAACTACCATGATGACTCTCAATGAACCTTTCCACCAAGAAAAGTGCTACCAGATGTGAAACATCCTGTCTGGTCAATTTTTATATTCTCTGCCCCAACCTCAGAATCAAGACAAAACACAGCCCACACTATGCCTTATTGGGAATGGAAACTACTATTCCTCCATACTTCCTTGCACAGAGGGTCTTTCAAGGCTCAGATAAACCATGACGTCAGCTCAAATCACCTATGACAACAAATACTGAAGCAATCCTTATGTCTCAGAACAGTAGTGAAACAGGTGTTTAATTTAACATCTGCTTAAGGCTAATATTTTTATTCCAGTTCAGATTAAAATATGTTTTACTGAGGTCTATCTCCTTCAAAGTTGCCTTTCCACTTTAGGCTGCAAGTACTGATATGAGATTTTGGAACTGGAATGGCTGACTCTCCCACTTTTGGAGCTAAGGTCAAACACTACTCCATGATCAAAAATCAAACCTCAGTCTTCTTTGTACGAGTCATATATATATATATATACATATGTATATATATATACATATGTATATGTGTATATATATATATATACACATACGTATATATATATATATTTTTAACAGCAGAACAACTTTGAATATACAAACCAAAGAGAGGGAAGACACCAAACACCTGTACATGATGGGGGCCACCCAGCTGGAAAGCAACTCTGCAAAAAAAGGACCTAGAAGTCCTGGTAGACACCAAGTTGAACACAAATCAGCAATGTGCCATTGCTGCTGTGAAGGCTAATGGTATTCTTCATTGCATAAGGCAAAGTGTCACCAGCAAGTCAAGAGAGGTGAGCCTTCCCCTCTACTCAGTGTTGGTGAGGCTGCACCTGGAGTACTGTGCCCATTTCTGGGTCCCCCAGTACAAAAGAGACATGGACATGCTGGATAGAGTCCAGTGGAGGGATATGAAGATGATCAAGGGACCGGAGCACCTCTCCTATGAGGAGAGGCTGAGAGAGTCATGACTGTTTAGCCTGGAGAAGAGGATGCTCGGGGGGATCTCATCAATGTGCATAAATACCTGAAGGGAAGGTTCAAAGAGGACAGAGCTCAGCTCTTTTCAGTGGTGCCCAGTGCCAGCCAGGACAAGAAGCAATGGGAACAAATTGGAACACAGAGATTCTGTCGAAACATCAGGAAGTACTTCTTCACTATACAGTTGATGGAACACTGGAACAGGTTGCCAGAGAAGTTGTGGAGTCTCCCTTCTTGGAAATATTCAACAGCCACCTGGACATGGGCCTGGGCAACCTGCTCTAGGGGTCCCTGCTTGGGCAGTGTGTTGGACCAGACGACTTCCAGAGGACCCTGCCAACCTCAAGCATTCTGTGATTCTGTGAAGATCCATTAGCAACCGAGAAAGCCTATTCATTAGGAATTCCCAAAATCTATTGTTATTTCAACAACAAAATAAAGGCTGTACATCTACAAAATCAGTCTTTAATTTTTAAAATTCTAGGCTTAAAAAACCTAAACAGACAAATGATGCTCTATGCCAAACCAATGGAAAAGCATATTCTTAATTTATTTTTTACAGACTTAGGTGAGATACATTCTCTTTTCAAGTGGCTGTATTTTCTGCTAACTGGCCCAATATGTTATAATCTCTTCATTTCAACATTGTATAAGTTTGCCAAATGATAAACACTGTTTACAACTGAGCAGAAAATAATATATACAATATCATTAACGCTTTAATGCTCCACAAGATTATGGAACTTAGGGATCTGGGCTTCTTATTTACTGTTCTAAACTTGACAGGGGCACTCACTTTCAAACTTCTGTCACAACTCCATATTTAGGAATGCCAGCACTTTTAGCTCAGGACTGAAAGGTTTTCACTCTCTTTCTCTACACGCCTATTTCCACAGGACCTGCAACACTTTTTGCATGAAATGACAAGAGGAATCAAGATAAGGGAAAATGTCAGCAGAATATTATCTCTCTCTACATATACTTGCACTTTCTGACTGACAATAGGAAGCCCCATTATACCTTGCTTTTTTCTACTGTGTTATGCCTACCATTTGAATGCAATAAGAATGGAGAAGGATAGCATTGCTTGATGCCTTTTCATAATTACGAAGTCTTTAAAGTCATTTCTTTCAGATAAATATAGGTAGACAATGACTAGCATTCAGTGAAATTGATGAATACTACATTGAATGCAAAATGTATATAGAGTAACAAAGAGAAAAATGTGATGTTTCACACTGAAACCTTCATACGTCTTCAGGGCTTTGTATGACTTTGTCTTCATCACTGAATCTACATAACTTTCCAAAGAAAAGGTAAATTCAAAAAAACGCCAAAAAGGTAATTCACATTTTTATAAAAGAAGAGAAAAAAATGTTTAATTCTAGTGTTAAATGTATTCACCTCCACCCCTAGCACTCAACCTTTTCTTTACGTAAATGATTTTTTGGGAATGTATATTTTGATTTGAACTGCCAAATTTTGCTTGGTTTGAGTCAAAACTAATTACTAAGGTTGCTAGCCACGTGTGGAAACAGAGGGGAAAAGACCTGAATATAACCATACCATTACACCTGTTAAGGTTTTGTCTCACTGAATTTGACAGGAAAGATCTCTGTAGTTACTATTATTATATTTTTTTATTATCCGATACCAGAACTTTAATTGCACCCATAACTTCTCTTATCAGCACATCTGTATCCAATTGTGCTAACACTTTGCTCACCTTCAACTTTTTTTTTGTTTGTTTTAGGAACATTTATTCGTGGTTCTAAACAACATAAATTTGGTTTCCTCATCAAGAAGCTCATTTAGCTACAGCTTGATTGCAAGTAATTTGCCCTAACTGTTTCTGTCTTTTAATTGTTTGTGCCTTTTTCTAATCTATAAACTGTAACTTCAGGCAGGCCATTTTTGTCTTACCATTTCCTCTTTGGAAAGGCATATCTAATAACCCACCTCATATCCTGTGGCTTTAGGCATCTGAAATCATATGAACAGAAGGGATAGACCATCGATTCAACTCCAAGTTCATTTAAAAAAAAATACTTCCATAAAATCTCCTTTTTAAGAAATAGGAAAATAAAACTTCATCCATGAAATTCAGTTTGGTGGAAAATAAATATGCATCACCATTGGTACAGAACTGACTCCCTCTTCTGTTTCCACAGTATTTCCTTATGACCTCCAGGAGACATGAAATTCTAAGTGCCAATTTGGGTACTGCTACAATGCTAGAGTTAATCAGAGTCCAATGAATTTTATTCCCACAGTTCTGAATTGGCACCATTTACCCTACTGGAGACAGAATACATGATCTCATTAGAGTCTCTGGACTTAGTCAAGCCTATACACAAAGCAGACTTATTTTTTTTTTTTTTTAGTAATCTCATTCGAAGTTCTACCAAATATGGTATCCATATCAAATCTCTTTAATTCCTCCCACATAATCTCCTTTGCCCCCAAAATGTAATGTAACTGTATTAGTCAGATTAGCAGCACACTCAGGAGTAATCTCTTCCAAAACAAGAGAACTATATGCGTTTTTTTTTTTCTGATCCCCAAATTTTTGTTTGTGTTAATTATTCTAAAGCTAGCTGACAGCATGAATAACGCTCTTCCCTCCCTCCATCTGAATAACAATTAAGGATTTTGCATTTGTTTCTTCTTTTTGTTAGGACGTAAGATCTTTCCTCCACATTTTTTGTTCTGAGTGAGCGCCTGCTCTGACTTGGGCTGAAGTCTTTGGCCAAGCTCCCAAGTGAATATTTTCAGCTGTGTCTTATTTTATGGCACCTGCATAAAGCACAAAATACACACAGGAGTACAGCAGCCTTGGGTGAAAGATTGGTGAAAGAATGCCAAGCACAGTAGGATTTCTTTATCTTAAAGAATGAAGATTCTTTAAGATAAGGTATTTTCTCACAAGACCTCAAGACCATGGTTAGCTATCACACTTGCCTGATGGGGAGCAGAAATTCCACCCAGAGGAGTATTTCTAGAAAATAAGAATGAAAAGCATTTTCTGTCTGCGGTAATAAAAGTTTAGAAAGCTTTAACCCTGCCTTGAGAAATTTTCCTTTTCCAGTATTTAAACTACTGAAAATATTGAGACTACATTATGAAACGAAGACCACCTTCATGTAGCTGATCTTCAAACAAATGTCAATCAAAAACTTTTTAACCAATAGATTCTGGAAGCTTTATGTGAGGCAAGGAGAAGTGTGCATGTAGACTCTGAGAAACATGCACTGGACATGCACATATGTATTGTCTCTTCAGAGCTTTCTTGTCCATGTAACATATTTTCTCGATGGATAAATAAAATGAAGCAATGTGACTAGACAGCCTGCACAGTTTATTGGCAATGCCAATAAAAAGCTATTTTGAGAAAAAGATGCATTGGCTGAGAAGTTCTATTTTATAAGCTAAGTAGCTCATGTCTGCTCGTATAAGCCTGCAAATTACTGAAGTGCTTCTGAAGCTCTTCTGGTTTTCTTAAAAGACCTTTGAAATCATACTGGTAGCCTTATGAGTTGATTATACTGTAGGATCTCACATGTAGAGTCTGGGGAGCCTTCTGTCAGGCAAAGACAGACTGGCATGAAAAAACGTCAGGACCCCTCAAAAATAATATAATGAATTACTTAAAGATAATATTAAAAAGAAGGTATGAAAATACTTTACATTATGAAAAATAAATCAATTTTGTGTGAAAGCTCTGATTTCCCCTTCCTTTCCCCCAACACATACTTTAAACAAGGCAGCAATTGCTAATTTCCTGATTCCAGTCAGGCAAAGAATCTTCAGCTCATTTATGGACACAAACCGCTGTTGCCTAAAAGATTCAGTATGCGAAGTCCCATTTCCAAATGTGATATAAGTTCTTGGAAACCTAAAGAACACAGGAGTTAACACAACTGAACTGCTAAAACACTTCTGAAAATGAACTGTTAGCATAATGTTTCTGAAAGTCCCTTGGGGCCAAAGTATCACACACAGTATCACAGTATCACAGATTTCTAGGTTGGAAGAGACCTCAAGATCATCGAGTCCAACCTCCGACCTAACACTAAGTACTCCACTAAACCATATCGCTAAGCTCTACATCTAAACGTCTTTTAAAGACCTCCAGGGATGGTGACTCCACCACCTCCCTGGGCAGCCCGTTCCAATGCTTAATAACCCTTTCAGTAAAGAAGTACTTCCTAACATCCAACCTAAAACTCCCTTGTCGCAACTTTCGCCCATTCCCCCTCGTCCTGTCACCATGCACGTGGGAGAACAGACCAACCCCCACCTCTTTACAGCCTCCTTTAAGGTACCTGTAGAGAGCGATAAGGTCGCCCCTGAGCCTCCTCTTCTCCAGGCTGAACAAGCCCAGCTCCCTCAGCCGCTCCTCGTAAGACTTGTTCTCCAGACCCCTCACCAGCTTGGTCGCCCTTCTCTGGACTCGCTCGAGCACCTCCATGTCCTTCCTGTAGCGAGGGGCCCAAAACTGAACACAGTACTCGAGGTGCGGCCTCACCAGAGCCGAGTACAGGGGCACAATCGCTTCCCTAGACCTGCTGGCCACACTGCTTCTTATACAGGCCAGGATGCTGTTGGCCTTCTTGGCCACCTGAGCACACTGCTGGCTCATATTCAGCCGACTATCAACCAATACTCCCAGGTCCTTCTCTGCCAGGCAGCTTTCCAGCCACTCATCTCCCAGCCTGTAGCTCTGCTTGGGGTTGTTGCGCCCCAGATGCAGGACCCGGCACTTGGCCTTGTTGAACTTCATGCAGTTGACCTCAGCCCATCGCTCCAGCCTATCCAGATCCTCCTGCAGAGCCTTCCTGCCCTCGAGCAGATCGACACATGCACCTAACTTGGTGTCATCTGCAAACTTACTGAGGGTGCACTGGACGCCCTCATCCAGGTCATCGATAAAGATATTAAAGAGGACCGGCCCCAGTACCGAGCCCTGGGGGACACCACTAGTAACCGGCCTCCAACCAGATTTGACTCCATTCACCACAACTCTCTGGGCCCGGCCATCCAGCCAGTTTCTAACCCAGCGAAGCGTACGCCAGTCCAAGCCCCGAGCAGCCAGTTTCTTGAGGAGAATGTTGTGGGGAACGGTGTCAAAAGCCTTACTGAGGTCAAGGTAAACCACATCCACAGCCTTTAAGTAGTGTAACTCCCACTTGGAAACATTATGATAGACTCCCAGATCTCATTTGCAGAGGGTCCCAGGCTCTCCCATCAAGTGAAAATTCTGTATCACTTACAAAAACTCCTCTGGGCTCCTTTATTCCCTATTCCCATGTCAGGTAGTGAGAGACTGGGCAGAATGAGACTAAGAATGTCGAGTAATTTATTTAGGACGCTAAAAAAATTAATTCTACAAGTATTGAGTCTTCGGCTGAATGAAGCAGATATGGGTAATAAGAGGAGACACCAACAAAATGCCGCTAGCATGCTGAGTGGGAATAATATAATACACCATGACCATATGGATTCAAGAGAGTAATTACATATGAGTAACCCATCTGATCTTTCATGTTGCCAGGCTTTTATCTCAGATAGTCATTTTTCTCTGCTATTACCAGCCTTTTGTTCTAATGAAGAACATCCTCCCCTTTCACCATCCTTATTATATCTAAGTAATCATTATACACTGATATAGAAGAAGGTGAATTCCTCTAAGCAGATGCATGCCGAGAAACGGTAAAAATTCCTTTCCACAAGGCCAGAACTAGCTATATACGCTCATTTGGTACCAGCCAATAATTCAAATTTAACTGGTTTTAGTGGGCATTCCCACAGATTTGAACACAATTCACACAGCGAAGAGATCACAGTTTAAGGAAGAAAAAGAATAGGGAAAAGGAGGGAAAAGAAAGAAAGAAAGAAAAAAAGTTTTTTTTTTTTTCTTCTAGAGTGGCATCTTCTATTAAAACAATACAGAAATATTATATCCCAGAGTGAAGTAATAATATATTGGACTTCTCCACAAGCATGAATTCTTCTGTCTTTACACCTGCATTGAAAAACTAAAAAAATTGCTTTCCATGTGAAATGAATGCATAGCCCTTAAACAGATTTTCCACAAGAGGCAGAGGCAAGAACAGAATAGTAGAGCTATGATCTTAAACACATAATTGGGATTGGAGAGTAAGAAAGTAGATTAAGTTTTCCAGGAGAAAATGACAGAACTTTACTTTTTCCAGCTTTATTGAAACTCATAAAAATGCCCGTACAGTAATTCTAGCTAACGTTAGTTTCTGGCAGTCCCTTTGTTCATGCTGTTTTAGAAGGGGTGAGGGAGAAAGGGCCAGGTAAAAATGGGGGGACATTTAAATAAGTGAACAGATACACTTCTTCATCTCCAATGGGGACAAACCAGGAATAATTCTAGATAGATCTGAATCAGAGATTTCCCTTCTACAGAAAGGGATTAGAAACAGTTGTCACTACAGTCTATAATAGCTCTCTTTCAGTTAGCTTATTTTTTAACATGCAGGGGAGCTATTCAGACCCACCAAAGCCCTTTCTAATGGGTGCTGCAGAAACTTGAAGGATTACGCTTTCATACCACTTGCAATACCAAAACATACCTTCCTGAGAGACTTCACATCCTAAAAGAAACTCAAGCTGTGTATGATAAAGAATTCGACACACCTCGAAGTAGCATATGGTTCTGTTGGTTACTGGCTGTAGATGTAGAACATAAGAGCTCACAGGAATGTCTTTCATGCCAATTTATAAGCTCATTACACCATGCTGACACCAAAACGCTTAAGACAATTTGTTCAATCCCTGTAAGGCAATGATTTTACTCACTTTCTCGTGGCTGATTGTGAATGTTTTCTTAACCCATATGCAGAGATCATTTGGGCATAGTAAATCTGATCAAAAGAAATTTTCACTAAAATACTAGCAAGGGAGATCCAGCTGTCCAGCCAGATCTCTGACAAGCTCCTCTCTGTGGCTCCGAGAAGAGATATTTGCTTAGGTTCAAGGCAAAATGGGCAAAATTCCACAGTGTGGCCCAAAGCATATTTTTTCACAGATTTGCATGAGATGAAAGTTCTCTATGCTTTTAGGGAAGGAAAAAATGTCAATGGTTTGACTAAAAAATGAGCTCTTTGCAGCAAGTGTTCATTCCTTTATTTTATTTATTTTTCCGTATATAGGAAAATTCCTTTCCTCTATACAGAAGAAAGGGCATTAAGAAAATGCATTTTTTTTCTTCCTCTGAAGTTGTGAATTCCCCACTGATGACAGTTTTTCCCTCTAGATTTTTGAAGGCTTGGAAGTTTTTTTTCCCCTCCATTTGGCAGCATGTAGTCACATTAACCCCATTAAAATCTCTTGTTCGGCTCTGAATTGACACTGGAATATCTCTGACCAACAAAGACTAGTGCATGCACCTGAGGATTTGTTCCATTTACCCGGTGCAGCAGCAAAATCTCTTGTTTTCTTGGGAAGGTTTGAGACAATCTTCTGATGTGTTATAAAGTTATTAATGCTGCTTGATATTTGCTTTGACGTCTGCTCTGTATCCTCTTTAATCATCTTCATCATGGTTCACAGCTCTTTTTCCCCTTCATTTCGTTTTTGCCTATGCTTCTGAGGGAGAATGGTGCAACACACAAGTTGATAAACCTTTCAGCCTTTCACGTATTTCCCCCCTTTATCTTTACTTCCAAAGTTCCACTATTTGGCTTTTTTTCCTGCTGCTCAATAAGGGAACATAAATGTTCCAGATGCAAATGCCATTGGAGAATAGTATTTCTAAAATATTCAGACTCTCATGGGAGAAAATTAGTTTGCAGCACACATCCATTCAACATGTAATTTGGTTATGCATTAAAAGGGCTCCTTTGGTACTTGAGAAAACTTTTAAAAATCACATTATGAGCATTAGCTGCCTGCCTTTATTATATTTGGATGCCTTCCCTTTGAAGTTATTGATAATGCTTAGAGGAGCTACTTCTGCTACATAAGAGCTTTCTGCTCTCGTGACGTTTTTTTGGAATGACATCATATTTTGTCACCTGCCTTCCATTTCCTGGCACAAACTGTTCCCTGTGAAGCTATGTTCTTCTTGTCTGCTGTCAGGCAGGCTCCTGTATCTGCCCAACAGCATGCAATGCAGGAGCACACATTCTGTAAGCAATACCACTGTCATCCACACTCCCCCAACAGTCTTATTCCATCGGTTGTCCTAAGAGCAGGATACTGCCTGGCTTGGTCCCACACACTCCAGGATTAAGATTTTAGGTCAGATCAGTTCACCAATAGGGAATGGCAAATATTTTAGGATATGGGCTTGCTCCCTGCAATATACAAATTCCACAAAGTGGTCAGCAACTGGTAGTTGGGGATGTGAGAGGACTGCAATCCTGCAAGTGAAAAAGGAGCGATTCTCAACCAACTAAAATGGTGGGGAAGCCTCACAGAGGACCACCTCTTCAGTCTGCCTGCAGTATGCAGCTGCAGAGACAGTCCACAAAATTCATTATTTCAAAGCTGTCTTCCAGGCCTGATAACCTACTTCTCATGTCACAGAACAGTGTCTGTACTCCATGAGGGTCCCTGTTGAGTCAAATTCCTACATTTACACATTCTTGTGCAGTTCTACAGACAGATTTGCAAAACCTAGCAATACTGACTCTGGTTGGTATTGCGAGAAGATTAATGAACAGCCAAGCTTTGACCTCTTTGGCCATAGTGCAGTTCAGAGATTGAGGAAGCCTGCACTGCTCTGGGGGATACAAGCAAACAAACAAAAACACTAGAAACAAAACCTAAAACAATTCAAAAAGGGAAAGAAATTCTCTGATCACCTGTCAGGCACATGAAAAACACTGTTGTACCTCAAGTTTCACAAACAGGAGCCCTGACTTCAAATTCTTGGGATCAAACTTCTGTTTCTCTCAAACATATTAAATGCATTCTTTTCATGTCAGTAGATTGCATACATCACAGAAAAGAAATGGCTCTTGATATCTGCCAGTTTCAGAGTCAGCTGATTATGATCAAAGTTTAGCATCTCAGTGCCTTACAGGGAAAATCCATTTAGAAATATGATGGGGGAAGCAAGAGCAGAGCTACTCCACTTTGATTTTTAGCCAGGGTGTATCTAGGAACTGAAAACACAAAGGTATGATCTTTTCCTTGTTCTTTGTGCACTGTGGTATTCATAACAATGTCTCAGGGTGGCCGCTTCCCCCTTACACATACCTTTTATGTCTTAGCTCACAGGAAAAAACATTTAGCAGGGTGGAAATCCAGAGCTTTTATAAGGTGACTTTCTCCCTTTCAGAAAAATCTTTATGTCCAGCTATACCCAGCCACACAAGACAACAGTCTCCAGCTCAGCTGCTGCAACATCAAAACCCACCTGAAACACCGCAGTCCTCCTAAACATCACTCCATATCACAGCATCTGACTCTTTCTAATTAATTTCCTTTGTTGTGCAGAGAGCATCCAGGAGCTAATTGTTCTGATGAGACAGATAAAACATCAAAGGATGTTCTAAAATGTGTTTAAAAATGTGGCACTTTTACAGCACTGCGGTCTGAAGCCCACCAGCATCCAAACAGCTGCCGCTGGTCCTGAGGGCCTCATCGGGGTGCTGGAGCACTGCTGTGACAGCCCACCTTTGCAGCAGAGAGGAGCTTGGCCTATTCGGCCTCTGTATTTTTGCTTCCTGAGCTGGGGTTGCTAGCAAGGATGGCATTCTTGGTCGTAGGGGAAGGTGCTGCATGTGACAGAAGACGATCTGCTCTTTTACCTCCCCCCTTGTAAAGCCCCTCCATCCCTCCCACACTCGCCCCCACTAATTTCAAGTAAGCCCTAAGAGGCCATCAGACAGTAATGAGTTTTTGCAGTTGACGAACTGGATGGATTTGAACTAATGAACCAAGAATTAAAATGCTCCATTATCCGTGCATTCAGCAATTTGTCTGTGTCTCACTAAGAGCACAGCAAATAGTTTGGATTTCTGACCAGATCCTTCCACATGTCACACAAATAAAAGTACCTCAGCTGGAAACGGCATGCTCTCAAGTCCCATCACTACTTGATGTATGAGGTTCTACATTAACAGACCAAAAGAGCAATGTAAACATCTGTTAGCCCAATTCTAGGCACTGTAACAAGTTTTCCCCTTAACAAGATTGTTCACATAATGAACAATAAATGTTAAGGGAAAAAAAGAAAAAAGGAAAAACTAAGGACAACTTGAGATAGAGACCCTGATACAGTAAATAGGCACACACTCACCTGGCTTTGTGGGTTTAATGTGCATGCACAAGCAGTTATGAACAGGACTGCCTCTCTGAAATAAGGCCTTGGAAAAGAGGGAAGCGGAGACAATAAAGAAAATATGGGAGTCCTTTAAACTAACTGAAAGGGAATCAGAGAAGAGGAAAAATGGCTGAAAGAAACAATGCAAACAAGGAACAAATAAGCCATGCTCAGGATGTTACAAAAGAAAAAAACAAGGTCCACAGCATGAGGGGCACCGCACGGGGAACATCAAGCTATACAGGCTATATAAGGGGGGGTGGGAACCACACCACAGGTGAGACAGAGCAGCCTGGCAGAAAGCAGGAGCCCTCACTCTGCAAAATGGCACATCCCTTTCCCTTCTCCTGGGCTCCTAACACTGAGGGACTCATTCCAGCTCTCAACAGCGTTGCAGGAAGGAGGGGTGGAAAAAAAAGTATAAAAATGCTTCTGGACCCTGCTGAATTGACAGCAAAGATCAGGACAAAATACTCGCCTGTCCCTGGGCTGTCAGCAATTTTTCAGGATGGAGGTTGGTGGTACTGTTTTGATAACAAAGCTTGTTGATACGGGTACAAAGGAGGCTCTCTGAGGTCAAACAGCACCCTTGGAAATGGAGTGACGAGTTTAACAGACTTGCTATGATATTTTTTGGTATTTGACCTTAAACAACACATGAAGCTTGCAGGATAAAAGAAAAACAAAGCTATAAACATAAACTGAAACAAGTTTTTCAGAGTTCTACCTAAAACACAAACAATAAAAGGAAACAGAGAGAAAATAATCACATATGAATAGAAAAAAATAACAAAGCCAAAAAGCTGCTATTTGAACTGCAAGGGGAGAAGTATTCAGAGCAGATAAATCTCCTGTCACTTGGTATTTTTATGATTCAGGCAGAGTAACTGAAAGGAGCAGCCAGTCCAATCCAACTATTTTCCTGTGTCAGATCTCAGGCTTTGTTTTAGGTTATTTTCAGTGTTGCTGATGGAATGAGATGAAAAGATTAAGTTTCGCCTACACCGCACTAAGGAGATGTGAACAGAATTTATCTTTGGACAAACCCGAGCACGGGCCCAGGCCCTCAGGTGCTGCGGCGCAGGGCACAGTGCCCTCGGTGGCGGTCCCAAGGGCTTGAGGCGTGCTCAGCACCTCTCAGCATCTGACCTAATGTGCAGAGCTTCAAAAATAACTTTTGGCTGGCTGGTTCTCTCCCAAGGACAGATAGTGTTGCACCAAAAACAATGCCACACAACGTGTGGCATTACACTCCTAACATGTTCTGTTATCCTGTTTTCTTTTTCAGACATCTCTGCAGTGAAACAAACACCACATGCTGGAAATATAAAGACCTAAGAGAGACAGACAGAGAACCATTATGGGGGGAAGAAAGGATATCTGAGGAGTTTTTGAGAACAAGATTTTCTGACCTGAGATCTGATTATATTTTTTCCTTTTTATACAAGAACAGAAAGTCAGTATTTTCCTTTGAAAACTTTCCAATCCAACGTCGGCTCAGTAATAGTTATTTTCAATATAAAATTTCAAAGTGCATCTCAGAAGTGAAAAGCCATTGTGAAGTAAAGCTTCAAGTTTCTCATTTGTAAAAACATCTTCAAACAATAAGAAATAACATAACTTTACTACCTTTAGGTTATTCAAAATGTAAAGCTATTCTTGAAGAAAGTTTTGCAGCTGACCATAACATTCATGGTAATTTTGACATAACGAAACCCACCAACACTGATCGTGCAACCTTAGCCTGGTAACAACACAGGACATCCATCAGGATTTCCTCTCCAGCAGGGAAATGGAGCTGCTAAAAGCCAGGTTTAGGATTATCATCTCCATCTTACCACAGGGTGAGGGGGTTTGGCCAAGGACAAGGAGGCAGCCAGAGCTGCAGGTGGGCTTTGACCTACATTGTGACTGCTAATTGTGCATTCAGACCATGGTTTGCCTTTATGGGGAGCAGTGGGAAGAGAAGGAACCATCAGTTCATACAACTCAGAAGGAACTTGAAAGTCTCATTACAAGGGTGGCAGTTTCACAAGGGGCATATTTCACAAAACTGGCACGCAGCCTGGCTGCGATTGGGATAAATTCCCTGTGCAGGAGCCCTCTGCAGCTGGGTATACAGGCACACTAAATGGTGGAATTAAACTTAGGACCATGAGACTGGAAGGAAGAACCAGGACGAAAAACAGGACTAATTGCTGACCTGTTTTTAATCGTTTTCCTGTGGTTGACACAAATTATATATCACCATCCTAATGGTTAAAAAGGATGTAAGTACTATTTAGTTCTTTCCCCTGCACCCTTCTTCAAACTGGGAAATGTATTTCATGGCTATGTCCTCACAACCCTACTCTGTAGTCTTCTGTTTATATCATAATGGTGAAATATTGCCTTTTTCACAAGCTGGAAGCCAGATTTCTCTTCCATTCATCCATTATAGAGTGAGAAAAAGAAAATGAATACTCTTATATCCATTATATATATCAAGAGACTGAATCTACCTTTTTTATTCCAAGAGCTAGAGATGACTGCATAGCTCATGAATTACAAAGCAATTTTGAGACACAACAGTGGCAGAAAAAGTAGTAGCATTTGGCACAATGTACCACACAGATGCGGTACCCGGAGATTGAAAAGTAAAGGGAATTTCTATCTATTTATCCATCCGTCTCGTTACTGTGTGGCTTTTACATCCAATGTGGGAAAATAAAATCTTTTTTTACATACCATTTTCTCCATGCATGCTCAACTTAAACGCTGTTGATTTATGCAGCCTATATCAGTGGCATAAAATATAACTATGTCACAGAATTTGGAGAGGTATGTTGAGACAAATATGCTAGAATACCTGAATCTGAGAATTAAGATGCACAGTATAAAAATAATAAATATATTGTTACCATAAATTAAAGCTGTAAAGATTTTTTTTCCTTACTTGTTGGCAAAAGTAACGATCTCTCCAGTGTCAGGATTGAACTGCAGGGCACTAATAAAACATGACACAAATAACAAATAAATTTCCTCTGTATTGAATGGTTTGAGATTTATTGAGGTCTCTTATACCAAGATCTATTGGGAGTTGTATAATCTAATGTATAAAATTTATAACTAGGAGATAAAATGTGGATAAAATAACCATTACCTTAGAATATTATTTCAACTCTTGCATCTAATTTGAATATTGTTTAATACAAAACATGCAGCTTCAGTGGAGAAAGGCATTTACACCGAGGAAAAGTCATGACAGTATTTTGAAACTGAATTACGAAAAGTAGAGAGAGGGCATTTAGTTTTCCTGAAGTTTTGCAAGTACATAGATTTACATATAAAACAGTGAACAACACTCTTTAAGCTACATAAGGTTTCCAGTTATTTGTGCATATATATATATATTATTTTTTTTTCCTTTCCCCCCTTCCTCCCCTTAGTTCTCAATAGATTTCTACCCATTTTAGAAAATAGTTTAGGTATCTTAATTTCGCTAATCTAAACTTCCTGGGCCAGCTCAGCTCAGCTGGAGACACAGCACAGAGATACACAGATTTACACCATCATAAAATCTGGCCAAGTTCAACTCTGCAAATAAATACCAACTAACCAGACTGTATGGGTATTGTAGAGATAGTGGAAGTGGGTACAGACTGTAGTGCTGATTCTGTTTTCATTCCTGGTAGTGTCAGTTCAAATATAAAAGAAAGACTTCCATGTCAATTTGAATGTAAGCCAGCATGAGAATAAACAATTGTGGTTTTGGACCTAATTTCAACTCTGCTTGATTCTATGCTGGTGAAACTGCACTGACATAAAAGTGTGATCACTCCCTATTTATACCAGTTTGCACAGAAACAGAAATGACTTCATATTTTATTTTTGTTCAGATCTGCAGATCTTGCCAGGGCAAACACATTATATTTTTCAAAACTTCATTATCCTTTGATATTGTGAATTTAACTGAAAAAATAAACAAGTCCTTGTTGAATAAGCAAAACTTAATCTCTCAAAAAATTTCCCATATGGAAAATTTGGATACAGAAGACTTATACCTGCAAATCTGAGTAATTTATAATGAAAGACGTTCAAGAAAGCCTGAGACAGAACAGTTCCTGCAAACAGTTCCTGGTGGGTCACCCCATTTTCTGATTTTCAACTACCCTTTTTTAAAGAGGTCCTGAAAAACAGTGTCACACAGTGAGGAGATCAATCCACTCTTTTCTGTGACATACAAGCTTTTTGAAAAGAATTCCATATTCAAGTAAGGTACTCTGGAAATCCATGTCTTCCCTGGAGTTTGGATATTTGCAGTGATGGGGCAATGCCCCTCTGTACTATTGGATCACCACTCCATCACAGTGTTCTCACCTTCTGGAAACCAATGCTGAAACAAATTCATAAATTTCACAAGTTCCCTGTCTTTTCTGCCCAGATGATCAGTTACGGTTAATAGCATTAAACAGGGTTTAAGGAGATGTTTATTTACCAGAAAGTTGACATCTACTCAAGATAGCTTGTTTAACAAAGATCTACCAGCAGTTGTTAGAGGTAATGGTGTGTTTAGTGTTTATCTTAAAGCCAGATGCAATCACTGACCTTGAGGTGAAAGGACAGTAACCTCTTCCTAGTCCTTTTAGCCCTTCTTATTTTGGAGTTCAGGTAAGAAATATCCTGCTGGGCTTCTTTATAGAAACTGCTCCAAAGATTTAGCTTTTAATGCTTTCTCTGACTGTTTTCACTTATCTAACCCTACTCTGAAAGGCCCAGGGAGCCCTCTGCTCCGTTGTCCTGAGTGCTACTAATTAGTATAAAATCTCCCTTCTCTTAAGTTCAGGCACCTACTTTTAGTTTGTGAGTTAGTCTGTTGCTCAGCAGAGACATGATCCTATACCTACCGAAATAGCGGATTGAGCTGTTTCTCCTGCTTTTTCTGCCCCAAAACCTTGCCTGGCATTCAGGCTGTTCTAGCCCAGCTACATACAACAAATTTACCCCCAAAGTCTGGGGAGGTCAGAAGAACACGGTCTCTTTGGCCCAAAGATTGCACATTAGGGCTTTGGTAATGATCTAATGTAATACTTTAGCGTTTACGTTCCTGCCAAAGACTGCCGTTTGTAACTATTTGGTGCCTGCTCTCGTCTGCTTGGTATTTGACAGCCCCATGCTCAGAATGGTGCAGGGACACTTTGACAAATAACCTACCCCAAAACCAAGCCTCAGCTTGTGGATGACGTGGTTTGCTCATTGTGGGAGAGCCTAAACAGACCGCCACATGCCAGGAGTAAGCTTTTGGACTTGCAGGGCAACAGTTTGGGCTGTGACACAATAGAGACCATAATGGCTCACAAAAGTTAATGGTTTGGGCAACAGGGGTGCCTCTTGTCATTCTGATATTGCATTTTGCCGTCTCCGTTTTGTTTTACCTTTTATTTTTTGTGTATGTGAAGAGGGCTTGGTACTTATGCTTACCTGTCTGTAAGGAGCGGTGTTTAGAGCTAATGAATACAAGTTTTTTGAACTCCCTGGATGAAAGAAACTGTGTAAGTGCAAATTATCCTCTTGTCTATCCTCTCTGAAGTCTAACCCACTTTGATGTGATTGTGATCTATGTCAGTTATAGTGTGTATTTTAGGAAGGATTCTCACAGCAATGAATGTAAGTAAACCTTTGAGTAACGCAAAGTAACCGATGAATGTGGAAGTTCAAACACAGGATGGAAATTACTATTTTAGGCAAAGTTCCAGGATTTGGTTAAAGTATCTTTAGTTTTTAAATTACTTGCTCTCCATTTTTTGATATATGCTAGCTTTCATATCCTCCTTGAGTCATTAGAGGCCAGCCCCTCAGGCTGGTATAAATTGTCAGTACTTTACTGATACCAGTAGATCTGTCCTGGTTTGTACTTAGCTGAGCACCTGGTCCAGTGAGGCGTATTCAGAAAATGCAGTCAGAACATTGCAATGGTCAGTAAAAGTAAGTAAAAAAGTAAAATTAATGCGAATAAAGACTGCCAAATAGGAAAGCTGAAAATACTTATATTTTACGGTCTCACTATAGAGTAACTACATAGGTTAAGTAAACCATCTCTAGATTCAACCCACCTTTGATTTTAGACCTAAGAATGCTATAAGGAACTGTTAACAATTCCTTAAAAATATATTAATATAAATATCAATATTAATCTCTGTTTCTCTGCTGTAAGCCCAAGAAGGGCTGAGAATTAATATAGACTTTGAGAAATAATTCCTATTGCCTTGTCTTTGCAGGTGACCCAATCTGAGTCAGTCATGCAAGCAGGTGAGCAGGGTTGCTCACACAGGGCTGTGTGGATTCCCTTGCTGCACTCTGTCTGTTCAGCTAGCACTGGAACACCACATTGCTATGGGCTCCTCTCTGCAGGAATAATATTGATTTCTGCTGAAGGTTTTCTCCTAGGAGAAAATAAATGTAAAGCTTCCATTTTTCTAGTCGTACAGTGAAAAGTTAATGAAGAACAGAGTTTATAGCAGGGGAAAAAGAAGGAAAAAAAAAAGAGAGGAAAGAATTGAAGAGGGAGAGAAAAATAGAGAAAATTTAAAGGATGCATGGGGAGAAGGATGGATGTCAAAAGGTTATATGTCAGAAAAAGTTTTTCAGTTCTGTCTCTCCTGAAAAGTTCACTGGCTTGGAAAAGCTGAGGTCCCAGAAAACTACTACCACAGAGCTTTCCCAGGTAATATGCAGGATTTCCATTTATTTATTTATTATCAAATCTCTCTAAACTCAATTCAACCTCCACAAACTTCTTCATGAGCACATAGTATTCCTACAGACAATATTTTACATGCACTTTCCCACAAGGTCAATACTACAGATGTGAGAACAGAGGAAGCAAGAGGAGGAGAATGGCAGCTGGAACTAGAAGACCAAAGACAATCCAGCAACTGAGCTGGTTTCTGTGCAGTGTCTCATTCACTACAACAGTTCTGCCCAATGCTGTCTTTCTGTAATTATTTTTTCAAAAAAGTTTCTCAAAGAGCTTTCCCTTGATGGAAATCACAGGGAAGCAAAATATGCCTACAGATTCAGGCATTTGCCCTATTTACTTCTCTTCCTTTTCACCTAGCTTTTTTCCACATTTATTGTAAATAAAAGGGACTTACACTTTATCCAGGTAACCTATGGAGTAGTAAACCATAACTGGCTTCAAAAGGAACAAAGGCTTCCAATCATAACAGAATCCTGATGATACTTAATATTTTATTAAACGTGTATTTTTTCCACCCCAGGAAGCAGCACCCCCCAGCCTTTTATTGTTCCACCGCATTGCTAATATTATCTGTTTAATCTGCAATTAAACAGTCTTAAACATGTAACTTCTCTCCCTTGACGATATACCTACTTTTAAGACTGATTCTTTTCACTACTAAAACATTTTAATGAAAAAAAAAAATCATTGGCATCATCATTACATTTAGCTTAAGCTTGTACAAAAAGCACAGCAGCATCTCCTTCCAAAATCTGCTTTTAAGAAAAATAAGACTCAGCCAATAATAACAATGATTTTTATTTTTTCTTCAAGCATTTCACAAGGGGAGGAGGGGTAATTTTCCAGCATGCTCTCAATTCTGATTACCAGAAGATGCATTTGAATTGTTCGTTCAGCCCTTCGGTCTCAATGCATGCTCTAATGGGGCACTTAGGTGCAGACCCTGAAATATCAAGCTTATGAAATGAAAAAATAATGTCCTGGCATGTAGAAGCACTCCAAATGAGAAGTAAAAGAATCTGAAGCCTGGCTAACACCAGTTCCACCTTCACTGATACCCATTCCCTGGATGTGTAAGTGGAGGCTGGGTAGGATCATAATAGGTAACAAGCACGAGGCTGTTCTGCAGGAGGCATCATTCTGTGAGTGCTTTGTTCATACACTACTCCATTCCTGGCCCTTTTTAGGGACAGAACCCAGCTGGGCTATCAGGACCTTCAGTCTAATTCATATACTCCTTAGAGCCATCTCACAGCAAGAAAATAGCAGTGATACAAAGTTGCCTTGTGCGGGGAATTGAGAGTGTTTGATGCTTCTAAAAATCATGCCACTTGTTCACATACTGATAAAGACCAAAGAAGCAGTTAAAGTCTGGATGTGTAAGACCCTGTCTGCTCCACATTGCTTCATTACCTTCTGCAATGCGGATACAGGGTGCAGTTAAAGTCCCAAAGTTTCCAGAAGAAAAAGGTGAGTGTACTTGACGGGCCTAAGCCCCCTCTTGCTGAAATGATATCACTGACTTCATTAGACAGCAGGATTAGGCTTGCATTGCTCTGCATGGGCACATTTCAAATCTGTGCTAGCCAGCAGAGTTCTCAGACAAGCGATTAATAGCACTAACCATTTTGGTTAATATCAGGGCAAAGAGACACTCCTTTTGATATGCCATTTAGGTTAAATACATTCTCCTTCTGTTCAACTTGCCTGATACTGCAATGTTAAGCCAAGAACTTATCTAAGTAAAAAGATTAAACGTATCTCTGAGGAATGCACAACATCATTACAGTTGAATCATGAGGTTAAAGTGTTGCACTGAGGTTGCAAAATATCAGATAGAGAAGTGAGACTGAAAGGATAAATCCTTACTCATTTAGCATAGTTGCCCTATTCCACCTGCTAATGAAATCAGTATGTAAAGTGCATTGGAAAGGGGATCTGCACATTGGACGTTTCACTACAAGTTACACCGCAGCCTGCTATGGAAAATGATGGCTTATTGTAATCATTTTTTAGGCTTGTTTTTCACTGGGGATCAGAGGAATGTAATTCAAACATAAAGAGAGTTGCCAATAATTCATTCTTGAAGAGCCCTATAAAGATATGTGGCCAATACTGTGGCCTCTTTCAGGAAAAATAATGGTCAGACATTTTGCATGAAATTATCATTTCATTAATGTACCGATCGTTCCAAATGCTTTCAGACTTAAGTATGAATTAAACAATATCATATTCATCTTAGAGCTGTAGATACAAGCCTCATCAACTGCCATAGCATTATATTTTACTCGCCTCTGGAAGCAGACTTGTGTTTATATATTTGATCATTAAAAAACCCAATGTAGGAAAGCACTTCACCACATGCTTAAGCAGTTTAGTGGAACAGGGTCTAGGGTGGGTGCTAACCCTCTTCACTGGTAAGCATTTCAAAATCAAGCAGATCAATTTTAAAACAATTAGGAAGACATCGTAAGGTGAGACTGCATCATAGTAATTAGAGTGCACTGTAACTGGATATTATTAGGGACCCGGGGATATTTTCCAGACCTTCCCATCAAAATACACACATAATCTAAATGTAATATTCCTTTAAAGCACCACATTTTGCAGATGGGAAATAAAGCCCAACATTGCTTTACACATTTTTTCGATTGTTAGGAAATTAGGGTTTCTGCTACATTTTGTGTTATGCAAGCTGAATATACCAATACTTATGTTTTAAGCTGCTAGAGGCATCCCAAAGTGGGTGTTTAGCCAGCAGTCAGACCAAAGGTGTACTGGAAACGTATCACCAAAATAATCTAATATGGGCATTAAGTACATGATTTAAGTGCTGTCCAAACAAAATTCTCATGTCCTTATGTTGTGGCCTTTCCTTCTCTTAGGAGAGGATGAAGATTTCAGTGAAAGAGTTGATAGCTGTCTCAGAAAACTGACTATAAGACATAGGACATAAGGACTACATTTTCCATGAAGGCTGAGCTTCTGATCTCATGCTACTCTACTGGGATTGTGATTCCCAGGTTCATTTGCCTTAAACAGGCTCTAAACACAGCCAAGAGAGGCAGTAGCCTAAATTCTTCCAGCAGTTAGTCCTTTTTCTGCCAATCCCTGAAAAACAAGTAGTTTCCTACACACCAAGATTAATGAGCCTCATTTCCTGTAAATTTATGGGTCATAGCTAATTGGCTTTGTCTTTTGGGAAGGTAAAAGAACCACCTTAAGTTTTCCTTGCAGTTTTAGCTCCTACATGGGCTTTTTTTTTTTTTCTTCTCTGAGCAGATGTCTAATAAGGATTCAACTCTTCCTGTTTCCTCTTCCTCATTTTTCAAGGCATTTTGTGCGCTCATCCACATATTATTTTCATGTAATTTTTAGCAATGCTGTTCTTATATTCTACCCCACAAATTGATTGAATTGTACGAGATGACAGTATATCAGCAGTGTGAGTACAGATGATGCAAGAACAGAAGTTTTGTTTCCACAAACAAACAAACAAGCAAACAAAACACAACAGATTTTGGAGAGCATTCTAGGTCTGCAGATCAAACTGAATCTCCTGCTCCAGAAAGGAGGAGTCAGGAGTTCAGAAAACATGAAAGTGAAGATTAGGCACCACAAAAAGAGCTAAGAACTGGAACCCACATCTGCAGTATAACTAAAGATACTGGAACGTGGATTTCTGCCTGAAAAGATAACATTTTCTCAACATCCATAACCAGCAGTCTTCAAAAACATTTAGTTTACGGTGCATTCTTATAATGCTGTTTATTACCTAGAGAATGTGTTTGATTAAACAGAAATCACCAGTAGCACCTGGAAACCAGAAGAGTGGCAAGAGACCATCATCATCACCTTGTACCACTCAGGGATCTTCAGAGAGCTGCTGGTGTGATCTTCCATTCCCCTCTCATCCTCTAGCCCTCCAAAACTTATGCTTCTCAAGTCAGCTCCTGAGCCACCTCCTCCTCCCCCCTTTGCCCCCTGTGAATTATTTAACCTTCCCATGTCTTAGGTTCCTCTTCTGCACAATGAAGTCAGTGTTATGCTAACGCAAACACCACCTGCAGCTATCTTGATGGATACTCGAAAACTCTGGGGTGTGTTATTAGCTGTAGTTTATAGATGGAAAAATCAAGATTGAGAGAATTTAAGTGCCTTGGCCTGACAGGAATCATGGTCCATTGACTTCACATCAGCCTTACACGACAGCACACACCAAAATACAAGGTTTTATGTAACTGGGTTATAGAAAAGCAACAGCGACTTCTGTTGGTAGGGCTGTCACTTGCTCAACAGGCTAGTCTAATTCTGAAATAACCTCCCTATTTCAATTCCTTCAGCAACCTGTTTACTGTGATCTGGCAAGTCCAACAGCTTACTGCTAGTTTGCAGAATGCTTTGGGAGTGTGGTTTAAGCTTTAAGATTGCTGACAGTCTTCTAAGGGCTTTTATGTGCCTTGATGGATGAGGAAAGAGGCAGCAGAGAAAGAGAAGAACACGAGATCCTTCTAAAAAATGCCTTTGGAATTTTCAGAGTACAGAGAAGAAAGGTTTGAAGATTTCCAAAGGTTTTTCCCACAAAGAAAACTGGAGGTAAATCAAACATATCCCTTCATCATTTTTAAGGAAGAAAGCTACCATGCAGAAACATCCATGAAAAGGAACAAATGAATAAATGCAAGCAAAGAGTTCCTAAGCCAGAGCAACTCCTGAAATATCTGTTTAATATGCTCCATATCTGAAATATTTACATGCATTCAGCCTCAGCTGAAATTTTACAGTGGTTGTCTTATGTAACCACAAGGTTGCACTAACAAGTCTGAAGGTGACAAAAGCATGAATGAATGTGGTAAGCTCTTTATGCATGAAAGAAACAAGGCCAACAAAGACCTAAAAAAAATAGCTTCAGTTTGTTTTTCAGGCACCTAAGGCAATGGACTACCTAATAGCACTTTTTTTTTTTTTTTTGGTGCTGGGTTTGCATTACTGCAAACCTTTACAGCCTTATATTGAATTCTAAAAGTGAATCAGAGACTTGCCTCTTTGCGTTTTGCAGACATAATTCAAGAGGCAGAGAAAGAATTATTTAACAGAGAAAATGAAAATATTATTTTATTAGGATTATAGTTACAAGCAAACATGGGAAACAAAGCAATTAAAGTAGGAAATATGGATATTTTGTAGAAAATAAAACACATCAAAGATGATAGAAGCCACAGCAACTTAATGCGGACCACCTATATGCTTAATAATTTAAGTATGGGTATAAGTTTATAAACAAACACAAACTGGAGGGGTGTAAGTATATAGAGACACACTGATTTAAACAGATTTGTACAACTTTTCTTGTTTCGTTATTATTAGTTGTTAACGGTTTGGGGGAGAGAGGATCCTGCTTAACACACTTTCTTGTTTATACTCTTCATAACATTAAGAGACAGAGGAAAGTTTAGCCAAAGCTGAAATGAATGCAACAATTTCTTTGAGGGCATTTACAATTAGTGAGTTTAGCTTAAACAGGACTAGAGGACCCAGGACTAGAAAAAATGCTGCAAGTTCCTGAGGCCAGTCTCCCCTCCACTGCATTCAGCCATGTCATGTAATCCCATTCATGACATCTACTGAAATTTCCCACATGCGCATTCAGCCCTTGTCTTGCAATACTCTCATTCCTGTGCTGGATGGAAACCTGATTTTTAGTCTAAACTGTGATTCATGGCCAAATTATGCCACTTCATCTTTTATCAACGTAGTCTTTTCACTTTTACAGCTTGCACTTTCCTTCATGATTATGAAGAGCAACCAGATCCTTCTCAGATTCTCTTCTGCTAGGCTAAGCACACCAAGCTTTTTCAGCCTCCTTGTGAGGCAACTCTTCAGTCTTTCAGTGATCTAAACTATTTTTTTTTCCCTTTTACATAGCCCATCTTCAGTTCTTCTTCTTGAATAAGACACTTACTACATAAGAGGCATTTGCTTTGTCAGTGACCTGTTCCTTGAACAATGGCTCTGACACATTCCCTGCCACTTCCACTGCTAAGATCCTCCCAACGCACCTGTGCATCAATCAGGCCTGCCTTCCTCATGGTTGGAAAGCATGAGGTTATCACCACCATCTGTGGGTCAGTTACTGCATATAGATCTTCCCCTTTTTTCCAAGTGCTAATACCAGGATGATGGCACCTATAATATCATTTACTACAATACGGTGTCTCAGCCCATGTGTTGTGGGTCAACACTGGCAGGAAGAAAAGCACCACACATCCACTCGCACACTCCCTGCCAGTGGAATGGGGGAGAGAATCAGAAACATAAAAAGTGAGAAAACTCGCAGGTTGAGATAAAGACAGATAAAGCAAAAGCTGTGCACACAAGCAAAGCAAAACAAGGCATTCACTACTTTCCGTTGGCAGGCAGGTGTTCAGCCACTTCCAGGAGGGCAGGGCTCATCATGCGTAACGGTTTCTTGGGAGGACAAATGTTCTAACTCTGAATATCCCCCTTCCTTCTTCTTTTCCCCCGGTTTTATTACTGGGCACGACATCATGAGGTATGGAAATCCCTTTGCTCAATGGGGTCAGCTGTTCTGTGTCCCCTCCCAGCATCTGGTGCACCCTCAGCCTCCTTTTGATAGGGCAGCATGAGAAGCAGAAAAGACCTTGTCTCTGTGTAAGCACTGCTCTGCAACAACTAAAACACTGATGTGATATCAACATTGTTTTGTTCACGAATCTAAAACACAAGACCATAGTAGCTACTATGGAGCAGATTATCTCAGCCAAAACCAGTGCACCACAATACTCTGATACAGAGAAATAGAGGGAAAATTACTATCTACTATTCACACTGTAATATGAAATATTCAGCTCATCATGCCCATGAGTTATTAAAGGAAGTACGAATAGGCAGCTTTGGATATAAAATTGGTCTCCAATTAGCATTTTCTCTTCTATTTTTTTCACATCAGGGACCAGCAGGAAACCAATGAATGGCAGCTAAACAATAAGAGAAATAAAAGTATTTGAAAGTAAAAATCATCAAGTCAATAATAATACCATTCCTATTATTGAGGGAAAACATAAGTGTTGTACAAATAAGCCTTATGGTTTTGTATGCCAATCCATAAATATGTAGTTCTGCAGACAGAAATCAAAACTAACTGATTCATTGCAACAGATATAATTAGAGAACAAGTCTGGAAATAATTTGTTACTCCCTCCTTGACAAAAATTTTCTCCTTTATACGTAAGTGATTCTTGTCACATCAGAAAACTTTCAGAGGGGCAAATACAAATCCTTGGAGTTACAACAATGAAATATGCAAAAAGGAGAAGAAGAACAGATGACGACTTCACAATGTTGATCATACTAATTCTTTCTGAACCTAAAAGCAGGAGTGGAAATAATTCAACATGTAATTATCAAGTTAGAAATTGATGTACACCTCTTAGGAGCTTGGGAAAAGAGGGAGAAGAGGAGTAAAAAAAATCAAAGGATACCCAAGAGGCTACCTAATACATAAGAACAGCATGCATTTAAATATGAAATGGATCAGCTTCCTTTTCATGCAAAATTGGAAAATGTCTCCTGAATATCTTGGAAAAAAAAAAAAAACACAACTAACAGCACACCACTAATATTCACCAGTGAACACTAGACTTTCAGGAGAAAAATCATACCTAATATATGCAAACAATCTATGCACACACATGCCTTGCTCTAAGGCTCACTAAAGCTGCTACTGGGATACTCCGTATCAACTTGGAAGGACTTTGGATAGGTCGCAGTATGTATGTAAGGTAAGGCAGACTTGCAAAAAATATCAACAGTTCAAGCATATGCATCTTTCCAAGAATGTTAGCTAAGACGGGGATTCAGATACTAAAGATGCAGGAAATTCAATACTGAGGTCGTTGTTTTTCAAAAGACACTTAAGACATTTATCCCCTTTTCTGGTAAAAGTTTGAAAATATCTGCAACAAAACAATCATCTCCCCACTAGCCAAAGGCATGACTGAAGTTCTAGAGAATTACTTGTACTTTCTTCCCTCTAATACCGTTTATCAGATGGGTAAATCTCACTACTGCAAGGCAGATTCACAGGGTGTCCTCTAAACACGGGTAGAAAGGATGAAAGCTCCACAACATGTAGGAAGGTTAGTGGCCTCCTCACACATTTTGGGCTATTCCATGGACTGAGTTCTTGCTATCTAAAAAGAGCTTAACAGCCCTTTAAGTTTTTATGTTGCATTTTTTTTCCATTCTTCCATTTCAACTAAAAAGTCTCTATAGCAACAGTTTTGCATCCTGATGTATCTGAAAAATGGGGACAAAAGTGATGCAGTTTATTTCAAGAGATGCTTTCATTTCACTTCTTAAACAGCATGTACACAAGGTACGTATATACTTTGTATGTACTAGAACATCCAGAATTCACCCAGATTCCAGTGACATCCCCCCAGATGCTATGACTAAACGCCTTATCTGAGATTCGTGATGGGATCTGACTCAACAAGTGCTGTTCTCCCACCCTCTGGAAAGCTGATCCCTGGAGTTTGGTCCCAAAATTATTCGAATGAATAGCCACATTCACCCTTCAAATTGCGCTTTACACAGGAAAATGCTGGAAACATGCTCAAGCCTTTAGCCCATGGTTTCTCAGAAAAAAAAAAAAATTCTTTTCCATGTGGTGGCCTTGCATGAATGTCTTTACCTTGCATTGCCCACAATAAGAAATGAAGATAGCAAGCAACTTTGAAGTGAATATACAGTTACAATAACTCTGTTATTGAAAGTATTTAATTCAAAAGTATTTTCTATCTAGTTTACAATGAAAAATATTCAGATGAAAAGATTTCTCCCTTATGAAAATGTTGTTTCTCAAAAGCTGCCACTTTGCCCTTACCTTGACAAGGTTTACTTTTCAGCTGCAGTTCTGAAAATTAGCAAGTGCATGCCTTTTGCCTTTTGGGCTAATTTAATTAAAAGCAGTACTAGATCATATTATACCTCCTTAAAATACTGTTGTAAGAAACAGCCTGGGGAACCACTCCCCAGCTGCTTTAGAACAATGCATTATTCTGTTTAACTTCCCAAGTAGTGAACAATGCTGGTTCATAACTACTTGGAAGGTTGCCATGCCACAACTTAACACTTTTCTTTATTAATGAAATTTCTTACCTCTTAAACTCAGAGGATGGATACCCAATGGACTGGGGAGAATATTTTGTGTGATTCTGACACCTTTGAGAAAACTAAGCTTCTCTGTTTTCTTGTCATTCATTGAACATAGTAAAACCCAGGAAATACATACACATTCCAATAATTGTGCAGTGCATTTGGTTGTAAGCATCTGTAATAATATAGCTTCAAAATAGTTACTGGGAAGGTGCTGTGAACAGACAAAGTATGGTGTGTGCAGCTAAAACTCTATGTATTGTAGGCCTACAAGTGTATACGTAATCTCACACACACAAGGAAGATACTATTTTGTTGAATTCAACATTTATAATCACATACTTCAGAGCTTCAAAATTCCACGTAGAATTTATCTACAGAAGTAACTTACAAAGAGTATAAACTTCAGGATGAATAAGTATAGGTCTAACTAGCAATAAAACACCTCATGATATTTATTTCATGAAAATACATGAAAATGCAGTGCAGTGCATGTCATAACAGTCACAAAGCTTTTTTTTTTTTTTTTTTTTGACAGCACTGTTAACACTGAATTCATGATGAGGAAAAGCACCTGATTTCTCTGGGGTGGTGATTGTAGGAAATGTCTCAGCAATGTCAAGACTGATTTCCACTGCCAGACAGAAACGCATGGCTAGATAGGCTGGCCAGCAACACATTTGACCCACAGGTTAAGAAGCTTTTACCTCAACAGAAGCAGAAAAGAATGAGTTCACTAGGTATTCAGATGTTAGAGGAATGGGGAAAGGTGCACACCTCCTTGCCTCTCTTAAGAAACAAGGATTCTCAGACTAAGAGAAACAATAATAAAGTAGATGAAAGATTTCTTTTGGCAGAACAGAACATCCACAGTTTAAAGAATTCTTTTATTTTTGTAGATTCATTTTGGTATTTGAATACCAGAAGGGTTTTTTTTTCTTTTTTTTTCCCCATCCTAATTTTACAATAGTATCATTGTTGACAATGTAATACTGTGGATTTAGAGAAACACAAAAATGAAGTAGGTTTCTTGTTTTTTCCTTTGTGCTCTATGTAGTCATTTATCTGTGTAAGTGACCAAATCTACAGGAGAATCAGATTCAGGTACTTCTGTCCATTTAAATTAATTAAAAAAATAAAATAGAAATAACCCAAAGATGATGAGCACCATTGTATTTGACGAAAATTCTTTTGCCATCTACAAACAATGGCCACAAATTCCTGTGATCCCCACTAACCTTTACTCACACACACACACAAAAATCCTATTAAAACCAATAGGATCTCTATCTAATAAAAGACAGAAAGCTCTTTCACCAGAACATAGATAAAATAAAGTTTCAAAACCCTACACCTATAATAAGGTCATCCAGAAATACTTATAGAATAACCATTTTATTATTTTCTGTAATAGTATAGCAAAAAATATTTACATAAATGGAGACATGAATCAGGATAAAATTACCCTCAAGTTGACTTTAATATTCTGGAATCAATATTTTAGCTTAGAAATTAATTAAGCTAAATGAATTTAATTAATTAATCCAAACATTTAGCTTATACTTGAGAAGAACCAAAAGAAGGGAACCATTAGCAGGTGAGGCTTGCCTGCTCTTCAGACTTCCTATCATCTTTTTCTGTGTTTTTAAATTACTAGAGAGCTTGTCATGACAGAAACTCTCCAGTCTTCCTGTATTGCTACTGGGATATATCTAATAGTTACCAAAAAGATTCAATTACAAGTTTTTTCTTCACCTCAGTGATTTCTTATATAACCTTCAGTAATTTCCTTAATCTCAGTTTATGTACTTGTTTAAAAATGGAAGAGTTACACCATCAACAAGAATCCAATCTCATAATAGGTGCTGCAAAATGTAATTAACTTTTAAAATTATTCAGTGATTCTCAGGTTGACAGAGAGTCCGAGTACAGTGTGACTGTTATGCTGTGGACTGTTGCACAGCTATAAAAAGAAAACTCCTTGTGTAGCACAACTGATAAATTAGTCTGAGAAAGGCGCAGAGACGTAGCTCAGAATCCATTCAATTGCTATAGCTGGGCTCTAAAGACCTTTGTACGTTCATGTGTATGCACTCAAGCACCAAGCTATATACTGCAGTTACCCTTATTTATCCCATGTATTTTTCTTTTACTAAGCAGCTTCCAGCAATCAGATGGATTAATGATATGTTGCTTCATAACAAGAAGTCAAGTGTTCCTTCTCATGAAAAGATAAAATAAAATAAAGCACTTCGCTAACAAGATTCATTAAAAAAGAAAGCAGCCTGATTCAAACCACGATCCAGCCCAGCGCACCTGCCGCACAGCCTGCCTTCCAGCTCCAGCTGTGGGTGATGAGGAGGGATAAAGAGCTGGATGCAATCCAGCGGTGCTTGCCCACACACAATGCGCTATCCTTTGGAGATCATGACAGGATGCAGAACAAATCCCCATAAAAGACTTTACGCAATTTCCATGTTAACTTTTATTTCCTAAATCACAATAGAAGGTCTTGCTGTCAAGAAAATGTAAAATTAATAAATGTGTTTTTCAGACCTTCCGACGTTGCCGTTTCTCACCTCCTCTCTCATCCTCCAACACAAGCTGCTAGAAGCAGTAAAAGCACAAACTGCAGAAACACTAAGCTAAAGATCTGAGCCTGCTAAATGATAAGAATCCTCAAGCCAAATCACTTAACCCTGGGGATGCTCAACTGCTCACTCAAACCTTCAGCAGCTCCTAGACTCAGCCTCCAAAATACCATCAGTTGCTAGCCTCTTTTAGCCAACCTACCATGATGCTATATTTTTAGCATCTGTAGGGTATTACTGTTGCATCATTAACAACTGTCCTTCCCACACAAACCTTTACCATGGTCACCACTGGTGACAGGAAAATCATGGGAAATGACTTCAGAAAGCTATGGTAGACACAAAAAAAAAAGTGGCACAGATGTTTTCCTTTTTTTTCTTCTTTTTTTTTTATTTCTTCCCCTAAAGCAACACATGCAAATCCACTACAGTGCCTACTGTTTGTGTTTCCTTTCTGTTTGTCTTGTAATATTGCTATTTGCACTGTTTCTGTCAGAGGCTGCAATACAGGCAACTGAATGTCATGATCCTATTGAAACTGCAGCAGCTTTGATTTCTCTGAGCCTGGATTTATGTACCTTGCCTCCTCTTTGTATTTTGTTATCCTACTGATTTCAGTTCTGAGCTGATGCATTTCCAGATGCCATGGTATGCTTTGTACTGCCAAAGTGAATAAAGCAGCATGCAGTGGCAGGTGGGGTAACTAACACCCATCCAATGCCACAAGTGTTGGTTATTTTTCCGTGCTCTGTTTCTCACTAGAGATCTCTCTGATGGTTTTTAGCAAGCAGTCAGGCTGAAATCTTCGACTATGTCAAGTCTTTAGTCTTAGAAATGATAAATCAGGAAGTCCAAAACAAAAAAGTTTGGAGAAAGGGTAAGGGATCTTCCTAAGCCCACCAGATTCATCTGCCTTGGAGCATCTCAGTAGATAAAAGGTACACTGTTTTCAGGGCCAGGCTTTTGAAGTTCTCCTAAAAAGCATCATCATTGCTGCTTTATGCTTTAAGGACAGAGTCTGGGCTTCTTAATCACAAATCCAATACTCCAAGTATCCCTCTTAAATCACTTGCAGAGCAATAGAAAATGCTTTGTGAATGCCACATGTAATAAGGTAGTGAGACCTTTTGCAAGGCAAGATGAAGAAATAACAGCTCATTTCCAGCCCAACTTGCTACCTAATGTTTGAGCTGAGCAGTCACATCTTCAGATGTCACAGGAGGATGAAAGGCATTTGGCGTACATGAAGGGAGAAGCTGGTCCCACCAGGAGGCAGAGTACCACAGGTGGGACTAGGGGACAAATAAAGCAGTCAGCTGGGAAGCGAAGGCAAACTGGTGTGAAAGGGAGGGGCGGGAGAAGCTCTGGGGAAGAGAGGAGGGAGCAGGCTGCTGCTGCTCTAAGTGAAAAGTCTGTGGGCACCTCATACCCCTCAGAAAATAATTTTCAGGAGGAATGACAGAAATAAGCATCCAATGCACAAGCAGTTCACACACAGCTAGGACCCTGGGCCCAGCTTCATTTAAATTATTATTTTCCCTTCAGCCCACACATTTGTGTGCTGTTGCTGAAGATTTCTTCTCCATTACATCATAGCAGGCCTCAGCCTAAATAATACTAGGACTGCACCCACGACCTTTAAAGCTGGGCTGTCAGGCAGGCAGGGCCGCAAGAATGCAAAGCAGCACTAAAGCCCAAGCAGCAGGGTACAATAGCCCCATTATCCCATTTGCTTGTGCTCATCTGACACCGGGTAAAATCCCCTAAACGATGTCAAGACCTTCCAAATGTCAGGTCTTCCTGTCTCTGGGCACTTGTGCCTGGAAGCTCCTAAAAGAGCAGTGGGGTTTGAGCTGCAAAGTGCAATTTCAGACTTTTTAATGGTGGAAAGGGAGCAGGGGCAAACGAAGACAAGAAAAACATGCCTAGGAAAAGAGATTTTTGTAGCAATCTGTGAGATTTGCTTGGTAATTAGTTTAGGAATGATGCAACTGTTGCAAAACAGTTGACATGAACCTGCCCTTGGGGTTGAAAGCTATTTTTTATATTTATTTATTTACTAGCTACTGTGGAAGAGACATAGCAGAGTGAATGTAGTGGTACTGAGGAGTATTTATTAACAAATCACTTCTAAAGTTGAGGGCAAATAGCCAATGAAATCTGGCTTGTGAATTTAATGTTTTTGTCAGCATATGGTACCACTCAGGGGACATGAAGGAGGCAATCGTGTAATACATGCTTGTGTGACTGGCAACACAGCCGTAATGAGAAGACTGAAGAAAAAATAGATGTTTCTTGTAAATACATTTGAGCAGGGTAAATGAAGCAACACAAGCCTGTTCAACATGTCCATTAGTAATAATAATACTCCTTGTGAGCTTTTGATCTGCACCTTACTGGATGAATGTTTTGAATTACCTGTAGCAAAAATGGGGATACACAAACAAGCAAGCAAATTCCTGAATAGAATTTCTTGTTGAAGATGCTCCAACAGTTTCATCACAATCTTGTACCTGGGTTGTTTAAAGCACTCACATGGGAGACAGTTTTCAGGCTGAATTGTTTGTAAAGTCACTCATGCAAAATTATTAGCCATAATTCAAGCTTTTTGAAAAATCACCTAAAATAGAATTGATATGGATGAACTCAGCCCATGTCTATGTTCCACAACTCCCACAGACTTCACAGTGTGCCTGCCCCCAATCTGTTCTATCTGCTTTTGCTCTCCAATCAGAGTCCACTATTTTAACAACTTAGCTGAAAGCCATACACACATCATGAGCTGCAAATGGAGAAGAGGAGAAAAAAAAAAAATCCCATGTGAACTTGGAAATGTTCCTAGGGTTCCCAGTCTACTCTTGGAAACATTTCAGTGGACTTTGTCACAGTCCCTTCAAGCTCAATGCTGTGAACATGGGGAAAGAACTAGGTGCAATAGGAATTTTCATTTTTGCACTGATTCCCTAAAAGAATATAACACTTCAAAAGTAAGTAGAAGATCCTTGTACTAGGTGGTTTACCTTTGGTAACTGCACTAACTTCCTTGCAGACAAGTCCTTGATCCTTCATTTAATATCCACCACAGGCTTCCTGCACCTACACTGGTTTGGTGGAGTATAGCACTGTCATGACTGCTGCAGAGTGCCTGCCTGGGCTAGATATTTGTAGAAGTGATCAGGGATTATTCCTGTTCTGATAAACCTTGTACTGCTGGATGAACCGTCCAAAAATGTCACATCTGAACCCATGACACATGCAGCTAAAATGATACAGCTATCTCCTGCAGTCACATTTTTCTTTGCTCCTTATATCTGTTGTGAACTCACATGGAACAGGAATGGATTCAGGATTTTTTTTTTTTTTTAATACGGAATAGAACTCATAACACACTTGAGAGAAAAATTACAACAATATGAAGTTGAACACAACAGAAGTACTTCACGGTCTGATACTTTTCAATCTTGAACCAAAGTTGAAAAGGTAAAGGGAAAGAAAGCTAGGACCAATGATTCTTCCATGTGACCTGCTACCTCATTTTTTAGTTATTTGCCTCCCAAAACCAGCCACAGCATCTGACCAGAAATTTATGCTAAAGAAAGTAGCAGCACCAGAAGTCAAAACTCATTAATTACTGTTTAGAAAAAATTTCTATCGTAAACCTGTTTTCACATACTCAGAACATTCTGAATAACTAAAGAAATAAAAGAAAGAATAAAGCGATCCTTGGGCAGAATTTCTTTAAATAGTCCTGTGCCCAACAGGGACTTCTCTTAATAATTCACTTCAGCACTTTTAGACGTTCTAAGTAAGTCTTACAAGTCATACGTATGGCCTTATTTATATTTTATTATTTTGTTCTCTTTAATGAAATTCAGAAGTAAATCCAGACTCTGATGCGACTACCAGTGACCTTTAGCTTATGGTTCCTTCTCTTTGTCCTTACTTGGTCTATTCATTTATCAAATATTGCTACATTTGATGATCAAATATTTGAGTAGGATCACTATCCATTATTTTGCAGCTTTGTGGCTGACATTCACTTAAAAAAAATACAGGGCTGAAGACAGAAGTGTAATTTTTTTTTTTCCCCAGAGCTCCCAGCAAATAGACGTTAATCTAGTTTGAAGATCTCATTATTTAAGCCACGATCTACTTTTAGGTCCGGGCACATAAACACAAAATTTTCGCAACAACATCTGATGATTCTTGTAGAACGTCCACAAAGGCGGCATGAGTATCCTAAAAAATTATTCATTATTCACAAGTATTCACTGAGATTCATCACCTGTCTGTAACATTACCTGTGCACAATTTATTGTACAAAGCTAAGATTTGAATTTCCAATTGCTTTTACTAAGCACAAGTCATAGGGTTCGCTTCAGTTTCTTGTTTGGCCAAGTATAACTGGTGAAAGAATCGGTTTGAACAAACTCTAATGACAGGAGGCCACTTCCAGTGGTCACTATGCAATACAGATGCGACACTCACTACTGTGAAGAAAATTCCTGTTTAGTAGATAGCATACATACCACACACACACACACAAAAGAGACACCAACACAGTAAAAAAGAATTTGCTTAAAAATCATAGTAAACACTAACAGACTGTCGGTTTTGTGTGTAATGACCCAGCTGTCATTATTACCATGGTTGCAAATTCTGCTTGCCTGCTGGGCTGCAGAATGATGTTGTATCGGTTGGATATCAAGAGCCTGATATTGCTGTTAATCAGTGTGGCTAGGAGCATGCTGAATAGAGCAGAGGGTGGCTACCCCATCCAGCTGGACTCTAACTCGGCCCAGAGCAGAGCTGCAAACGTGGCAAAAGGAGGAGAAGCACCTTTCTGCAGGAAGACAAATGCATCGTGAAGGTTTGGGGTCTCCTCAACTCCCAACACACAGACCTTCCCCCTCACTGGGAATCCACATCTGAAACCACTGTGTGAGTAGCTCAAGAAGTGGTGGGAGGAGGAAGCAGAGCACCCAAATCCTAACACCCACTACGCTGCTGCTCACAGGTCTCCTTCTTCCAAAAACATCTGTAGCCTGCATGCTTATTCTGGAGGCATGCAACGGCAGCACTAGTCTAACAAGTGTTGCCAGTGTGAAAACCTGTTGTGACCAAGAATTCAGGACAAACAATAATATCCCTGTCTCATCCTCTTCTCTTCTCCTCCTTTTTTCTGTTTCAACATAGCATTTTCCTTTTAATGCAATTGAAACTTGCAGATAGAGTTAGGCAGAAGCTATTTTACTACAGCAGCAGCCTTAAATTTCAAACAAATATATTAAAAAAAAACCAAAACACTATCTCTAGTCTTTGAGAAAACTAATTTAAAAAAATTAAAGAAAGTTATTTAGGTACTGCATACCAGCCTGATAGGATAGTGAGCAAAATTGCCTTGTTTGTAGTGATGGTGAAAACACTCCACAAATAAGTGCACCATAGACAACTGTACTCCCACTCCATCCACTTACATAATACTGCTCTGAGAAAAAGAACATCCACTGATATTATAGCCTTTTAAAGAATTAGCTTCTGCTAATTAACATTAACAAGACTTGGCCAGATCTACCTTTAATATCAGCAGGCGAGGATTCCACTGTTTCTGACATTTCCTGTCCAAAAAATAATAAAAAAGAGTTCTTAGAAAGCATCTTTGAAGTTGTGCATGTTCAATACCTGCTGACAGGAGATTTTAAATTCCCACTGGCAAAACTATGAACCCTAAGTGCTTGCTTGTCCATCCAATTAGCAGGAGAGGAGAAAAGAAAAAAAAAAGAAAAGGAGGAAGGAAAGAATGCTGAGTTCTGAACAATCACAACCTAATAACCCTGCTTGACGCTACAATATTTGTAATCAGTCTATACAGTGAAAACAAAAAGTATTTTTCATTGAACACATTTGAATAATAGATAAATTTAAGGAAATTGTAATCTGTTTTGCTGAGCAAAATAGCAGGCTAAATTAATTGAATAAATTATTCATTGTAAATTATGGGCTCAAGTCTGCTACTGTCTCCATATATATACATTCATTTTCTGGCATCTCTGCTGAGCTTGCTAACGAGGATACCAATTAGTAACAATGGTGCTGGTAGTTTTATTTTAGATTTACTTATCTTTGCATTTCCTGGTTTTGTCTTGTACCAAAAGCTGATATAATAAAAGAACATAGATTCTTCCATTTCAACCAGAACCTGAAAACAATGGAAGTCTAAAAAAATAATAGCAAATAAATAACTTGTCTGGGCTTTACATCTTGATCCCTCAGTCACAAATTTAAATTCATTTCAGCAAGCGCCTGGGCTTTGGTATAGGTATTTGGAATAAGTCTTCCAGTGCTCAGAGTTTTTGCTTCTCTCTAGTTACGAAGCAGCAAAATAGATATCTGCCTCCAGTAACAAACAGATCTCCAACTCAGGGTATGTGTAATAAAGTGCATTCTGTAACAAGTACTTATACTTGCACAGTGACTTGGAAAGATACACACTACACACCTGACTCAGAAAAATCAAATACAGTCAAAGAAAAATCCAGTTGAGGTTTCACAAGAAACCCAGTTTATTGAGGACTTAAGCTGCTTCTCAGACAGACAGCACAACATGAAAAGTTCAGCAAAGCCCTGAGTTTTTTTCTTTTTTTAATTGAATTCAAGTCTTTTAAAAGTTTGAGAAAACGTTGGACTAGGAACTGAAAGATGGAATAATTTGACCTGATTTCACGTATCTACAGTATAGGCATCTGTCAGAGACTGTCATCCATGGCTGCTTTTATAACAGGGCTTTCATTGCATTCTTCCTCTTACTTAAGAGCTTGCTTAGGTTGATATGAATTGCTGGACTTTCTCTCTGTGGACTCCAAAGTAAAGTTAGGGTGACTAGCTAAGACAAAGTCAAGCACAGAGTAGATATCTGGCTGAGTGGAGCCCCTTGTGCCACAGGAGCAAGTTAGAGATAGACTAGGAACATGGCAGTGCCTGTGAACAGGCACTAATTAATACCGTGTGTTTTCCAGTTATGGAAAGTGCTGTCCACAGTATTCAGGAAAGTAACCAAATGCAAAAAGAACAGGTAAGATCCTTAATGTCTCACTACATACTGACTTCCTCTAAAATTGAAGTTTATCAATCAACTAGGATGTAAAAGCACTAAAGTACAGAAAAAGATGACACACTGTTTTCCAGCTTACAGCCTTTGTACTGGCTTTTGTGCCTGTTTCACCTTCCTTGTTCAGTGGGTACAGTTAAGATAACCAAAGCAGAAAGGTTTGTCTTCAATAATAAGTGAAATTGCCTTACTACACCTATTCAATGAGGTAAAAATAAAATAACGAGCACCACATCAAGGGTAAAACTGGAAACTCCCAAGCTTTATACAGCTACATCTCCAGCTAGAATTCATGGACTTGCTTTACTACACACACATATCCTATGTAAGTAAGCTGGCAGGTCCCCAGTACCTTTATTGATTGCTGTTTTTATACTGACTGGGAAAGGTATATGTTATAATATTCCTGTTCCAAAAATGAAACTGTGTCCTTTTCTTTGGAAAAGGCATATAAACACAGCTTCTGTTAAGTGATTTCAAAAAGCTAGTGAAAAAAACGTGGATTTACAGTTTCTCTTCTAAAACCCTCTCAACAATTTCATTTAATTTATTTGAAAAAAATTAATTCATATGTCAATTTGCAGTTACCATTTCCATGGCATTCTTAGGATGTTTTGTTTTTATTTATTTTTTTTAATAAGCTTACTTTATCTGCTCAGCTAATTGTTGACTATTGTCTGTGCACTGTTTTGTTTTTTCTTCATATATTTTCGTCTCACTCTCAGTGTGTATTTGATCTTCCATGGAGCAGTCATGAACAAGCAGCCAGCTACTGCAAAGACTGATACATCTTTTAATGCTAAGACTAGGGACAGATCTCTTGCCATGCGATGCAAGGTTTTGAGATGACTAAATTCAGCATAAACTGGCAGGATATAGCATTGCAGACACTACCTAGCCAAATAATTACCTTGTTTCTAACCACTACAGTTAATCCAGGTAATGCATTGAGCATGAATATATGGCTGCCTTCATTTGCTCTCTTTCACAACCTCTCACTTCCATGCTATATATCTCTTTTCAGTCAGCTAGCACAGCATCTCTGGAAAACTCAGAACTTCTGAAGGACGATGAAACTTTTTGTTAAGGAATAGTATAGGAACAAAGCAGCACTATGAAACCAAAACAAAGCTTCCTAAAAATGATACTGTTGATTGTCAAAACAACAGACGTACAAGGAATTATTCTCATTTGGCTCCTAGTCCTTTGACTTTTATCAAGGTTGCTCTAGAAATCCCTCATTGACTCTCTCTTTAGATACACGGGGACTCAAAGATATGTTAGCAATGTGCATTCTGTTCATTCTCAGGTAGCTGTCAGCATAACTTGAGGGTTCACCTGGTAACACTAGTTTTGAAAGAAAAATCGTGATGTCACACTAGAATAAGGTTGAAGATTTGGATGTGGCCAATGCTGGCACTGCTGTCTTCTCCTGAAGGTCACTGCTCTGACCTCCTGGGCTCAGCTTTCTCCAGGAATTTTCTATCAAGCCATGCTGTCTATCACAATATTCTTCTTGGATTAATTGCTATATACTTTTTTGCATAATCCTGGGGAATCACACTGACAGAGGATAGTTTGAAGGGGAATGGCAGGAAAAATGACCTTGGAGTTTCTTTCTGTCAACTGCTCTGCACAGATGAACACACTCATCAGAGGTGTTGACTGGGATGGCAACAGGCTATCCCAAGAACCTGCAGAGGCAGAAGGAGATGGCTTTATTTTCCATATTGCACAACCTGTGATTTGCTATTCAGTGAGGTTTCTCTTACTAACAAATGATAGAGACCCAATAAAGGGCGAATACCAAGCTGTATTTATTCCTGCTTACAGAGTTTCTTAGTTCCTTACTATTTGTCCCCACCCCCAGTGACAGCAGAGTTGACTTAGACATGTTCTATACCACTATAGGCAAGTTGTTATGAGCCAAAAGAAAGCCAATTCTTTCCTACATTAGTGTTTATTTTCAGTATAATTAATCCCAATGGTCCAAATGGTATGGGAGTGGACACTGTTGCTTCTTTTTAAACATACCAGCTATCCTTGCTGAAACAGCATGGTTGCCTTTTATTTTGCAATCCAATAAATTGAGAAGATGGCATTCTGCATACACTGTGCTTCATCATTCATCCCTATAAATCTTTTTCTCAAAAATATTAAACATCATGCTTTTACTATATGAACAATAATAAATAGCACAAAGCCAGAGGACTGAGATTCTGATTATCTGATGCAAAATAAACTCACTTTGTCCACTTCTAATTATTCTTCCAGATATTTAAAAATTACCCATCTTTTCACCCATCTGACTTATATATGCTCAATTCACTGGCAAGTAACTAGCATGAATTAATACTTATATATTTAGCTAATTATAACTACAAGGGAGGGGGAGAGGGAGAAAGAAAGCGAGGACAGTAATTAAGTGACAACGAGATCTATGAAGGACTTTAAGGACAATGAAGAGGAACAATGCTTACAAATCAATCAGTAAGTGGAACTCCGCATTTACAAGTTTTTCCCCTTTTCATAACCAAAAAGAAACATAGCTGATTTTCCCACTGAAATAGGAAAGTGACAGGCCTCTAATTCTGAAAAACTAAGTGAGAAATTGTTTTTTTTTGAAACCCAAAATATTAATTTAGCCCACAAGCATTAAAAGTGCTAAAAACACTGCCTTTTATTGAATTTGAGCTGAAAGATGATTTTTCAAAATGTAATTTTGGTAGAAGGTGCCTTATTAACTTCAGCTAAAAATTTTAACTTGCAGGATTATCTGAGCTAACCTACAGAGAAACATGCTCAAAGGCCAGACAATAAGGAAGCAATCAGCTACAGCAGAGAAGAATTACTTGTGTGAACTACAGAGTTGCTGGATCAGTTCAGCGTTATGCTTGATGCAGGTGGCTAAAAGAAAGTAACAAATATGGTCCAATCTGAGGGGTTAAAAGCATTCTACAAAATCTACTCTCCCATTAAGAACACGAAATAATGGTGTCCTCTTATAGCAAGGAAGAAGAAATTGAACTATTGTCAACAGGAGGCACTCAGCACCTTTGGAAAGAAAAGCACTTTAATTCTGGTGCCTAAGAACATATTTGTGAGCCTGAACTGGGTTTCAATTATCTGTCCAGGATGTATGGAAACACAAACAAGGCTTCTAACACTGCCCATATAAAGTTTACAGTCTCTGACCTGTGAAGGTCTCCATAAATTGCATTTACCTGTTACTTCTGAGTTGCAATTGATTGGCCTTGTTTGGGAGGTGTATGAAGCGGTATTGTCCTTTGCTAACCAGTTGCATTGAAGAGTTCTATCCTGAAAATAATTTATGTTTCTTTTGTGTCCATTCACCGGAGCACATGAGAGCAAGAAGCAGAGTTTGTAAAACACGACCCGACACTACTGGAAACTGCACATTACACTAAATCCTACCATTTCGACCCCAGAGACCTGATTCAAAAAGGTATTTATGCACCTTTATTCACAGTAGTTGCACTGAATTCAGTACAAGTGTTTAAACATTAATTCCGTAGATATTGAAAACTGCTAGGAGCAACTAGGCCGTGATTTCCATCACACAAGAAAGCCTACTATAAGAAGTCTGCACATGAGATTATCACAGCCCACTTCAACACAACTACAGCTGCTCTGCAGAGTTTCACACAGAAAGAAACTCCCACTGCAGGGAACCAGCATATCAAGCCACATTACCACCTCAGAGTATATGTCTGATAATGATCCTAGCCGAGCATTGCCTACACAGTCCTTTACGTTGTTTCAATCAGCAGCAGACAGCAAAGAATATTTGTTCCAGCAGTAATGAAATGAAACAAAACCAAATTTCACAATATAAACATGGCCTTTAATTTTGCTTACAGATTACTTATCCCCTGCTAACCTCACTTTAAAAAAAAAAAAAGTATCAATTTCTAAGCAAAATCATCTACATTCTCTTATTTTCCTCGGCTAGAAAATATTTTGATTTTAGGATGTATGGATATAATGCTTTGTTCAGGACAAAATACTACCAGAAAAATAACGTCAGTACCACTGACGATCTAGCCATCGCTGCTTTCTTCATTTACACTCTACAGGCATCCATACAGATTTTCAAAAATATCACAGCATTCACAGAATGACATGCTGAACATGGGTGGGCAGAAAAAATAGTTCTAGAAGGATTCAGTGCCAGGCAAAGCACTCCCTGATTCATGCCCACTGTATTTTCTAACACTGTATGTACCTTAGTATCACATTTTGAAATATAACACTACAGCTTTGATCCAATTGCTAGTGTCTTGCAAACTGCAAAAATCTTTCCCTCTTTTGAATCAAAAAAGTTAGGTTATCAGAAATGCAGGTAACCTAGGACCAAATTTAAGATACAGATCAGAAATAGTACATAAGGCCAAAACTTGAACAGTCAGACATTGCTCACATTTTCTTTTCTCCAAGTCATTGCACAAATTCTGGTGGAGAAAATAAAAAATAAATAAACAAAATCTAGTTAGAAATAAGGGAGGAAAGACACCAAGGAAGGTGAAGATAACATACATTCCTAATTATATATTTTTTTTTTTGGAAAGCATGACCACTCCAATTAATATTCAGGCAAATGAAAGACTCAGCTTGATATTCAGAAATTCTGGGTATAAATGTGGATCCTTTCTTTTGGTAAAGAGACAGGTCAACACATTAGGAAACTTCTTGCAAGACCACAGAAAGGAAGTTTTTTGCCCCCTCCAACCATTATGGACTCTCCCCACTAGCAGAGCAAATGTTCCTATTTTTGCTATTTATAATCCTAGTTGTTCCTCGTGTGGCTTTAGCACAAGTTTCCTTGACAAATGCAGACAGTGAATTATTCTGAGAAGGGTGTTAGCAGAACCATTCAAGTGTGGCAAATGTATTAAATAAAACCTTTATTGAAATAAATACATGAGGTGAACAGCTACAATAGTACCTACCTCACTGACAGGTTAATAGCTCAGTGTTTAAAGGCAGGAAAACAAGAGTGGGCGAGAACAGCTGATGGGTTGTGAGATGCCACACTTAAACCTTTCTGCATACTGGACTCACATAACTCCTATTTCCAGGCTGTACAAAAATGATGTACTGACTTTTGGAGAAACTGATTTCTCTCCATTTACAATGCATTATCTTGGGCACGTAGTATTTTGAGTCCTATCTACAGCCTTCCAAGTTTACAGGTCTCAACACTAGAAGCAAATCATGTCCTGATTTTACCTTGCTTAAGTTTGGCCTCCACCATTCCAGATGCTTCCTACAGCAATGCTTGCAAGTGGGTCCATGAATTAGTATCCACAGCACTGATGCTGAAGGGAGAGGGGAAAAAAAAAAAGGAAAAAAAAAACTACATCCAAACACCTCTCACTTGCTTTGCACACAGCTTTTGAGCTAGTTTATATTTTGGTCTAACATAAAGGCAAGGGGGTTAAGACTGGGAGACATAAATACAGGGGAGGAGATTGTTCTGAATACCAACAAGGAACAATTTGGGCAAAAACCCTTCAAGAATATTCCAGATGTGTACATTTTGCTCTTATTCAATTCAGGCAAGATCTGACCTAAGTACGAACCATAATAGAAAAGGGATGAGCAAGGTCACTATAATTTTGTCTCAGTTCCTTTCATTTTCCTCTTTTTATTAGAGAAAAATATAATAATAAGAAGTAGTTAATCCTATCACTCGTGACACTCAACAAAAGGCTATGTAGGAGATTCAGGCTCAAATCTTGACTCTAGTGAATTGTGTACAAATACAACTCAAAAGTAAGTATTTCAAAGTGGTTAGGGAAGCACTATAGGATGCAGGAGCCAGAGAACAAGAATTTGAATCTGAGTTCCTTACACTGCAAATCCCAGCTCTGATTAGGATTATTTTAAATTCTCCATAAGTTTTATGGGAGAGGAAAGCAACTTCTGCCCCAGACTTCCACAAAGCTAACACAGTCCATACACTTGGAACGTTTGTTTGCAGGGGACATGAGAAATCAGAAGGCTCCTACCAGCAATGTCCTTCACAGGTCAGCATGGTTCTGTATCACAGTCTCTGATGGCCTCCGTGGCTTCCCTAAACCAATTGCAAAGCTATCCTTCCAGCACCTAATGGGAGTCTATGGGAAAGCTGGGGAGGGACGCTTAATCAGGGAGGGTAGCAATAGGACAATAAGTAATGGCTTTAAACTAAAAAAAGGGATAGACTTGGATTAGATTTTAGGAGGAAATTCTTCGCTCGGAGGGTGGAGAGGCACAGGAACAGGTTGCCCAAAAACTCTGTGGATACCCCAGCCTTGGAAGTGTTCAAGGCCAGTTTGGATGTGGCTTTGGGCAACTTGGTCTGGTGGAAGGGGGGTTGGAATCAGATGATCTTTAAGGTCACTTCCAACCTAAACCATTCTAGGATTCTATGATTTGTCATTAGGCTGAGAGCTTCAGGAGCTAACACTCCCCAAATGGCATATGGCAAAATTCACAGGACTGCATGAAGCATCTCAGAGATATCCAAACACGACCCAGATTTGCTGATAAAGAAAACATTGCTTTAGCTATTACCATTAAAAATAGCATTAATAAGAGCTGCATTAATAGCAGCAATGGAATAAAAAGTAGTTAAAGAAAAAACAATGTCAAGAAGACTAAGAACACAGAAAAATGCCAGACCTTATATTGACAGAGTTGGCATTGATTCTGTAAAATTAATCCACTATTTGAACAGAGGGGAGCTGAGTACCAAGAGACAGACAGACCCGTAAGCAGAATTAAAAAAAAAAAAAAAAAAGTAGCTGAGCTGGGAATTTCCCCACTGAACTTCTTTCCCAATAGTAACAGCATCAAAATAAATAAATAATGCAGCTTTCCAGAGCACCAAACACATTGTTAATTAGCAGTATAATTTGAGCTGCCTTTAATGATGGCTTATTCTGTTTTGGCTGTCAGGAGAAGAAAACAGAAAGGGCATTTGGAAGCCTTATGAAAAATAACCACAGTTTTAGGGCATTTGGGCTTGAAAAATGTACAGCTGTTGATGGATTAAAACACACACACACACACCGCTCCCGTAAACATTCAAAGAATAATAGATGGAAGGAAAATAGGTAATAAGAGAGTGAAAGATTTTGTTTATAGACATGACTGGTTGACTAGGGTATAATTATGGGACCTACTTCCAATCCATCCTATGTAAAATAATTGGTGTGTACAGGAGACGGATTTGCTTATAATAAATGGATCTCTTCACGATGGAACAGAATGATGTCGGTGTGAATATACTAGAATGACAGCATAATTTAACAGGAGTGATGCTGGAGGGTGGACATTATTAGCTTCAGCATTTCTGAAGGCATGTTATACTTGCGGGCACATCTTACTTTTGCACAAAAGGTGCGCAAGGTAAAAGAAGTGGCAGTTTTATAGATCAGAAGTTTTAATGGAGTTAATTAGATTGCACTCATCTTTCAGCTGTACCACGGTCAAGCTGTACTAGGAGCTACAGAAAAGAAGATGGTCAGCCTTGCTTCAGGCAAAACTGCTCATATCTGTTTGGTGAGAAGCAAATAAGGAAAACAAAGTCAGCCCTGTGACCTGACTGTTCTCCCAGAACTGAGCCAACCAAAGCAAATGAGAATAACAGAGGTTGCAAGCACATGCCTCCCCACACCGCACCAAAAAAATAATAATAAAAAAAAATAAAATCCCAGGACTGTTCCATGTAGTGCCATGGGCTATCAGACTCAGAGAGCTACTCTGCTCCTTTCTAGTGTTCTTCAAGTTCATGTGGCTGCTCCTAGCACTGAGGAGCTAGGTTTGGCCATGGAAGGGGGATCATAGTTGATTTTAGGCCTTGAGTAAAAGGATCTTCACCCAACCCATGGCCCAGAGGGAGCTTTAAAATCCCCTTTATAATTCTGAAGGCTTGAAATGTGTTCAACACACATGCTGCTATCAGTGTTGACCTTACATTTATGAACTATCTTTGATGACACAGTACCAACACATTTTAAAAGAAATGCAAAAGTTAACTGTTCTGCAGTGTACAATAAATAGCACCACTATTACTACTAGTGACAATTAGTTGCAGAGCAGAGAGTTGCAAAGAGTTACTTCAGGGGAATATAATGTCATTGACACCTATATTCTGTGGAAAGAAATAACAGGGTATCTCTGTGGAAAAGCCATTTAAAATATATATACTGTGCACGAGAAAATGTTGCGAATGACTTAGGTAGCACACCAAGGATATAAAATGCATAGGCATTATATATATATATATATTATTAAACACCTGTTAATTTGATTTTGTAGGTCTTCATCCCCTACTTTCAATGCTAGGTTGACAAATTCTCCAAAGGTTCACATAGATCAAAGCTATAACTTATATTTTAGTTATCTGCACTCCAAGATACTTGTCCAATTTGAATTTATTAAGAATAATTAAAAGTGTATGTCAGAAGGGAAAGGACATAAAACACCACAGCTAAGTCACAAGCCTTGCCAAATGTTTAAAAACATTCTCTTCCACCAAGTTTGCATGGAAGAGGAGCCAAATCTCTCTCTGGAGTAACTCCACTGAAGTCAATAGAATGGCACAGGGAATACACTTGGACAGTGCAACCTGGCATATGGCCTTCTAGGAAGCATTATGATTTATTTAAAGTTGGCGACATTACTGTCCAGTCTCTCAAGTGCATCATATCTATTGCACAAGATACATTTCTCCGCTGCACTATCCCACCCACAGTAACAGAAAACCATCAAAGAATGACTGACCACAAAGCACTGCGGTAGGTATTGCCAGATTTTAGTCGGGTGATTTGCCTTTTTGCCTGCATCTCACTGGTTTTATTTCCTTGTCTGGAAAAGCCAAAATTTTCATTGTCATGGCTGCTAGTTTCAGGTAAAGCCTAGGCTCTGGTCAATAAGCAAAAACAGGTATGCACGTCGGCATGTCACATAGCAGTCCCGTTCTTGCTGCACAGATGTCAGAACTACTCATGCTACAGCTCCTGAGTCATGGTAGTTTACAGCACGACATGTTAGGACAATATATTCAGTGGTTGTTCATTGGGCTGACAACAATAGCTCAAGTAACACAGAACTACCAGTGCAACAAAGGAGATTTCGAAGCCAACACTTCCTTTTTCAGAGCTGTTTTGCCTGCATTGCTAACATAAGTATCACCTCCTGCCTGAAGAGTGACACCCAGGTCATGTCCTTCTTATTTATTTGTCTTAATATGGGTGCTGCATTGTGATCTTCTGGAGGAGGTCCACATCACCAGAACATTTTCAGGAATGGCCATGAGCAAGAATGCTCCACCTCATACCCATTTGCTCACAGTGGCTATAGGCAGCCAAGCTGCCTAATGTTTGCAGCTACAACTGACAAGAAAATCTTGTCTCAAGGATAGTATAAGTCTTACTCATAACATATTGGCTATCCATTGGAAAAAAAAAAAAAAAACCAACAAAACAATCACACCTCTCTGGAGTTTACTCTCCTTTTAGTCACTCAATAGGAACAAACAGTGAACGTAGGATGGCAGTACCTAAAGCCATTTTTGTTTGTTTGTTTGTTTTAATTATTTTAAAATAATAGTCATCATCAGGCCATCACAAGTCAGGACTTGTGTCATGGAATTTCTTTCTTCTAGGAGCTGGTGTGGCCAAAAATCCAAGCAATAAAGTAAACACACAGTTCAGAAAGGCCACTCTTTTGTAACAACAGCCTTAAAGAATGGCCCCAGGAACAAATTCTAAGGAAACCATTTAGAAACAAACTGATGCTGAAATTAAATCTGAACAGTATCTTAAACAAACAAACAAACAAACAAGTACATATCAAGTCTAAGGAGAAGAATAGTGTAACAGAGCAGAAAAAAACTAAGAGCACTTCAGATTTTTTTTTCTGCTGCTGTTGACATATAAACACTACACAAAATGTGAACTAGGAAAGTGTTCTACTAATTCAGATAAAATAAGTGGTTCAGAAATAGTTTGCAGGTGGCACAAGGTGGCTTCTACCCTGCAGAGGCTTATGCACATTATGCCCTACTTCTTAAAATCTCGACAATAAAAAAATCATTAGTTAAACAGTGCTTTCCTTTCCATTGCAGACCAGGCTTCCAAAACAGATAAACACCCATGATACATGAGTAAACTCTTAGTTACTTGAAAATTGTGCTTAGCTGTGTTTGAGTCACATGAATGTGGGTGTGAGAGAAGAGAACATATGTTCTGAAAATCCTCAAAGAATGAAACTTGAAGTTGAAAGCCTACATATTAGCCTTTACTGAGGATGAGAACAGCAAGATCAAGACAAAGAAAATTAGGTAGGCATCTAAAAATGAAGGCTGCAGTAAATTAAAAGTGTAAAATTGGATATTAAACTATTTTTCCTATTGGTGGTTCTCTTCCTCTACTCAATATTATCTGTAGTTGACCTTGGAGTAGTCTGCAACGTTGAAAAACAACTTCACAAATGATGTTTACAGTGAGGATACCCACAGATTCCTCCTGAAAAGCTGCCTATATAGAAGTTGCCATTGATATTTTTTCTCATTTTTTCCCCCACCATCTTTATTCCCAGAAAATAAAATGGAAAGAATTACAGAAAAATGAGAAACCTAGATCAACAGATAAATACGACAGGAAATGCAAAGAGATAGCAGCTGACTCTCCACTGCTTCATAATCTATATACTCATTTAGGTCTATGCAACATGATCTAAAAATCCAGCTGTGCTCTTTCAATTACACTGTCATCAATAATAAAAATTCTGCATTCAGAATTTATCTCACAGTTTTGTTGCCGATACAGGCAAAACAAGCTGTACGCTGCTGTTTCATATCAAGCATATATTTTATGCAAAATCTGAAGCACAGGCTCAAAGAAGAGATATTTGTCAAATTAAGAACACCTTTTTATACAACTTTTAAAAACTAGAACTTTTTTTTTTAAATGTCTTTCTTGTGGTTTGATTTTTTAGATAAGCTAAAAAGACAAAGGGCTATAACAATCATTGTATAACACTAAAAGTAAAGAAAGTCCATGAGTATGCTGTATGCACAAAACCAGCTGTAACAGTGGAAGGAATTGTTACTACTCCTCCTCAAATTTTTTTATTAAACATGAAGCAAATTTCTCACAAAAATATTAACAGAGTTCTGCAGAATAAATTCTCAAATGGCGTAGCTCGAACAAAGGGCTAACGAGAATGTGCTAACAGGTAGGAACATGGGAAGAGACAACTGCCTGCAAATATACCAAGGTACAGAGAATGACTCGGGAAAGAAATGAACCCGCAGCGTGACTCAGATGAAATTGGCTGTGTGTGACAGATACAGCCCAGAAAAGAAACATCTAGTAGAAAGTACTAAGAGCCGTGTTATTTGCTCAGCCAGCTAAGTAGGTTGAGCAAATACCAGTTGTGTCAAGTGCCATGGAGCTGAGACCAAAGAGACAATGGCAGGATCAACTTCTGCTTATAAAGAGCAGGAGGACAGAGGCTAGGGCAGGGAAAACACAAGTGAACGCAAATCAGTTACACTGATCTACCTGTAAACATATGTCCTGGACAGGTCACGGACCTGCTGAATCCTGTCCCAAAAGAGTGGGCTGTGCTATTGCTGGTGTCATGCTCTAGTGCACCTCTGTTACCTAGAATCACAGGTTTTGACTGCTGTATGTATGAACAAGGGAGGGTTGATCGCATTCACTTCCAGTCCTTGGCACAGGACTGTGCAGGGGATGTTCTACGCTAACAGGTTACATGCTGAGGAGAAGGTAGGGGGCTTCACTCTGTTATGAAACATGGGCGGCCTACAAGATTCCAGTGCAGCCTTGCAGTTCCTCTCCAGCTTTGGTTTAATGACACAATATCATCCAGATATAAATGCCTTTCTCTGTCCATGGCTGAAAGAACTGCATAATTATTATCATGACTACTGGTTTTGAAATTTTTCATAGTACTACTCAATCATGGCAGGTCATTAACCAGCATCTCGGCCAGGTCCCAGTTTAGAGCAGGTGTCTTTTTTTTTTTGTTTATTTCTGTCCCCTTTATAAATTCCTTCTGCAGTTGCAGATATATGCTGTGCTCTACTTTTACCTGCATGGCACCAGCCAGCTGAGACACTCTGTTATTATTCTTTCATTGGTGGGTGGAATGACCTCTAAAAGCCAGTTATTATTACTTATAACTGCTATTAGGCATCCTTCACCAAAGATAGTGACAGTAAATCACCTAATGATCATAAAGGGATTAAGAGATATTTGAAAGGAGAGATGTAATAGACGTGCAAAGTATTGAATTGAAAAGGAAAAGCTGAAATAATCATAATGATATTTGTTTTGAAGGGAGACACCATTTCAATCACAGGGATTGAACAGTGGATTTCAAGAGAATTAATCTCCTACATGTTAGTCAGCCTGATTGAATCATGCCGTAATATTCCACTTTAGCTTATAATATTCAACATTGCAAGAGCATCCGGAAATTTTCAATCAAGAAAGTTGTTTGGCAGCCCACATACTAGCTGAAATGCTAAATATAAATATATTATAAACCAATGAATGGAAAGACACTTTAAAATCCATTTAATAGCTCTTTTTTGAGCACTATAAATATCCTGTGGTTCTCTGTTGGGAATTTTAAAAACAGTCAATCCATGATTTACAGAGCTGTACCATCAGTTGCTCAGAAGCACAAATTCATTTGATGTTTCCTCTCAAAATAAACTTGTTTGACAGTAAAAGTTAACAGGGTGGGAACCTTGTAAACAAAGGAGTTTACTGAAATTCCTGCTTCTGTGTGTTTCAAGATTAAGTAAAAAACTCTGCTTAAGATAACACTGTATATTATACCAGATTATACAGAAAACAGAGATGGTAGAGATGGGTGATGCTTGTAGAAAGATCACGGCTTTGTCAGTCTTTGTCTTTATCAAAATTCTGGAAGTTGTCATGGAGTCTTGAAAGGGATATGCCAAACCCATTCTTTTTCCTTTTGTGCAATTTCTGAGATACTTCAAAAAGAAAGTTTCCCCAGTATAGCTTAATAACTAGAGAATAACAAACTAGCGCAGAAATTTCCAGATAATTTAGGCATTATAGATCATGCAGGCAAGGCAGAATGCTCCCAGGGTAGCTTATTCTTGTAGATTTAGAAATGTAATTTGCAGGCAAGTTTTAAAAATATAAGTTGTAAGTAAAATAAGCATCCCAGACATGGGGGAGAATGCAAGCCCTGGTACTTTTCTCTGAAACTATTATCTAAAGGGGAAGAAGGCCCAGGATATTCCCTCTTCGTGAGCAGGTGTATTTATCTTGTGCAGTTTTCCAAACTGTTTCTTCAGACTTATGCCTATAACTTCCCCTCCCCAGTGAGCCACATATAAACTCTTCAGGTAACTTTTTTGCAAATGCTTCAGCTGAATCTTCACTGCTCCAGGAGTGGGCACTGACACAGAGTCAGACAGAGTGGACGGGCAACAGCAGCTTCCCACTTCTCACCCACACCCCCCAACCCCAAATCCAGGTGATCTTTGGCAGTGCAAAGCAGATAGCACTGCACTGGGAGTTACGCACACTGGTGATGGAAAAGCATTTCTCTCTCTATCCCTATTTTCCACTACTTATGTCTTTAAATCTCTTTGCTAGGTTGGGCCCATCCCAAGGTATGCTAAGGCACCACCAAGGCCTCAGGCACCAAGCTGTGGTATGGTACCACTGGTGTGGACAGAGAAGGTTAGGACGCCCATGTTCCCATCTCACCTGTGCCACTGGCTTATTGTCTGGCCTCAGGCCAGCCAGACCAGCTCTACACATGCATAAAATGCAGCTGCTGTTGAGACATACACCTCTCATAGGGGTGCTGCAATGGGCACTTGGAGAGCATTTTGGGAAACTTGGATGTAACCTGCTCTGTAAAGCTAAAATTTGGGGAGTTTATTTTGCTTTCCAGACTCTTTCAGATTCATTTCCCTTCACTATTACATGCAGCTGTACCCAAAACATGAGCCCTAAGTTAGAGAAGACTCAGTTTAGCAGACCCAGCTATTGAGTTCTTAACAAGACACCACCACTTCTGTTTGTCAAGCAGCAGCATGTGTCAGCTACATCTCACAGTCATGCTTTTGTTGTCAGTGGTTGGTTGCTTTTTAATATACTGAGATTTTATGAAGGTAGAAAAACAGATGACTTATCAGCTACTTATAAATCTTACAGAGATGTAGGCAAAATACATTGGTACAGCTAAGTAAATTGAGGCATATCTAAAAAGATGGTATGAAGAGGAAAAAAAATAAAAGGAAAGAAAAAGGAAAAGAAAAACTTCACAACCCTTGAATATCAATCCTTTTCACAGAATAGCCTACTGCATTATCATTACTGCGCCTTCTTCACAGGTAAGAAAGGAGACCTTTGAGTGAGATGCATTGACCATGAACTCTCCACAGACAATCAGTAAAAAGTTATTTAGCACAGATGTCGCTGTAATTGTGAGACACAGGAAAAATCAATGTTTAATGGCAGACTCCCAACTCCATCCTGGCAATGCTCTTGAGTTGAAATCACCAGGCTAGAATTTAAAACATGTAGAACAAAATTGGCTGAAATAAGTCCTCTAAAGTTATCATCACTCACAATATCCCATGTGTTTTTGATCCCTGAGTCACCCAGAGATAAATAGATTGTGATTTATACCTCTGTACTTCCAACCTTTATTATCTACTGCTAGTACAGGGACCATGCTTTTGTGAAGTGCTGTACATTCTTTGGGTAGGAACCATCTATCTGTTTTGTTCAAACAGTATGCATCACAGTGCACACAGGTTCAATATAAGGAATTATCCTAAATTTTGAGAATCTCAGTCAGCTATTATAAATGAAACACAATCAGTTCTTCAGAGAAAAGTGAGTAGAGAAGCAAATGCAGAGAAATAAGTGGTATAAAATCTGATAAAATACTGACAGCATAGCATCCTTCTTGTACTAATTCTGCGTAAAGAAAGATGAAGATGATGATGGCACAGGTGACATAATTCATTGTTTCATTTAATGAGAACATCCTAAATGCAATTCAATAACTTCTGTTTCACATCTTACTCTTGTACATGATGTCGCTCTCTTTCTCTCGAAGAATATACGCGTAGAAGAGATTTATACAGGAAATATATTTTTATAAGCTTACTGACATTCCTACATGGCATACCGGAGCCTTACCAACAATTCACAGATGTACACGCTATGCAAAGGGGGTAAAATGTAATTTGTAGGGATGACTGACTGATCCATATCCATCTGTATATTCATCCCAGGATAAGCATTCCATCTGCTGCAGATGCTAGCTACAGGGGTTTTGCAGTATCAGCTTTCAAGGCTGGGAGGCATCTACAGTATACCTAAAGGACTGGCTAAGACAGAGAGTTACAAGGGTAGTTGAGCTGCACAGAAGGGCTTTAAGTGGGTCAGCCATCCAGCTGTAGAACTGCATGATGTATTCCATCTGAATTAACAACACTTAAAACCTGCATAATCAGCGAGATCACAGAGAGTAGATGTCCCCTACAAAGGTTTCCTTTTCTTTGCTGTTCACATTCAGGAGCATTTCTGTTTATAACAGAACAGGGACTAGGATCCTGATCTCTTTGTTGCTTTATCCCCTTGCATTCTCTGCATAGAAGTGCTTATGCATGTGACCTGTCTGTCAGACATTAATTCTACTCATTTTTATTTGCTCCGTTTTGCTCCCCTTGTCCTGTGAATTAAAGAGCACACTGGCTAAAACACTGAGGCTATTGACCAGGATTCCTATCTGCTAGCTTGAAGGCCTGTCTTCTATAGCAAAGGTGGTCTCTGCTTTCACCATATATAAGTAGTTACTCAGAGCAAAGAGGAGAAAAGAAGGACAGAACTGAAATAGCATTCCAGCTATCAAAAAAGCAGCTACAGTACTGAACCACACAACAACCCAGTCTACAGAGTACAGAATAGCATTTTTACAACCTAGAACTTGAGTACCCTCCAACACACTACAACACAAAGTGACTAATGTCTGCCGTGTGGTTTGCATTTTCTCTCTTTCACACCCACACCCACGCACACATGTACAAACTGTGTGACTTAAGGGGAAAAAAAACAAGCTGTCAATGCAATATGTCTGAAAACTGAGGGTGGAAAAAAAAGAAGCAGATCTTGATCTATGACCAGAGCTTATGGATTAATGAAAGAATCCATCTCAACTGCATAGCCACAGAGTGTTTTGCACATTTCTTTTGAGGGATAAGGTGGGGGAGAGTGACTTCTAAAGGTATGGCAGAGCTCCAGGTTATTTCTGTCATGGGAAGAGTTGCATTCTTCAGTAGATGCAGTCACATGAATAAAAAAAACTTATCAGGAAAACGTATACACTTTGTGTATAGAACCTATTCCCACAATTAGCATTGTATTCCAAAAGCTACCTCACAGACTTTTGGGGAGTATTCAGGAACTAAATGTATTTCAGTGGGCACAGTATCATTACAGTCTAGCTGTCACAAATATTTGGACAGAGCCAGGCAAAAGAGTGATTAGGAAATTGCTAATTATTGACCATTTCCCCTATGGAACCATTCATATGGTGAGATATAACTTTCTTACTCCATTTTAGGAAAAAATTGATTAACTTAGTGACATTATACCTCTGATGCCGTTTCCAAAAATAAAAATTAAAAAAAAAAAAAAAAAACGACATCCAACCTTGCCAGTATTTCTTCTCTAAAAAATAAATGGCTCACAATAATCAAAAACTCTGGAAGAAAAGATAAGATTTTGCTCAGTAATTTTCCTTCATCAAAACTAGACTTCAGTGGGACAGGTTCACAGAAAGTTCTTTAAATGTTTTAGGATGCCCACGTTCACTAGGATTCAAAAGAGGGATAAAATTATTTCCAAATCAGTGAAAAGAAGAAACACTTTGGGTTTTTTAGTTGCACTCACACACTGAGCAGTACATTACCAGCTGCTAGGATCAAAGCTTAGCAGGAGTTCCTAAAGGGACAAGTGACTACATAGTGTGACTGCTGATTACACCTTCTCCAGACAGCCTCGAAATGGGAACATTATTAAAATAGGATTATTTTAAGGCTGTGTTCTCAGTGTCTCCATCAGGTTGCGTTCACATAGTAAAAGCTGTAGTTAACCGTGCAAGTAAACCACAGGCTGAGGTATGCCTGACATAGGCTCCATCCATACCCTTGATCAGAAAAATTTTAGCCTGAATGTTTAGTTTGGAAATATGAATGCATATTACAGGACACACGCAGGTATTCTGTATGAATTTCCTTTCTTTCTGCATTTGGCTTGATGTATAGATTGCACACATGCTGCTTAGCAAGCTTATCAATATCAGTGGCTAAACTAGCACGCTGGTGAAGATCATCACAATTCTCACTGGTTGTCTTGCTGATGTCTATGGCTGTGTTACACGACATCTGCTAGTGCCTGACGCGTAGCACAAGCAATTGAAGAAACCTGATTTAACTGTGTCCTGATCAAAATACACTGAACATATCTTGCCTGACTAAAATAACCATGCTACCACTTCTGCTCCCTCAGTAAAACTGACCTTCCTTACAGGATAAGGATGAATCCTCTAAGAGCAAATTTTAAGAAGTTTGTGTTTTCTCTGAGAAACCTAAAAATTAAAGTGTTTCTTCCTCCTTTCTTCTCTGATATTCTTGTCCTTCTTGGACCTACAAATATGAGATACAACACTTTAGAATTGGAATTTTCCTACTTACCCAGGAATACTGCAAAGAACAACAAGCTTTTAAGATTTTTTTTTGCTCCCCTACTGCCCTAAGCAGAACTAAAAGTTTGAGGGGAAGAAACTAGAAAGAAAGAGGAAAACGTCTTAATATTTCCCCAAAATGCAGAAAGAAATCTTTGGGTATGGGGGAGAACAACCCATGGACACGTGCCAACTCCCATCAGACAAGATGATACTGTCAACTTACTCAAGATGGTGGGTATGACTGTGACGGTACTTTTTCCTATTGTTAAGCAGTATTTTGGAAAGCTGCCTCCCCATCTACTGATTCCAAGGGGAAAAAAAAAAATCTCCCATAGAACTCTGAAATTTCATTAAAGGACTCCTACTTGAGTGCAAGTTCTGGCATAGTTCAAATGTGCTTATCTTTCAAGACCTGATAAGAGTACATACTGAGATTCATAGAAATACTGAATCTATGCGTGGCAAAGACCTCTTACCTTTTCTTAGTCTGCAGAAATATACTGTATGTCTAACACTTCTCAAGTCTAGTTTTAAATATTTCAGCTGATACTTTCCACAACTTCCCTGGGATATTATTAGCCTTGTAGATCTCAGTGTCAGGGAGATTTTCTAAGAGGTACTTCCTAAATTTCCACTTGACTCCATTCCATTACTTCTCTTATTATGCTAAGTAATTCTCTACTTCATGAGTACACTCTTCCAATGTCTGTAGACTCACCCACACACAAGCCTGTCATTGTTTAAGCAAACTGCAGCTTCTCACCGTAATTTTCTATTATAAATCAATCATCCTAGTCCCCTAACCTTTCTCACCACTTTCTCCCCCTCCTCCCTTTAAAAAATATTTTCCTGTTATTGGTGTGCACCGGAGGTTGTATGACTTTCAGTCTGTAGCCATTTTGAACAAAATACCAGTCTCCACAATTACAGCATAGGATTTCAGAATTTAACTCTCCTCCAAAGATAAACAAACTGACATTTTTTCCCTACTGCATAAGCTTCAGAATCATTTTTAATTTTATTAACGCTTGCAAATATTAGTGACAAGCCAGATCAACTACTCTTCCTTTTTTTTTTTTTGTCATCATTTTTCTTTCTCCACTGCTCCATTTGCTGGCACAAATTATTTTAGTAACTTTCATAGTGTGAAACCTGGAACTCCTCACTACTAATGTGACTGAGCTCAGACTGAGTGGTTCAGAAAGTCATTTCTATCATCGGGGACTTCTGTGATATTCTCTATGCTAAGGAGCAAAGCAACCATTACAATTTCATGCCTGCACTGTGCACTCTTCCGATAGGAGCAAACTGTGCTTCTTGACCAATAACCAAAGTCATCTCAAAAACACCTCCCAAGCATACGCAGCTATACGTTCATTTTGATGTTTGATCTTAAAACAGAACATACCCAGTCTGAAACAAATGATTGCTTTGCCTCAAACCCATAAAGTTGCTTTTCCATTTCTGAAGCAATGCTAGATATCCCTTTCCACTATTAAATTCAGGTGCAGCAACACAGTTCAGTATGTTATGTGGGAGTGCAGATAGCGTGAGGCTTTATCAAGCTCAAATACATACAAAGTCAAAATGAAATAGAATTCATTTATGAAATGAAATTAGTGAAATTAAATGTATGAGGACACTCCCGTAAAAGCTATTTTCATACCTGCTTGTCTATACCATGAACCACACCTTTGACCTTTTTCAAATCTATACAATTTTCAAAGAAAATGAAAGCACTTGGTGTAGTACAACCATACCAGTTAATTTGGAGATGAAAAATAGAACTCTCCAGAATCTTGAAAATTCAAAGCAAGAATGGAAAGCTCAGTCAACTACTCATTTTATTCAAAGACTGGTCCAGAAGCAGGTTGAAGGTTTCCATACACACATTCCAATGAACAAAACACTTATTTCTTTGGCCTGCTTTTATTATCACATAGTTCTCTATTAGAAAGGGCCAACTATCAGACCAGCTCTTCCAAATCCAGTCACATCATCCTTAACATAATTTCATAATAAGAGGTACTCTCCTCTTTGCTAAAAGCAGCTATGATATTGGTGATACTGCTGATCTTGATGAGGAAGGTTAGCCTGGGAAGCAAATGATATAATGAATAACCATATCTACAATGCTGAAAAGAGGGATAGGAGAAAAAATGTCCTTAAAGAAAAATCAAAAATCAAAAGCAGCTTGCCTGAATTTTAACAGAACATTGCATTCCTGTCGTAGGTTGAATCCATTTATGCTTTGCTAGCCTATCCTTGAAACCCCATGTCATACATCACTATTAATTAGTTACTTAATAATTCTTCCTTGTATTTGAAATTACCCTGCTCACCTAAACTCAATATCAGTCACAGATTCAGATAAGCTTTGAAACACAGAGTCTTAGCCAAAATCCAGAAGGACATCTGAACACCTTTCCTCCCAATATATCTGTTATTTCCAGCTTTCTAGTACTCAAGTAAAATTTGCCTTGACACAGTTAGGATTTCCAAAGGCATAAGCCTGAGTTAGTTGAAACTCAGGCAACATACATTTTAATCCTCCTCCAGGCACATACTTGGATACTTTTTCCATATCAAATCTAAGCATCTCCCTGGAATGTTTATTTAATGACCTTAGTGTTAACATCAAGAGCTTAATCAGTCAACTATAAATAACTCTAGACTGTCCCTGAGAGTTCAAATTTTGTGCGAGAATCTAACTATAATGAACAATAGAGAACTGTGGTTCCTATGCTGAGGGCCACTTTAAAAAAAAAAAAAGCTAATAACAAATGTAACCAGCTACATTCATTTTGTCACTTCAGCATCTCATTTAGCGTCTACCTGATAGATATTTCAGTCATTATTTCCTGTCTTCTCATCCAAACAGCAAGATGGCTAATTCACTTTAGAAGAGCCTTTATTTATGACTCTCTCCCACCCCACTTTAATTTCAGAGGGTGGGACCGGTAATGTTTCTTTTATAGGTTTCTTTTAATGGACTACGGGATGTTATTGTAAGGTCACTCACCACAATGACAGGAGAGAACTGACTGTGAATCTGTATTATTTTCAGGTCACTAACTGAGTGACCAGGAGAGAATGGGCTATGACCGGGTAGTGCTGGCTTTCATTTTTCTGCATAGTTCCGGGTGACCTTTCATTTCCACCACCCTTCCCCTCCTCTGCTGTGAGAGCCTCCTCTATTTTCAATTTTTCTCTGCAGTATTCATTTTCAGTTGTAAGCTTCTTATTCTAATGAGGAATCCTGACAGGAATCTGAAGTTTGAGGCTGGTTTTGTCCCGAGCCTCTCCCCAGTTCAGTTCCCAAACCCTTCTCTATAACTGTCATGCATAATTTATACTGTAGGGTTGCAACAGACTGCAGTTTCAGCCTGTGGCAAACAACCATATGGCTCAAGTTAACCCCGGGTGAACAACTATTGCTCCTGCAGTTGCCTCAAAGTGCCATGTTAACTAACACATGGAAGTATAACCTGTTTTCCAAATAATATGGTTTCTCCAGGACATTCAACTATTGTGAAGTTTGTTTTTTATTAAAACAGTTGTGCCTATGACTGCTCTGCCTGAAATAGAGAATGATTTAGCAGCAACAACACAAAAAACTGTGGTCTGGGCTAGAAGACAGTAATATGTGGGAGATGATGTTCTGCCTCTGGGCTTACAGAAAACACCCTACTTCTACTTTTTATCCATCACTACAGTTCTGCAACATCTGCCCTTTCTGTAGTACTGCCAGTCTGCACAGGACAGGTGTCATAAATCATATTACTACATCATCTGATAAATAACTGAGATAGAAAAATTGGAAAGTTTTAGACAATGAAAGATTCAGAGTAACAGAGGACTGGATGGCATGTGAAGCAGAACAGAAGAGAATGGCAGGAGAGGTAACTGGGGAAGTGAAGGGGGGACAGGTGGTGAGAATAAATGGTTTATCAAAATGTTCTTGCAACAATATTTTCATTTTTATCCTATTCATTCAGTGTATTCTTCTCTCAACTCCACTATCAGTAATTCTTCTTCCCAAACCAGAGGTATGTCAGAAAACAAGATAGTAAGAGTTCCCAATTCAAAGAATTCTGAAGCTTTAAAAAATAAAAGAGATATCCAGAACCACAGTAGTTTAAAGAATATGAAGGAGAATAAGTAATTTACTTACAAATAATTGAACACAGAATTTAGCACCCACCCTACTAAACTTGGGAAACCTTAGAAAAGAGACAATGGGTGAGGTGGATCAAAGGTCTAGGTCTTAAAAAAAAATAAAGAAGTATTGGTCAGAGGAAAAAAAACAAAACTCAAGATCAAGGCTCTCAGTCTGTTCTCAATCGACAGTGTTCTCAGCCCCCAACACTTTCTGCAATATAACATCTACCTTACCATCATTCCTTTCAAATAAAAAAGTGAGGCGTCTCTATACTCCGCTCAACAAGTTCCTGAAAACCTGTTCCTTCTGAAACATGCATGCTGTTCTTACTAACTTGTGCCCTTAGAGGGGAAGAAGGGTATTTGGTCTATATAGGTGAAAGACAGTGCACCAGAAAATTTTGGCTTTTGTTACATATGAGATGTTTAGGACAGCTGAAAGAGATCAAGTGCCAAGCATAAATAGCCTGGCAAGCACAGGACTTACAGCAGCAAATATCAACAGGACCACGGCTTTTGAGCAAAAGGTAAGACAGGGTAATTATCCAGAGGATGAGTCGATAGAGAGTATAAGGACTCACATCACAAAGTTTTATTATTGAAAATCACTGATTTTCAACAATCACTCACACACGATGCTATTTACTTTCATTCCACATGTTCATTACCACATCTGTCACTGGTGAATTGGCTCATGTTTCTAAGATGCTCACATATTACATTATAGCTACTCCATTTCACACTAACAGTAATACTACATAATTCATCAATGTCACTTCAGGCAGTGTTCTGTAGCTGTCTTGACCTGTAAAAAGAAAGGCAATAAAGATGTAGAGCAGTGTGGGTCTTTGAAATCTAGTGTGTCAAGCCCCCTGGCAACATACTTTCAGTGCTGAGTTTCTTTAACAAACTCCAGCTCAGGATGATCCTTCAGTGAAAGGCAGAGGAAAAGGTGAAGTTTCTAATCCCTATTCTCAATCATTAAAATCACCAATCTGTTAGGAAGTGTTACACAGACGGATAGGTAATTCCTAGACAGAGAGCTCCACAGTTTTAAAAAAAGTTATGAATTCTGCACAGTTCAGAGGCACATGACCTTCTGCATCCACCAGGTAGGGTCTGTTTTAATGGATGCATGTATTTGCCTACACAAGGTGAAATTAGAAAGGACTGAACATCAGATATCCATCTGTACACACAGAGTCTGACAGCCTGCAAAGTAATCACATTTTCAAGAGCAGCTACCAGGATCCAAACCACTGTAATGCTAGTACAGTCATTATAGCAGATCAGGGTGTTATTCAGGAACTTTTTCCTTCTACATCCAGGTAAAGTCAGACTGCATGAATCAATGTAAATCCATGAAAAGATAATGTGAGAAAGACTGCAGGTAAGGAAAATACTATTGTGTGTTAAGCAACAGTATACAGAATAAAGTAAATTCTCAAACAAGTGAGAGAGATGGCTAGAGTACTTGCACCCATTTCCTTATCACATTGCTCTTTTATGTGACTGCTCTTTGCCTCCAGAAATAAGAGGCACTATGTTTAAGTATGTTTAAGCTCAACACAGACACAAAAGGAGTTCACCAGAATATATTAAAGATTCTTTTTGGTATCTTGCATGACAGTTGCTATTAATATTGAAGCAATGAGGAACCAATGATGTGGAAAAAGTACAGATATACACAGCCTAACTTAAACTCAGCCACATTTTAGGTAAATCACACCAACTAAAATAATGTCCATTGAGGTTTTTAGGTATAAATGCAAGACAGGAGACAATCCTTTTTTTGTCCTTGACCTCACCCATTTAAAACAGAACAAAACATCACCACTAACAACAAAAAACAAAAGTAAAAAAAAAACAACTTTTAATGACTCTAGACATAGATGTCCCAGTCAGCCAATACTATAACTCACAGAAAAAAAGAAAATCATTCTCTGTTGGAAGACACAAAGCAAAGCATCTGATAAAATCTCCTGCTAAGGTACAGTCCACAGTCCTTCTGTCCTGAATGTTAGAATGAAATGAAAATAAATAAAATTACATTTGCAGCCCAGGAAATGAAAATTTGGTCACCAAAGGCTGAGGTTAGGGGACCAACCCCGACATGGTTTGCTCCCATAGCTTGACACCCAAAAAGAAGCATTACTACTTCCTAGAATGAGAGAGGATGCTGGAAGTTTGGCAGATGAACATCAAGACCAGTGGCTTGAGAATGTCTCTCTGGTACAGGTAAATTATGCCTACTGCTTGGAGTTCAACACTGTAGCTGGGCAGAATCTAGCAATTTTCAAACAAGCTTGAATGACCTAATGACGAGTAACAACATCTGATAACCCCTGCCTTAACTTCAACATATTTCATTATTTGTTCAGTTAGGAAATCAGGACTGCAGAAAGAAAAATAAAGTTTCCGTGGGCAGAGAAATATTGTGATCCCTCATTCCTGTCAATTAGATACTAAAAAACAAAACAAACAAACAAACAAAAAACATTAACTGCCAGGACCTAAACCTTAAAAACCATCCCATTCCCTTGGGTGATATTCAACATGTTAATTCCTATGCTGGAAAGAGTAAGCAGCTAATTTAGTTGCCATCATGACTATTCCAACACTGCATGGCTGACAAAGATGTCACCCAGACTCAATGAACGGAGAAATAATTGTAAATACACATGGAAAGTCAATACTGGACATTTAATCTCCAGGATCTAATCTTTTCATGCATTCTACCAAAACCATGTCCATGCATTCACTTCTACCCAGAGTGCATAAGACTAATAACTTGCAGTGACAATTAATGGAAAGGATGCTACAGCTAATAAAATTTTAGTATCAAAAAACCAAACAGACAGACAAAACAAACAACATCAGATGCTTTATTCCCAAGATCTTCTAAAGCATTAGTTTGTTTGTTTAATTTCATTTTTATTTTTTGCCTTTTTTTTTTTTTTGCTTTCCTTTGCATAAAACTAACCTCATTGGAGAAAAGTGAATCATGGGAAAAGTTCTCTAATAGCAAAAGTAGTTTGATTCCATTTTATTTCTGATGCTCAAATTCTATTCCTTCTCTGGCCTGCACATCTGGTCACCATGGCAACAGAAGTGCCGAAAAATCCTCTGCCTATTTGATAATCATTTAATCACTTAACAAAAGAAACTGGGAATTGGAGAGTTGAGTAATAGGAAATACCAAAAAGAAAATAAACTCTGGCATCAAAACAAAAACACAACTAATAAAAAAGAAGGAAAAAGACCAGGAGTAAAGGGAAACATACTACAGGACCTCTGCATCCACACAGAGGGTTGGACATTCTGCTCCCTTTATCATTGTGCATTTTCCAGGGGAGACTGCCTGAAACATCCTTCAAATTACTGAAAATATCCTGAGGAAAAACTCAGAGGATCCGTGTTAAAAATCCAGAAGATGAACAAGGAGGTAAGGATTCTCCTAATCAATAAAAGCCAAATTTTGCAGGTTCTTTTATGTCTTGCCTCATGTAAAAATAGGAAGACTGGGCCTACAAGGGTATTCTCAATAAGAAATCTCTGAAATGGTCAATGTAATGGTAAATCCTACAAAAAGTGACATCTCTGTCACCTTTAAGCAGAGGTGCTCCCTGATGATCACAGTGCTGTTGTTCAGCAGCCGGTAGCCTGGATCAAGATGCATTCCCTCTCCCAGAAAGATAACACTATGACAGACAACTTCACATCTGCCAAGCAGGTATGTTTCATGCAGCATGTCCTTACCCCTGATACCCATGTAAGATTAAGTCCAGTTCATCTCTGAATACAGTGGCTGTTACCAATTCTGTCCCCACTAAATCTTTGCCTGGGATGGAGCTGCAGGATAGATGAGATATGGAAGTGGGGATATTAAAAGTGGTTTTCCACAACTAGACCGTGCACTAGTTTGGCTACCACAACATCGCAGCTACGTGATAAAGGCATAACATTGGATCTCATCTCCAGCACACTCCTCAATATCTAAACACAGGATGTGTTGCTCTTGCTTTTATCGATACTGCAGCTGTAAGTAAAATAAAGAATTCAGCATTTGGTTTCAACAGTCTTATAATATCCGTACTCCCCCCTTCCCTTCCCTTTCCCCCAAGAAAACATACATGAAGGACAGTCCATTGATCAGAACATTCTGGGCAGCTTACTAGCCATCTACACAGATATTGACTTGGAAGCTATCAAGGTAGTAAATCACTTCACAGACATTTTCCTCTCATGCTGCAATGGTAAACTGCGTCTATCAACAATATTTCATTAAACAATGGTGTATTTGTTCAAGTTAACTCAATGGGAATGGAAATTATTTTTAAACCTTGATGCTAGAAGTCAACGACTCCTGTGTCCTGGTAGTCCATTTGATCTGAGAAACTGCAAATGACCAAATGCTCTTGATGTACCCTTGACAAAGTGTTGCATTCCAAAGAAGGTGGTGAGGAGAGGGAAGACATTTGTGTGAAAACCACGGCTACTCATGCCTGCCAGAGAAGAGCAGCTTCGCAGTTTAATGGATAATATTGCAAATACCTTATGAAAAATATCTTCTGAATATGCCTCTAGCAGGGGGAAGGTGGAGATTTTTTACATGGCATTGAACCGATAAGCTCTTTTTAAATAATTGCTAGTTCTCAGTTAAGAATAATAGATCTTCTGGCTTTTTAAGTTATTCACAATGATTTCTCTGAGGTGTCACATCACTGTGGCATCTCAGCATTGAATGCAATTTTCTGAACAGCCCTATTAGTTAGGAAAATCTACATCATTCCCACTGCAAAGAAAGGGAACTGCTCACTACAAATTTGTCCTTCAAAACCAACATGTAGAAAGGTCATTAGTACTGCATGGAATAGAGGCCTGAGTCTTCACTCCTTTTTGCAATGCCTTCACCACAAAACTCACCTTTCTTGTGTAATGAAGGGATGATTAGCATTCATCATCCTCAAGAGCTTATCCCAGAAGGATCTTTTTCGTTTGTGCTTTCTCTTTAATTCAGGAAAGTTTGAGTGTGGATCTATATCCACTGACAAGGGCCATTGCCCAATGAAATAAAATACCAAATAAGAAAACTCCAGAACTAGGAATCCTTGGCCTCAACCCCCAACCAGTAAAAGATAAGAGAAGACTTGTTTTTGTAGATGCTTCTAGATTTGCCTTGTTTCACAAATACACTGCAGTTTCTTTTCTTTCTTTTTTTTTTCTTTTTTTTTTTTTTTCCACCAAAGGATGCTTCAAATCTAAATTCTTATCACAGACATTGAGGTTAACACAATGGCAGACACAGAGCCATGGGAATTTTCAAGCTGATCTGCAGTCCTTACTCACTCTTGTATTCATGTAACATTGATGTGTATAAGGGTTACTAAGACTTTTCTTATCCCTAACCTGAAGCACAGAGCTCCAGCACCAGTTTAGACAGATGAGCCATATTGTACCAGAAAGGCAAGTAACTTTCCCCTGCAAACCCCCGTGTCTTTCATGTGTCCGAACCTCACAGAAGAATTTCAGCCATACCTTGTCTCAGTACTTCTAAAACCCCAGGATAATAATACAAAATCTTTAATATTCTTTTTTTTTTCTGCTATTCTGAACCAAGATCTAATTGATAACTTCCCAAGGTACGCAAATAAATTGCAATGTGAGATTGGCAGATTCTTATTAAAGTCCGCTTTACATTTCCCTTAGTGATAGGTAACCAAATGATGGTACAGATAAAACAGATAAGGTGAGAAGGATCAGGCTGAGCTTTAAAATTTTTATAACACCATTTCAGTGTAGTAATTTAGGCTGGGGTCACCAATGCCAACAAGAGAACACATGCATGAAATTAAGATGCAATTTGTACAAATCAAGGCCCCATAACCAAATCATAACATTACCCTCCACATGCCTGTGCTGCAGAGCAGTGCAGAAACACATCATTCAAGCCTTAGCTAACTCATTTAACTTTTTAGCAGGGTAAATTATCACATGATGACCTCCATGTTATGTAGTCTAAACTATTACTGATAACCTGAGCTAGACTGTTGTGATTTTACATCTTTCTGTACACTGTACAGAATTCCTTGCCTTACCTTACACATATGCAGATATCTATTTAGTCATTAAAATCTCTGTTCCACTTTTTTCTTTTATTTTTCTACCTTTCACTCCTCACTTTGGATTTTCTGAAAGATGTTCCCACTACTCTTTGGCAGTTTTTTTCCATTCATTCTCCGCTGGTTCACATATGTGAGAGGGAAGAGGCAGAATCCAGAAAGGAAAATATACTTCTGTTGCAACAAATACTCATAAGGTTAGCAAAGAAAAAGACAGATCTTACCTTTTTATTTACCTTCTGGGATTTGCACCTTAAAAGCACACCTAGATTGGAGTTCAAAGATTTTCTACCTGTAATTCCATGCCAAAGAAAATTACTATAACGCATAAGTTTCCTTACCTAGTTATTTGAGTCCAGAAACCAAAGCTATCGTCAGGTTGCCACATCTCACAGCTCTTCAGCTAAAGTCACAAGAAAAAGTCAATATTCAAGTCAAGTACTAATATTCCACAGCTGATTCTGTAGCATGGGAGGAAGAGTGTAATATGAGGGTAATGAGAGAATCTGAAGCACATGGTTAAAACGAAATACTTAATTCTTTCACCTTTCATTTGTCTCTTCCTTCCAACTGTGTTATGGAGCAGACAGAGTATGAAAATCAAGGATAGACAATAGGGCACTAACCCTCATTCAAAGACACAAATACACTTACTTATGAACTCTGTCTCTATGCATTAGAAGTATTTTCTTGTGATCCCTGATAAGCACAAAATATTGGGCTATTCAGGCATCTCACCTAACTGGTTCCATATTGGGTCATACATATGTTGTTGTTATATACGGTCTTACAAACCTACATGGACTCCAGATTGCTATTACAATGATTTTACTAAGCATTTATCATGTGCACATTCAGCTAACTACTACAAAGAAAAAGAAAAAAATGATTTAGACTTGAAAGAACTGTGCTCTCTAGTTAGGGTCTGGTTCCACTTTTCTTTTTTTCTAACTTAAAGTTGGTAAAAAGTAGCTTATTTGTAGTGTAGGCAAAAGTCATCTTCAGTGTACTGAGTGAAATTTTCCAAGTTAAATGTAGACAGAAGGGGACAGTATCCCTTTCCCATATACGTAAATCCCAACATATCTTTTGTTCTTCTAAGGCAGAATTCACCATTAAATCCCACTGGGGAGCGGTGTGCCATCGTTTCTTATGCAGGTAAACTTTGTATGATGCAGAAAGTGTCAAAAAAAAAAGTTTGGTTTTATATCCAACAGGCTTATTTTTCTTTGAAAAGTTCATCAGTTCCAATATTACACTTATATGATTATCTTCTGTTCTCTAAGACATCTGATTTAAATACTCACAAATTCAGGAATTTAACAGTTAGCACACTGGAGCATCTTTATAACTGAAGAGGAGCTGGCTGTATTGTAACACAGCTGCTTGTTGCTCCAGTGGGAAAAAACAAAATAATTAAGAGCAAAGATGTCTGATATTTAACTGTATTTAAGTAACTCACTATTGCTATTTTGTAGTAAGACAATTGTCTACAAAAATATAAGCACTTATTTCAAGTAAATAGTATCTTTCCTACTTATAATTAAACATTATTCTTCAACATTTAAACACTACCTTTATTTCAGAAGGATTCCCAAATGCTCTAAAAACTAATTTGTTGTAAAACCCTTACATTTATATTTACCCACACAGAAATGTAGCTACTTCTACATGAGATCCATCCCATAATGGGTCATGCTATGGAACAGGCAGCTGGAGAGAAAATATAAGTTTATTCGTTTGAAACTACAAGACAAATTTAATTGGTGCAAAACCACATTCTTTTAAGCTGGAGTCCCTCCAAGACACTGAACCAACACTGAAAATTCTTTAAGCAAATGGAAAACTACAATGTTGATTTTGTTAATAGACATGCAATTAATCATTTGCTTTTTAAATAACATTACACTAATTAGATATTAAGTCAGCTCACATAGGTGGGGAACAGAGCTCAAGTATTTATATTCACATCTTCTTATTTTCAGAGGCATTTTTATTTAAAACCAGTTGCAACAAATTTCACAGTATTTGATCTCTTACTATATAAAGAAATCCAACACCTGTATATGTTAATGTCAGAGACATTTAGAAATAAAAGATGAAGGTGAAAAATGCACTTTGTTCTCATTTCTTTTCAGCTAGGCAAGTCTTCAGTAGAGAAAAGTTTTCCAGTTTTATGGATCATGGCTGTGACAGATGAAATGTCTGTGCAGCACAGAATTTATCTTTCTAGCAGAAATAATGTTCTACCAGTTGTGCCAGGAGATGGCAAGTTTTATGTGCTTATTTCAATTGAAAACATCTGCACTAGATAATGTAAGCCGCTGGGTCACATGTTAAATAACACTATTATATGTGACTGCATATAACGGCTGTTTTACATCTCCTTTATAATGGTTTGTAGCTAAGCAGAATTGCCTTGGATAATTAATTGAAGTTGCTGTAATATTAACCCTTAATGTATTTATACCTCTATTTTTTCCAATTAATTAAGGCCTGATTCAGTAAATATAAGACATTTCCACACATATAACTGAGGCACCTACATCTTAACTCAATTACAGAAGGCACTCTCAAAGCACCTGATGATACTTAAAATCTCAGATCCCCACAAATTTTTAAACGAGAATTTTCAAACTATCCAGTTTTCTGTTTCTGAATACATAAGTGCTAAAGCACAAAAACTGTGTGCATCTCCTTAGAACTGGAGGGTTTTCTAACCAGGTTTTGCAAACCTGAATTGCAAAAGCAGCCTAGATTCTTGATGAAACCTGCTAGAGTGGTAAAACACTGATATAATGCAGGCCTATTTCCAACAGCACCAGCAAGACCACTTGTATCTTTTCAGGTAGGCACATGCTTGAGCATCTCACTGGTACCCAGGTAACTGTGGTTATCCTACCAGGTTTTTCAATGATTGACTTGAAACCTGCCGTGTGAAAATCATGGTAGTTGGTCTTAATTATACTAATACATGTGGAAACACTAAAGAAGAAGTAGCATGCACCTGATCACATTAAGACTAGGTAGATGTAAGTGATAGACAAAGAAAGTGTGGAATGGGAGGGGATGTTTCATGACCTTTTCATTCTAAGATTTCTAAAAGTTCACAATTAAATTCTAGTTACACCAATCAGTGGCTTGTTGAAAGCTGTATCTCTTTGGCTTCTTGATTCTCCCTCACTTAAGATGCAAATCTGGAACAGTTTTTTCTAGTTAAGGGTTACGTCAGTGTAAGACTAGTGTGTTCGGCCATGTTCCCAAATATTTACAACTCTGGAAATGAAGAGATTCCATCACATGATAACAGATTAATGAGTTGAGAAAAAATGAAAACTGCTTAGAAAGCAGTGTGCCTTCTATGAGCACTTGGCTGTAACACGTGAGAGCAGGTTTCAAAAAGATGGATATGATCTTATTCAACCCATACTGTTAACCAAGAATCATGGTATATGTACAACTGATTTTCTTCTGCTAAATGAAGACACTGATGATCTGGTCCTCAATGACACACTTTCCTGGAAGTCTATATTGGAACGGATAAAGGCTAATGATTGGAAGTTATTTCAGATAGCCCTACCCGACTTCTCTGCAGGGCTGCTAGGAGCAGAAATAATAGATCGTCTTGTGCTTCATTGGTCTAGATCAGTTCTATTCTAACAATTACTGCACAGAAATGAAAGGTGTGAAACAATGAAACCAGGCATATTAGTGTACCAGCACGTCTATTTTAGAACATTTCACATGCAACTCTGGAATAAGCTGTGGATCTGGTATCCACTAAATGCATTTGCAGACCATACCGATAGTTTTAATTCAGCTTCCTTACTTCGGTCAGGACTGCAGAACTGACACATTTATGTGTGTTGCTTGCTTTCAGGATTTAATCTCATTTGTTTAACAGCATTATAACTTCCACTGGCAAGACTTTATTCATTTATTTTGACATTCATACGGAATACCATTATAATTGTTTCACTATCTCAATATCCATCATAGTGGAATCTCAGCAGGGTTTATTCTCTTGGTAATATCTCTTTATAATTAGGGGTATCATATCCAGACTTCTAATCAAACTGGAAGAAGTATAGTGGCTGCATGTAAAGCATTTTATGTGAGTCCCAAGCTAGCAACCTGTGCAGCCCCGATCCAACAAATGCTCGAATGTATTTGCAATCAATGAACTACCGCAAGTAACTTCATTGTATCTATTAGATATGGTTACCTGATCCTATGCCAAAAGCAAGTCTTCCCTGCATCTAAGTGACAAAAAAGGTTTTGTTTACAACTCACAAAATGATTCTCCAGTTCCTCCACTCCTCCCCAGTCACTTTGCAAAAAACAATATTGACTTTCTCCTGAACGTGATACTATGTAACCAATGAGCCAAAACATAACCTGTCATCACCTAATGGGAAATACTGGAAAACATTTCCAAAAACTCATTTTCTTTCAGGTTGGCTACTTGCTGCTGATTGAGGTGGATCCTAATTCCAAGCTAAGTTTGGGCAGCACATATAAATAATTCTGGCTTCACCATGACAGCCCTCCCCAAAACGGATAGTGCACTGTCAGATCCCCACGAGATTATGGAGCCATCTATTGCCAGGATTTTTGTTTAATGCATTCCTTATAGTGAAAGAATGCGCATGCATTATGTTTTCTTTCTTCTGTCCCCTTCCTTCTTATCACTTGATCCAACAAGAAATACCAGAGTCCTGTGAACAGGGCTATAAAGAAATGTTCTGTGTTTATGCTACTCAGGAATGAGATTTTTTGTAACATTTGCACACTCCCTGAAAAGAACTAAATATGCAGAGATTTGCAGCCAGGCCCAGAGACAGCTAAATGATATTGATTTAATCAGTGCTATTACACAGATTGAGAGGTCTCTCCGATGATGGTAAGGAGAGGTTCTCAGTGTATTTAACACAGCTGCCTTCTAAATTCTGAAATGCCATAGAATAACTAGGGATGAGGAAAAGGTTGATATCTGGCTCTGGGAGGAACAAACAAGCTGTCATAACAAAGCATGGAGTCAGCAAGGATGTTGTCTAAACTATCATGGGCTAAACCATGACAAAGAAAGGACTACAGGATTTATTGGGAATCAAATATTTTTTTACTAACAAAATTTTGGCACTGAGCATGGTCCTTTTACCACATCGCACTGATTTAAAGGAAATAAATTGTGCCACCCAATTAGAAAGAATACAGATAATACAAAAGGACAGAGGCAGGGTTAAAGCTGACACTGGAGAGCTGTAATTTGCAACAAAAATCTGGAAATCAAAAGCCTGCTAGCAAGGCATCCACTGAAGTGAATGAGGTGACAGATACATGTGCTGTCAAGAGGGCGCCTTTACATCAGCTAGTGTTAGTCTACTATTTTATTCAAAAAGTTTTCAGGGTTATGAACAGCCAGTGTTCCAAAATGAAACTTTGTTGTTCTTGTTGTTGATTCATCAAAATTAAAACTCTTTGTGGGCAAAGGTTTCAGTGTCTACAAGTATCCCCACTTATAACTTTTTATATTTTTATTTTAAGTGTTGAGGTATTCTAGTTCAAAAGGACAGCTTTGAAACACAGAACCATTTGGAAGTTCAAGCTGAAAAGCACACAGCACTCTGAATTTCTATTAAATTAATGCCAAAATTCTGTTCATCCAATCTTTTCCCCTCCAGCTTAGGTTATTCATTTAGAAGCATTTTTGAGACCTTCACTGTTACATCCATGTTCAGAAGAGGAGCTAGTCTGAAACCTTTCAAGATAGTAAGCCAAAGTTTTATTTTGTTTTACTAAGGATCTTCTACTGTTGCCAGAGAGTCTGTCTTTACAAACTGGTGTTTTCTTCACAGCCTGCGAGTGAGAAGTTTGCCCACACATCGACAGGAGGCAGCTCTGTCAGAGTGGGTTTTGTAACAGGACCATCTGATTAAAGCTGCTGTTGTCACTTCAGATCAGAATAGAAATTAGTTTTCTTGTCCACATTTAAGGGTTCTCTCTTTTCCTTTTTTTTTTTTTTTTTTCTTTAAAGGAGAAAGCCAAGCTTAAACAAGCCAAACATACAGGAGAGGATGAGGAGAGAAGTCAGATACACAAGATAAGAAACAGATTCTGCTCCATCTTGCCATGTTGAATCTCTCTCCTAATGTTTAGGTCCAAGACAACACCACCTGTGGAAGGCTTTCTTAGAATAGCCATCGAATCAATGAACAAAGGGCTGTAAAGGACCTAAAAAGGTGATCTGGTGACCTGCCTTTCTCCAGGAGGATCAGCTCTATCTACGCATATCCCATGGCAGCCTGCTCCCACTCTGCAGCAATTGTGAAGATTTCCTAGACTAAACAACCCATTCCTCTCAGTATTTCATGATTAATAGTTTTTTTCTTTGCTTTTCTCTAGATTCTCTTCTGATCCAAATTTTCCTGAACTGCAACACCCAGACCAAATATTTTAGTCATTGTCTTACCATTTCTGAGGAGAATGGGAGAACTACACTATGTACCTTAAAAATAATCATTCTTGCTTACATATCTCCTGTATGGTGTTCATCTCTTTTTACAATAGAGTGACACTGTTGACATAGTCATTCTGCCATTAACTACAGCGCTGTTTCTTTTCCCTCATAACACGACAGTGATAGCTGGTACAACTAAGAGACAGAATCTGACTCCCCAAAACTTTTATCGATGGTGCCTGTGAGAAAAAAAAAATAATAAATAAATAAAAAATAAAGGAAAAGGAAATTAAAGGATTATCTTTCACATCTCTGGTATAAAACCAACACATTCTTCTCTTGAAATGGAACAAGTGAGTTACAAAGTCACTGAGTTGCACTGAAATGGAAAACCCCAAGACACCATTTTTGGAAAACCACTTTTCAGAGAATAACTGTGAGGCAAGAGAATTTATAGTTCTAGTAATTTTGCCCTTGGTAGCATAATTGCTGTTACTATTCAGAATCCTAGAGGGTCTGATTTTACAGAGGTGCTGAGCAGGTGCTGTTTCCATTGATTTCCAGTGGAACTGCAAATGATCAAGACTTTTGAAAAATCCATACCCACTGTGATCCAATCCTTACAAAAATGCTGCTCTATTTCATATTATCTGAAAGTTATTTATTTCCCTCCATAGGTATTTTCAATACAGTTCTTCAATAAATAATAAATCACACAAAGAACATCTTTCAAAACATCTGATTTCTAGCAAATGCTTTGCATGTCTAGAAAGCGCCTCGTTCTTTAATGTTTTGGAGAGCTGTTTTTTAGTATCAGTCAAAGATTTGTTTTAGGATGCAAACTCTCTCTGTATAGGCTTGGCAGATAACAGTGCATGATCTGAACTGGCTACAGCACTCAAAATTTATAAAAATAACTGGCTCAGTGGTCAGCAGACCATGCAATACAGTGAAGCAGATACTGTATGCAACGGGTATTTCCTGTTTACTTGCATTTTAGAAACTGAAGTTTGGATTTAAACAGCTGCTGACTTTGTTTTGTGTTTGGAGGAGCAAGAAGAGGACAGGAAAGTGGATTTCTGATGAAGGGAAATGAAACATGCTTAAATTCTTCATTGGCAAATCTGTCATGGTGTTGTTAAGTGTAAAGGAAGGAAGAGAAGCAGGAATGAAAGCAATAGGTCATCATTTGAATAGTATACATCTTGAATGAATAATAGGAAGCAAGCAACAGGAGAAAGCAAATGTAAACACCAAAGGAGACCTCAGTGGAGTACTAAATCAACACTATCATACAAAAGAGAGTGCATTAATAGAATTATAAACACACATTTACATATTTTACATTCTCTCATTAAATAAAATCTACCGTGAATGTATAGCTGATTTATAACAATTTATTTGATCAATGAGATGAGATTTTGTTTGTGACAAAATAACTAAATCCTTACAGAAAAAGTTGTAAGGCCAGATGCTTGCTCCGTGAACTATTCTGCAAATAACTATACCGGACTGAAACATTTTATCAAATTAAATTCTAATTATTTTGCTGTGTTTTGTTTTATTTCATAATTAAAATACACCGGTCTTCCAGCCAAATTGCTTAAGTCATCTGCCTAATAGTTCAACATACATAATGAACAATCTCAAGGCAAACAGTCCTCAAAAACAAACAAAGAAATAAACCACACATGTAAGTTATTAATCGAAACTACCCAGAGACTATTGACAAATAAAAATGACATTCACAGATATCGGGACCAATTCATGGAAGATTTACAAACACAAGAAACAGCTGAATCCATAATTATTATTCTTTACTTCAATAGTTCAACCAACCAACAAACGAACAAACTACCTTAAATGAATGAAAAGTAATAACCTGGGTTGCTTACCGAGTAACCACAGGACACTAGATAATGTTCCATAGTATCTCAGTGAAAAATAAGAATAACCACATGACAAGACACATTATGAACAGTAATCTGTCTAGTGAGTAACTTGATCCATATGCCGTTTCACCACACTAAATCATTCTAGATCTGGATTCTGTGCATTGTTTGCTGACAAAACCTCAAAAACATGCTTTTTAAAGAAGATGTGGAAATGAAGCAGAGTAAGACTGACTAGATTTGTGGGAATATGAAGGAAATCCTTTTCAACAACTTCTTCAAAATGTTCCCAAATGTTCTATATCATTGACTTTTCCTAAAATTGAAGAATACATCTCTTAAAATAAATTTTACATATATGTATTATTCATTAAAAGGAAGATAGGTTTAAATCAAAAATAATCTTCAGAACATTTTCCTTTATAAAAAAAAATCAAAATGTTGGTGTTTTAATCATGTTAAAAAAAAAATCTGTAAGCTTAGAATTTTTTTTCAGGTTAGAACTGTTCTTACAAGATCCACTTCTAACTACATAACGGTCAACAAAAATATCATATAATTTACCTTGCAGAAGAGTATACAATTTATGAATTCTTTATGGTTTTAATTTAATTGAAATTGTCAACTGGAAAGAAATAGCCAAACTTGTTATTTTGACTGATATTTTCAGAACAGAAAAAAAAGAAAAAAAGTACCTATTCTAATGAATATTTGAGTTTAAAAAAAAAAAAAGATTTTTTTTTTTTTGATAAGAAAAAAACACTAAATCGTCATCATCAAACCACCAAATTTCATCATCGATTTCCCTGGTTTGAATTCCATCTTTTCTGCTATGGTCACTACTACCTGACCTAATATTACCAAAGCTGTCCAACATTTTTCTTCCTACCTGCATCATTCTACAATGCAAATACTTATTTCATTTAAGTACTCATCTCTACATCCAGAATCACCTACTAAAAACCCAATAACACAATGGTCTGCATTCCCTAAAACCCGATAAACTCTACTGTAATGCCTGGAGAGACTGCCAAACTTGCCTGGGTTGACAACAATATTTTCAAGGGAAATGAAAAGAAGGCATTTTATAGGAGGTATTTTAATTTTGAAAAGATATGGTTAATACCAAAAGCTGTGTCTTCCCTTCCAGGCCAAATACTGGAGGGCCTGAAAAGCCAAGGGATTTCACAATTTTGATTTTTATGTGAATTGTTTACAGCAGCTCAGTCTTTGAATTATCACTTTTTAAAATTATTATTATTTTTTGCATGTCTTAATATTCCTTATGTCCATCTCTTCCATCCATAAAATTTTATACCAAGATCTAGTTGTTTTGGAGACACAGAAGAAAAAGCATAACCATAATAGACCTGGTATTGCCATGAGCTTGAGTCTTTTATGATAATGAATTTGAAAATAGGAACTGAGCAAAATTTAGAGTCAAACTCTCTACAACTTTTGGTTTCATCCTGAAGCAGAATAGAAACATTGAACAAATGCCAAGGAACAAAATACATTCAGAAATTCAGAAGAGAAGGGTCTGGGGAGATCTTATGGAAACCTTGCAATACTTAAAGGGGGCCTACTGGAAGCATAGGGAGGGACTCTTTAACAGGGAGTGTAGCAATAGGACAAGGGGTAAGAGTTCTAAATTAAAAGAGGGGAGATATAGATTAGATAGTAGGAATGCATTCTTTACTATAAAGGTGGACCAGAACAAGCTGACTGGAGAAGCTGTGGATGCCCCATCCCTGGAGGTGTTCAAGGCCAGGCTGCATGGGGCTTTGGGCAACCCAGTCTGGTGGGACGTGTCCCTGCCCATGGCAGGGGGATTGGAAGAGGATGGTCTTTGAGGAACCTTCTAACCCAAACTATTCTATGATTCTTTGTTTGTCAGCAAGTTCTATTTTGACATATTCAGTTAAAACAACTGGATTTCATAGAAGTAAATGATTTGATTGTTCAGTTGTATTTCAGTGTTAAACTCCATCTTATTCTCTTAAGCTAGTTTTGCCTCCAGCCTCCGTAACAGGCAGAATGGCCACCATCAAGACCACAAGGAATTTACCTGCAGCATACACTAGCCAAGAATTGGCTCATGATTCCAAAAAAATCATTAGAGAATACATGCTTGACCAAAAACCCAGCTTGTAAAAGAAACTAAGTTCTATAAAGGTAGAATTTATCTATGTGAGTATGAGAGAGAGGAAAAGAAAAAAAAAAAAAAGAAAGAAAGAAAAAGCCACTTTATTTTATATATATATATTTAATATTGATCTGAAACAAAATAATTTAGATGAGTGTCAAAACACAATCAATAGTCTGATTCAGGTCAACTAACATGAAATAAAATAGCTATTTTAATTTAAATTCTCTGTCAGAAAAATATGACACAAAAAAATGCTATCATGCTTTTTTTCCCTTTTGAAATTACACTTCACAGTGGAATATCATTTGGGTGAAAAATTCCTAACTACCTCTAGCCAAAATCCATGTTCAGGTACTAAGTATGTTTCCTGACTTTGCAGAGTCAGAATACTCTGTGCTTCCACCAGAATGTATTCATTCATAATACAACCAGAAGGTACATTCCTATTCATTAGTCTGATGTATTATATAGCACAGTCAATAGAGATTCGCTGAATTATGCTCGAATTAGGTAAAATAAATAAATAAATGCAGGGATGAAAAACCCACTATGCTTCTCAGCAAGATTAAGATCTTTGAAAGGTTAAATATCCTCACTGCTAAATATTTGTACCTGTTTTCTAGTCTAAATTTATTCTGTTCCAATTTCTAGACAATAGCTTTTCTTATACATTGATCTGCTAGACTGATGAGCTTTTTCCTTATGACATTACCATTCCCCATGTAGTTACTTACAAACTGTGATTAAATCCTGCCCAATCCTTGTCTTAGAATAAACAGATTGCACAGAGTCTTTGACCATAATGCATATTTCTGAGTACTTTAGTTATTCTTGTGTCTATTCTTTGATGAGAGCATACTGCTGTTAACAGACTGAGTGCAATGCATCCATAATTTGGACACAGTTTTGAACACAATGCCTGCTACAGTGCCCCTGAAGCTTAATGGAAAGCTTCCACTAGGACATGGGCTTGGATCTATACTGCAGAGTACATGCTCTTTTGTGAGAACAGAGTACCAGCTGGGACCCTGGCTGCTCACCTGCTTGCCTTGGTTTCTCCACAGCTCCCAACTAAGAAATTCTCTGCATCCATTTAGACAGCTTGTGTCCCACTGAGACTTTGACCTTAACAGCATGCCCATTAGGTCAAAATAAAAGCAATACAACACATATAAACTGAGCTGTCTCCAATGTGCAGTTTGTGAATGCTCTTTTTATTGTTTGATTTAAGTGGAAGGATTTGGAAATCAGGACTGAAAAATTCTCTTCCCCTATATTCGTTTATGGGGGAACCAATGGGTGTTCATTCTCTAAATGCTTTTGATGATCAAAGGTTAAACATTACTTTGTTGGTGGAACAAAAGCATTCAACATGTTCCTCAGTTACTTAAAAGTCTTTAACATGAGTATGCAGTTTCTGAGAAGCAGCTACCTTTAACGTAACAAAAGATTCACTTATAAAAAAATAACACATGCTTGTGGCACAAACATTTCATCTCCAAGTGAATTTCAGTTTCAGTGACTGGTTCCTTGAAATAAGGACAAAGTTAATTCACATAATTTTCATTCATGATGCTGACTTTGGTTATACTGTTTTCTTTTTGGATTCACAGTGCCTTCTCTACAAAGGACTTCAAAGAAATTGAATTAAGAGACTGCTTGTCACTGAGAAGGGTTGATTTGTTACCAGTCAGGAGACAACCTCACTGGCCAAATGATAACAGCCTGAGTCAGTCTCTCAGTGAAATATACTCACTTCAGGGAATGACCTACTGGATAGAAAGGAATATTTCATACACTTTTTAGTTTGTGGACCAGCCAGCTTCCCAGACAAATACTATTATGAAAGATTATAAAAAGCCTCTGGTCAAAGTATAATATTTTGAACCAAAATCTGGAATAGTATCCTCTCATCAACCAAACAAAAAATGTAGTTAGTGCTTTCTGATTTTTTTTTTTTATTTTTTGCAATTCTGCCTTTGGAAAATAATTGCTGCAATTTTTGTGCCAAGCATCATAGGGCCAGCACGTGCTGATCTGCCTTAAATCAACAAGCTACCTGAGCTAACCTATTCCTTCTGGCCCCACTCTTTGTAGGAAACTGAATAGTTCTATTTCTTTTCCACAAGTTTCATTTTTATTTTTCTTTTCCATCAGCATTTTTATTTGCTGACAGCTGAAACATGCATTCTGAAGCAAAAGGAGTCTTTATTTAAAGCCCTCCTGTTGTTTGATAGCTCATCATGAAGCAATGTGAGGTCATTTCACCACATTCTTAGTCTAGCACATTAACATGATCTGCTCATCTCTTCACTTGTCTGTGTAACTGCTAGTCAAACAGCTGATCAGAGCTAGTGATCTCACAGGTTTTACGACATTTGATTAAGTTAACCTTGAAGGTGTTCATTTTACTTTCATTTTGCAATGCATCAGACTGAAAGTTGCTTTATCATAAAGCACTACATTCTCACCACTTCATTGTTAGATATTCTTATCGATCGCTCTTCTATTTCAAACAAACAGCAGTAACCAATCTCTTTGAAGTGCTCTTTGTGGCCAGGTTGCCTTGGCAATAAAGGTATGTGGAAAGAGGAAATACTACCTCTCAGAAAATTTTTGTATTTTAAAATCTGGTTGCCTTCAGAAGCAAGCCCCATCAGCAAAAAGAAATGGGGCCCTGACTCTCCACGAGTAAGTGAAATAACCCATTGGTTATTCAAAAGCCCTGAAACTGCCAATGCAAAGGCAATTTTTAGCAGACTGCTGAGGAGGAGGACAGAGAAGCTGGCAAGAAACTACTCTTTGCTGAAATGAAACCTTATCTGTGATAGATTTTAACTCCAGCAACTGAGAAAATTCCAACACAAGTTGTTCAGTCATAATTTTGCCAGCTAGCTCAATCTGGCAACTTGTCAAGTTGAAAGGGCACTTTAATGTTTTTAATTTTCTCTGTAGCATTTTAGATTTTAGTCAGCATCCTTACTTCCCCTGCTATACAACAAACAGCATGAGTATTAAATGATATCTGGAAAAAACACGTTAATATTAAGAACTACTAAATACAATGTATATGAGGAAAGAAATCAGATGAGGAAATTCCTTTCTGTCTAAAAAAAACTCCCCCAATTATGTTTAAGCTAAGTAGTCCCCCCAAAAAAAGTTTATTTTGTGAAATTGCAGAAGTGACTCATTGATAAGAATTAAAAATTTAGTCCTTTGGCTAGAGTCTGCAATTCAAAATTCCACTTACGTAGTGGCCCAGAGTGTAAAAATTTTAACACATCCTCCCTGGTTCTAACCTATCTGTGCCATATGGAACGGACACAGCATGCTCGCAGAAAACAGCCTCTGATGTTTTAGCTTCCTTATTCAGAGGAACAGTCCAGCTACCCAGTCAGATGCTGCTACTCAGTTAATGTGTTGCCGTACTTGAGACGACTTTCACTAAATAGCCAGTAGCAGAAGAGGCTTTTGTAATAAAGCAAGAAAGGCATAAGTTACATTACAGTTATGCACATGAACATGTAAATATCAGTACCAATAAATTCTATATAACTTTTCTGTCACACAAAAACAACATTAAAAACCCTTTAAAAGCTTCATATCCGCGAGGAAAATGGAAGGAGAAGGATCTATATTCACCTCAGATGATAATGCCTCAAAATATGCCTATACATTACAATTCAGCTCTCAGAGAAATATCCTAACTAAAAGCTCCCATTTCACCCTTCTAGCATGGGTGGCCAAAAAAGGAATTTGCATGTGGCACAAATGTTGATTTTTCACCTACCTGATGCAAATCACTTAAACATGGCTAATACAAAATGAGATTGAAATCACCTGATGTTTTTTCTCCAGCCACTTTACTATTTTTCGGTGTAAGGCATTCTACTATCTTATTACAGAGAATTCCAAGGATCTGAGATAGTACTCCAACCCACTTACAGTTACTTCCGAGGCTTTGATAAAAACTCAATAATGCTTTACTTGTTTTGAGAAATATCCACAATCCTGCTTCAGAGTTGCAAGACATGACTGAATAATATGGAATTGAAAAGCAATATTCTTTTATGAATGCAGCTACAGAATGCAGCAGATTATAAAGTTACTTTAGCAATTACCAGCACGACTGAGCCTTACATTACGACGTGGACTGATGGCAAGTATGAAGCTGACAAGTTGTATTTATTTGGAAAACCCTCGGAAGAGGATAAATACATTTGAAATGAGAATTTATCTCTAAGTTAACATACAAAGGAAGAAATATTTAATCCACTGAAGGAGAGTGGAACAAAAGTGAATGAAAAATTGTACCATAGTCCATGGAAAAAAAATAATAATAATTGCTGGGTATCTAATCCAGCAATTCATGCCTCAGCTGAGCCCAGGTGTAAAAAGAAGAGTCAAATACTGAGGACTATGTACAGAAAAAACTATGAGAAAACACCTCCTTATTAATGCTGCAGAACAGATGCAGGCTGAACTTATGTACTATTCCAAACAGTAAGGAGTGACACCAGTAAGTAAATCAATCAATATATGTTTTTAATTTGAAATTCTTTGTAGTCAAGACACATGAACATGGAGAACATGATGAATGCTAGGAAAGAGAGCTGCAGACCTGTGTCACTTCTCAGCTGAGCATCACTACTCACAGCAGCTCTTGAGGAAAAAAGCATGTCTAAAATAAGGATATTCTCTTTCTCCTTAAAAGTGCACTGGGTTTAGATTGATGATGGAGTTACTGTAGTTGGGTAAATTGAGTTTCTCATACTCTATCTAGTGTATTGAGCTACTTTGGTGTGATGGTAAAAATCAGCATTCTGTTCATTTCTGGTTTTGGAGAAGGGGATTCATTATTGTCAAGAATTATGCATATCACTTTAACTTGCTAGGGCCTCAGTATTGTATTGTACAGGAACAAGTTTAGATTTATACTTTGTCCAAAAGGGCTTCGTATTTAACTAGACGCAGCTAATGGAATAAAAAACATTTTACATTGGTTTAAGGAAAATAGCAGAAGAAAATCTTCAGCTCACTTGTCCGAAGTCATGCAGAAAGACTGATATAATGAGAAATAAACCCAAGTATTTGAACCCCAGTTTACTCACCAATGCAACAGTCCATCTCTTCTCTCCATTAGTTTTCACTAGTGTTTTTTGCCAAAACATTTTCCCCTCCAAAAACGCTATTCTATGTATTTGTTACCTACCTAAATACTTTCTTCCCAACAGAAAAGTGACTGCATGCATTTTGGTACCAAACCTATTGTTACTAACATCAATTTTGTTATTAAGACAAAGAATTGCCTTTGCTAGTTGGTGAAAAAGAGGTGAAACTTGCACTTTCCCACTAGATGATGCATCTAATGGGACCATGTTCAGTAAGGCTTGTTAAATACTGTAGCTTGCACAGCGTATTTGCTGAAAAAAAGGAAAACATATTAATGAAATAAATAATTAGGGATTCAACCAGAGTCATATATAGTAGGATAACGCCTGATTAAATCTCAGACATTCTAGCATTACTATGTTAGTAAAGGGCTAGAAGTTATTGTTACCTGTTCATTTAGCACATCTTTCTAATTTGTTGATTACAACTGTCCAAACAGCTAACTGTAGATATTATTCAAAAAAAAAACAAAAACAAAAAAAACACTAATAGAGGCTGCTTCTACACTGTCCAAGCATGATGTGTAGGCAAGGTACAAGCCTGCTGTAGTTGGACTATATGAACAGCTCATAGACTGTAATGGACTCATCGGTGACACATTACCCCCATTGTCACAGACAGGAAAACAAAGACATGGAGGATGTGGAAAAGGCTCCTGCAACAACTAGTTTCAAGGTACTAGTTGACCAATTTTAGTCTCCTTACTTTGCCTCTTTAAAGTCAACGTAGAAAACTGAGCAGCAGGGTTGCAAAAGTACATAGGAAGTGTGCAGCAGAGGAAGACATTGAAGCCAAGTCCCTAAGAACTAAACACATATTGTATATATGCCATAAGTAATCTCTCATCCAAGGTGAACATTTACTTATGGATGGAACTAGGATCAAATTATAGAACTAGAGATAGAAATTAAAATATGTAGACAAAACCAGAGTTGCATTTGCACCATAACCTGAAGCATATGTACTGCTTACTTTTTCCTTCTCCTTGTTCTCACAAATCCTCCTCTGCAGTTGTATAAACTAAAAATGGGACTAGATCCAGGATATTCTCATTCTCAGAGAAGTTTCATCACCACTAATCTGTAGAGTTGATGCTGACTCTCATATTAGCCCAGCAAACTCATAGTTACGTCAAGAAATATGAATCAGCTCCAAAAAGAAAATCTAAGGGCCCCTTTACTTCACAACATATTTGTAAGCTGTGTTAGGGTGGTCTCCTACTACAGATAATATATATTCTTGAATATTGTGTCAGGAAATGAAGGAACAATACAGGCATAGAGCCACAGAGCTATTGGATGACAAGCAGTTGTAGAGGAAGAACATAATACTTTCCCATCTCTGAAAGAAAAGCCCAAATCTTCTGCAGATTTTAGCCTGGTTTACATTGTGCCTGTGGAAATGATCTTAGTCATACTGTGTGCTGGCCTCTCCATTTCCTTCTTCATAACCACTTGAACATGGCCAATTTCTGTCCAATTTGACCAGCCGGCAGTGGCATCAAAGGTATTGAGTCCCTACAGGTTTCATGCAGATAAGCAGCAGCACATTTGTCCTCATTGAGGGAAGGACTGCAGATTAGGCTCATTCTTTGTTGGATACCAAAGAAGCTATACTAATGGGTTCTCCCCCAGAAGAGGCTACCAATGCTCCAGATGTAAGAAAAGTGGCAAAAGAGTAAGCTCGTTTTTAAATGTCAGAGTTTCTGCCAGGAGACACCAAGCTGGGGAAAGAGCCTCTGGCACTTTGCCTGGTGGACTATTTGTTCCACAAAATGGTATTGGTGCTCTGCTCTAGCTCTCACCTCAGGCTCAGAGCTGGGAGCTCCTGGCAAGGGAAGGCACCTGCCCACAGGCAGAGTAAGGCCCCTCAGTCCTGTGTGTGATTTGGCACATGACTTTTCAGGAACGGTTTTTATTAATTTTGCTATAGAGGCAGGTGGCAAGAAAGGAAAGGTAGAAGAAAAGAGGGAAGCAGGTAAATAAATTAGCTCCAGAAAAGCAGTGATGTAATCCCCACTGGACAGGCTATCATAATATGTCATTTAAAACTGCTGGGATGTTTAAGGGAATTAATTAGTTTACAGTTTCTATAAATATATTCTTGAGTGGCAGGTGTTCTGGCATCCATATGCAAAGCTGACTGCCCAAATACAATTGTGAAACCACTCGCCAGGAAAAAAAAACATGTTTATCTGCTGAGAAAATAGATATGTTGTGGCAATCTGTTCTTCTCAGAGCAGCATGCCTGGCAAACCTCTTAACTCTGTCATGTCCATATAATCATGGAGTGAAATGTGGATGAAGAGCTAATACCCTGTGTGACAGATGAGAACATTATTTTTTACATCGGTGTTCTTGGTATTGAATATTTCTTTCTCAAAAAAAAAAATAGTTATAACTTACTTGCTCATCATAAGACACTGAACAGCAAATTCCACCCTCTACAGTCACTTAGTTTTTAACTGATGTTAGTAAAAAGTGATTCAGCTCCTCAATCAAATGTTTGCAAGTCTTTTCCTGTGTGTAATCTACAGTTCTTCATACTTGTATGCTTCTTTGGTTCAGATACAGTACTCTAAATTTAAACTAATGGAGAGTTTGAAATTCTAGCCTTTAGCATTCAGGCTTTCAAATATTAACAACTAACGTGCAATGCAGAAAACTGCATTCTTTTGTACTATAAGATACTATGTTTACTTGATTACAGAATCACGGAATAATTGAGGTTGGACAAGGTCTTTGGAGATCATCCAGTTCAACTAACCCTGCTCAAGGAGTCAGCCATGGCAAGCAAGCTGCTCAGGGCCATGTCTAGTTGGGTTTTGAACATCTCCATGGAAGGAAGCTCCACAACCTATCTGGGCACCAGTTCCACTGTTCAGCAGAAATATTTTGACTAGGACATTCTTTTTTTTTTTTTTTTTCCCCTTCTAGAGTAAAACATAATTGATTTTTTTTTCTATACAAATATTAATTATCAGCAACAAGGACTATAAAGTAGTTCCCACTAACTGTACCTCAAGTATGTTCAGCTGAATGGCTGAAATCATAGATTGACTGCACTATTTTCTGCCTTACAAATAATCTGGTAATAACCCACTAGGAATTTTTGAAAGGTACAAGGATACACATGCACACACAGTACACAAGCTGTAATGAGATCTTTCCAACCATCTCACCAACATGTAGGCTACAGGAAGTTCCAAGTGTTTCCTGAGTGATGATATTTGCCGAAGTCAGTAGTTTCCATTTTTTATTATTATTTATCTTAATAACTCGTGCAACACTTTCTGCTGACAACTTGATTTTATACTGTATGTATGTATGTACATAAGGCAATGAAAGGGATTTGGAATAGTACAGAATTGTAACAATGCGAATAAACAAACCTTATCCCTTATCACCATGCAAAATAAAAGAATATATGACTATAAGAGGGATGTAACCCTGCCCGGCTTCAGGGCAGCTGAAGGCATACTTCCTTGTCACAGGCTTTGGTTCTCAGGCTTCCCTTAGGATAGGGCTTGCAGGGGTGACATGAATCACTCGCGAAGCCACAGCAATCCAACCCTGTGGCCATATCTTTTGGTGAACAGAAAACCCACCAACTCTGTCTAAAAGATCTTTCTGTGCTGCACCTATGAGAACCTGCCCCTCATTTTCGAAGCAAAGGAAACACATTCTGGCAAATGGTACCCAAACAACCTACTGTCTCAACATGTTCTCTCTGCTTCTTTCACGCTTCTTTCTTTTCCACCCACACAGGGTATCGCATCATTCTGAATATGGTGCTCTGAGGCCACCTCCCAGGGACAACAGTCTGCTAGGAGTAACTAGGCATTACAGAGCTTTCTTCACAACATGGGTGACCCGTCTCTGCGGCGAGGGCTGATGTGACCCTTTGTGAGGGCAGAAGTTAATCACAGGTAAATAAGATTAAGCTAGGGCAAGGTAATATCCATTTGTCACTCTACAGAAATCAAAATGTATATTTGACAAAAGAGTATTTGTCTTTATAGCGAGATAACAGAAAAACGGTGCTTGGAAATCTGTTACAAGCTGTCATCTGCCTGTAGCTGTTGTACTGTAGCTAGGAGGCAGTCTTCTGATGTTTCACCACTTCCCTTACCAATTACACAAACCATTGCAGTGCCTGTAGAAATTAATTGGAATTAAAATAGCAACAACAACAAAAAGTATCTGTGACTCTAGGCCCCTATAGCACCTTCATTAATTAATATAATACAATGAAATACAGCAGCATTAATCTAATCATTTCAGTGGGAATACAACAATGTACAGAAATTACTTCCTTTCCCAAGAGTGCTCTGAGAAGTTGGCTCTCAGCTTTCTCCAAATTCTCTCAAACAACTGAATTTTGCAGCAGCCCGAAAAGGCACCACAGAAAGTCAGTCTTTGACCCTAGGACAGGCAGCAATTTCAGTTTGCTTACAGCCATCTGAGCTGCTCCCCTCTTTCATAATGAGAAAGCTCCTGTTTAAGGATTACAGCTGCTCCAGCATGGCCCAGAGGAGAAGTCTCCCCATGTATCAAGTCCCAGGTCAAAGCCAGCAGCTTGTTTCAGCTCAAAGCACCCGCAGTTTATAGAGCAACAGGATCACATTTGCCTGTACAAAACATTCCCCCTAATGAATAGATGAATTTTTCACTAGCTGCAGTTTCCCAATGATTTAAACCTTCAGCACTTTTGTAAAGGATGGTGCAAACGTATAACCTTAAAATGACAGATGCTGGTGCAAAGGCCAAATCCAAAAGGAAAGGTCTTCTAGCCAGATGACAATGGTAAGGTGGTAGGCATAAAATGAAAGCAGAAATGGCGACATGCACTGCATGCACTGTAGAAGCACTACTGTAAAGCACTGAGTGCAAGCAGTTAGTGGAAAATGACTACTCTTTAAAATAAACATCAGGCTAAAGAGCTTGAGCACAGTGTTTTCTTCCTTTTGTTCAAGGAAAATTAACCTTTGAAAGGCCACTTTAACCAAGTATTATGCAAAGTCCTAAGCTGCATGAGCATTGTCATTTCCATCAGAATATAGGCAATTTTTCGTCCTCATGCCTTCCACTCCTATTGAGGAGATGCATTCCGAATTCCCAAGATGGCTTTTTAAATCCATTTCCCATGGTTTTAAAATTGCAAATACATGTTTTTGGAGCACTCAAAAAGCCCAGGTTCTCTTTCCTGAGTATTTGCATGTAGAGATCCCACCCAAGTGTGCTCAGCTGGGAGAAAAAAGGAATTTGAAGTCCCTTTAATTTGCCAGAATACAAGCCAGGCTGACAGTTGGTTTCTATAGTATTATTAATTTATATTTATTAGCATGGAGTTCAAAGACATTAACTTTCTATAGCATATAGAAAAAATATCCCCTCTTATTATAGCCTTACCACATTGATGCCATGAAGATCATCACTCCAGATATAAGAAAAATAATAACAATAGAAAACCCAAGTACCATAATAGGGTTGTTCTGAGGATGCAGATTCTTCCCTCTTTTGCTGATAATATGATGGAGCTTTACCGAGTAGACTCAGAGAACTTGCTTACAGGCTTTTTCTACACTTGTCGCTTCCTTCTTACATCTAGGTAGGCAACAGCTAGACAGTCACAGGATTCAAACTGTTTCTTTCTGTCCTCAAGGTATACCCTTTCTTTCCCTATTCCCCTCTTTTTTACTTTACCTTTACACCTTTCTAGCTTCTCCTGTGCACCAGCAACTATTTTTGGCAGGCAAGTTACCAAATAGAAGCCATTTTGTCCATAGATAAAGCCTTTTCCAGAATACACAGAACACAAAGGAGGCATCTTTTGGTTAAATGCAGGTCTCACAGCAAAAAAAAAAAAAAATATATGATATCTGCTAAAGGACAGATCAGCCTGACTCTGTGGGAATGATGACAGACAGTGTGTCCATTCACACCATATTGTTTTTTTGTCTACCTATTCTTTTAGTGGTGCTCATTTAAGTCAGCCATCACATCTGCAGTTAAGGAACGAAGGCTTATTCTTCTTCTGTACAGTGATCTCAGCCTGTCTTAGAAAAATATATTTGGGGAAAAAGACATCTTTTTTAGACTTACAGGAGAAAAAAATATTCTCTGGATGTAGTGGTATAAATGGTCAGTAAGCAATGCTTCCATATCTTAACAAAAGAAAATCTTTGGTTAATTTGGAGATGAAAACAAAAAGAACATGTGAATTCTGCCTACTATTCTTATACAGGCCTTCAGCTCATCTATTTCCGCATGGAACAGAAGAGCAGAGAACTTATTCCTGCCTCTCTGCATAACACTGGTGGTACCAAATAACTAGGACCACAGGAGACCCAGCTGCTCTCTGTTGAGTCATCCAAAGCCACAGGTTGATTTGAACTTCTAGGCAGGGAAACGTAGATGTGTTTCCATCTGTTCACATTTCGGTGAGAGTGGCTGTAGTGTACTTCTCCAGCAATCTCCCACCCCATGAAGCCTGACAGATAGGCAATGTGGGGAGGGAGAGACAAAATGGTGAAGAGGAGTAATGCATCATATCCAGACCAGATGGGTATCAAAGCCATCCTCATCCATGCCTGCTCTTTAGTTGCCAGAACGTTACAATGTCCCTGAGGCTACTTCAGCTGATATACTTCGATATGTATGGCTGTGACTATTTAGTGTACAGATTTTATGCAATGGTTGCTGAAACTCAAGACTTCTGAACTTGCTGATTGTTACAGAAGGAAAAGGAATGAAGATGCATAAAGGAGCAAGTCTGGAACAGCAGCTGACTGACAGCACACAAGGGGAACTCTGCAGGGGAAAAGTTTCTACAGAGTTTCTGTCAATGGCCTAGAATAACGCATGGGCTGCACTGGGTTGAAAGACTAATCTATAAATAAGACTAGTTTATTCTGCACTGAGCAGCAGATATAGGCATAGCCAAGGAATTTAAGGTGGATGATGATTCTAGCAACATCAGGAAGAGTAAGGTTTTGCTTTGTTGTTTGTCTAAAAGAATGCAGTGAAGAAATTGTTGAGGAACAAGCAACGCTTGGCAAAATGTTATCACTGAAATGTTGCTAACATCAGTACCTGCATGGGCTTTTTAATCTGTCACTCACAGTTAATATTGGCCACATAAATTAAAGTCATTCAGGAGCTAATTGAACTATCCTTCAGTTTTCTCTTGAAAATTATCTGAGGTTTTTACTCTATTCTTGCTGTTATGCACTGGGAATACCAATACTACCTAAAAACAAACAAACAAACTGATTTTCATGCCCTGTCAATAAAACATGACTGCACTAATGCAGAACCACCAATGGAGGCAGCCACAACATGAAGGAAAAGGAAGTGAAGGAAAAGGAGGAGGAGAAGGGAGATGAAGCTACAGTTTCTCTATCTTGTGACATGGACCTTGAGACTAGCTTTCAACTAGAGTTGCTTCAGGGCATTTAGTGACCTGGTAAATCCACAACTGAGAATCCCCACCTGAAACTAAAAGTGAGTTATTTAAGAGGGCAGGATCTGTTAACATTACACAAGTCTACAATCCCTGTTTCACTGCACAACTGCATCCATGCTGAGAAACTGATGTTGTCTGAGCATTATTTTCCTTAGAAGCATAGTAATATATTATTTTCAGTGCTGTGTATCTCCCAAATGCTATGCAGGGATAACATTACCCACTGCTGTGATGAAACATGGCAGCTGCTAAACAGAAGACAGCTACAGATGAGGTCAGGAAATGAAAATTATACTGGGTCACATTGGGTCTCTGTCACACCTATGAAATACCATAGTAGTTATTCTGTATTAAGACAAATTTAAATAGGAAAGCCTTCAAAGACACTGCATGTGAAATTGCCAAAGGAATTGTAAACAAGTGGAACATAATTATCCATGTTACAAATTGCTCTGTCTGCCTCTTCCTTAATGGATTGATAATGGCCTGCATCTAGCTGATTTTAGGAGACCTTGCATCAAACTTCTCAACTACCTTCCACTGGTAATTGAAGGCTAACAGGTACATGCACAGAAATAATTGTTATGATTTAACATAAAACACAGTGAATGATTTTTCAGTGGAAGAGTCTGTGAAATCCAGAGCTGCTAGCTGTTTGGCACACCATTATTTAATTCAGGGAACCAAACCACAAACAGTGTGTGAACAACACTACTATCCATGGAAATTGCTTCTTACAGTCAGGTTACACATTCTAAAAAGTTGACAATTTCAAAAAAACAATTATAGAAACTCAAAATAAAAATCCAATAAGTACTCTTCAATAAATAAAAAAATAAATGAATACCTCTGCATAGGAACATCTGGCCTAGAGATGGCTGATAACTGGGAGCATATACCAGTGTATACGTTTGTCCTAACCTTCCAGTTTTCCCAGGTATTCACAGTTAATCACTGCCAGAGACAAAATCCTGTGCTAGACTGACCTTTGGTCTGAAGAAGGAAAATTTTGCATTTGCTGTTATTATACATAGCATATTTACTCTGTCTAAGTGATATAGTAGATTGAACATCATGTAAAAGCAGGCACCATTATGGAAAAACAAACAAACAAAAAAACAAGATCGTTAAATCTATATTCACCTCTACAGAACTTAAATTTGCCACAGTATTGTGCAGAAAAGAATGTTGCAGGTCTAGTTCAGCAGTGTTGATTACAGTACTTTAATGATGCACACCATATTTCTACAGTTATTGGTACTTTGTTGCAGTCTAACTAAAATAACACTTAAAAAAACCTTTCAGATATTGATTTCCATTCCTCTCTCCTCTTCTGTACTGAAAAACTCTAAAACAGTGGAAGATTTGAAACCATTGCCTTAACCCAGACAAAGATAGAGATATTTCACACTGCACTGAAGCTTCAGACTTTTTCCCTCCCGGCCTCTGACAATGAGGGATCCAAGGTAATTACAGTTTTGTTTCTTGTCTACCTTTACTGTTAGCAAACACTGTAAACTGAAACTACAGGTTATTTACATACTTTTTATTTTCAATGCATCATGCAAAGATTAATTGTGTATAATGCCTAAGTAATTTTTTTTTTTAATTTTATAATCGTTACTGTTTCATCTACCTAGCATACTAAACAACTTACAAACACAATGGATAGCTCAGTAGTTCCATGATTCAACTTGTGGAAGAAGACCTAACCCCTAATCTTAGTTAATTAAGCATGCAAAGACTTATTCATGCACATAGCCATGCTGCATTTATAAAAATTATGCTGCTTTAGGTGTTAGTCAGTCTGGATCTAACTGGTTAGATGATCAGTGCTTAAACCCACCATTATACAAAGCTAGCAACCTGTGTGTTACATTTCCCATTCTGAGTAAATAACATGAAACCAAAAATTACCTGCACTGAAAAGTTGATAATTGTTTTAACACAGAAGAAAACTTACTCAAAGTAGAAGTCTTTTATCTAGTCCTCTAAAAAAAATAATCAATTTTTATGACTTATGAAAATTGATATGTATTAGTTATGAGTCTTATGTGGTTTCTGCAATTGCTCTGTGTAAAATTTGCCAAGTTTTTTTTTTATTATTATTTTTTTAACTGAAGCTGTGTATTTTACGTTAAAATTAGAAACTCTTCCTTTGTGGCCTTTTCAACTTAATTATACATCACAATTGTTCCTGATTTTAAAGCTATCACAGATTTAACCTCAAATCTCTCTCTCTTTATTACTAGCTAACTCTTTAGCGTCTAGCATAATAATGAAAATGTTAGGCAAAGAAACAGCAGAGGCAACTCCAAAGTTTCCAGCTCAAAAGCATTAAAGTAGATCTTTTCTTCTTAAAATACCTTGCTAGACCTAGCAGCAGGTTTTATTTGAAGATTAAGATTTTGGCATTGCAACCCCTTTTGAGTCAGAATTGGACATCTAACTAATCGGATACCCTTAGCTGCACCTAATCCTGGTATTGCCTCTATTTATGCAAACCCGGAACAAATCCAGTGAAGTCAAAGTTGTTATATAAAATAAAGCTGGTGTAAGATAGGAGCAATCCCTTCTTGGCCCTCCCTACCTGTGCTATCGTTTTTAGGCTTCACTTGACCCTTTCCCCCTGCAAGGCAGCCTATTGTGCAATTAACAACAGTACTGAGGATTTACCTTACATATCTTTACTTGCTGGTGTTTACCTTATGTATGTTTAACCATGAGGACCACAGCTATGTCTGAAGAAAGGGGGTGTGTCAACTGAGAGATACATTTCAATAATGTAAATGAATGGCAGATGAAAATATTACCAGACAAACTAATTAGATACAGTCTACCTGCATCCTTTATACCTGCCTGAGACACAAACCCATTGACAGAATTTTTCCTCAAGTGACTGAGGCTGCCGGGGAGTTGCTAGGCGTGCTGGTGTCAGCGTGAGCCTTTATTTTGGATGACAAATGAAAAGTGTTATGTCACTGGAAATTATACAGAATGGCTACAGAAGAACAGTCCTCTTCCATTGTGCCAGAGTACCTGGCCCTTTATCACGTACCAGTTGTGAGCCCTCTCCTGCTTTCTACTGAGTCTATCACTTACTACTACGATTGCCTCCTGGGGAGCTGTAGACAAGAATTTGAATGGATGACTAGACACTGTAGCCTAGTAGAACTCATAAGTTTTCCAGCTGCAACTCAGTTACAGAAAAGACATATATACACCAGGAACATGGTGTTTTGCTTTTATTTATCTGACACTTCTTATTATTATTTATTTTAGGAGAGAGTGCATTTCCTGCATTTTCCTTTCCAAGAGTAATTGTGCGGCATGTCTCCCAGGAAACCAGGCACCACTGTAGTGCCTTCCTGCCTTTCCATAACACCAGAACAGGCTGCCAAACCTTCAATGAGTCTTTTCCACTAACACAAGGCAGCTGCTAAGCAGGACCTGCAGATCATTCTTCTAACACACCTAACAGTAATGGAGCCAAAGCACCAGACTTTGGCCTTCTGATCTTTGCCTAGGTGCTTACATCTAGGCTGGATACACCTGCTCTAATTCTACAGTGACTTCAATGCTGAAGACCAAAATTTTGCCTGAGAGCTTATACGTTGCAAATATTAAAGGTCTTCTGTTAGCTGGCAGCCATCTCAATAGCATTACCTTGACCCTTCTTAAGCAGAAATTATTGCATACTATTATATTTTAAAATCTCAATGGGATTATAACTCCTAAAATAATGTTTTGCTCCAGCAAGCCCATCAAGGAAAATACATCTGAAATCTTCTTTCTTTTCCCAAACAGGAAGGGATGGCTGACAGGAAGCTCCCTACAAAAAAATCCCAAACACGAAGTAGCCTGGATTTGATAACTTTCTGAAACTGATCCAAACAGCTGATACAATTAGCAAAAACAGATAAGTTTCCAGGTACTCAAACACTTCTTCAGGTCTGGAACGGAAGCTATGGGAGATAATGAAATTTGCCTTCCTCCTGTGTCAGCCAGGTTTCTGTTTGCTCTTTCTTTTCTCCCAATACTACCTGTTGGTAGTCTTTAACCGTAAGCCAGCAGTGTACTCTTGTGGCCAAGAAGGCCAATGATAAGCTGGGGTACATTAGGAAGAGTGTTGCCAGCAGGTCAAGGGAGGTGATCCTCCCCCTCCACTCTGGTGAGGCCAAGCCTAGGGTACTGCATCCAGTTTTGGGCTCCCCAGTACAAGAGAGACCTGGAGCTCCTGAAGAGAGTCCAGTGGAGGTCTACAAAGGTGATTAGGTGACTGGAGCATTTCTCTTATGAGGAAAGGATGAGGGACTTGGGCCTGTTTAGTCTCATGAAGAGGAGGCTGAGAGGGGTATATACCAAGGTATATAAATATTGTAAGGAAGGGTGTCAAGACAATGGGGCCAGACTCTTTTCAGTGGCACCCAGTGACAGGACAAGAAGCAACAGGCACACACTGAAATACAGGAAGTTCCAGTTGAATGAGGAGAAACTTCTCTGCTGTGGGGGTGACAGAAAACAGAGTTGCCCGGAGAGGTTGAGGAGTCTCCTTCTCAAAAACCCAGCTGGATGTGATCCTGTGCAACGTGCTCTAGGTGACCTTGCTCAAGCAGGGGAGTTGGATTAGATGATCTCCAGGTCTCTTCCAAGCTCAACCAGTCTGTAATTCTGTGGTGTACCAAAAGCTAATATTTTTTACAAACTGTCTCAGGTACAAAACATTTCTGAGGGTCTCTGTTGAAGACAGTGTGTGTACACCTTAAATACTGAAGGGAAGAAGTGACTGGCTGGACAATTGACATGGATTCTAAAGCTTCTGACACACAATTTAATCTACTGCATGGTTAACCATATTGGGATGCCAAAAATCTAAATAAATAAACATATAATTCACATTACTAAATGCAGTCTAATCTAAGGGAGGTTTAAAGTCAGATTATCCAAGATGAAGCAACAAGTATTTCCTTTCCAGGCTACCTATCTGTTTTGCAAATGACTATAGCTAAGGCATGGTCAGTGATTGATGACCATTCTTGACAGAGCTATTCTTTCTAGCTGGGTCATTCATCTCTCTCCCCTCCCCCTTCCCCTCTGCCCCCCTCCCTTTTTTTTAACAGATAAACTTTTTTTTTTTTTTATTGCTGAATTGGCCTACACTTTGACTTAACATTTTGTAGCCTATTGAGGGAATTCACTTTTGATTCATTCAGTTCAGGAAGTTGGGGGGTGGATCTCCTATTTCAAGAGAATCCTCTTGCTACTCTGCTTTTTTAACCTACGTCTGAGTACTCCTCCAGAAAACTGGAGAAAGAAATATTTTTCTTACTGACATACACTTCTGTGAACAATCAACAAACATTTTGTTCTGAGTCTTGGTGATTAATGGTCCCAAGGCGCTCTTCATAACATCAGGGGTTTCCTCCAAATGTCCTTGGGCAAATGGTAGCTCAAATGTCTTTTCACTAATGGTGGTGACATTCAGTTGTTTGGTTGCTAACCACTGCCTGTGAATTAGCTGCTTTTCACTTGTGGTGACCATGCAGAGATTATGAATAATGTCCTCTAGGATAGGAAAGCACTGTAGAAACATCAGATCAACTTTTTTTTTTTCTTTTTTTCTGGACTTTAGGCTTTTTTTTTCTTTCTTGTTGTTGTTTTTACAGAAAAATAGCTGAAGAAATCTTGGATCGTGGTTGTATTGTATATTGTAGAGAAAGAAATACATGTCACCTTTGTATTCTCCTGCCAGCTCAATGTCAAACAAGTCAGGTCTGGCTTGAAACAAATAGAGTGCCTGCTGAGATGCTCTGAAGAACTGCTGGGCAGTGGGGACGTCTCTCAGGGAGCTCATACAAATGAGCTCTCCCTCCCCCAACAACTTGACATTAATCTTTCGTTGCTGTCACTGCAAGAGTTACTGCAGTAAAGTTATGCTCTGAGCCTCTCTTGGGAGGATGTCTGAGGCAGAGAAGAACAAACAAACAAAAAACACACAACACGAATATTCCAGGTTACCAATACCAGGTAACTGAAGTTCAAGGGCAACTCTTCTAAGGATTTATGCAACTGTGTATCAGTTCTCTTTCTTCACCTCTCTGGTTTCTAAAACTCTATTTCTCATAATCTCTCTCACAATTTTCTTTCCAGGGAAGCAGGAATCTACTAGTTTCTGCTTTGAACAAATGCAGAATTGAGCTAAGCAACTTTATCAAAAATCAAGTGTCAGCCTTGAGATGGAAGAAGGAACTGAACTTTCGTGTCCAGAATCACAAATTTTCATCCAAACTCCCTGACCATCATTCCTCTACTTACCTTTATGGACTCTGGGTAGATGTTATGGATACTTCATTTCTGAATGGGGTGGAGCCATGTGGTAGCATATCCTCCTGTTCTGCAGTCTCCCACAAGCTTATCAGTAGTGACAAGGTTCAATATCAGGCCAGAAGGCAAGCTAGGTTTTGAAAGTAAGGGGCATTATGTCCTTCTCAACACAACTCCTTTTATCCCAGCTCTGAATTACAGAGCAGAGTACATTGCACCTTCAGCCAACAGTGTTTCATTTTCCTGGCTTCTATGCTGAGAAGGAGTGCGTGACAGGAAAATCAGTTTGGCCCTAAGAAGCCAGTTAGTTCTAACTTTCTGAAACCTCCTCTTTCTGTGCTTATTTATGTAATCACACTTCACTCTAGGGCATAGATTTGGAGTACGCAATTCAAGCTGTGTTATATCGTATATGATGCATTCTGAGGCACACTACTGCCAACACATAACTAAAGCAAGTTTCTGAAACACAAGTAATGACAAAATCAGTCAGGAAGTACTGATGCAAACTTAACTTAGAAAAGGTTAGAAAAAAATAAAAAAGTGAAGAACAAGGCAAGAGTTCTCAATATTGTTGACAGTTCTAAATACAAAGCTTTTTGACAGAAATTTCTTAACTTCCTTCAAATTTAATCACAGATGATTCTAAAGAGAAAATAAATTCTTTTTTTCCTGCCTAGCCTTCTATTTCTGCATAGTATCCAATTTCAGTATCTCTAACAAAGGGATAATCAGACTCATGATTACAGATGTAGGACACTACTCCCACTACATTTCATGTTGAAGCTCTAAGACCCTTTTCTCACAGACTACTGCAACCACTTTTATTCTGCATATATTTTTCTCCTTTGTTCAAAAACTCCAATTGTTTATAAATGTTTATCTATAAGGTGATACAAAAAAAGCTGGATATTAAGCTATATAAAAATGAAAGTCACAGATAAAAAAGAGCAGCAACAGATTCAAAGATAATAAAAATAATCATTAAAACAAACAAAACAAACAAAAATTGCACTCCCAGTTAGCTATTGGCAATTAAACTACTTAAAAAGTAGGTCTCAGTAAACAGATACCTGTGGGGCCTTTTATAACCTTCCACCCAAGAGATAAATTGGTGGAGGGAATCACTGTTGAGATAGGTGGCATGAGTTGTTCCCCCACACCCATGTAGCCTAGCATGCAGTGGGTAATTGGTTTCTGTCACATTTCTACATTTTAGCTTCAAAACCCTGTGTTGTCCTAATGGGAATAAATGAATGGCCACTACTGAGAATAAACACTGCTGCTATCTAAGAAAATTGTTCAAAATTGGACCAGCCTGAATCAACACATTTGGGGAGACACTGAGCTTTGGTTTGACTAATTTCTTTGTGTGGCTTAATTCGAGGCTGTCACCTACAGTACATTGAAAACATTGTATCTGCTGTTCCCACACGGGAAATTCTGGAATGGGTTATATCTCAGCCAGAGACCTGTCAATCTCCCAGCATCTCACTGAAGACTTACAGATTGAAAATACAGAGGGAAGTGAGGCATTTATTAGCAAAGGCAGGCAGCTGTAAGAATAGCCCCAATATGATCACGTAGCCCTCTACTCTTACCCTTGCCAAAATACACAGGCACAATACCAGCTGATGTGCTGCTTTGCTGATACTGCATTGATACATAACTGTGGAAATGAGCTCATTTCTTAACCCATCATAGATCATATAGCCAATAAAGCACAATGTAGCAGAAGAGTGAGAAGTAGTTTTGGACTGGTCTGGTTCCTACCTTGTGCAATTTTGAAGGAGTGATTTTCAGAATATTATTGTTACAAGCTCTAGCTATATTTTTTGGTTCACCTAATTGACATCACATGCTGCAGGGAAATAATATATCCAGAAACTGATCAAAGGTTGAAAGCATGCAAATATCTTCCATTTTACACTCATGTTGTTGCTCAGAAACAAAGATGTGTCCTGTTTCTCTCTATGGTGTCTAGCTTGCTTGGTAATCTGACTCAAAGGCCAACAGTCTGCCCTGAATTTGCAAATCTTTGGGTCTTAACACAATTAAACACTGTATTTAATGGAGACCAACATACAAAGAATGAGGAAGTGCTAACCTGTACTCTTGCTCCTTGGAGGAAATCAGGGAATTGTAACCAGAGCATATGGATGAAGCAAAATATTACATTGAGCAATTCAACATGAAATAAATAGATTCCCATCAAACAAAACCTGTACACCGTGCATATCTCTTCCAGGTGCAATGTTGAAATGGCTGCTTTTTCAATCCAAATATTGACTATCACAAAGAGGCAAATGCTGAGTTTTGCAAGCTGTTTGGGCTAGTGAGAAGTAATAGGCTGCAAATACTGGCTAAAGGTTCCCTTTTATTTATGCCAAAAATTTTAAACTTCCTAATATCTACCACAAATCCAACAGGATCAGAATTTCTAAAGTATCTCCTCATAACTATGTGAATATAACATATGCTGTAAAACACTTACCACCCAAAAATATAGAACAGCTTCTTTGTGTAAAATGAATAGATATGAAAATATCTATGTTCATTCTCTATTCATATGAAATGAATAAATCTATAAAGAGATATATGACTTGATTAGTTTTATTTTTTTCCCTTCCCATGTGAATGGTCAGGACCAACCATTCAAGAAAGATCAAATATTACTTTTTTTTTTTTTTGGCAAATAACACAATCTCTCCAAATCACTCCAAGGTTTTGACCAAGTCACTTAATTGCTTTGCCTTATTTTTTTCATCTCTTGAATGGGTATAGTAAGATACTTTCTGTAAGTCTCTCATAAAACTATTTAGAAAATTCTGCATTTAATTCCTGACATATCTATGCAGCCTCTTTGAAATCAAAGGCTGCTTTCTACTATCATTTCCACCACTTTTTTCTCATAAACACTGTAATTTTAGATAAGGAGATTAATTTTAATTTACTGGTTGTTTACCATCCACATAGATGTGTTATCCCTATCTTTTGATCACCAGCGATTCATTATCTCAGAAATTCAAAAGTAATTGCAAATCTTAAGATTAAAGTAAGCTATTGATACTAGTGGAATACTCCAAAATATTTTAGATGTCTTGCATTACTCATGTTTTAAATATGTAGTCCTTCTGGAGAAGTTTACAGAAATACATGTGTTAGGTAACTAATCAGACAACATGATCAGTCATTGGCTATCCCTAAGATACCAGACTGAGCTCAAAGTAATTACTATCAGAATGAGCAGAACGTGATTTAGTATTTCTAGAGGATTTGGAAACTGAAGAATGCTACATGAGCACTCAGTATCATTTGTGGTAATAAGAATGATTGGCAGCCCTAGCATCACTTTAGTCATGTGCTTAAATCTAGGCATGTTTTTTGGATGTGGGGTTGATTACAGGTCCCAACCAGTTGTGCAGTCCTATACTAGCATGGAGGGAAAATATCCTTCCTGACCCCCTGCGGGCAATCATCTCAGCTCCTGAAGCATGAAATTAGAGCGGCCTTATCTTTGCTTGCATACTGTAACTACAAATGTTATTAGTGATCATAAATTTAACAAGCCCTATTTTAAAATCCATCCACAGCATTATTGCATGACTTTTGAAGACAGTCCTTTTTGAGAACTTACAACTTTTTCCCTTCCATCTTCTAATTTCATTTGGCTGAACTGGGGGAGGAATGTCACCGTCAAACCTGCTGAAGAGCAAATATTAACAGTAGTGCTTAGCTCCATTTCAGCTATCTTAGAACAAACAGCCACTTCCTGATGTGTAGAAATACTAACATAAAAATAAACACTGCTCTGTCCTTCCGTGGAGTCTATGCAAAGACTTCAAACCTTTATACCCTGAGCAAAGGGAGCATCAGCTCTCAAATTATCAAATATTCTGGTTTAATTGAAGTTGCCACCTGGCCAACTTTCTATCAGTTGTTCCCATAGCCAGCGTTTGCAAGTCTATTTGTTTCTTCTTTTAATGGGAAAGCCCACTGCAGCTCAGCAGAAATGATTAATCACCACTACAGGTGAAATCACAGGCAAAGATAATTGGCTGTATTTGAAAGACAGCAGAAAAAACAGAAGACCTATCTATGCCTAATATATATCAGCATAACCTTTGTATTCAGAGAGGGATTCATTGCAAGCATTACTACCATCTAGAAGGAGAGAAAAGGTGAATGGCAGTGCTACCCCCCACGCATGGTATACTCATCTCTCATGCACAATGAACAACATGTGTTTTTCAGTCTAGATGACTTCATACTTCACTCTGAGGAAAAACAACAAAGACACAATGAAAATAAGCCCTCCATGACCTAGGGTGGAGCAGAATATATTTCTCACTTGACCTTCTTTGAAACCCTTCCCCTCGGCAGATGAGTTCCCACTGACACTTAAACCACGAGCAGCTGATAAACAGATGTTAACAACATCTCTGCTGAAACACTGTGCTAGTCCAGAACTCCTGCTGAAAATGCTACTGAGCTTTGTCTTCCTTCTTGTAAGCAGCTGCGCTGAACGAGGAATTCTGAAAAGATTACAACTGCCGCAGGCTGATGAAAAAAAAAAAAAAAAGAGTTATGAGGGGGAAAGCCCTTTACTGAATATGTTTTCAGATAAGGTTGCACAACAGCCACATGGGAAAAAATGGGTCTCTGTTTTCTTTTTGCTTCCAAGCCTTTTCCAGGTTGAATACCCCAAGATTTACGTGACATTCAAACCTTCCTTTGATGAGGCCACTCTTAATCCTCCTGACAAACCCTTACTTTCATTTTTTTTTCCTGATTTCTGTGTCTTTGGTAACACTGATTTAAGTAAAATCTAAATATATGAAACCCACACAGGTAGCTGATAGAAACCATACTGTTCTTCTGAGTATTTGCAGCAGCAAAAATAATCCTGGCTGCAAAGGACCTGATACGATATTCTCACAGAAGCCTCTTAGGGCAGCTGCAACCTTAGCCAAGGAATGAAGCAGGGACTTTCAGCCTCAAGCACAAGATGCTGAAACTAATGAGGGCTGTATCAAGTCCTTTTTGTCTGCAGAATAGTCACAGTGGAACATATATCAACATGTCACAGTTACTTGGCCAAAATTTACATTTTTACCTTTGTTTTGAAAAACTACTTTGGAGCATTAAGGGGAGTTCAATAGCATCTGTACTCAGCAGGTGGAACTACTTTTGTTTTAAGATTTGGGTTCTGGTACACGAGTTCTTCAGTCAAAGAAAAAAGTCACGAGTTGTCTTTTTTTTTTTTAGCTAGATGTTATCTGCATGTATACATGAATAGAGTGAGGAGTTGAAAGGTGTTTTCTAGAAAAATTGTAAAAAAAATGTAATGAAATGTAATGAAAAATGTAAAAAATTTCTCATCCAGCTCAGAGTACAAGTGAAGCAAAAGGGACTCACGGGGTTTCTCTAATCCAAATGGCAGACTTTGGTTTAACAAAATACAAGAAAAAAATAGTCGTGGGAGAAAGTAACAATGAAAGGTACATAAAGAGACGGGGAAAGTGAAAAGCTTTTTTAATTCTATGGTGTTTCTAATTCCTGTGGATTGGAGAATGTGAAAAGAGTTGAAGAAAATGAGGACATGTACAGAAATAACATCAAAATTAACCGTTACACTGGAGAAAGTAAATGGCATAGAAGAGTAGAGACAGAACCTCACTCCAGTCCTGCTGGATCAACTTCAGGTCAAAGAACATGGAGCACTCCTGAATACATCTAGATTTTCTATACCTTGGATTGAGTGTAGAATATGTTGTAATTTTCAAAAAATAATACCTACATGTTTTTTTCCCTTTGAGAGTGAATGACTTGATGCAGAAAAAATGGAGGTGCAACAATGGTTCCTAAATGTGATAAAATGAGGTCTTCAGTTGTTAAATGTATAAAAGCTTCTCTTATCCTCCCTTCCCCCTGCTTCCCCCTCCCCCGCCCCCACCAACTGAATTCAAAATCCTCTTTGCTGAGAATACCGAAGGAGAACACAAGCAACTTTAACACTACCTGGACCAACTATTTTATTCAGGTTGCATTTTTAATGCATCAGTTGCATTAAAATGTGTAAGAAATTACTTCACTTGTTTAATCACTTAAAAGAAAGAGGGCTGGGGTCAAGAGAGGAATAAACTGCTGACTGGAAAGGAAAATGGGGAGGATCCCCACTGCTTTGAGAGACGCATAATACCAAAAGGACATCGGGGTGACAAATCTAAAAACTATATAGACTTTGTAGTGGTTTCTAAGTTTCAAAAGACTCCTCTCCAGAATCTCTCTCTCCATATTAAGAGGCTTTTTTGATAATTCAGTACGTTTTATCACACTCTGAGATGACCTGTATTGCTACGATTATTATTACTACTATTTTTAATACTGATAATGAAACTTGTTATCCCAATTGAGCACAGAGGCCAAACGAGTAGAAGCGTCCTCCTCCAAGCCAAACACATGCACCTAGAGGTGTGGAGAAAGTATCAAAAGGATGCTGTGTCCTGTGCGGTTTTGCCCCAGTGGAGTTCATTTAACTGGACACCGGGACTGACAATGCTGATGCACAGCCTGACAGGAGGTGATAGGGGCCCCTCTCTGGCTGGCAAACTGGACTGATCAGAATGCTGCTGTCCTGGTCGCTGGCACAACTTCTAAGCGTGAATTAGATCTTGAGGGAACACTCCTGTCTTTGTATGATAGAATGGGGAAGCGAATATTTCTTTGACTTGGAGATGAAGTATCAAGGTTATTTGGGTTTTGGTCAAATACGTATATCCTGTTTTATACAGGAATGGAGAGATCACCTTCAAAAACTGAATAAACTGAGAAGTCTTGTTTGTTTCCAACTGTGTATCACCCAACAGTATAAAAATAAAACTCCTACAAAACAAAAAATGGCAATATAGGAGAAGAGAATTACACCCATAGTACATGCAATTACAACTCAACAAAAATACTAACTCGTGAGCAAGTTCTTTCAAGCAGGATATGAAAAAGATAATTTGGAGCTTATAATACAATTAATCCTGATGCTACATCTACATGAGTTGTCACTGCGCTGAACACATGCTCCCCCTATTTTCTGCACAAAGTTTTGATGGCAGGAGATCTCACAGACACACTGTGAAACACATCAGAAGAATGCTTTTTCCATGGCATGGAGCACCAGGAAGGTAAATGATGGAGAAAGACCAGGGAAACTTTATTTATCTGTCCAATAGATCATTGCACATCAGACTGCAAAACTGGATTCTCCAACTTTAGCTGAAATGGAAGTAGAGTTCGTGTAAGGCTGAGGAGCAGTTTGAAGGTGCTACTTGTGACAAGATATATAGTTTTATCGAGTGGCCAGATCTTGCTGTACAGAAATATCTGCAGACCAAAAACAGGGAGCCCCAGTTTGTGAGAAATGCACTTCTACGGTTTATAATTATATACTTTACGTAAAAAATGGCATTTTTAATTCTTGGCTGAGTTCTAGCCTTACATGACTCTACATTTACCCATGGGAAAATGTGTATTTCCTATCAAACATAAGAAACACTCACTAGAATAGAGTATCTAGCTATATACACCGTGACAAACAATGATACCTATAGTAGGGATGTGAGTAAGGTAGAGTAAGTTCCTAAGACATATTCCACTTAGACTGGAATGAGAAACTTATCCAACCCTAAAACCTCCATTTCCTCACTGCCTGTTTTTAAATCAAAAGCTATTAACCAGTTCCTGTCTGAAGACAGCTTTCAAGGGCTGAGACATGGCTGGAAACTTTCAAAGTTTCCAGCTGGAATGCTTGCATATGAATACAGGAGGGCGAAAAGGATCTTGGTGTGTGGGAGGCATTTTAGGGTTCTTTCTTAGTTTGTAAAAAAAGCAAAGGTAATGAAAAAGTTAATTGGAGACCTTCCCAAAGTATTTGGAGCAGAAATATGAAGGGAGTGGAGGAGAAGAAAACTGATAAGGTTGTAAGAAATTAACCTAATATCCAACTTTCTACTACAGAGAAAGATCAATGAAGGCTTGGGCAAAACAGGACTTGATCTGAGACTCTATTTAAGACAAGAACAGAATGAAAAGGAAAAATAGAAAACATTAGGGTGGATTGAAGCATGGCATGCAAACCAAGCCAAGAGCACAAGAATAAATCACATCCCTGTGACCTGAAAAAAAAAATCACGGTATTTATTTTAGGCTCAAGAGTATGAAAACAGAAGATAATGTTGCAGAGGGCTGCATTATAACTAGCATTTACACACACACACTCACTTTGGTGGTGCTGCTGCCTCACAGGAGGCTGAAAGAAGGCCAACGCAACTAACAAGGGGTGAGGAATAGGAATATTCCCTCTGTTTTCTCCTATGGGGCAGGAGTGTAGTTTGTGCTCTGATCCTCGAAAGAGGGTGGTATTGAACAAAGGAGCTTCAATGTGAGAGGAGGTATCACTGCATGAAGGGAAGGCAAAGTAGGCTTTCTCTCTGTTTCTCCTCTATAATTTCCAGAAGATGAGATTTCCTGAGGAACACTGTGAACCTGACCCTAGTGTTCCCTTAGTTCTTCTGAGGTTACTTAACCAGTCTTCAAGCTTCCTTTCACACAGGAGATATACCTTTTGACATTCCAGATGCTTGTACTCATGAGGATACTGCATATGTATCCTATGTGGGAGGTAAGGAGAAGGTAATGAGAAGGGGTTTGGTCTCTGAGCACACCCTGTGAGCACACCTCCAGTTTTTCTTTTTCAAAGATTTTCTTGTTTAGCAAGCAACACAACTAATTCCCTCACATATGCTTGCAGGACCACCTTGTGTTTCATTTGTTTATTTCTTCCAAAGGATTAACAATAAGTGGGAATGAACATCAAGGGAACAGGAGAAAGTTAGACAGCTTACTGCTCTGAAACACTCTGGTTAAGGCGGAGAGCATCTATGTTACTGTATTTTATATAAGTATTTAAAAGAGAAGTAGCATTGACAAGATGATGATTTAGTCCTTTTAACTCCAACACATCAAAGCAAAGCTACCTGGAAATTTTCAATAGAAACAAAGTTTTGCTGAAAAATACCAAATTGTTGACTGTGACCTATTTTGTTTGCAACAGCAGTGGTGATATAAACCTCTACCAGAGCAAAGCAGCAACTGTAGCATCCCAGATAGATTTGTGCTGGCTTCTGAGTCACTGGGAACCCTGCTTGGCAATTTATGTCATTACCTGCAGAATAAGGGCATTCTCGGTTTGCCTTTTATTTATTTATTTATTTTAATTGGCCTTGGACTGACAAGAACTGACTGAAAATAAAAAATAATAAAAAATACCTCTCACTCCCCAAAGCAACAAACCAACCCTCTCATGCACATATGGTCAAAGCAAAATTTTATATTGTGAGCTGACCTTGATTTCTTTCTCTCACTAAAGAAAATATGACTACATTGTTGATACTGGATGTTACTGATCTGAGATCACTTGGGCTTCATCTACACAGGGGATTTACACACATTTTCCCACTGAGACGGAAGTAGCAGAGGTAACAATAGTGTTTGCGGCGAATAAACTCCGGAGGCAAGACCTATATTTTATTTGTCTTTCCAAATGATTTATCAGCTTCTTCAACTGTTAGAATACTTTTCTCATAAAAAAGAAGGGAGGACAAATCACTGATACTGCTACCTCCACTAAATCCAGCCCAATCTCTCACTTGGGATAAATTGGCACAAACACACTGAAAGCAATGAATTAATGTTTATTCACTACCAACCCAGGGATCTGTATTTTCATACATGAATACAAACCCATAGAGAGAGTAGAACCAGGCAACTGACACTAGATTGATTTTCTCATTTTCTGAGTTTGGCAGTATGTTACACATCCCAGGAGCAGATTTGCCACTGGCCTAATACTTCCCTACATATATAATATTTCAGACGATGCTGCTGAAGTCTTTGCCTTTACTAATTTAAATATTTGCCCATTTCACAAATCTCAGCTCAGTTTCTCCTGCTTCATTTCCTCACCATTCTGTGGCACACAGTGGCTTACTGCAGATGAAAAATACCAGCCCTGCAAACTGGCAGATGCAGAAGAAAAGCCACATTAAATTATTTTTCTTAAAATTGAGTTTGTACAGCCACACTCACGTCCATTGGCTCAAAGTTTTATAGCACTTGTAATTGCATCTATCCTTCCTGGAAACCAGTAGCTGCCACGCCAGTTTTCTACAGCGTGCACCTACATGGTTGTAAGTGCATCTCTTTTCTGATAATACTTACATTATTCTGATAATTTCTCATCAGACCTTGCTCCTAGACACCACTTTCTCAAAACGCAATATGAAAATACTAGCAAAATTAGTGAATCAGCATCTGGAAGCTCCCTTGCATGTGTTGCCCACAGGGAAACCTTTTCATTCCTATTAGCAAATGACACGAAGAAACAAAGTTGGTCACAGCTACTTGATACCTGATTAACAAAGTACATGCTGCTCCAGTGTGCTTGAAGGATAATAATTCAATTTAAAGGTATACATTAGAAGAACATGTTACAGCTGATTCTGTGCACTTTTAATTGGCTTACCAACCAGGTTTACAGAGAGGAGGTGGAACCCTTGCTGAGATGTTCACTCAATATAGAATGACACAACGCCACAGACTGTCAGTTATTCAGAATAAATCAGAGTTGTGTAGTACCTTTCTTTCTCAGTGTCCTTTTCTAATCCAAAATATTCCCCTTGCTTTCATACCCATCACTTCAAGTACTAAAGGAAGAAAACTTATCCCAGGGGACTTGACAATATGTCACAAAAGCTTAAAAATAAATAAATAAAAAGCATAAAGCATCACTCATTTCTGGTATTTACCACAACTTCTGTTCCCAAAATGCACAATTATGGATTTTTTTAAAGGAAAATTATCAACAATTTTACGACTAACGTAGTTCAGTCATCATCAATATTACACTTTTTCTTGATATCTCATTAATCTGGTGTTACTCATCCTCCTTCCCTTAAAGTGTGCAAAAAGTGTTATTATGACCTAGTTGTTGTTTTAATTGTTGCTAAAAAAGCATGATAGTAAGTTCTCACATCATTTTTGGCATCAGTTTCCAAGCTTTCTAAGTCTGCTTTCCACTTGTTTTCACTTCAGGTCCAGAGTTTTCCTCTGGCTAGCAACACCCATGGCTGCACCTGCATTTCTATATGGGTCACACACACATTCAGGGTGGACATCTTACATGGGAAACTGTGGTGACTTGGCCAGATCATGAAGTCTTCCTTTTTCACCCTCCTCACATTTTCTGTCTTTCCAGGAAACTTACAGTAGTAGAACATGCATAAGATGGGCACTCTGCATTTTAAGCACCTTGCAAGATGCAGTATTTTTTCCTCACAGTGAGATGTCTCAAGCTGTGGGATGAGACAGAGGACCCATCAGCCAAGACTTTCAGGATTAACTGGAAACAGAAGTGGAAAAAATGTAGCATCTTGCATTTTTTTTTTCCTTTCCACAGGATAGCAGACTAGGTGATCTATTAGGCCTTATCCATCTTCTAAAATCTGTGAACAGCAAGTAAATCTTGCTTTCATGTTTTCTCTGCATCAAACTCAACATACTTGATGACTAAGGAAAAAATAACACCCCCAAAGCCTTAACACATTTCTACATTGAACTTAAACTAATAAGATAGCTCATTTAATCTTCATATTTTACATTTGAGAGCAACACATACGGAGTTCTATGACTGAATAAAAGATTCTAAATTGCTGCCATCTTAGAGTCTGCAAAATTCTGAACATATCATCTGGACTTACGGTGTGTTCTTATGCTGTATCCTCTGAACCCCATAGTGTGTAGAGAATCTGTAGTTTGTAAGACAGTATTCTAAATAGCAATGTAAATTACTTCAAAATTTTCCTTTTTTTTTTTTTTTTGGCAAAAGCAAATCAGAGTTCATGTTTCTTTCTGAATATATAGATGTAATGGCTTACAAGGAAATACTTACCTGGCTTTGGATTATACATCAAAGAATCCCAAGATTTACCATCATGCCCTTGCAAACAAGGTTTGCTGGTGGATGTAGCAAAGACATGTTTTCTGAGATATGGATGCAAACCTGTTCCCCAGATCAAAATATTGAAGGTTAAGGGAATTCTGCAAACTTAGTTTAAATCCATATCTGAAAATACATAACAGACACTACAGTGGAGGAGCTGGTTCAAATAACTGAATAAATGCTCCTTTGAATCATAAGGAGTCCAAAATCAAATCCATACTTTCTAAGATGCTCTTTAAGTGTGCAATTATTTCAAAGGAAGTTCAAGGTGTTCAATAGCTCTGAAAAAATCACATCCCACACCGTACAGAACATATAAGGTGCACCTATTACATTCTGCCTTTGGAATTCTGAGTGAGACGATCCTCAGCATAGACTGTTTCAGATTCCAGACAATTTTTCAGATTCCATCCAGTACAATCACATCAGTTTACATTATATTAGCTTCTCAAAAAGCATTACTAGTTAATAATTTTGTACTTAAAGATACAGGTCTTTTACTGTTTTAAAGTGTTATTAATGGAATTGTGGAGATTTCAAAAAGGAAAAGCAGTTTCCAGTGTTTTACACATTAAAATAAATAAATAATAAAAGTGGAGAAACATTAAAGTTTAATTCTGAACATTCAGCATTGTATTTTCTTGATTTAACACCAAGCTTCTCAATTTATTTGCTACCATCAGTTAAAAACTAACCTTCAAACAACTACAAACTGAACGTTTCTTTCAATCAAAGAATTTACCTGCAGAGCTTCCTAATTTTTTAGTCATACCTGAAGGTTGCCAGCACTGTCATAACTTACATCATCTGAATGACTACAATTACTTGTAATGACTTTTCCTTATTTAGCAGCCCTCTGTGAGATGATAGTAACAATTCTCAAACCCTTACTGTCATTAGAATGGGTGATTGTCAAGGACACACAACTGCTCAAATGCAATGTTAGAAAAGGAAGGAAATGGAGCAAACAGCTTCCAGTGAGAGGTTCCCCCCAAACAAGCCTGAAAACTGAAAATTTAGAATTCTTACTGGAATCATACTTTGGCTTCTCTGCATCTTTGGATGAGCCTAGCTCTTTCTAATGACCAAACACGAAATAAGGGGACAGAAGCCTTGTAACTCAGGTATGCAAGCAAAGTGCTCACATTCAAGCAAAATAAAAGCCCACCAACAGACTAAAAGAGGTGGCAGAAGGCAGCCAGGCCTAGGAGATTTTTCCTTCTTTTCTACCAGTTACAACATCATATTCTGCCTATCCATATCAGGTGTATTTTACTTGATTTTAATATATTTTCGTGCCCAGGGATCATACTACCTGTAAGGTATGTGTTATGAAGCGATACAAAGGGTAATAGATTTCACCCAAAGCAATATTTTTCATACATATGTTCATAGATCTATCCTGCAGTCGTAGATCTTAGTTTAAACATCTAGGCTTCTTACCCAAAGGTCTGATTATATTACCATTTTGCTTCATCATATCCTTTCACCATAGTTACTTGTGTTAGTTCATTCTACTCCCCGTCACTGTCTGAGGTTATGCTACGTAATCTAATTAAATTATTATTTTCATTTCTTTCCATGTCAGTGCATATTCCCTACTTCGGGTCCTGAGAAGGTATCCTCACCTGCATTAAAATAGTTAAAAAATGCTCTTTTCTCCTCAACCAGCTAAGCAAATATTTGCATTTCTTTACATAAGTGGTCAGGGGAGACAAAATGTTTTGAGAAGGACGACAGTCAAATTTTCTTTACTTTAAAATTTGACAGTCGCCTATTTCTCCAGTGTTGTGCCTGTAGCTGTGCATGCCACACTGTGTATTTAGTTTACCACATTTACCCCACAGTCCTACTATTTTAGATTTCACGTGGGTTCCCAGTCACGCCAATACTGTCCCTGTATTCTCATCTAGTGACATGCTGAAATCAACAGAAAGTTCCAGAAATGCAGGAGCCTGAGCTTCCTTACCCAAACACAGCACTGACACTTCAATGGAAATCATACTGCAACCTTAATTACACGGCACACTTGGCACAACCATTAATAATGAATGGTTGCTTAGTTATCCATTGAAATTATTGTTCAAGCAAGTGGTTTCTGCTACCTCCAAATAAGATTTTGGAAATGAAATCCATCTTACCTTTTAGTTTTTAACTCAAAAATTAACAGACCAAACCATCAAATGTTTACATGATGAGAATTTTATCCTTTGGAAAAAGACAATAATCCAAACAGTTCAATGTGTCAATATGCTGTGAAACTCAGGACTAAAATACTGTTAAGCCAGTTTAAAAGTTGACTTGGAAAGTACCTTCCTTCTCCTATGTAATATGAATACCATAACCTGAAGATACAGGTGTTTTTATTTATAGATATTTCCAACAAGTTAGCGTGTTGCACAGAACACAAAATATGCCAAATACAGCATGAAATACAGCATTATGAAAAATGTTTTTATTGAACACATGGACTTTTAGTGCATGGATCTTGAATAATTTTTGAGTTTACATGTGCACACAACATATTTTTTTTCCTGCATGATATGCTCCAAGTATCATATTGTGGTGAAAAAGTAGAAATACACTGATACTGCCTTGTAGCTTGAAATATACATTTTATTATGCAGGTGCCCATTTCCTTATGGATTTTAAATCTTTTTTTTTTTTTTTTCATCAAGGTTATCAGAGATCTTCAAGCATAAGACCTTCATTCAGCTTTTTAGATTTCTGGCTTATTTCCTGACTCAGGAATAGGCTATACTAATTCAGGTACAAATGAAACTGCCAGCAGTCTGCTATACTCCTTATACTCAGCCAAATACATACTCTGACTACAGCTTTTTACTGTTATGATTTGGATTTCATAACACCAATAGGGAATTTCAGATGTAATAGTCTTTAGGTATTATTGCTGAACTTCTTGGGCGGTTATAGCTGCTCAGTCTCTGCGACTCCACACAAACTAAGCAGCACTCTGCAGCGTTCTTAGTAGGTATTCATTTACATGGATCACAGCACATATTGTTGGGCAATGCAGACAGCCCACAAAATCAGGTGTGCTCTTTGTCTCCTATTCCCAAGAAGAAGTTGCATACCTCTTGCATCAAACCTCCATGAACCTGTTGTTATCCAGCCTCTTCCCATCCTCCTGGGCCAACAGAGGAAGGAATCATTTCAAAAACTGTCGAGATCAATCTCAAAGGATCTTAAAGGATTTTTTTTTTTTTTGGCGGGGGGGTGTCTTGTACTTAAAGGTGTTGCTGGAGCAGAAGGAGGAAGGTGACTAAGAGTTGTTTGAATGTAGGTACTTCGAAAAAGTAAACTGGATTGATGTATCACATGAATAGGGCTTACATGTCTAACTCTTTAAACACATCAGAAATATTGCTCAAGATTTTCATGCAAAGCAACTTCACTTTGTTTTGGGCAGTGAAAACTGAATCATTCCAAATTTTATGATGCTAAATGGGAATTGCTGCATAGTTAGCAAAGTCCTTTTCTGAGAGGAAAGGTACTCAGAAATCTTAGGCTTGTTCAAATATTCCTCTATTCAAACCTACCTCAAGGTGAAAGGCAGCTTGAATGTAGCCTGACCCATGCGCAAAACAACATAAAGCCACTGCATCTTTATTATTTTTCTCATGTTGTATAAGGCTCATTTATATGACTTCTCTCAACTGATATGTGTTTAAAAAGTCTCTCGGATTTAAGTATCAATAGTTGTTTACTAGGAGGATTCTTCAGCTGGTTCTTCCATCTCAGTGCATTTCCACTCAATTTGCTCACATCTATGAAAAAGTAAATGCATGTTGCCAAAATCTCAGAGTTAACCATTCCAGTCAGGTCACCTGGAGGTCATGCAGCAACAGAATGATCTTAAAGGGGCATTTGTGTATCACTGTGAAAGGCCCATACTTTTAGAAAATGATTACAAGCTCTGATTCATGACAGCTGCAGGCAGCTGGGTTAATTTTCTCCCTTTCTCAGCTTGATTGTGCCCAAGAGAAAGAATCTCTCTTGCATTCTCTTATCTCCAGCTAAATAAGATGAAATATTTCTCAGGCAGAACAAATAAGAATTAGATCTCTCTAATGTGAGAAGACATGCTGCTGTAGCCAGGTTGAGCCCGTGCCCTTTCAAAAATTCCGAATGAAAATTCCCTATTTCAGAGGCTCTCCCATTTTTTGCTTTATTTTCTCTTCAGTCTCAGGGATTTTTTTTTTTTTTGGCATTTTAAGAAAGTAGGATAGTTTAAGTGAGCATATAATGAGCATGTATCCATTTCACTCATCCAGAATTGTCGCTGTTATTTCCAAGTCTCCAAACAGAACCCAAAATAACCTGCTTGTGGCAGAACGCTTTGAATTCTCTACCTTTCTTAACAGTTTCACAGTGGGATTTCACATCAGCATGTAAACAGGTCAATATTTATCTGTCTTAGAGTGTCTATCTTTAAACTCTAATCTGGATATGCTAACCACACATATAATAAAATGGAAAAAGAACATCCTGATTGGAATTTTTTTTTGAAAGACATCAGTTCGGCATCACTGCCAGGTGCCCTTAGCATGGGTTTGCAGGTAGCTCAGTCAAAAAAATTTGGAAATTCTTAGCAGACCCTTCTTCAGAGAAAGATGAAAACCAAATTGGGAAAAAGTTTTCTCAGAAAATATTTGCAAGCTCATGACTGAAAGTGCAAAAATTGATCAATAATGATAATAATACTATAAAATTAATTCATTTTGTTTAGAAGAGGAAAAGTGGCTTGGAAAGACACTGTTGCCATAGGTCTGTTGTATAAAGCCAAATTAAAACAAGCTGATGAAACTCACACACTTGTAACTATAAGAAGTGCGGAAAAAAATTGAAGCAACATTTTTTCCAAGCTTCCCCCTAAATACACAGAATTTCAGATCTGAAGTTGCTCATTCTACTTTATCTGTCTATACACAGTTCCATCCTATTTAACTTTGCTTAAATAGCCATCATTCTTCTAAGTAACAAGGAGGAATGCATTTCATTACATTACACCTGCTTCAGAATAGTAATTTCTTCATGCTTATGCCTGTACTTTGTGGAAGACAAAGGCCTGGATTTATACCACCACCACATTTTTGGGGCCCGCTCATGCTGGGTTCCTTCTCCAAGAGACAGACAGCTTGGTTACCTTCAGAAAGTGACTTAGTTTACATACCAGGAGAATTACACCCCTAAGAAAAACTGTTGAGTTCAATGCTTTGGACAGATGGAATGATACTGTAACAAATCACCCCTGCTGTCTGATCCTGAACACAGATATACAACAAGCAGGGGTTTTCTTTAAGGGTGTGCATATGTACATATGATACAGAACACCGTTCTGAAGGACTTCCCTAGAGTCTCCAAGACAGATCACCACCCAGCTGGACACAGGTATGCATTAGGAATTGATATGCACAGTGTAGATCTTTCCAGTGTTGAGACAGAAACTGAAATTCTGAAATAACATTCAGAGAGGAGTTAGTTCAACATCCCACAAGCAACTGAAATTACTTCCATAACAACAGTAGACTTTGAAACACGACAAGAATTGCCTGTGCTCAGGACAAGGCACGGGGCTGGGATCTACAGCCACTCAGATCTAACAGCCCCATGTTCTGTGACAAAACCGGCATGCTGAGGGAAGGCTGCAAACCAAGCTGACCCTTGAGCTATACCTGGGCTATTTTAAATTTTACTTTTGCCCACATTCCTCCTTCTCACACAGAAGAGCTACAGATTTTTTAAAATCACAGATTCACATTTCATAGCAATCAGTAGTGCAAGCGTTGCTTATCACATTTTAAGCAAACATATCTTGAAGAAAAGCAGATTTTTAAATTTAATCTACTTTTGGGACACTGAGCACTATTGGTTCAGATTTTTTTTGTAAAAGAATACAGATTCCGCATGTGGGGAAAAAAAAAAGGCATGCATCACTTTCAGCAACAAACTTGGGGAGGGGTTTTGTAATTGGAAGGACTGCAGAAGCCTGATTTCATTAATTTCTATTATATAAAAATAAATTGCGCAATGGGAACAATCAGACTTTGGCATGGCAGGACTCTCCTCTGAAGACTGTTGAAGTCAGAAGCATAAAAAATGAATGAGCTTTTTAGTGGTCCATCCATGTGTTAGAAAGGACATGGGACAACATAAACCTCATATTCTAATTTGACATGAGCATATCTGACTTGGCAGATTATACCAAGGGAATGAATGAATAACAGCCAAAGTTTTCCCTATCCTAAATCCATACTTGTTCTATAGTTTGCCTTGCAGTTAGCCTAAATGAAATCTACAAACATTCAGGACATCTACGAGAATAAATTAAACCAGAACCCAGAAAATAAAAACACTGCAGTAATACTAAGCTGCTAACTTAATTTTCTCCAGGTTCATTTAGAGACTCTTTGGGTGCTCTGCTTTGCTCTTTTCTGTTAGGAACTTGTTTTAGAGTTGGGATTCCAGAAAATGAGGAAGATTATTCTTGTACAGGTCTCACTGCACTGTTGGGTGAAAGCTCTGAACAGGAATGCTTCTGTCCACAAAGGACCCAATTCCAATCAGGCAGAGCTCCAAGGCAGCAGGAGACGGAGCAGAACAAGGGCATGCCACAGCTACACAAGAGGGCTTTGTTCCTGGAAAGGTAAAGCTGCTGTGATGCACAGATTGCTTTAGGCCAGCAGCCAGAGACTGAGCCACAGGGAACACCTGCAGGGTGGTATAAGAATACTGAAATAGCAGTGGGAGGGAAAATAAAAAATTAGGGTTCTCTCTCCTACTTAGCATCTCCCTTAAGCCCAAGAGATCCCTTTCAGATGCAGGTGCTCAGAGGCATTTCCCAGCCACGAGCAAGCAGGTGGCAGTGAAGAGATGAGGCTGCTGGGAAGAGACAGTCAGGTCCTAAAGCTGGCAGGAGCAGCTGCTGGAGGTTCAGTGATGCCATAAGACTCTTTTGTCACTTTGTCTCTGAGCATCACGATCACCCATTTGTTCAAACCTCCCCTTCAGAGCATTTCTTTTGCCCCAGCTACAGCCTTGCTTTCTTTCTCTTTCTCCTGCTGCTGCATCACTAACTTGTACCTTATCTCCTTCATACAAATGATCCCCTTTTGGCAAAAGGTCCAACTCAGATACCCCTTAGATCATTCATCTCACCACCCTCCCTCACTAAAAAAAAATTTGCAGGCCCCTGAGTAAGTCAAGCACCGTCCTAAGTTGCTTCTCTTTAACCTTTAGCTGCTCTAAGGCAAAGCACTTTCTCCAGGTTTCTACAGTACCAGCCCATCTGAGGTGAGCAATTGCCCCATGAAATCCCACTGACCCTGTGGTTTCATACTACTTCTGTATTTGGTGGTGTTACTATTATATATATATATATATATATATAAAATTTATATATATATAATTTATATAAAGTATTCCAATGCAGCCATCACCACTACCTAGCCCATGGGGGACATAGTTAACAGAGTACACATCAATGACACTAACAAGACTTAGTGTCTTGAATGTGGAGAGGAAAAAAAAATTAAAAGAAAACCACCAACAACAAAAAAACTTAGCTTTGTGGAAAACACTCGTCTGGCTATTTGATGAAACAGGCAAAATCTTATTTTCTTTTTCACACACATACAGCCATTCACCTGCTTGTGCACTAAAGAACATCATTATAGCAATTTCACACACTATTTTAAACGTTATAAATAACTCTCAAAACACCAACTGAAGTAACCAAGTGGTATGGCTTGATAATAAAATAGGGGGAGAAAGAATGAGCAAAAAGTCACATACAGAGGTATATAGTCATGCACACACAGACTCGTATGGTGTGAAATCATTCTAAACATAACTTTATGATGCTTTGAAGAGTGGTGTTGACATGCAGTGGAGAAAAGGGGAGTGTAGACCACAGAATTAAATTCTCAACCCAGGGATCCTTCCCTCCAGTTGCCCACAAACCACAAAACCTCTGGCCTCACTTGGTACGTATTGGCAAGGCTTCCTCGTATCTAGAAGTGGCTTCATTCTTCCTTCATTTGTATTTTCCTCCATTCGCTAACAAAAGTAATGTTGCACAGCTTCTTAGTCTGCTGTGCTGTTCCTCTAAGACAGGTTTTTTACTTTCAGTGACAAAAGTCCTAAAAGCCTTAAAAACCTACCCACTCCTGCTCCTAGCATCCCACCCAACTGCTCATTAATTGAGCTGATCGTTTTTCTACCCACTATCGCTCATGCTGGGAACAGGGACCCTCATTTGTTTGTCTACCTCTGGTACTGTGTTGGTCCCATCTGCCACCACAGTGCAGTATGGCTGTGCTCAGTGCTCCATACTGCTTCGACTTGCGCTACTTTTGCCACAAACTTCTCTGTTTGGTCTCATCTAGAAAAACAGCACTACCTCTATTCAGCTGCCAGCTGCCTTCGCATCCCGAGGCAAGTGAGAGCCTCATGCTCACTCCAAATGCTTATTCATACTCGAGACAAAGGCTTCCTCTTCTGCACACTCTGCTTCCCTCAGTCACAAGGGCTGTCTGAGGGCCACAGAGACTTGAAATCTGATCTAAACAGGTCTGGTACCACACCAAAAGGCCGTGATTCCCAACCTCTTACACATTTGTTTTTAGCTTATGTAAAATAGCCTTTTCCCTTCATGCTAGCTAAATCACTTTGCAACTGAATGCAACTTGCTCTGACAGAACGCTGAGCTTTTCTCAGCACTTTTAGCTAGGACAGATCATGGCTCGTTTTCCGCAGCACATAGCACTCATGAGTTGGTACATTTCATTTCCTGAAGTCACACCAGAGACTGGGACCCAGGTGAGTTTAATCTCTTTGGAAAATATTTGGCCTTTCTATAAATGTTCAGATTATAAAAGCGGCCTTATGAAGCAATTCAGTTTTGCATGTAAGTGAACTTATTGCTCCACAGTTATTCTGTGCAGTGGCTTTGTAATGAATGTCTAATATTCCAGAGCACTGGCAAATATTTTTGATTGCTTTTCTGTAGCTATTTCAGCAGGGCTTTGATAGTTTTCTTTATCTATCCTATTTATTAGTACTTTCCGCTTGCCCAAAGGCATCTATTGGAAGCATTAAAAAGTTAGGACAAGGGATCCAACCACATATCAGTCTGTGAATGACAATTTTTCCTTGAGCTGGAAATGTTTTAAACTCAGTACGATTTCTAATCGTCAGTTAGAACAAGAAGCAGCAGTCAACACAATCTAATTATTTGCTGCGAATTGTCTGCAGGAAAGTTACAAATACTAATAAAGATTAAGCTTAACCATAAAAATCATATTACGTAAAAATAAATAATGTTGTGCTGCCTTTAAGAGCTAAGGCAGTATTTTTATTCAAAATAAACATAAACGCCATCAACAACATTCTGTGAATACTAGTAGCAAACATAAATCAATCATGAAAAAAACAACTAAACTAAGAACTCTTATAGGAGGGGGGCTAGATGCTCTGAGGGTATCTTCAACGGATTTCAAACACCACATATTACTAGCTACTAACTTAAATCCTGTCTAAATCACAACTGGCTGAACTGAATTATCTACAGCAATCAATTAATACCAGTAAATTTCTGTTTGTTATCTGTCCATAAATCATTATCCACAGTATATGAATCATAATTTAATCATTTAGAAATCTATGTTTTATGCATTATATTGGCCTGTGGAATGCTTGCAAATTATTTGTTGTTCATAATTTGCTGTTTGCACTGCAAATTTCCTCACAGTCAAATATTACAAAATACAATATTCTTCTCACAAGTTTTGTGGTCTATTCTGTATAATTTAAAATAAAACTAGATGACCTCTGCATAGTAGTTTAAAAAAATAAAAATAAAAATTTCGTGTTGAAAGTTGTTTGCAGTTACTGTCAGAATACTATTCAATCCAAAGACAAATACATGCCTGGATAGAGATAATTTAATTCAGGTATTAAGTTCCCATCTTTCAAGCTACATGGAAAGAACACTTAGGCCTATCCTTATACTGAAATAATAAAGGATCTATTGTTCAATACAGTGTACCACATAACTGAAATTTAGTAAAAATCCAGATATATTTAATGGGATTTTCCTGGTGAAGCAAGCGCTATGGATTGAAATTTACACAGTGTGGGCTTAAAAACAGAATAGTCGTGTGGAAATCATCATGACGCAAGACACAGCTTCTTGAGTTCACAAAGTGGTAGAAAGAAAGGATTACAGATCCCCAAACAAAAGAACAGTCCCTGACTGCTGCCACTGAGTTCAGGGGAACCTGAGTATTTTTAAATAATTGGACCACTCCCCACACCCTGCCTTTGTCAAAACCCTGCCGGAAGCACCCACTTATCTACAGAAATGACCGTCCTTGGAATTCAGTTAATCTGTTGTACATGAATCCAACATTTCCACAACCAGCTGATCACCCAGCTCATGGGAGAAACCCATAGCAAAAGAGAGAGCATCTGTAAAGCCTGTCAACTTCTTAAAAACACCACTGAAAACTGAAACACCTGAGTCTTTATGTAAATTTTATGGTTCTGTTCCTAGATTTTTTTTTTTCACTGACTTTTTTCTTAAGCAAGAGTTAAAAGGAAAAAAAAATGCAGCTGGGACAGAACTCATAACATAAATACAGAAAATTACCTTCACACAAATGTGTCCAAGGCATCCTCTATCTATGAACAAGCTGGTAAATCATTTATGCGAAGGGGTAATCATAAAAAGCCAAAGAGACAGCAGAGGCCTTCAAAGAGAATTTCAAGTTTCTATCTGACTGGGCAGCTAGCTGGATATGTTTTTACATTAGTAGCCTACTCATCATAGAAGTATTTCTTGTCTAATTGAAATTAATGAAGACTACTGAAGTCAGTTAAGCCAGAATTTCTTTCCAATGTCTTAGCAGCATGTATGAAATATATTCTCTGTCCTGATCCAGCTCCATGAGGGTGGGTGAGAAAAGTAACAGTTGGACTTGATGATCTTAGAGGTCTTTTCCAACTTAAATGATTCTATGACTCTAAGCAGTGTAGCAAATCAAAACCAGTTTAAAATTCAAGGTTCTTCACATTTCATTAAAAATTCAAAAACTGGTCTATTTTCCCAAAGAAATAGGACAGGTGTCAAGCAAAAATAGACTCCTTTGCTGAGAAAAATATGGTTTTACTATCAAAAACGTAGCAATTTCCATTTAGGCATTTTTCACTGTGAAAATAGCTATCCTAATGAAACTGTGAATGAAGCCTGATTTGGGAGAAGAGTTGGAAATGAGACAGTGTAAGGAAGGAGGAAAAAAAACACAAAAACACCACCAACACAACCCTAATGCTAAAGTCCGCAAAAAAACGAAATACGTAAATTTTACAAAGCATTGTGTTGGATGAAACTGCAATTAAAATGCTACTTATTCTAGCAAGTTGCAAAAATTACTGGAAGAATTCCAGTTGATACAATGAATATATCTGTGATAGAACTGTGGGATATTAATCATATATTTACAAAGAACCAGTTCCTTATGTCACAGTTGAGACGCACTACTTGGACGGTTTCAGAAAGACTGAATATTTGTTGTTTGGATTGCATTAGTTCTATGAGCAAAAGGCAGCAGTTTTTCTTTAAAAGTCAAAATGGCACCTCTTCCAAGCATTCAGTTTTCTTAAAAAGAACCTCTAGAACTGTGCCTAAAAGGAAAAACTTAACAAGTGCTATGAAGAGTTCCTTAAAACGTTCCTCAATACACTATTCTTCATCAGGAAATCTTTTGATAGGTGATTATAAGGGATAGGTAATCTCAGAGCCATATTTAGGAAGGAAAAGTGATTTCACTGCCTGGAACATGAAAGAATGCTACAAATTAGATCTAGTCAAGTAGTACAAAAAGTCATTCATTAACATACGCACAGAAAGAAAGTACCGAGTTAGCTCTATCATTATTCAAGGAGGTCAAAATTAGTCCTTCATGTACATTCAGTTCATCAGCAATTTATTTGCAAGAACTTCCGTGTATCCTAAAAAATACCAGAATCTTAGCACAAGTAATTATCTTGAAGAACTCCATGAAATGCGTATTTTTCTTCAGTACTCAGCCCTTCCTATTTCTCTTCTTCCAGAGAAAGTATTCTGAGCCAGCAACTGAACCATCCCACATTTCTAGTGATGACCAATGGTTATTCAGAGATGTAAAATAAAGTCCTAATTCTTTCCCACTGTTATCTATCTTTGCCTCAGTTGTCACTAGACATCATCTGCAAAACAAACAGGTAATTGGGATATAATATATGAAGAGAAGCCTCTTTGACTAAAATTCTTAGACAGTATTTGTGTGTCTAGGACATTAGAGTTAGCACACTGGATTAAACTACTGATTAAACTACAAGTAGTTAACTAATTGATATTCCAATTTTAGAAGGCACCGTTACTAAAATGATTCTCAATAAATTGAGAAAAGATTACCACAGATGAAGTTCTGTAGTTAATTGCACAACTTCTTCCTTGGTGCACAAGTGTTTTTCTACCCTGAACTTTGTTTTGTCCTGCTTAATACTGCCATTAATACAACCATATGTATTTGTCTTTAAAAACATCTACTACAAAAAGGAAAATGGATTTTGAACATAACAAGTCATCTGGATAAAGTACAATTTTTTAAAGCAACAGTCAAACACCAAGACATTCAAAAGGCAAATAAATCAGATAACATATTTGCAGTTTAGCTAATTCTATTTAAATTATATGAGTTTACCTATATGACTATGTCCAGCTCATCAAAAAGGAATAACTCTGGCACGGAAATAACCCATAACCCTGAATTCAAAAGAACAGGGGTTGAGAAACATAGACTGATGGACAAAAAAAAAATAAAATAAAATAAAAAAGGAACAAGAAGGAAAACAGCAGAGTAGAGAAAAAAGGGTAGTTACACATTCATTGTATGTGCTCATGAGCCAAAACTGATGATTTGCTTATTAACTGGACAAGAATTCTCAGAATTCATGGACTATAAGCTTTTATAAAACTTTATAAATTTACTTCACAAAGAGGGAAAGGTGACTTCTAAAGAGAAAATGGACAGTGAGAGTCAGTCCTACCAGTATCTGGAATGTACTTCTGAAAGCTGTCCTGCAGTGAGCCTCCAGACCCAAGAACAGTAACACAGAGAACTGGACAGTTATATTTTAGAGCTTAGATGTCAGCTAAGCCATCAAAGGCTTCCACATATGTGTCATCCATTCTGCCTTCAGTAGTGGTGGATTAGAGAGATAAAATAAATATTTATGATCTACAGGCAAATAGGCAGCACAGAATTGCTTTAGTTTTCCTATGTTATCTTCACTTTTATGAAAATATTACTCCTCTAAGATTTTGCTTTTCTTAGGATGATAAGATCAGGTACTGAATAGTTACATCAGCCAAGACTGGTACTAAAGATGATCTTGCAGTTAGCATAAAGAAGGATAAGACATGCTAGCAGTGTATTCATTAATATAGTTCCTCAAATTTATCTTTAAGCAGGTTGATGTCTGATAAAGGCAAAACCTGAGAGGCGTAGAACACAACTTACATCAGGACAGCTCCAGCAGAATGACTCTATCCTGTAGCATGGCCAGCCATAATGATGCTTAGATACCATGGTGGTCATAGCACCTAGGTCATCTCTGTGAGGAAACCAGGGAACCGCAAGATTCACCAATAAACAATGCAAATCTAAAAAGACGTGGGCTCATGGAGGGGAGTAAGGACATTCCACCTTCAAAAAATGAAATGATAGGAAAAATCTGTGCAAGTAAAACATGAAAGGAAAAACAAAACAACAACAACAAAAACCACAACAAAATCAGTCTATAAAGTTTTTCTGCATGAGGAAGTGATTGTATTAACTATTAGCATGGGGCCCATTTCATCTAAAATTTATTTTCTAGGATGAACATTGAGGCTGTGTTATACCACCTTGCTATTTTTTGAGCTGTGGGTGTTCCGCATGATTAACAAAGACAAATATCATCTTTTACCAAGGTTTATTCCCATCCAGGCAATTGGATTAGTCTATAACAAAAAATCAAATACAGGATTAGGAAATGCTATTTTTCCCTCAAATATAAGCTTGTCAACATATGGAATTTATGTAGAAATATATTCAAATGGACATTTGTGGGATGTTTGAACACTGATTTTTTTATTATTTTTTTTAGTGAAATGTGCTACTTCTCAGAGCAAGTAGTTAATAGAATTGGCAGAAGACACAGAGTGTGCAAGCAGTCATTGAACTGTTTAATAAACATACCTTAGCCTCTACCACAGCTTTCTCAACACTACCTCATTCTGGGGTCACAAAACAACTCAGAATTGCCCCTCTCAATCAGTGAACACTGATTAGTAAAATTACTGAGAGGCAGCCAAAGGGACAGAGCCTCTCAGCATGATGATGGGATTTTCATACAGCTGTCATTACTTTTAGATTACTTTTAGTTGAAGTCAGTTGTTCACCAAAACAGGACATACATACCGATTCAAGAAAAGAACATCACTAACATGTGCAGGGCTTTGGTGTCCATACTCTGCATACAGATAATTATTTTTTTTATTATTTTTTATTTTTACCAGTACATCGCTGAACTCTGGAAACATCCAAATTAATAAGTATCCTGTTTTTACGCTACTGTATATTGGTTGCCTAAGATGCTACTTCTAGGCATGCCGAGATCTGCTATAACCTTTTGGCTTGTCTCGTACACAGTCCTGATCAAAATTGAAAAATTAAATTGTTCTTTTCTGCTTATATCTCCTAAGCTTCCTAGAGGACTTATTGGACCAGCATCTGTTGAAAGGCAGATGTGACAGACACGTTCGTATTCTAACACGTAGCACAGCCTAGCATCACAGGAGGATGTGGGATATATCCATTATTTCTTCTGTCTGAACCCATTATAACATATTAGCTAGTGCTAAAATCATGACAGTGTCTGTACTTGTGTTGGAAACACTTTTTACTTCTCGTTCAAATGTTTTGCCTATGCAAAAAAAAATATGTATATATAGTTTTAGTATTCATTTAGTATTCAGCTGAATATGATTCTTTAGCTTTAAAGACAGACTCCTTTGCCATAGTCGACAAGTAAAAGACCACTGCTCTAACCACAAGACAGTACTGAGCATTTAGCATTTTGTTTTGCATACCAGCCAGGAAAGGATTCCACCCTTTATCCAGGCTATCTTAACATTGAATGTGTCAGAGAGTCTCTTGCTGGGAGGTGAGAGCTGAGTTTAAGTTCCATTAAGAAGGAGGGAAGCAAGCTTAAATCTACAGATCTTGTGTAAGTTTGATAACAAAAAGGCTAAAGAATATAAGGGGTTGGAAAGAGGTGTGGGCAGTGCCATCTGTTCATGTTTTTAAATGAAATATATTCCCTGCTCTAGGCTCCAAGGAAAGGACATGAGGGTCTACTTTACAGAGATTATTTCATTTTGCCACTCCTAATGGAGAAAGGATTCCATTTGGCTCTGCACAACTCAAACCCCAGCACTCTCTTAGTGCTCTCTCGCTCCCATCAGCTCAGCCTAAGAGACTTCTCAGCTGAGCATGCTGACTGCAGCACGGTAGTTTCTGTGTACCATCACAAAACGTTTGCCTCCTGGCACAAAGGAAAAACCCTGCACCACAGAAAGAGCTGAAATGCCTCACACAAATACTTCAGTGTTCTGCACCGACTAGTCTTTGTCATGGCCATACCCTCGGCACCTGCCGGGATCCGACTCAAAATATTTGCTTTTGGTGAGCTATTGACTTGTTTCTACCAAGCAACTTGCTGCACAGCACACAGTTGGCAGCCAGCTAACAACTGCTGAATTGTAATTATACACAGCCCCTGCTGGAGCTCTGCGGGAAGTCTGTCTATCCGTCACTGAGTAACGGGAGGACTTGCCTTTTCTCATTGAAGTGACACTATTAGATGTGCCCATCCATATCACTGGTTGCAGGACCAAGTTCGTGATTAGGCAGTTAGGAACACATTTGTTTTGTTTTTCAGACATTCCCCTGTTGATGTAAACATCTGCTGTCCTCAGTTATGACAGCAGAGAAGCAGCTGTTGCAAACCCAACCACGTAAATTGTTAAGAGTTAAGTTGTCTGTGCCTCTAACCAGTTGCAAAATAACAGCAAGAGCTGCTGCATGTTTTACTATCATATGCCAACTACTGCTCAGCTGTACAGTTGCCATGTTTCTCTCTGACCACTTCAAGAGGATGAAGAGAGAAAGACAACAGTCTACCCCCTGATGATGGCAGTCATAACAGCCATTATCACACTGACAATGCCAAAAAAATGAAGGTTTTCATAAAGAGCTGCTGCAATGCCATGTAAATTAGTTACTCACTATTCACCAGTCCTGTTAGTTAACAAATACTAAGTCTTGTTTCATTAGTTCCCTCGACAGCTGCTTCTGGGAAAAATTTTCCTTTGAGGGTGAAACAACAAAGCTAGGGTTTCTGCTTGTTCTGCTATATGCCACCAAAGGGCTTAAAAAAAAAAAAAAAACAACAACAACAACAAAAAAAAACTCCTTCCAGAACAAATATGAAATCCCTGACTTTTGTCTGGAAAAAAAAAAAAAAAAAAAACCTCCTCAGAGAGGGGTCAGGAATTGTTAACCTCAGTCATTAGCATTCCATAGGTATCAGCAGCAAGCACATTCCCCAGAAGTCAGAGCACATTTTGCTGTATACCAAGGTAGCACTGTAAATTTTATTTAAGTTCCAGCTAATAAAAGAAACAAGCACAGACTCCAGGAGGAAGGCGATGGAGCTCAACTTTCACATATGACACTACACTAAATTTTTAAAAACAAGACAATCTGCTCCCTCTCCCAAAATCTAACATGCAGCACAAAAGCATAAAACAGGGGCTAGTCTGAACTACTACTTGCATAATCTGATATTAATTAACAGATATCCACGTTTGAGGTGCATTATTCTCTCTTATAAATCCATTATTTTCACTACTGTTTTCATTTTGTGCCTCTAGGACTTAAAGAATCAGATAAATTCTTTTCTTATGTGCTTCACTACATTCTTTCCCTTCAGTGGCATTCTTTTAATTTCTTTATGGTTCCTTGATAAGAAAAAGAAACTTTAATCTTATTAAACCCTTAAAAGCTTTGCACTCTTACAATAATGCTTCCCTTCATTTATCTGAAATGCTATTCTGTCTACCTCTGTAGTCAAATGTCATTATTAGAAATGTAGTTATGATGCACATCCTTTTGAGCTGAACTAATGATGAGAAACGTCCTTCATATATACTTTTAACCTGCTGGTATTAAGATCAGCAGCCCAGCAATTTATCAGCCTCGGAAGTAAACAAAATGATGAAACTAGGCTTAGAAAATACATTAATTTTTATATTCCAGAAAGATCCTCCCAGCATTCTAGACTGCCTCTTTCACATTGCAATTATAATATCTGCCTGTTTTAAAGGACCATCTTTCATATTTAGCCTTCTCCAGGGATACAGCAAGAGAGAGAAAAGGTATGTATTTACTGAAAGTGAATGAAGCATACATATGTTGCATGCACTCACCTAAAGACCTGACTTAAGTCTTTCTGGGGCCAGAATGAGACTTTCGATTGACTTGATGGCAGCTGTACTGGTGGCAACCTAAACAAACAACCTTCAGTAATTACTGATGTCACTACCAGGGCTGAAGCTGGTAGTGCATTTTGTGACTATTTGAGACAATAAATGTTTCAATCAGTCCGTTTTTTTCTATATCAAGCTATGACTAAATGACCTAGCATAAAAAGTTACCTTGAATCACCTGAATGAGGGTAACTGTCTATGCTTACTTTTAACACATAGCAGTCATGACAGTAATTTGACTTAGCTAAAATTTCCTACAGCCTGAACTACAAACAGAGCTTAGACAAGTTGTAAGATAAACTCACAATTGCATATTAGATTATGCAAAGAAAGAACATCAACTTCACGTTGATTTTGCTCCATCCTTTTCCAGGAATGTGACCAAAGGGAGAACAAAAGGGTAGGGAAAGGACAGGAAACAAAAGGGTAGGGAAAGGACTGGTCACTGAAAATGAGCTTGGCACATGCTAAGGACAGGATACTTGAGAGCTTGCAGAGAATAAGTTAAATTCATGTAGGCTTTATGTAAAGTTCAAGAAGGAAGATACTATTATATTTAAAATTTCAGAGTAATGTGTCTGGGGATTCAAATGGCATACTCTTTTTATAAAAGTCAATGATTAACAAAAAGATGGGGACAACTGACAACACTGTAAAGAGGAACTTCTCTTTCCAAATGCTGTAGACAATACTTATAGTGCAAAATGGAGCTTGGATTGTAACACAGGGCAGCACCCACCACTTGAAATTTTGCAAAAAAAACTTGAATTTCTCAGTCTCCAGCAAGAATGTTACCTGCATTATGCAAAGTAAAATAATTTTTCTGCAAAGGCACATCTTCAGAGCTGCAGCAAAATGAAAACTAAATAGCACTAGGCATGCACATTTTTTGGCAATGGCAGCAGACAGTGAAAGGTGCAAGAAAGATATTCAGAGTTAGTTCTTAGAAGATTTTTTGCATATGTTCACACCATAAGGGCCAGCAACAGTGACATAAAAATATTACTGTTCAGCTAGTAGAGTTCTCATTGGTGATGTGCTTCTGGCTTGTTCTTAGGTCATGATCACACATATTGAGGGTAAAGCTGCATTAAGAAGATTATCAGAAAAATATGGAAAGTCAGCACAAGCATACACATATATATTAGATTTCATTAAAAATGGGGAAAAATGTAGCAACAATAATAAAAAAAAAAACAGGAAACAAAGGGATAATCAAAAGAGATTAACTATACAGCATACACAGAGAAGAAGACTGACGACACAAGGAGGTTAAAAAAAATCCACCAATGGAAACATAATTGGAGTGCTTAAGTGTCAATGAAATTCAGAAAATAAATGTTCTGCAGTCGAAATTCCTTACTTTCTTTCATGGTTAATACTTTGGAGTTCATATGTTGGCTGATTCCAACATCACAAACTATGTGATGAAGCAATTACAAACTGGAAGATCTTGCTGGGGACGTTACTTAAGAGGGTAGTCACCTGCATGAATTTGAAATGAGAGAAACTCCAAAGGAAAGCAAAAGGAAAGCTCAGAGATCTAGAAATAAACTGCCATGGAATGATTGAAGAACTGCTATTATTTTGCAAGAAGGTTTGAAAGTAAAAAGGTTTGTAACCATGTACAAATAGGAAAGTGACAAAACAAAAGGCACAGAAGAAAGGAAACATACTATTCTCTACGCACATTGAGTTAGGATGAGCAATAGCAGGCTTATATTTTTAACAAGCAAGTTGTAGGTAAATGAAGATCGTGAGGATATGGAGGTTGTGGTATATCCCTCAGGGGAATTTCAAAGAATAGGTAAAACAACAAACTCCCAGAAACACTTCTTCCTGGGGCAAGGAGATGGACTAAATAACTTCCTGAGATACCTCAGCTCCATTTTTAGGACTTTATGTAGAGTCCAGAAGTACCTGGAAAAAGAGACCTCGGGAGCCTCAGGGTTTGCAGTCTATGCAAGTCACATATGCAAACTGGATGCAGTCTGAAAAATCAGGGGACTCCTCCTCTTAACATGTCCTAAAACAAATGTAAAACTTCCGTACGAGCTTTCCACGGAAGACATTATGCCCAGCAAAATCCTCTGTCAGGTAACCAGTCTCATTTTTAAGGACCGGGTTAATAGAGGAAGCATTTTTGTCTCTGCAACAGAATTGCTGTATTTTCATGAACAAGTCTGTTCATCTGCCTTCATCCATGAAATGAGGAATGTGCTGTTTACCTCATTCATACAATAGAGGGAGAGGGTTATGAAACTTGCTCACATTCCAGCGTAATCTGAGATCATTAGATAGAAGGCAAAATACACATACAAGTGTCTGTACAAAAAAAAAAAAGTTCATTGGTATTGTTAGACTTATCTTTAATATGAACTTAGGTATGAGAATGGTTTACACACAAAAAATGAACTGTAGAACTTGTAATATTAATGCAACTCTGCATGTTGGTTTCCTGTGCTTAAGACTATATTTTCATGAATATGTAAATTTCATTAACAACTATTCAGACCATAGCACTTTGGGGGTGGGGAGGGGAGATAGGGGAGGGAGAGATGAGCAGCACATGTAAATCTTCCAGATGCCCCGCAGTGTGCAAAGAGAGGTGAGATGAGGTCAGTCATTATTTACACATGATTAAAAAATGGAGGAAATACTGGATCAGCAGGTGATTAAAAGACACAAAGAAAAACAGGATAACAGCACTGGGACCATTGTACATGTGTCAATAGCAAATTATGCCTGCAGAGAAAAAGCCAAAACATTTATCCTGAATTAAACCCAACTGGAACATGGTTTACATTAAACAGTGAAATCTGTTCTTTTCAAAGGAGATTTTAAAACAATAACTTCACGTGCAGATCAAGAAAGGGTCTCCTCCCTTGTCTGGTCAAGCTATTACTGTAAAGCTGTTCTCCTGTATTCAAGATTAAAATTCCTTTTATCTTTGCCCAGATCTCATCTGCAGTACATTTAACAGAATCAGACATTGAAAGTGACTCACTAACAATTAGGCTTCTGCTTCTGAACAGAGAACTCTTTGAATGTGCATGCAGCAAGGAATGTTTTGGGGATGCTCTTTCTTGTGAGATGAAATTTTTAAAGAGAAATGTTTCGCCAAAGAAAAACACAAGAAAATCATTCAGGTGGTAGAAAAAGATGTTTAAACTTCAACCGTACAGAGAGATGGTGTTCTTTACAGAGTGTCAAAAGCAGCATCCTTGCAAAATTAGATTGGAACAGTGAATTGTATGCAACCTAATTATATTAACAATGTTACAAAAATCCAGAAGCATAACAGCTGTTTCATATCTAAGCTGTGGTAAACAGAGCCTCAGCAATCTCTGCCTGAACCATTCAAACACCAGACAAAATTCAAAGCTGCTTCAGATGTTTATATGGTAAATGTACCAAGAAAGTAAAAAATATGGATCCACTTGGCCGCTTTTCCCTACCTCATTAAATATACAGTAAAAGAGAAATGCTTATGTTCCTTCTCTGATGTTCTGCTTCTCTTGAACAAAAACTTTTCCACTTGCACCCAGGGTGCTGTTCTGATTCCAGTCACATGCAGTTAAAATGAAGAGGGACTACCAAGAGCCATACTGGGGCTTAAAGTAGCCCAAGCACAGAGCCAGCCTGCACCAGTCTGTATGGGTCAGCATTTCTCCCCCAGGTTAGCGCTGCTACCAGAATTACCTGTATAGCGTTACCATCCTGCCAGCTATACTGGGATGAGCTGAGGCACAACAGTGACTCTTGCTCAGTGCTTCTGAATATTTAAGAAAAGCACTCAAAAGTTTATCTTGCTGAGGGTAAACATTTGTCCAAACAAAGTTTCCAGGTCTTCTATGAAAAAAAAACACATGACCCCCCTGCCCTCGACTCCAGCCCAAACCCTACTGTTAAATTCAGTTCAGTAAAAAAACACAAGGGATTTGTGTGTGAGTGTATTTCAGCTCCCCAGATTCCCAAGGGAAACACTTCCTCAGGAGCTTCCAGGCTCTCTGCCATCTCAGGGTATGGGCAGACGAGAGCTCAGAACATGGGACCAAGCTCTCAAGCACCTCGCTGCTGAGAGCTAGGGGCTCCCCAGCTCTCCCAAAGGAGCTCCCTTCTCTGAGTCACTCTCTTCCACAAATTTAGATGATTACAAAAGTCAAGAAGTTATTACCATGCTCCTGTTCTGAATTGCTACAACTCTTCAAAAAAGATTTTTTTTTTCCTACTGATTTGATCCTATGCATTTTTTTAACCACAGGGAACAGTAGAAGGCCCATGATTAATAAAACAGGATTCAATATTATGATATTCACTTCCCTTTGTGTATTTTATATTCCCATAGTTTAACTGAAAATCTACTTACCTTTCCAATAGTCTTGAAAAAGTTTCTTTTTCTTCACTGATTAACATACATAAAAAGCCCCGGCCCTGTGTCTTTAGTCTTCCAGTTTCCCCACCTCCCATAAGTCTAATCTGTGTCTTTCCTTCAGCTGAAAGCTCTTTGGCAAGAAAAGAGCTTGTCTTCCGCAAATATATTCTGATGCTTAATAAACACTTTTTTCCCCTTTACTATAGCTGTTGGTAAACACAGTGCACAACTAAAAAAATTACATTGTTTGTAAGTTTTTCATTAACTAAATTTTAAGACTTGCAAAACCAGGTTTAATCTTGTTTAAATGTAGTGTGCTTAAGCATGGTTAAACTGCAATCACACAAGACTAGATGATTCATTAAGGTAAGAAAAAAAATATGGAGGGAAGGGGATGGCTCACTATGAATTCTCTCTTTTTCCTATTAAGAATACTTCCAATACCTTATAAACACCTACATTTTCACAGAAGTCAGGAAAATAGAAAGCAATCCCTATTGAACATAAAGCCCAAGTCAGATTTCTACTAAACAGGACAGTTAGTTTAAAAGAAAGCAAAGTAACAACCTAAGTCTCAATTTTATGCACAGAACAAGTATTCTTGAATAAAACTTCCAACATCCTATCAACAAAAATTGGCAGCTCCACCATCCCTTTGTGGTGAGGGCCTTGAGCTAACCTATAATTAATACAAATCTGATACATTCCTAATGCTTTTTCCACATGCATCATTCATTCCTTATCATTTATTACTTGCCCCCTTAGGATCATTGAGGTTCAGCCCCATGCCCTAGCCCTGCTGCACGCCAGGAACCGACTCTGACTAGCAGTTATCACTGCAGTGTGTTATATTCCTCAGCATAGTCCACTCTTAGCTGGCCCGGGCACTCTCCTAACCTTTAGAGGTCTCAGAGAGCAGCACCAGAGCCCTGGACACAAAAGACAGGGTGAAGTCCATGCTAAATTTTCCTCAAGTGCAAAGGAGTTGAACACCTCTGCATTTATCACTACCATAGGAGAAGAAAGACATAAATGCACAAAAAGTAAATGCTCTTGGCATGTTTGCAAAGACATAAAAGCTGGCATATATAAATGAAAAACAAATAAACAAAAACCAACCAACACGTATATTAAAGCCACTTACCAATGAGAGTCACCTTTCCTCCCCTCCAGTATTTTACTGATAAGCTGATGCAGACAATTCAAAAACTGGGCTGGAGACCCAATGCTATAATGTCCAACACCTTTAGGATACATACACAGTTGTTAAGCTGGATATCAATCCTTCCCTTTACATTCCAAAACAATTGGGGAAGACTATTTCCTAGCAAGGCTCTCATTTCCCATTCTTACAAATTTTCTATGCCAAAAACCACCAAGAAATAATTTTAACTACTCGCAGATGTCTCTGTTTAATGTCTGATTCAAATTCTGGTCAGTTCCAGGTGATATGAGCATTTCCAAAACAGGATGACAAAGTCAATAGTCGAGAGATCTAATGAAAAATCTACGCCTGACCCTTCCATCTATTGACTTTATCCTACTGCTTTGGAAATGCTACTATTCCTTGAGTATGCCCCGTGACAGTCATCACCTTCTCAGGCAGTAATCAAAGGCTGCCAGTTTCTCCTACAGTACCTGGAGTACATATTCACATTGTTCCAGAGACATTTTAGTACCATTATTTGTAAACATTTTTTAACAAATTTGCAAAGTGGCAAATGGAAATGAATAATTAGTATGTTACACAAAGCAACTCCATGGCAAAAAGAAAACGCATACAGTCTTTCCTCTGCTCCTGTTTCAAGTGATCTTAGCGTCTGCCTACACACTGCAGGAAAGTAATGTCTTCTGACTTCTGCATGCCCCTCAGGACATCTATCGTGCTACAGACAAGAGGTGTTTTTTTCTGGTAAGCATTTTCAGTGTCAAATCACTGATTCAAGCAGACAGTTGATATTGCAGTACTTTAAAAACACACTTTTTTTCTATCACTATAAAAATGCATTTATTAGTGATTATTAATATTCATTATGGTACATTACAGACTATTAGCATTTTAGACCATTGCTATTAGCAACAACACATTCTCTCTGTTTTGTTCATCTCTATTACTACTGTTGCAGTTTCAGAACTAGATGGGGCCTTTAAACATTCCACTGAGGAAAAGGTGATGCATAAACTGTGCTACTGCAGAAGCACCCCTCAGAGGACCTATCACTCAGGAAATGGTCACGTTCCCCCTTTAAAAACTGTTAGAAGCAGGAGAGCCGACCAAGGCAGCAGCAATGAAAGCAGCTTCCTTGGCCCCAAACTTCTCTGTCCCCACAAGTTTGGAATTGGGGCTGACATGTAGAAGGGCAAAGGGTACTGCTTTCTTCTCCTTTAAGTCTCTCTCTGGATACTTGTTTGTAAGCATCCCACCCACAGAGCAAGATTTAATTACATTTTATGTGGCTGTTCAGATTCAAGGAAGAAACCTTGCTTCTCCATCTAACCTGCATGGCTGAGCTAGGCCCAAGACACTTCATCTCTAGGTTAACTAGTTATTATTATGAAGAAGAACTTACAACATTCCCCTTTCCAGAGTGAATACTGGCAGCTTGAACTGTACCATGAGACTTATTTGTACAGAGCCTAGTATAACACTACAACAGTGACTCACATCTTCTGGGAGCTATCCTGGTAAATAACGGAGAGGTAGTATCAGACAAAGGAGTGCAGTTTATACATACAGACTATATTCTGCTCCAGTGCATGGCTACATTACTTTAAATATAAACCAGTTTTCTTCATGCAGTTTACAGATCACATCTAAAATAGAATCCCATGTCACCTCTAAAAGAAATTCCTAGATGCTTTTCTGAATCTCTCAAAAACAAATACATATGTAATTTTGAAATAGCCACAATTCCAGAACAGAAAAGTGAACACATTCCAAAATTAGACTTGCTCTACCCCACAGCATCAATAAAAGTGAACAGCGCACAAGATACCTTGCCATACTTTACCATTCCAGCTGCATGGTCCAAAACTTTTCACAAACACGACTTTTTCAAAAGTTCTTGGCATTATGTGAGCTTAATAAGTAATGTAAATTAGGTAGGCAGGTGACCTTGAGCCTAATTCCGCTGAGAAAAGCTGTAGCAGTGGTATATAGGAAGAAAAGCTGTTCTCAGTCTATGCAAAGGAACAAATAATTTCCAAGAAAATGTGGTATTTGGAGCTGCTGTGAATGGGGCCAGCTGTGACTGATCCATTAGGATCTATCTAATCCAGTAGCTAATAAGTAATGACAAGAATTCACAGAAATAACAAAAAAACTTATCTTCATTAAAAGCAAATGATCTGTGGAAGCCAAGGGATTAATCAACAGGACTGATTCCCAAGTAACAGTCACTAGCATTCAAATGTGCACTCTCCCTCAGATTTCTACCCATTTGAGTTTCTGATAAATAAATTTCTGACCCTAAATGATATGTCTAACTCCTGCATTGGCCAGAGGTTTCACAACACTCTCCTGAATTTTCACAACATTCTTCTCGAAAGATCGAGTTCCTTTAAAAAAAATATATATCTAAACATAAACTGGAGCATGGTTCTGAAAAAGGTTTAGTTGTTGGGCTCAGAGCACCCTACACATTTTCTGATGTTACAAGGAAAAGAAGTGACTTTTTACATGACCCCTTCAGCAGTTCTTCCTTCAAGCAGCAAGAATCATCAGCAGCATTATTAGGAAGTCATAAGACAACAGAGCAACCTCACAAACCATATCAAGTACTTTTCATTCCAGCCCACAATTTCAGGACCAACTTCAATCCAAAATGCATTTTATTGTAGCTATGTCTCAGACCATTTAGACAGCACTGTCTAAAGATATTTCTTGTTTGATCTTCTTGGTTAGTGATATGGGATCAGACCCATATATACCTTGGGGTAAGGTATATAACAACTGGGCTAACAGCAGCCAAGGACTATGTTTCAGAGCTTTCTGTGGTATTTCATGGGTTTTAACCGAATTCTCTTAATCAATGGAGTTACAGAAAGTTGGTGTTTTCCATCTGACTATCAGTTCTCTTGGACAGATCCTACTTGCAGTATGGTTGCAGTATTGATGATACATCACACACATGTATCATGATATCCCAACAATGGTCACTTAAATCATTATTAGGTCTCTCAGAAAATTATTTCTGAGTGAGGCATTGACATTTCCTTGTTAAAGCCTCTCACCCTTAGGGGAGTTTCTATCACCAAAGCTATTAACAGTGATCTGGATCTAAATACTGTACTGTATTATCCGCATCCAGATGGCATAAAAATGGAAATTTCTGTAAGATTCAGTCCTGACCTTTGGTTGAAAACCATTCTTTCCCTAGTTACTGCCTGAGGTAGTCTGAGGTGTTTCTTTTCAAGCATAAAAGCAAAATGATGATTTATGATTAGCATAAGAGAAAAATAGCTTGCCCAGAAGTTTATGACAGGATAAGTCTATTTCTATGCCATTATTCTAATAAATCACGATGTTGCTACCTACTCATCCTTTCATGGCTAACACATCTGGTTGTTATTCTTGCAGTGGTGTTTCATCCTCCTTCACTCCCTTTTTCCTTATACATATACATATATATACACAGTGTGTGTAATATATATTTTACATGAATCATTATACATATTCTACAGTTCTAAAATACATGTGCAGTAGTAAAGGTAACCCCTTTTTGGTTAAAAATATTTCATCTTTGATTTAGAAATAAAGTTTCTGTTGCATACTTAGTACAGTTTACTAGAAAGATAAAACTCATCCTTCTTTAAAATGACAGCACAAAGTGTCACTTCATTAAGACTCCAGTATCTATTTCTGAGGGATAACCAGTAGCAAGGGTTTTACACCAGTTCTCTGCACAGGGTGAAAATGGTGAGGACCTCTTATGAGTGCAGGTATGCCTCTCCTGTAGCAACCCCCCCCCCCCCCCATCTTGCTGTCTCAGGCCGTGCTTTAATTACCCTCATGGGCCAAGCTGCAAGTGAATTTGGCTTAAAGAAGTGACTAAGAGAATATAAATACAAATAAGGTTGCATTCTTTTGTTAAGTGGAGCCATCTGTTGCCACATCTAGAAAAATACGTGTTTGTATGACAGCCTGTTGATCAATGTTTTAAAATGTAGTCTCATCCACTTCTTTTGGTGACATGTAATACTATAGATAATTTAAATATTATAGATCATTTATAATATATAAATATTATAGATCATGTTAATATATCCATTTTGGGGGTTGGAGTCTGAGGGGGGAGAGGAGTGCCCTTGCACATTGCTGTTCATCATGACCTTCTTCTGGCTCTGATTGGAAGTCCTAAAAGTCTTTTCAAGAGTTCCAAGAGCAGTAATCCAGTACAAATTAGGGTACAAAATTCTATTACATTATAAGGAAAACTCCTACTGAATATGCTCAATAGTTTTCCTTGCAGAAAGTTTACAGGGCCAGTGTTAGATGAAGTTGCCACTGTTGTGAGTATATTCAAATTATATGTAAGCCATTAACCATATCTGCAGACACCATCCAGGACTTAGTATGTGCCACTGGACACTGATCTTGATAAGTACAAAATTTCTAACAATTTCAATGCATTTCCTGGGTAAGCTAAGCATCTGAATTCTGCAAATTAACTTTAGCAATCGAAATAACAAAGCATATGCAAAAACTACAGAGGTTTTTTTTTTTAATTAAATATTTAGTTTTGCCTTGTTTGGTGAAATATGTAAGCATTAATATTTTATTGAGTTCACTGACCTGAAGATAGAGATCACATAACTAAAGAAAAGTAACATGTTTTGGTTACCTCAAGTACCTTGCACAAGTAACAGTATATGAAGTCTTAATAACACCCACTGTATGATGAAATCACTTTTCTTTTGCAGCCATTACAAGCCTCCATTTAATAAAGGAAATCCAAATGTATAAATATATGGCCTGTTATATATAAACTACTTTCACTGTATGATAATTCATGTTTGTTTTTATTCATTTAGATCCTAGCCACTTATAACTCGGTGGTTTTCTCACTAGTGGATTTTCCCAAACATCCTTTTCTATTTAGAATGTGATTATCTAGAAATAAAAACAAAGTTTTGATTAATCACTGTAGATAAAAGAAACAAATTCAAATGTAACTTGTTTTCTGACATCCCCTTACTTTATTGAAGAGATGCATGAAAATTCAATTAAACGTATTTAGGCCATTTATCTTGTTAATGCAATTCTCAGAGATCATCTGGTATATGTGATAATATATAATCAATACAGCCTGCAAGAGCCAGTTGAAGGTCTGTAAAACACAAACCAGGAGGTCACAGGGGTACATAAGTGTTCATTTGATTTGGTTTAGCTTTTAATGATGTACATCAGGACATCAGCACAGAGCTATCTTGAAGTCAGCTTCGTCGGAAGATATTTTCGGAGCTCAGAAAATAACACGTATGACTTACATTAGATGCAGGGGTTCACACGTTTAAATAAAATTTTGATTAATTATAAAGTTGGATAAGAAATTGAGACAAGCCATATCCTTACTAGGAACAATGTATAACATTTAATACACATTTGTTCAAAAACCAAGATAGAATAGTTCGAAAGGACTGAAAGGAATTCTTGTCTCCCTTTTTTTTTTATTTTTTTTTTGAACCAGGGAAGACAGCATTAAGAGCGCTTAAACCAACTCTTTTATAGGAAGAGTTAATAACAAATCTGGAGGTTTACTGTCAAACTCAAGACTATAGTAACTGCTAAGTGATTCTTGCAAGAGCTATGTGTAGACCTCCTCAGAAGGTCTACAGCTTTACAACGGACTATTTAGCTGGCCTTTTTAAACACATCAGCCTTGTTCCCTTCCTTTTCTTACATTTATTTTCATGGTACCGTTTTAGCACTCTCACCCTACCCCACTGCTCAAAAAAAAAAAAAAAGTGCCTCTTGTGAACCCAAATTTTTGATCAAACAACTTTGTCAGAAAGGAAATACCTGCTAGATTTAAGTCTGAATGATGCCTTCTGCTGAACCATATTGAATGAAGACATTTGCCAAAAGGGTGGAGTAGACTTATGTAGTGTCAAGCTCATTAATGGTGGAGTAGCACTGAAGATGGATATCATCATGTTCAACCTTGTATTAGCAGCATCCATTATTCAATAAATTATTAAATTGACAGACGGCAACAATGGGCGTATGTCCTCATTTAATTAATTAATGAGAAGGAACTCAACTTATGGTCATCTTATGCCTATAGATTTAATAATTTATAGAATAATAATTTATTGATTCCCCACTATTTCTACAGGAGATAGAATTCTATTTCAATAATCATCCATTCTTGTCGGAAGCTGTTATTACCAGGCACTCTGGTGGCTACACACACACTAATTGCAAGATGGACTAATCCTTCTGAAACTTCATTCTAAATTCTGGGACTAGAGCACATTTAAAAAAAAAAAAAAGGAAAAAAAAGAAAAAAAAAAAGACTAATACTGAAATAGCCCTAAAGCAGCACAGTCACAAAATTGACCTCTGAAGAAATGAATGGATGAAGGGAGTAAACGGTGTTATGTTTCATTAGTTTGAACAGAACTCATTTGGCTCTTGTTGATTAATTGAGCTTTTCTAATTGAAAAAAGTGCAGATTTTTAAAAAATATATTTTTGATAGGCATTATAGAAAGTGGAATAAAAGCTTTTTCTAATTAAAAATTTTCTTTTTACATTAAATCCTGTGGCTTACATTGCAATATATTTTGATATAGCATCAAATACGCAAATTGGGAAATATTCAGTGCAATTATTCATATATAATAGCCATTTTCCTTCTCCTGAATTTTATTATTCAAGTAATGATAAGTTCTCTGAAGACAAATGACATTTCTTCCATCTTTCACTTTACTGAGAAATCTGAAAAAGCTAGCTCTAATTTATGATGTTTTTGATTTAATTATACACTTTGGCTGAACTAGTTTAGGGTGTATAAAATGATAAGATATAGCAGGTTGCCTGTTACAAGGTACTTGTATGAATCCGTAGATACAAGATGGGCTGCTGGAGAAGTGAATGCAAAAGTTGGTTTTCTGTCCAAAGCAACAGTACATCCAGAAATCACATTCATGCATGTCTCTGAAATGCAGTTTCCTCATTTAAATATATTTAAAAAAAAATAGTTTCTCCAAAGAACAAAGGAAGTATGAATCAGTGACAAGTGATATTTGAGGGACAGGTATAGGACTAAAAAAGGAAGAGAAGCATAGTGTGGTTAAGAAGACTGAACAAGACATTTTAGTTTACACTGACCCTCCCCTGTTATTACTTGTGAGGTGGTTAATGAAAACTTTGGTGAATTTTATAATGAACTTAGGTCTGGCCTAAATAATTACATGTGTAACAATTGCACATCAGTTAAAAAGCAATCAACAATAGAAAAAGGAGCCTTATTATGTTTTTCTTCACTCTAACTGATTTCTGCACAACAAATGTTGCTATAGCTGAAGTAAAAACTACAGAAAACCACAAATAGAGCAGCTAAAAGCTCCAGCAGAACCGAAACTCTGCAGAAGCATGGAAGGCAAGTGAAAAGGATTTAAACAGTGCTTCTCTCTTGGTCTGCAAGCAGTGGGTGAAAATAGAAAAGAGAGTTGTTTTATTTCTGACAATAGTTGACTCTGAGGCACTTGATGATTTTAATAGTTTTCAGTTAACTCAGCAGAAGAAACTGCATTGAAACTGTAACACAGAAATTTGAAGAGAACTGCATTCCGTATAAATGGAAAGGTGAGAGATGTTTTTAAATGGAAAACGCAAAAGGTACAGAAGCCTATTTTGTCATTTTGCAAGTGTTAACTAAGTTCTTTTTAAGAAACTTAGTTGCTGTTGGGATGGATGTAGGATAAAGCGCTCAAATATGTTGGAAGACCCGGAATTAGTTTTGGCGCAGCCAACTGAAATTAGCTTTGTAATAGCAGTCATTTAAAGCAAACTGAAATTTCTGTATTGGTTTAGTCACAATGCTCTGACACAATGTTTTGACACTGTCACAGTGATGGAGAACTCAAAATAGTACAGAAAAACATCCTAAAGAGGAAAGACATGGAGAGCACAAAGTTAGATTTGGACAAAAAAAAAAAAAAAAAAAAAAACCTTCCTTCCAGCAGCCTATGAATGGCAATCAGTGGCAATTAGCAGAAACCAAGACAACAGTACACATTTAGAAAAAAACACAGCAACCACAATAAATATGAAAACTTTTAAACTGTTTTGATAATTATCAAGTATGCAAATACTGGACCAAGTGGACAAGATAACCAGAGATTTTCACAAGAGCTGTTCATGGGAGCAAAGACAGTGGCTCAGTGGAAAATGAATACTGAATCTCAATACTGAATCTGTTAGTTGTAAATCAAGAAGGCTTTGCAATATAATTAATGTGGCAAAAGAAACAGTGTTTGGAAAAGCTACAGGTAGGAAGGAATAAGCATGTGAAAAACAGAGATGAGATGATCTTACCTCCACAAGTTAGTAGGAGGATGAAACAAAAGTGCATATAAGAAGCACCATCCCACCCCCCTAGGAAAAAAACAAAACAAAACAAAAACAGAAGTGAACATATCCAACATTTGTTTAAACTGCAGTATGTCTTTCATTTCATGAGGAGGCTTAAGCATTGTAGGAGAGGTTAGCTAAAGCCCCTGAGAGCTTAAAGGTTTTATTCTCCATAACAGGGAGGCCCTCTGCAGAACATAGGGCAGAGAGGGAAGTGCTGAGATTTCCATGTCTCCAGGAGAATTCGTTTTTATCAAAAGCCCCAAATAAGGAGAAGTAACTGAAGATTTGACCAAACAAAACAAACAAACAAAAAAAGCAACAACAACAACAACCCACAACAACAAAACAAATACTGTTTCCCATGGTGTTGCCTAAAAAGTTTAAAAGGATATGTCATGAAGCTGCAATAATTTTTGTTAAGTAAAAGACCACTAATGCTGGTAGCACAGAAATAAACAAACAAAAACTGAAGAAAAACGGAACAGAAGTAGGTGCAGATCTGTTACTGGTCTTGACTGAGAAAAAAAAAAATCCCCGTGTTACTCCCAACTCCTCTATCTCCACAGCAGAAACAAACAAACAAACCCAACAAAAACAAGCAAACAAACAAACAACACAGGATTTCCCTGGAGTAATATATCCCTCTCTGGGGGAGAGGGATATCTGTATGTTACAGATTAAAAAAAAAAGTGCATCTCGGATCCACTTTCACTCTTAACATTATAACTATCTCCATAATATCTGCTATTTAATGGGCAGAAATTTAAGCAGAATGAAGCTTTAGACGTGTCACCACAGCTATCCACTATTAACAATCTGAAGTATTGACAAAAAACAGTTTCAAAAGGTATGACATTTTTGCAAAGGCTGCAGTGGCAAACTCTAACACATATTTAGGTCACACAATTACAGAACAATAATAAAGTGTGAGTTGGCCTCTGCTGACATTCTCTTCCCCAAGACCACTTGTGTTGTTAGATGTTCACATCACAGTCCCTAAAGATAAGAAGCAGAATATACCCAGAAAAATCCCAGTTGGATTTGGGGTCCCAGAAATGGCCAAAGCTTCTTCAGCAACATTGTACAGAATGAAGGACAGAAACACAAAAGAAGAAAGGTTCAGGATGCTGTGAGATTTTCATCCCAGTTCTATGATAGCAAAAAGACATTTTTCCAAATTCCAAAGAGACAGAAGAAAATAGGCACAGAACTGACTGTCCTTGGCAAACAGCAATCACAGGAAGTTGGATCAGCTAAACCCCAAGACACAGCACACCCAAAGAGAACAGTCTTCATGTTTCCTGACAATACCGTGGGTTGTACTCTAAGACAGACCCACAAGCCTGCAAAAGCACACAGAATCTCCGAAATTAATAAAATTTCATCACAAATTTGATGAATACAGAGATTACAAGCATTAGAAATTCTGTATCGTGTTTGGCTGGGAAAAGAAAATTTATATTTTCAGGAATATGGTAGTTAGACTAAGTGATTAGTCCTAATGACTTCAAATCAACTTAAAGTAAAACTGAAATAATTTCTGGCGCAAGAATAGAAAAAAAGCCTATCAAAAAACTTTATATGTGCACAGCATCATATATTCTCAAGCAGCAGAATAACAGCACCAAATTTTATTTTCTTTTAAGGTCTCACTCCTTTTAACAGCTGTAAATATACATACTAATTGCTAGAGGTTATTATTTTGTCTTATTATTCCTATTTCTGTTGTTTTTTCTCCGAGTGTCCATATCATTATTGGACACACAAACTAAGAGTTTTTTTAAGGAAAGAGAAACATGTTCAGAACTGTTTAAAGGGCATTTAAATCAGGCTTAAGTGTATAATATTCTAATACTTAACAAATTAAAACCTTGTTACTTAAAGCTGTTAGCACTAACATGAAATAAACATACAGAAGTTATGAAGTATTCAGCCATTTTTTTTAATAATAATTTAAGAAGCAAATTAATTAACTTTCCTTGTAAGTAGTGGTGTACATCTTGTATTATTAAGTATGCAATTACTGTGTAATGCGGCACAGCTGTAAAATATTTAAACTGTTTTTCCACTAATTTTAGTTTGGCAAAACTGCAAGATTTCTAATTCTAGCATTGTTAACATGATGGTGTAATTCTCCAACAGACACTTGGAAAAGATCCTCATACAATTATCAGAAAGTTTTCTTCTCTTCATGAAAAGAAGGGCAAAATTTCCCAAAGTGCCTCTACTAGTTAGGAGTATGAATCTACTTTGAAAGACAGGTTAGCTGCCAGTAAACTTAAGGTTGCACAGAAGACTTGTCAGAAGCTTGTTTCATGTCCAACATTTGGTTAACGTCTCCTCTCAAAGTCCTTGCCCATGCCCAGTTGTTTTAGCAGTCAGCCCCTTCTGCATGTCATAGGTAATTGTTTCTCTGGCAGATAAATCAGAAAAGAGCATGCACACAAGCCTCAGCTACTCCCGTAGCCATCTGAGCACCAACCCTACTTTCAGTCTTGGTTTAAGCCAAGAAGCAATTGAACAAAGCAGCATACGCTCCTTGCAGTAACTACATGGGACACTGACCTTCAGCAGAGAGGTGTGACTAGCCATAAACAGACATAGCCAGGTTTACCCTACATTTCTGCACTGCTTTCACCACACCTTGACCATTTTACTGGCAGAAGAGCACCAACAGATATTCTTAGTGTGGATTTCAGTTTAGTGGCCAGCCCAAGTATCCAAGTGTCATTTTCCCCAGTAAAACAAAATAAGTTGCCCAATTTTGCCAGTGTAAGGTTATCTATATAACATTATTTTATCTTGATAGTTAAAACTTTCCACTCACCCATGTATGGGTGGAAGAAGAGCGATTCTCCTCCTTCCTGCTAGCAACAGCTATTCTGTCATAACATTGCAGTGCAAAAATTGCAAAACAGGGATGAAGGGATACAATCACCATTCTGTGAATGTAAACAAGAAGTTATTGCTGAACGTCACACCTTCCTTGTATGCCCCAATATAAAGGCAAACACACAGGGTACCAGACTCTTCTCAGGTGATTTTCAATACTTAGTGACTTTCAATACCTTAGTGACTATGTACAAAGTTGGAAGACAATCTCTTCACCAGCTCCACTGAATACACTCCTAGAGCCACTTCTCCAACAAAATCTAGCAGAAGACATGGACTTCCCTTCGCTAAATGAGAAATGTTTTTAATGGGCATTTTTCAGCAGAGGTAGCAAATAACTGAAGGTTCAGTAACAATTTATTTGGATATCAATTGTTATCTCAGCATTATAATCCAGCTTTTCTGTTCGAACAAACGTGAAACAAAGACAATGCACCACTGTTTTGTACTGACTGTACAAGCACACATAACACCATACATTTCAGCCAGTGCAGATCTTTTCCATGGTTAATGATTTCTTCTACTTTTCTTACTGTGACAATACTTAAATATAGATCTAATTTTTGGCTTTCATTTTTCCTGAAACATGCCTCCCCCCCCCCCAAAAAAAAAAAAAAAATAGCAGGTGGGGGGAAAGGTAACAAATCTAATTATCTGAATTCTAGCTACATTCAGTTCCCAATCAGAGTCTAGCTCAAGAGTCAAGAGTCTAGACAGGGAAGATTTTAAAGGAACAAACATGAGTATAAACCTCAGAAAGATGTATAGTGGGGCTCACTCAGAACAAGAAGCACAAAGCTCCACAGATAACCAAGTTATCTGTGTACTAAATAATGTATTCCTGCATGAGGTGCATGGTGTGAACATGCTTCATACAGGATTACAAAAAGGAGGCAAGGGAAAAAAATACAGATTGCTCATTAGTGTCCCTTCCAGCAGCCTGAGGAACATTGATAATCTTTGAAGGGATCTGCATTTAGTCACACAACAAAATATGCAGTAGCCACCCTGCAATAACCTGAAGATGGAGGAAGACATTTGGAAGGGAGGAATGGAGCAGTGTTTCAGGAGCATAACAAAGGTGATGAGAACTGTGAAAGGGATCTGATAGACTTCCTGTAAAATACAGAACAATTCTGAGATAAGTCTCTAAGGAGAATTTAAAGCTTTTTTTTTTTTTTAGTTTCTCTCTACCTATAACATACAAAACTTGAAGAAAGAAAACTCTTCCTCATCATATTCTGGACGTGTCATGTAATCCACAGCTGTTGGTGACATCTAGCCAGGACCGGTGAAGCACTGAATTAAGCACAGAGTCTCCCCATTCACACAGCAGGTCAGCAGCACTGTCAGGCCACTCCAGGCTGAAAAGAATAAACCCACTCCAGTCATTGTAAAGACACCAATAATTTTTCTTCTTATTTATTTATTTATTTATTCAAAAATGAAGGAGAGGGGAGGGTTGGTCAAATTCCTATTCTCCCTCCCCTACAAACTGAATGTATCCTTCATTTGCTACCTACAACACAAACCACCCATATGCAGTGTAGATACGCAAGTAGGTGTAGCATGCCCTGACATGCTATTGCAAAAATGTGGAAAAGTCCTTTGCATAGAAAATCATGATTAAGGAAAATGAGTCAACTGAGAGAAGCCACCCACAGAATGGTTTAAGATAGGCATTTGATGACTGCTTAAATCTCTCTACAGATAATTATGAAGGATTAGATACAGAATTGTCATTCTGTCTGCAGGTAGACATTTCAGGCTTTGGAGACACCAGGACTTGCACACTGTATTATTACCACAGCAATATAACCATTACATTCAGATGACATATTGCTGTTACTGGGAAAAAATGATTTAGATTCAATATTACTTACAGCTATATATTCAGTCTGGAAACCAGTAAGCAATTGAGTCCTTGTTAGGGGGTTGGGGCACAAAGACTGAATAAAACTGAGATTTTGTTTAAATGTATATTTCTCAATATATGTACGTAGCCTTTGAACAAAATCTTATTTTATTTAAATGTATGTGTGTATATATACATCCATAGGCACAGACTAGCATCAAGAGCAAGTGCATGACTGAGATAAAACTAAGAAGAAATAGCTCTGAAACCTTGAAGACAGCCAGTCTTTACTCAGAGACCCTGTTCAGTTTCCACATCTATACCTTCCATTCTCCAGGCATCAGAACTCCAGTTACCTGCAGTCTCATACAAGGAAGTGAGCTGCAGCAGATGGCCACATTTCTAAATCATGATTTATCCATCAATTCCACCCCATTTCTTCCTCTACAATATCCATCTTGCCCATCCTCCAGGCTCTGTCACTTTCAAGAGATCTCAAAGTTACAAAGCAACCAAGCCAGCAAGGTTGATGAATTACCCCTTCACTATTCTACTTATGAAGATACAGCGTTTTAAGCTATCTAACACCAGCTAGAGCAAAACTTTCTTACTTTGCATGAAAAAGAAAGAACACCAGCACCACTAGTGACTGCTTCTTGGACAGTATACACTACCTTCTCATAATGTCTTTACCTTCTTTTACCTTTTAATGATGGAGACGTTGCTCAGTCAGTTCACATAACATATGAAGATGCTGTGATTTGCTACAGAGAAGAAGAAAGACTGGAGGTTGGGTGTTTCTAAGTCTGAGATTCCCTTTGTCTACCACCCCTTGAAAATTGCTGCTGATAGTTTGCAGTAGTCATTGCAGTATGACACTACTTCTCTTTTTCATCAAAAATATTCTTGCTCTAGAGAATGAAATCAACACACAGATGCTGTACAGAGAGCTTACCAGGAAAGTAATGTCTGTCCTACTCATCAATGGCTGGTGAGTGATAGAGACAGGATCCTGAGCTGGTCAGACTGTTGGCCTTATAAAATATGACTTTTGGCAGCATTACAAGAAAGTGACAGCTGAAGGAATTGATCTTTTTGTTTTTTGTTGTTTCTACATCGTACCAGCAAATACAGATAGCCAAACCCAAACAAATGACCATTGAGAAGGTCAGGTAATGAGGTAATGTTGACTCTGAGCACATGACAATACTTTTTATGGCGTGGCAGAAATGCTTCCCTACTCTTAGACAAGCTCTTGGATGCTCAGAAAAACCAAGCCATATAGCGAGAACAAACATTATTCAGAATAAATGTTTACTAAGCATATTTTATCATTTGTATTAAAAAAGAGAGTGGGAAAATCAATCCTAAGTGTTCCCAAATCAGTTCAGTAAAGTTCTGTTATTCATTCTAAGCAGTTCTTCCCAATACTTGCATATATTGCTTTCTGGCTTGGTCTTATTTAGCATACACAACTTGCTTCTTCATATATTCCTATACCTGTATTATACACCTGTAATAGGCATGCTCTCAGTTTTCTAGCCTTTTCTTGGAGCAGAGCTTAATCTTCCTTAGCGGCTTTCCTTTTATTCCTGTGTAATTTTGATTAAGAAAGTTTTTCTGTATTTCAAGAAAATTATTGTGTGTTACATGAAACTGCTTTGGAAATCAAGTGGTGAGGCCCAGAAAACATTATACTTGACCTACAGAAAAATCCCTGAGAAGATTTTCAAAAACTAAAGATTAACCAAACAAACAGAAAACTCGTCTATGTTTCCAGTAGTTTTCAAAATGCCTAAATGTATTGCTGATTGCTACAGAAGCATAAGAGAGATGGCACATACGGTGTTTAGGTAAAGCCTTATTGATTTTTGCAAACTTAAATGCATGCAGAATTATAAGCAATTTCTTTTGTCACTCATTTCCATGCATGTATGTATAGTATAAAGACCCAGCTTATAAATGTAATGTTCATAAACATCAGTGATTCATTTAATGAGCAGGTGGCAGTTGCTCAACTCTGGATCCTGGGGAAATATATGTTGACCTTTCTGAAATAGAATAACGCAGGACAAGATATTAGTTTAAATACAAACCAGGGCTAAATTCACATAGATTGTTCTGAAGGTAATGGGTTTTATCTGGATAAAACAAGTTCTCTTATTTTGTTTTATGCTGGAGATTATGGTTGTTGGATTTCGTTAAGTGATTGGCAGCACAGAGTATCTAAAGAGCACATGACTACAAAGCAAAGTGAAGGCAAGTTACCTAACTAAACTTCTGAGCAGTGCTTAGCAAGGAGGCCACTGAACAGTTAGACCAGACTGGCCAATAGGGAAATGCCATGGAAGGGCATAGACATAGACGTGAGCCACTTTATAAGAAAACAAAGTGGCTTTCTCATCTGCTGCAGACAAGACCTTCTGCTGCAGTGATATTAATGGAACAACAGAGGAGCTGATCAAAGAAATCTGAATACTATTTATGGATATGAATGAAATACACCAAGCCTCTATGAATCATTTTTCCCTGCTGTTTGCAGACTTTCATTGAATCATAGAACCATTTAGGTTGGAAAAGACCCATAAGATCATCAAATCCAACCATCACCTAACACTACCAAGTCCACCACTAAAGCATGTCCCTAAGCACCATGTCTCCTGGGATTGGGATTCCACCAACTCCCATTCCAATGCTTGACCACTCCATTAAGAAATGTTTCCTACTGTCCAATCTAAATGTTCCCTGGCATTGTTGCCATTGTTATCACTTGTCACCTGAGAAAAGAGACAAAACCCTCCTTGCTACAACCTCCTTTCAGGTGGCTGTAGAGGGCAATAAGGTCTCCCCTGAGCCCCAGGTTCCTCAGCTGCTCCTCATATATCTTCTTTTCTGGTCCCTTCACCAGCCTCTTTGCTTTTCTCTCAATGCATTTCAGCACCTCAATGTCCTTCTTGTAGTGAGGGGCCCAAAACCGTACACAGTACTGAAGGTGCAGCCTCACCAGTGCTGAGTGCAGAGGGACAATTACTTCTGTAGTCCTGCTGTCTGCGCTATTTCTGATGTAAGCCAGGATGGCATTGGCCTTCTTGACCTCCTGAGCACACTGCCAGTTCATGTTCAGCCAGCTGTCAACCAGTTCCCCTGGCTCCTTTTCTGCCACACAGCTTTCTAGACACTCTTCCCTGAGCCGATGTTGCTGCATTGGGTTGTTGCAAACCAAGTGAAGTACCCGACATTTAGCCTTGTTGAATGCCATACAGCTGCATGTGGCCATCAATCCAGCCTATCCAGATGCTTTCGCAGAGCCCTACTACCCTCAAGCAGATCAACACTCCTGCCCAACTTGGTGTCATCTGCAAACCTACTGAGAGTGCACTCGATCCCCTCATCAAGACCACTGATAAGAATGTTGAACAAAACAGTTCCCAATACTGAGCCCTGAGGAACACCACTTATGACCAGACACCAACTGGACTTAACTCCATCCACAACAACCCTTTTGGCCTGGCCATCCAGCCAGTTTCTTACCCACTGAACAGTACATTTAAGCCATGAGCGTTCTCCAGGAGAATGCTGTGGGAAACGGTATCAAATGCTTTGCTGAAGTTCAAGTAAACAACATCCACAGCCTTTCCCTCATCCACTAAGCAGGTCAGATACCTTATCATAGAAGGAGATCAGGTTCATCAAGCAGAATCTGACCTTTGTAAACCGATGCCAATTAGATCTGATCAGCTGGTTGTCCTGTGCATGCCAGGTGATGGCAGTCAAGACGATCTGTTCCATGACCTTCCCTGGCACTGAAGTAAGACTGACAGGCCTGTAATTCCTTGGATCTTCCTTCCTGCCCTTCCTGTATATGGGCATCACATTCACTAACCTCCAGTTAACTAGGACCTCCTCAGTTAGCCAGGACTGCTGGTAAATTGTTGAACTTGGTTTGGTGAGCACTTCTGCCAGCTTCTTCAGTACCCTTGGGTGGATCCCATCCAACCCCCTAGATCTGTGTGTGTTCAAGTAGTGTAGCAGGTTGTTAACCATTTCCCCTTGGACTATAAGGGCTTCATTCTGCTCCCTGTCTTCCAGCTCAGTGGGCTGGGTACCCCAAGAATAATTAGTCTTACTAATAAAGACTGAGGCAAAGATGACATTAAGTAACTCAGCCTTTTCTTCATCTCCCATCACTATGTTTCCTCCCACAACCAATAAAGGCTGGATATTCTCCTTAATGCTTCTTTTGTTGTTTATGTATTTATAAAAACATTCTTATTGTCTTTTACTGCATTAGCCAAGTTAAGTTCTAGCTGGGCTTTGACCCTTCTGATTTTCTTCCTGCATAAACTTGCAAGATCTCTATAGTTTTCCTGAGTTGCCTGCCCCTTCTCCAAAGGTCATAAACTCTTTTTCTCTCTGTCAACCAGGTCCCTAAGTAGGCCAACTTTTGCCATCTGAAAAAACAAAGCAGCAGCTCTGTTGACCACCCTCCTTGCTTTCTCAAAGATGAACTCTATCATCTTGTGATTGCTTTGCCCAAAACAGCCTCCAGCCACCGCATCACCCACAAGACCTTCCTTTTTAACAAACAACCAGTCAAGTGGGGCACCTTCTGTAGTCGGTTCCTTACTTCCTTACCACCTGTGTCAGTAAATTATCCTCCATGCCTTCCAGGAATCTCCTAGTCTGTTTCTTCTCTGCCGTTCTATGACTTTGGAGAACTTCCTTTCACCTCACCATGCACCTCCACCATGGGGAAGGCTGCAGAACTCTTTTAGTATAGAATAAAAGCCAAGATACTGACATCCCAACTCTGTGCAGAGCCCAGAGTGAGGGCGATTACTATATCTAGCCTTTCCCTCAATTCTAGGCTTAATGAGGTCTCAATGTGTGCAATTTTAGCTAATAAACTGATAAGTTGTAAAATAATAGCTTGTAAAGGTTTGTAATAAAACATGACAGTTGCTTCCCTACACATTTGCATTCAACAGGATCTGCTATAAATACAGCTCTTAGAAATCTTTAAAATCTATACCAAATCCTTTCAAAACTCTCACAAATATATCACCTTTACCTTTCTAATACAGAAGTGCAAGAGTGCAAGGAGTATAACATCCAGATAAACAGATGTAGAGACAGCTGACTGGTAAGTTCACACCTGATTTGTGGAATTGTTTGTTCTGGGGGGAAAAATAAAAATAAATTAAAAATAATAATAATAATAAAAAAGGGACAATCCCCAACTACCTGATAGCAAGAGGAGGCTGGAGCTCACAAGACACAAGTTTGTAGTTTTTTATGCTCTTTAGCTACAGGGAAAAAAAATTAAATCATATTGGGTGTCTGGAAGATTTTCTCTAATGGAGTGTGCAACCTGCAGATACAATCAGTATAAACCCAGACTCATTACATACCTGAACCTGAGATGTATTTTGGCACTGGAAGGTAGCCAGTGAGTTTGGGAGTGTGTGTTAAGGAAGTTGTGAAAAATAATTTCTCATGGGAAATAGTTCATCTGTGGAGCAAATGCAATGCAGACAAGCAAAATACAAGCATCTTATTTTCTTTTTTCTCTGTCTGTGGTGCTATATAGTACAGGGGGAACATACGGAGACAGAATACTGAGGGGAGGTAAGAAATAAACACAATCAAAATTGCTGTTGCTTCTGATGAACAGCCCTCCTCCCACTCCTGGAAAGCAGACATGGTCCCAAATGCCATTTGAACTAAATCACCCGAGATTCATTATTCCATCTGAAGCACGAAGCATGTGCTAGCACTAAATCACTTCCATGAAATCTGGAATATATAATTCATTCTATATGGCCTCCTCCCCTGGAGATTTTTATTTCATTAATGAAAAACAAAACTCTTGTTTAAAAGAATATCACACTGTTCAGCAGTTCCACTTAAAAAAAATGCCTTGATCTTAAAGAAGGCAGCCTCATCAGTTAATGACATTTGTTGATTCCTTTCCATTAAAAAGGACAAAAAAATATGGCTCTGTAAGTGGTAATTTAACATTTGATTTAAAATACACCTTCCTTTTTTTCCCTCTTTTGCTCTATTCCCTCCCCTTTTAGTTATTTATTATTCACCTCCTTTCTACTGTGAAAGCTTTTACCAAGAAGTAATCTGATGAAAAGCAAAGCCTGATTCCATCCCAAGAGGAAGTAGCTTGGGAGTGTGAGGAGACTGTTGACAAGCTGCAGCATTGCCTCAGCTCTCCTTTTCAGACATATGCCCAGTTACGCGAAGGCAAGACAATCAGAACAGTTTCTAAACCAGAGAGAAGGATTAGCATCGTGTTTGGGATTTCTGCTTCTGTAGACCAGTTGTCCTTATGGCAACCATTTCCATCAGAGACAAGCAGCTCAGTACTGCTCTCTGCTGCTTGTTTCAGCTTTTACAGCAGCAGCAGCAGCTTTAAAACTGTCACTGTGAAGAAAGAAATTCGTGAGGTGTGGGGAAAGAAAGAGAAGAGGATGATCTATTCAAGTACTTCGCTCTACGGCTAAATTCAATTCCAGCCCACTTCCCGTTCTTTCCTTCTCCCACACTTACATAAGACTTGCTTTCTGAACTGTCTCCCCTTTGAATTTTAGTGAGGAAAAAGCCCTCTGTTTTTCTGAGTTCGGTGCCTGATCTCATACAATATTCAAACTATCTCGTGTTCATCTTTTCAAAGAGGCATGTGCACAATAAAGAACACATTAGACATTATTTGTCACTTCCATACATTAGCACACTGCAGCTGAATGTGACTGAGTCAAACTTTTGTTTTTAAAGCAAATTAAAATATACGGGGAATTTTTTTCTTTTTTTTTGGGGGGGGGAGGGGGAGGGAAGAGTTAAGGGGGGTTGAAAGCTACCTAAAGAGCAGGAAACCTTTGTAACAGAGCTGGAAAACACAGGTGGCTCTTTTCTGCTGCTTAGCATGTTTTAGCTAAATGACCTGGGGCTCAGTCAGCCACTGTGGGCTAAGGAGGCATTAGAGAAGTTGCACTCAGTCTAGCAGCAGGTCTGCAAATGCAGCCGGACAACTGCCAGTACGCAGCAGGAATACAAGAGGAGATAATGGGAATAGCACAGAGCTCTCAGTCTCGTCTTATCTACTACTCAGGGAACTACCACATCAGAGCTGGCAAAGTTGCTCAGCTCCACTTCAGAAGTCCCAAAACAACATATTTTGTCTGGAGCAGTAGTTAAGACAGCACATCATATACTGCTATGAAGAGCAAAAGAATGAGGTCTAGGCCCTTGCCTGGTAACTGAGGACTTTTTCTTCAGTAGGCACCAGCAGAAAACTTTGATCAAATGCCCTGGCTATCACTGAAGCAGTCAAAAGATTTACAGCTATTAACAGCACACAAGAGTACGATATGCTGGAAACTGTTATCAAGTGAATGTGTGAGAAGGGGTAAATGAGGCATAACACATACTGAGCCTAATAAGTTTTAATAGCAAGTGTCAGAAAAATGTCAATAAGGTTACTGAATATTGCAGACCATCTTCTTCCTCTAGACATGCCCAAGCTGAGACATTCATATCAAGGGCTTAACAATTCATTTGGGTGGAACAGGAATGAAGACCTAGGCATAAAACAGTTTGAACACCCCACACGCTTACACCCCAGCGTGCTTCCGAAGGAGCTTGACCTTGTTAAGCTGGGAGCTGCAGGCAGCTGAGACATCAGAGAAACTGCTGGCTAAAACCATAGGTAGGGAGGATCATCTTGAAGCCACCAGATTTAAGGGCTCTAGTTTCAGATTCAGCCCTTTGACCTCTGTGAAGTCCCTGCCTGTGAAACTGAGATAACATCCTTTTTTCTTTCTTCTACTCAGAACATACAACTTTGTTGAAGCAGGAATCACACAAGAACATACAAGTTCATTAAAACAGGAATCGCACAACTGTGCAACGCTTGCCACAACGTATAGCTTGCTGGCTGCTCTCAGTCTTTGCTGGGACTTCTAGATCCCAGTAATATGCAAACAGCAAGCAGTAACAAACTGAAAAGTGTCCCTTTCCCAAATGACTACTTTAGGCTGAGAACCTGTGATGTCAAGGACTTAAGAAACACTTTCTGAGAAGTACTGGATTTGTACCTTTATCATGTGAGGATGGTGGAACAAGGATGTACTAGGACAGACAGGATTTTTCAGGTAGTTTTGTATTCTACTGTGATGCAGGCTTCAGTTCAAGTACCTGAGACACTTCCACTTTGTTCTTGGGGAGTGGGATTAGTCTCACATGCTGATTTTGAATTCTACTTCCAGCTTTCTGTTTGTTATTACAAGTGGCTATGAAATGTGCTTTCTGGAGGTTAATGGGTACAGCCTGGTTCATTCAGTTCCTCTTGACGTGCAACTTTATTGCTTAAGTGCTTAGGGAATTAAGAGGGTCTAGTTATTGTTTTAGTTTTGCCCCTTGTATCAACTTCAGTATTTCCACATTTAAAACAAGAACAAAATAACACCAAGAGAATTAAAAGATGCTGCAAAGGGATAGCTGCTTGGCTTTAATTTATACATGCAAGTTTTATCATCGCTCCAACTGTAAATATTAAGAATATAAGAAAGCTATCAAACATGGTTCCTGTTATACAGCAATAGCTAGCCCTTCTGTCTAACAACAGAGACACTGTTCAGTATCTCTGTGATAGTGTTCAGATGTTGGTCTCCCTCCATCCATGGCTGAGTGAAAAATGACTCATCCCCTTAAGAATTCACAGCATTTAAAAAGAGGAAATTTATCAAGCCTCGGTCAGGACCAGGTGCTTAAGTCAGACATCTCATCAAGTCTTGCATGGGAGGAAAATGCAGGAGAAAACTTTAAGCCATTGCTTTTATTTGCAACATAAGTGTGCGAACCTCCAGACAGAGCAGTTTTGTGGAATCCAGGACCAGTAAATCATAGAACCATAGAATGGTTCGGGTTGGAAGGGGTCTTAAAGACATTAAAGACCATTTCCAGCCCCCCTGCCATGAGCAGGGATGCCACGCACTAGATCAGGTTGCCCAGGGCCTCATCTAACCTGGCCTTGAACACCTCAAGGGATGGGGCATCCACAACCTCTCTGGGCAACCTGTGCCAGTGCCTCACCACCCTCTGAGTGAAGAATTTCCTCCTAACCTCTAATCTAAATCTCCCTTCTTTTAGTTTTAAACCATTCCCCCTTGTGCTGTCATTATCTGAATGAGCAATATGTTGCTCTCCATCTTTTTTATAAGCTCCTTTTATTTATTGAAAAGTTGCAATAAGTCAGGCTGAAGGGGAGAAGAGTTTGAAAAAGTTTGGTGATTGCCAGCGCCCACCTGGGAACATTCATCCAAATGAAGCAGGCATGCAGTGGCAGGGCCAACAATGAAAATTATTAGACAGAGTGATTCATTTCCTCTTTTTCCTTTTTAGTACCATCTGGCAACGTGAATACAAGAAGGAAGCAAAAAAATGCAGTTGTGCTCAGTCTGACAAAAGCTGGCTAACAAGGAGTGTTTTCAGTGAGATGAGAACTGTAAGCATATATCTTACACTGACTTTCTAAGTGTTAGGAACCCCCAGATTTCTTCCTTTTAGGCAGCCCACATGCCACCCTGGTGAGCAACTTTAAGTGGCGACCCATTGAATAATCAAGGACTTGCAAACTGCAGCCATTCGTTTCCAATGGGTTACAAATAGCCCAGTTTTTCAGCGTTCAAAACTCTGTTTATAGGAGAAGCAAAACTCAAAAAGGAACCAAAGTGTCTCTCCGACAACTTTTAGAACCACATTCAAGTGTTTACAGCGACTGCAAGCTCTGTTGCACTCTGTTTCTCTACTCCTGTCTCTAAGGCTGGCCTTACACTCTCCCAAAGCCATCCTACTCCTGAAGCTGCATGTGCATCCAAAGAGGGGGATTACAATGCCTCCTTCTTTTGTAAGGCCCTTCAGGATCTGAAGATGAAAGCTGGATGATATTGTCATCTTCAAGGCAACAAGCAAAAAGACCTCTCCTCATGGAAAAGTCCATTTTGGACTAAATTTGCCATGTGAGATGAAGTAGACTCTGTGGATTCCCTTGTTAGTCTGACAGAAGTTAGATTTAAAGCACTCTAAAGGTGCTTCATTGCTTTGGTTCACAACTGTTACTCACTTAGGCTGTTTCCCAAAGACATATGTGTAAAAAGGATATGTTAGCTTTCAAGGAAGTGATCTCTTTCTCCTTCTGAAAAAAAGGAGGGGAAAAAGGATTGTTACAGGGACTGAGCTGCTCCACATCCTGCTGTCAGGGCTCACAGTACTAGGTCTCAGGGAGCTTGCAGGGAGCCCAACAACTTTCCCATTTGAGTAGCTACGAGGTTTCATTCATTCATTCATTCATTCAGTCATGCCTGTTTGAAGTCTGTTACAAAGAAAGGACTAGTCCTAGAGCCCTTCCTTGCTAGGAAGAAAGCACAGGCAGAGAATATGCTTTCCACTTCCTTCTGTTTTCACTTGAGGCTCTGATTTGGACTAGATGCTTGCACTCCACCAGTAACCTGCTACATTATAAGCCAGCAAACCTTCAAACTGTTACCTTCTTGAGAAAGTCTCCATTTCCTTCAGTGCATGTCTTAAAACAAAACCCAGTAAGAAACACTAAACCAGCCCAAGGAGGAAGAATTTGCCTTGCCCTTGACTAGCTGCCAGAACAGACGAAGCTGCTTGCAGCAGCCCTGAAGCACTAAACCAGTGGGAGGAACCTCAGAAAACACACAAACAGATCTTTACAGCTTTGTGTAGGTGTCAGATATATAAAGGAATTCACTAATACTAGCAGAATACATGCTATCTTTCAATTATTTCAAGTGTGAGGCTCTTCAGGGAGTTTTTCATAAAAGTTCCAAACATCCCAAATGAATCATCAGATTTAAATTTTCCCCACACCAAATCTTTGCAGGTCTTTAAAACAGTTCTAAACTTTGCCAATGACTGAAGCCCTAACACAAATTACATAGGTTGTTAAACGACACAGACGTACTTACCTATTGCATCATTTACAGAGCAAAGTACTTAAAACCCAAGCAGTGAATATTAAAGGACATCATAAATTTTACATTGCCTACATAACAAACATATATTATTCATATATTACTCACATTTGCATAAAAGGAATGCATATTTCATCATTACAGAATAACCTTAACTCTGACCTGTGGATTTTCTCAGTATATTTGTTGTACCAGTTTTAGTTTCTAAATATTTTATAGTAAGTGTTACATGGGAAATACTATCATTCATTAACTTTATCAACTGACAATTTTAATTAGTTTTTCCAGAGAATAGCATTGAACACAGAGTTTCATAAAATATATAATAGTGTTGATTTATGGAAAAATTATGCATCTTGATTTGCATGTGGGAATGATTAAAGTATTATTAATGTGTAGAAACATCTTTTAAGTTTGTGTCAGGATTATAGTTGAAGGTTAGTTATGAAAATAAGCTTTGCTTCCTTCAAAACCCCTGACTCTGCATTTGAGCTATCAGTTTCTGCTAGTTGTCAGATGTAAAGGGATGCTACATATTCCTTCCAATCTGCAACCAGATCAGAGAACTGTATTGTCAAACACAAAGGCTCCTTTCTTCCAGGCAGTTAAGCACGGTGCTTATAGTTGCTGCTTAAAGCAGACCCACTGGACTCAATATGTGGATCAGGACTAAGACTGATGAAGGGAGATGAAATTTGTTTCTTAGTAAGCATGGGAAAGTAGGAGTGAAAGTCCTCTCCTTGGACACCTTTACTCTTACTTACAGAAGTATAAAAACCTTTAATATTGATTACATCAAGCAGACATAATACAGTTGATGATGATGTTAAGTATTCATCTGTTCAATTGCTTCCACTGCTGAAGTATTTCAATACACTGATATCATTTAGCTATTTCACTACTAATATGGACAGGAGTACCTACCTGCAAAACTTGCATGCAAATAGATCGCTGTCTTTTAATTATTTGAAATGTTTTATTGTGCTAATGAGATAAATATAACTTAATAAAATAAATATGTATCAAAATGCTTACAGGATTATGGTCACAGTTCCCACCCCACTTCTCAGAAACAAATGGAGAACCTTGCAATCTGACAATCAATGCTTGAAACCAAAACCCAAGATTTAAATTCGTCTGTACTTCTCATTAATCAAGGTCTAAATGCAGATTCAGTTAAGATAGAACATCATCCCTTAACACTTCCAGCCTTATTTCAACACAGCACCTACAGCAGTTGCTCCTCTTAGTGCAATACTTGTAATCATGTATGGTTTCTGGCAGTAGATTTCTTGCTGGCATTGTGTCTTGATAAGTCTTAAAAAAAATAAAAACTGTCCATAATGAAGCCATAGCTCCTGTTTTGAATCTCATTTATCTTTCTTTTCTAGTGAGAAATATAAGTGAAAGATAGGAAGTTGAAGAGGAAATCAGAAAACAAATACAAAGAAAAAAAAAAGACATCAAGAATGCATACATATGAATGAAGGATATACAAAGGGTATACAAAGATACCATAAAAGAAAAGTATCTACAAAGAAGTCAATAGTCAAGAGAAACCTATCGATTTCCTTATTATGACTATATTAGAAAACTGTAGCTTCTGTTTGCCAAAAACATGAAATCAGTCATTCTTTCCTTTATCATTATAGATTACGGTGACATGACTTAGGTACTGTATGATGGGGGAGATCTAATTATCAACTGATGAGTCATACTATACAATTTTAGTTGTAATCAGTCATGTTCTAAACAGAATCCAAGTTAGGTGCTGGTAATTATCGACTGTGGACGGAAAGATGTAATGATTTATTTTTCAAACTGGCATTGCCATCTGATATGTTCCTGAAAAGGCTACAAAAAGAATTATATATATAAAAAAATGTTTACACAGCATTAAAAATGCCTACTTTTTTATAGGTACCACAACCCTAGATCTCACTCATAAATTGTAATGGTCAGCTCAGAGTCTACCATTTCATACGTGAATCTCAACTGGCTTTCCCCATTATATCCCTTCGCATTTACATTGAATTTAATCTATGATTTTATTGTCTAGTCTATCCATCTTGCAAAATCATTCTGCAATTCTTCAGTTTACTCTTGTGCTCACTAACATTTTTAACTTTGTAGCATCACTACTGATCATCCCTTTTTTTTTTCCTTCTTCTATGAATATGCTGAGCAACACAGACAGGTTTCCTGAACTCCCCTGGACTCCATTCCCATATTTAACCAATTATTTATCCATGATAATATCTCTTATCTAATGACAGCTTAGGTTCTTTAAAAGCCCTTGTTAAAAGCCCTTTGAAAGTTAAAGTAGGCTATATTAATAAGATCATCATTATGTATGTTTGCTAGCCTCCTCAAAAGAGACCAAGGTTTTCAAAGAACTTCCTTTTAAAGAAGTCACAATGACTCATCCCAAGTAGGTCAGATGTTTTTGTATGTTTATATGCATCATTTATATTTTCTACTAATTAGCCCATGAAAACGATAAAGTTTAAGGGCCCCTACGCTGCTGTAAAGCCCGGTATCATATTTGTTATTCTTTGGACCTTGGGTCCCAAAGAAATTTTAAGGCTTCCCAATACTAAAAGTAACTCAGCTAATTCATCTGGCAGTTGCATGAACTGCTAATACCAACTGAATCTAGTAATCTGTTAGTGTTTGCTTTGCCTGATTTTCCTCAACTTTTTCTATGGTTGCTTCAAACTTTGCTGGATCCTCTGATGACCCTCCAAACCTCATCCCACCTAATACAGGTTTCTGATATCTGAATCACGCTTGAACATATGTTTAGCCAAAGAAAGCAAAACAAACAAACTAACAAAGTAACAAATAAAATAACCTTCTATTAAAAATATTAATTCTGAATAGCATAGATAGATCATGCAACCTGGTATAGCCAGCTTATTTGTTTACTCTACTCAATATTAGTGTTATCTCAGATAAATATTGGGTGGCATTCATCACCCTGACCTCTGCCTATCAGCAGACTGGTAAAACAACCCCAAACATCCTGAGCCTTCTTGCACTGTAATGTTTGTCTAAAGACCTTGCCTGTGAGCTTAGAGACTCTGGATTTCAACCTGTTACGTGTTGGGTTGTAATGTGGAGCACTTCTGGATCAAAGCAATTGGCTTTGCAAAGGAAGCTGCCACTAGTAGAAACCAATGTATTGGCAAGGTAGCCTGGAGACAACAAGCTTTGTCAGATCCAGCACAGTTCTCAACAGAAGCATAAATGTATGCTTCAGACACTGCTGTTAGGCTGAATCCTGCCAATGGGGATGCTTCTCTCTTTCCGAGACTATAAAGAGAGTCTATTTGGCTCAGCGCCTAACTTTTAGATCATTAATATTAGGAGAGATAAATCCTAACTTCTATGCTTCAGATTCTTCCTCTCTGAAATGGGGATCAGAGTCCTACCCTGTATCACCTGGGGAAAACCACATAAAATATTTTCAAACAGTGACATATAGCACTTGGAATGGAACTCTCAAAATTAATGCCTTCCAGGGAACTCAGAGAGAATTCAGCGCAATTACTTTTGTTAATTGCTGGATTTTGGAATTTTGTGCACACTGCAAGAAATTTCTCCTTCAGCCCAGTGGAAGAGACTCTTTTAACTTATCTAAGCTAGCTTAGGCAAAGACTTTGCTCTCAAAACTAGACAGAAAATGTTATGGAAAAACGCTGTTTGGGTACTCTGGAATTTTACACCAATTGTACACCATTTTACACTACAGACTTACAAAAAGAATGTGTGTAACAAAACTTAAGCTTTTTCAGTATCAGAGAGGTTTAAGTTTTAGTTGGTGGCTCAGGCTGGTTTTTATTTTATCATATCAATTTGATCTTTGTAATAAATATAAAGTTAATATAGAGTTTATAAAATAGGTATTATTATTTACTTAATGGCCCATAACAACTTCCATAGAGAATTTATATTTCACAGATCATTGACTTGATAGAATGTGACAGCTCTTCTGAAGATGTTCTGGTCTACTGGGTCATTACAGACAGCACGCACAGACAGTAAATCCGTGTCCTAAATATCCTAGTAACGTTTTGTTCAAAACAGTTAAGTGAATGAGATCAAAGTCAGTTCAAAATATTTATTTTATTTTTAAAAAGCAAACCAGCATGAGGCACATTACAGACCATTTGCTAGCAAAAGCCTGAAAAAAATCATGTTGGGATTTATACAAATATCTTTATGTATGCACCACCAAAACAAGTAGACGTTATGGAAGATATAGGAGGAAATAGGCCCTGTCTCAAAGAACTTATACTTTAAACCCTTATCCCACAAAAATTTCCCCTAATGGTTTACTACTTATTAATAATCTATCCAGATTTCAATTACTATAATATACCTAGTCCAAGCCCTGAAGGACATGAACAGAACAGAACAGAACAGGAATAGAACAGAACAGAACAGAATGGACTTTCAAAGATTATCTAGTCCAACTGCCTCACCTTTTCAGGGCTAATCAAAAGTTAAAGCATATTATTGAGGACATTAGCCAAATATCTCTTGAACACTGACAGGCATGGGATATCAACCACCTCGCTAGGAAGCCTATTCCAGTGTTTGACCACTCTCACAGTAAAGAAATATTCCCTAGTGCCTCTTTGGCCCTCCCCTGGTGCAGTTTTGTGCTGTTCCTGCTCATCCTGTCATCGGTTACCGGGGAGAAGAGACCAGCACCTCCCTCTGTGCTTCCACTCCTCGGGAAGCTGCAGAGAGCAATGAGTTCACCTCTCAGCCTCCTTTTCTCCAGACTAGACAATCCAGGTGTCCTCACAGGACATGCTTTCCAGCCCTTTTACCAGTCTTGTTACCCTTCTCTGGATGCTTTCAAGGACCTTAACATCCTTTTTATATCATGGAGATATCATATATCAGAACTGCACACAACATTCAAGGTGGATCTACACCAACATTAAATACAGTGAGAGAATCACCTCTTTTGACCATCTGGCTATGCTGTGTTTAATGCACACTAGAATACAGTTTACCCTCTTGGATGCCAGGACACACTGCAGGCTCATGTTGAACCTGCTGTCAATCAGCATCCCCAGGTGCCTCTCTGCACAGCTGCTCTCCAGCCACTTGTCTTCCACTCTATACCTGTGTCCGGCATTACGCTGTCCCAGGTGCAGCACCTGGCATTTACCTTTCAAGAACTTCATGACATTGATGATCATCCAGTGCCCCAGTCTATCTAGATTACTCTTGCGAGGCCTCTCCACCATCCAGGGAGTCAATGTCAACTCCCAGTTTAGTATCATTGGCAAACTTGCTGAGGATGCACTCCATTCCTGCATCCAGATCATTGATAAAAGTTTGAACAGAACCAGCCCCAGAATTGAGTCCTTGGGGACACCGCTGGTGACCTTTTACCAGCCAGAGGTAGGATCCATTCCCTATGATCCTTTGAGCTCTGCCATTGAGCCAGATCAACACCCAGCTTAGCATAGAATCCTAGAATCATTAAGGATGGAAAAGACCTCTAAGATCATCTGGTCCGACCATACCCCTACCACCACTATTACACACTAAACCATGTCCTGGAGACATGGTTTTGGTCCTGGAGAACAGGAGAGGTGCCTGAAGACTGGAGGATAGCCAATATCACTCTAGTCTTGAAGAATGGCAAGAAGGAGGATCCAGGAAACTACAGGCCAGTCAGTCTCACCTCTGTCCCTGGAAAGGTGTTGGAACAGCTTGTTCTGGATGCCATCTCCAAGCAATTGGAAGAGAAGAAGTTTATGAGGAGTAGTCAGCATGGATTCACCAAGGGGAAGTTGTGCTTGACCAACCTCGTTGCCTTCTATGATGGCATCACCAGCTGGGTAGATGGGGGGAGAGCAGTGGATGTCATCTACCTTGACTTTAGCAAGGCTTTTGATACTGTCTCCCACGACATCCTGATAGCAAAGCTGAGAAAGTGTGGGATAGAGGAGTGGACAGTGAGGTGGGTTGAGAACTGGCTGACTGGCCGAGCTCAGAGGGTGGTGATCAGCGGTGCAGAGTCTGGCTGGAGACCTGTGACTAGTGGTATTCCCCAGGGGTCCGTGCTGGGTCCGATCTTGTTCAACATCTTCATCGACGACCTTGATGAAGGAATAGCGTCCGTCCTCAGCAAGTACACCAATGACACAAAGCTGGGAGGAGTGGCCGACACGCCAGAAGGCTGTGCTGCCATTCAGCGAGACCTGGACAGGCTGGAGAGATGGGCAGGAAGAAACCAAATGAGGTTTAATAAGAGCAAGTGTAGAGTCCTGCACCTGAGAAGGAACAACCAGACGTATCAGTACAGGCTGGGGGACGACCTGCTGGAAAGGAGCTCTGAGGAGAAGGACCTGGGGGTCCTGGTGGACAACAGGTTGACCATGAGCCAGCAGTGTGCCCTGGTGGCCAAGAGGGCCAATGGGATCCAGGCATGCATTAAAAGGAGCGTGGCCAGCAGGTCAAGGGAGGTGATCTTCCCCCTCTACTCTGCCCTGATCAGGCCTCACCTGGAATAATGTGTCCAGTTCTGGGCTCCCCAGTACACAAAAGACAGGGATCTCCTGGAAAGAGCCCAGCAGAGGGCCACAAAGATGATACGGGGCCTGGAGCATCTTCCCTATGAAGAAAGGCTGAGAGACCTGGGTCTGTTCAGCCTGGAGAAAAGAAGACTGAGAGGGGATCTCATCAATGTGTATAAATACCTGAGGTGTGGGAGACAGAGGGATTTGGCCAACCTCTTTTCAGTGATTTGTGGGGACAGGACAAGGGGCAATGGCCACAAGATGGAGCACTGGAAGTTCCGCACCAACGTCAGAAAGAACTTCACGGTGAGGGTGACAGGGCACTGGAACAGGCTGCCTAGGGAGGTTGTGGAGTCTCCTTCTCTGGAGATATTCAAGGCCCGTCTGGACGCCTACCTGGGCAGCCTGCTCTAAGGAACCTGCTTTGGCAGGAGAGTTGGACCCGATGATCTTTCGAGGTCCCTTCCAACCCCTTCAATTCTGTGATTCTGTGATGTCCTTAAGTACCATGTCCATCCTTTCCTTAAAACACCCCCGGAGACCTGTTCATCTCACAGTTGGACAATTTGTCCAGAAGGTTTGTCTTCTCCTACAAATTATCCACTGTTTTTAAAGGAATTGTTTGCACAGGCACCTATTTCATTTTGCATGGTTTCAATTTAATTTTAGGGAGGAGAGGAATCCTTCAGCAAATGAGAAGGAAAGCAGTGAGAAGAAAGGTTGTAGTAATTTGTAATCATGAAACATCACTCTTGACAATCTGTACATTTTGATGATTTTGTTAGTCTTTTGTTAAAATGAAGATGAGCATGTTGTCTTAACATTCAAAAATTGGTTGAAACAAGGCTTTTTTTTCCTTTTATATCTGTATGTTAAAATAAATGAAATAATTACTCCAGCTGCTATCCCATTTTGTCAAAAGTGACTGACCTAAGCTAGAAGCCATTTACTAAAACAAGACATAATGAAATCACTGAAATCCTGGAGAACATTGCTGAGAATGGCATCACTCAGGCAGTGGCTTAAATACCATGAATTCTGTTGATATTTGCAGATCAGATATACAGCAGCAACACACAACAAATGCAAATGAAATACTAGGTAGGCATGGGAGGAAAGAACATACTAGTAAACCAGCCAAAAAGCATTAGCTTGTGAAAAAGAGGGTAACATTTTGACTCAAGTAAGCTTTGATTCAGAAGAGCTAGGATACCACGCTTGGCATAGGACTGCTACTGATTTCCTCAGAACAGCTCTCCAGAAACCACTCCTAAAGAGCAAATCACTCTAGAGGCAGCTTACCAACTTCTTCTCAAGAAAGTTTAAAAAGAGGGTGATTATGAACCAGCTGCTGCTGGGAAGGAGAGGAAGGCTAGGGGAACAGAATCCTTGGTCATAACAGAAATGGCAACAGAGAGGAGTGTAGATCATAGACTGAAATATAAGGAACAGCACAAAAATGTGAAGGTCAGTTCTTCAGCAGTAGAAGGGAGAGTGTCTGCTCTGTCTGAGGACAGCTGCTACCTCTCCTGCTGAAGCACTACCATGGCACAAAAAAGAATACGTTTAGTATTTTTAAGTTTATTTTGGCAAGTTATCAGCTAAGTTAAACTTAGTTCATATTAAAATCAACAGCAAACCTCTGATGAAAAATGCTGACATACCCATCATTCACATCTGGACCTTTGGTAGCAATATCTCAGACAAACATCCTTACTTTTAAATAAAATTTGGTGCTGCTATCAGCACCCTTCTTGCCTGTCCACATTTTAAAAAGCAGAAGTGAACTTCAGCTGTCTCCATGCAGGAAGGGATCTAGATGTTGGCAATTACAGCAGCTTGCAGGTAGACCTCAGCAGATAGAGATGCTTCCTAGAGCCCTAGGTGAAGACTTCCTCCTTGCCTGTGATTTCTTGCTGCTTAGCTCTCAGAGGGCTGCACACTGTGTGGGCTGACCTTAGCTACTTTCCCTCTTGGCCTTCAAGTTAGCACAGGGCCCATCTTCAATTGCTTGCTTTCCTCAGGGTTTTCACTGAGGTGCAAGACATTTCACACTGAGGCACTGCTATGCTCAGCTCTTTGGAAGAGGAAGCCGGTGTACAAATTTCAAACTGTCCACTTGAATTTACCACTACGAATTTCCCTAAGTTCCTGTTCTTGTGTAGGAATACTTTTATTTTGTACTTAATAGAGCCAACATCTATGCTTTTACTAATCACTAATACGTCTCACCAAGCTTTATCACATAGATGGAGAACAACAATATCAACCACTCCTTAATCTTACTTACTTTTGGCATTGTTAATCGTATGCATTGATAGCGTGTTACTGACAACATATATAGAGACAGGAGCTACGTAAGGATGCAGAAAGTTCACATGAAACAAGTTATTGGAACTATTACTATTTTAAAAATCCCAGATTTCATCTCTCTCTTCCTTTGCTCTTCCGTTTTTGAAGATAATGAAATAGGGATGCATCAAGCTTTCACATTAGCATACTAGGAGTGGAGAGAGACAGAATACAAAAGAATTCCTCTTAATTCTTTCAGATAGGGTAATAGATAATAGCCTGAGGTGTCAAAATGGCTGATTGGCATGCAGCTAGTTTTCTTCATGCTTCACCAAAATCCTACTTGCATTGTCTCTCCCACTCCTGGCAGACAGCCAGGACTACTGCTTCTTTTCCCAGGCCACTGAGCTGAATCTCTCTGACGTTGCCTGGTAGAAAGGCCAGTCAGTGCTTGCGTTGGGATGCAGCTGAGCCCGGTTGTCACAGTTCCCTGCAGTCATGCTGATGGACAGGGCTGGACCCAGTGACCTGCTTCCTGCTAAACGGAGCCTGCAGCATATGGGATTTGGCAAAAATAAATGGAGTAGTGCCATCAGGGTCCCCTGGGACACCATGCTGAGGGGGAGCTGATGCATTTACAGAAATCGATTTAGACGATGGGTTTCTACCTTGTTTCTGTCTGAAAGTGCTCCATGGATGGACTTCATGATTCTGAAACATGCTCAGAATTTATTGTATATAGAAGGGGCTGCATAATTTATGGATTGGTAACTGACTGTTCACCATCACAATTACCTTGAAAGATTGGTCGTGTATGCTATGGGTTGGATGTTCAAAATCTAACAAATAGCAAAAGCTAAAAGGCTTCCAGTTGCTCCACAGAGGTGGGTAGGACACTGGTTGACAGGTCTAAAAAAGCCTAGAAAAAGATCTCAGGAAGGGCAATGCTATCTTTTACTAAATTCAGGGCTCCTTGCTGGGTTAAAGCAGAGATCAAACCATGGAAACAACAGCTTTTCTGTTTACAACTAGAATTTAAATAATGTTTTATGATCAAATCCACAAAGTAAATGTCTGGTTGTACATTGTTGCTGTGAAGGGTGAGCTCACCAGATCCTTACTGGTTTTGTTTTAGTGTCTCTGTGTTTAATCTACAACTGGGATTTTACCACAACCTTAGCTGCAAGTAGTGCCTTTGTATGTTCTATCCTGATTAATTAGAGACAGGTTTCTAACCTGACATTTTTGTAGCAACAAAGTTCTGGACTTGCCATCAGTACATATCCCATGTTTGTCCTTCCCTCCTCTGTCAGTGTATTTAGTGACTGCACTGCTTCCCCTCCCTGCTGCCATCTGCGTTTTCATGAAAGGCCTCATCCCTGATGTAACAGTGTCACTAGCAAGCTAGAGCTGAGGAAAACAGCGGGATGACCAACATTTCCTCTGACTTCTATAGCCCTTCCTGATGATAATAATAGATTAATACATTTTCCCCGGCACCACACATAGTTGCTGGATCAGTTATTTTTAATTACCTCTGAGAACCTCTCCCCTTTCTTCCTAAATCAATATAAGAATAGCAAACGAATTGCTTTGCCTGTAAATACAGATTTAACATAAAAAGATATAATCTCATTTTTCAACACTGCTCCCACTCACAAAATGTTCCTTTTAGACATGCCTCCCCATAACAAATAAGAAGTCTAGAAACAACTGAAGCGCATTCTCTTTTCCTCTTATTTAATAAATTTTTTCCCTGTCAGGATTCCCCATATTCACTTTTGAGGCTTTCCTTCATAGGCAGAAAGCCTGCTACAGCAATTATGAGAAAGGAAGATAAATATTTGTTAGGCATGCAGACAAGTCAATTAAATTCATTACTTCAGCCTCCCCAAAAATTCTTTAAGCAATGCTCCTCTTATCTCTGCCAGTTGCAACTAGACCTGTTTTGAACAAACATCTGTCCCTTCCTTATGAGGAAAAATGGATGATTTAATATTTGATTAGCAAATACTATTTCACAGTTGCCCATGTTTTTAAATGGAAGTAACACTATGAATTTCAGTATTGATTTCAAGAAGCTATGCGCTGTGTTATTCTTGAATTCATACTGTATATCTTACACTTGCAAGAATTCATTAATATTTCTAGGGAAAGGGCACATAAAGCACTGCCAAAGCAGGAAGGAATACAGAAGACAGACAGGATTAAATGGCCCTCATTTTTTTTCTCTGATAACATCAGCTTTATTTTGGAAACCAATTCTGGCAGCCAATTTTGCTTTTTTAGCATATGGACAATAAAGGTAAACTCTATGCTCTCTATCTGGACATATGCACTACTTAAAAGCTGATCAGAATGAGAAAGATATAAATATGACATTAAACAATACCATTGCTTTATCTTGCTCTGCTTTTATGTTTTGGAGAGGAATGATTTCAGCAGAAGAGAATCGCATAGTAAAATCTATTTACAACTACGTATCTCTGACTTTCTTTTTTTTTTCTTTTCTTTTTTTTAATTTTTTTTTTAATTTGCCCCAAATATTTCATCTTTGCACAGACTTTGACATTGAAAGATTGTAGAAAGCACAGAAAAGGATGGAAGAGGGAAAGACAGGATTCTCTGTGTTGTTTTCTTTTCCTGCAGGACTGGTTGGTGCAGGTTTTTGTTATCAAAAGCTTTCTCTTTTGAAAACTGCTTACAGAGAGGGTAGATGCACTTGGCTTATTTTGATAGCTGCTACGTTGCCAGAAGAACACCTACAGGAGGAATGCTCTGTGGCAGAGATGGAATGGCGTGCGAAAAGGTGCTGGAGAACCACCGGCATGAAAGAGAGCACTTCATATGAAAACAAATGGCAATGTTCTGCATGGTTTGAAGGATCGTCTTCTGGCTCAGGCACTAGCCTGGGACTCAGAAGATTTTGGTTCAGCTTCCAGTTTTGTCATAGTCCTTCCCTGACCTTGAGCTAGGGAGTGTGTCAGTTAAATTCAGTCTTTCTATCAGAGAGTAATAGTGCTGTGCTTGACAATATTTCATCCATTTCAACTGCAACCTTTCTGAGGTAGGAGCTGTCTCTTACTGTGTGGTTGTACAATGTCTTCAGTGCACTCAGGCTTCTTAGCTGGGGCCTTTAAGACCTAATAACAAGAATAAAGCTGATTTAGGAGAGGTTTTTACTGCAGTTGTCAGTTGTTCTTGATTAGTTCAGACTGTATTTGGGGCTTCTGCTAATCCATTAATTTAATGCAAAATGTAGAATACTGCAGTGCGTTCAGGAATTTGGGGAAATATTTACTTTTGTCTTGTTTGAGATTTGGTTTACTGTTGTGTCAATTCAGGGATCCTCCAGAAGTATTTGAAGCCTCTCCTCTGATTGCAGCTCAGAGAACCAGCAAGTTTCCCACAACGTTGTACATGCTAAAAAGAGTGAAATGAGCAAATTTCAGCTTGTCAGACATAAAACACTGTGATGGATGGTATTCATTTCAACGGTTCTCAGCTCACCTTCCCTTGTCTGCTGGTGGACAAAAAGACTGTCTTTCCTTGTGGGGTTGCTGCTGGAAGGAAGACTGTGGCTGGGAGGGCTCCCTGCCCATGCAGTTAACTGCAGCCTTCTGAAGCAAAGGGAGAAGGTTCCTGCTATAGAGCAGATGGAGCCTGCTTGTGTCAGGGGGAACCTCTTACAGTGAGGTAGGCAAGAGCAAGCCAAGAGTGAGAGAAGAAAGTCTGAAGGGAATCTGAGGCAAGATGTGGTGAATAGGAGACTACTGAAATAACCCGTGAGCATACAGCCAGGTTGCAGGGTGTCAGAAGAAAGAACTGCCTTGGGATGCAGAGGATGTTGCACAGAGTTTGTGCAACCTGAAAGCCACTGAACTTTGCTATGCTTAGAAAGACACACTCTGTCATGAAAAAAAAAAAAAAAGTAGTAGGAGTAGTAGGGAGCAGTTTTGTTTACAAATCTATTTTATACCAATTTGGTTTTATTCTGAGTTTTTCCTATGCTGAAAATACTTCAGAGTTACAATGTCAGAGGATTACAATGTACAATCCTGCTAAACCCTGGATTTTGATATTCAAAGCCATTTCCAATTTTCATAGGGTGCTCACTTAAAATAAATGACCTGAAGAAGCACAGAGATCCACTATAAAGTCCCTCACAAACTCAGAGACCCATGAAAGGCCTAGTCAAAACTGACCACGGAAAACAGTCTGGAAGAAGATAGGTTACTTGACATAGACCTGAACACCCTTTGGAGACCAAGGAGCCCACAGTGCATGGAACCAAGTGATGAGCAATGTAGCCAAGTGATGGGCAATGTAGCTAAGCGGACATTCTGTGCAAGGCATTTTGATGCTTTCCAAAATTGTTTATAAAATTTGATCAACATTTAAAAAACAAAAACAAACAAACAAACAAAAAAGTAGCATCGCCACCTGTATCAGACACAGAGGACTAAACCATCTGTTTATAAATTCAGGTAAACTACCACTACCGAAATCACAAATGGCATTCAACTCCCTCTTCTATTGGGAAAAATGGAAGTTTTTGCTGTACTTAAACCACCAAAATCTTGACTGAAAGGAGTATATCAACACTGCCTTTTTCAAAGATTTTGTATTTCTCACATTAAAAGGTTCTGTATTTTAGGAGTAAAAATAGATATTGCTCTTAGAAACAATTGCATCAGTAAAATCTTTAGTTTCTTTAAAATTTTATGTTCAATAATTCACTACATGCTATACAATTACTTCTATCAATTACATTCATCTTATTAATAAGAATATTTAAATTATTGCCTAATCCTTTAAATAAGTGGGTCATTTGTCTTGGCAGATGAACTACTGAGTAGAACGGAAGGATCAACATTTTGATTCTTCACAACATTGATACAAATACAAGTAAGATTAAGCCATTTGGTCACAATTATTCTGGTTTTAGAAGTTTCTATAAAATGGAAGGTTTCTGTAAAGGTGATAGGACAGAGCAATGACAGTGCGTGATTTGGAATAAAAGAACCAGGATGTTACAGTACACTCATTATTAGAAAAGCTTTTGGCATGAAGATTTCCACGGAACAGAATAACAAAACATATGAGTAATTCCCAATAATGCATGACAAATTATGATCTAATTCAGCTGTTTTTTTCTTTTTTTTTCCTTTAGAAATTATGTGAAATTTTAGAAATTATTTAAAGCACTGCTTTATATAACGTGTATTCAGAAGAAAATGGGACAGTGTTCTTCAGAGATACTATGGACATCTAATTGAGCTACTTTCAGTTTCTAAAGAAAAAAGTCTATTGGAATGTTAGAAATAAATTTTACAGAAACTCTAAATTAAAAGCATTATCATAATTGCACTTTGTAGTTCAATTCTCAGGACATGATAATCCTTTTTCCCTGAATAAGACACTAGGAAGAAATAATTACACAAAATATCTAGTTTTTAGTCAAAGTGCTCAAAGGACAAGAATAGCAGTTTGTGTTTCAAAATTACTGAGAAGAGATCTGGCTTGATGCTTGAAGGAAACAGTTTTCAAAACATAGGTAACAGTGTAAGTAAAGTGTAGGTAACAGTAAGCTTTCAGACAATGCAAACTCTGGAATTATTAACAAGGAGATAGGCTTAGACTGGTGATAGAGATATTTCTGAGAACCCTCCAATGATGTCTGAATATTCATTGAAAACATTTCCAGACACTGATAGCTTCAGGAATTTGTGTCAAAAATGTTTCCATGTCAAGAAATTTTTTGGGTTGTGGTGTTAATTTTTTTTCTTTTTTAACATTACTTACATTTCTCCTACTCTGTAGAAATATATAGAAATATCTCATTATGAAACAGAAGTAGTGTTATGGGACATCAAAACCCTCAAAACCCATCATATCATATAGAATTCCAGGAGGAACAGATGTTCCTTATACTAGTCCACGCAAGAAAATTAACTGACTCTATTTGATCTGTATGCTGTTTCTTTCTGTCTTAGAACAATATTCTTCAAGAATCAGGAAGAATAAAAGAACTTTCATTAGTATAAAACACAGCCAGCTCACTGTAACTTAGAAGAAACTGCCTTTTCAGAAATAGATTTGGAAAAATAATTTCAACTATGGTTACCAATTTTAAGAGAATTTCAGAAAGGAATTTATCTCAATATACCGTGACTGGAACTGTCTGCTGTTCTGAAAGACAATCTAGAAGAATTTTACTCTCTTCAGTAAAAGTCATAAAAGCATAGCACTCCTCACACTTCTTGGGGTACTGCGTTAGTTTTGCAATGATGTACTCTTCTGGATAAGAACTAGCGATATTCCAGCTGATCATAATGTTCATGCATTTACTCCTACAGCAAGATGCAAGTAACATTAGTTCTCAGAAGAACTTCTGCACAGATCTGCAGAAAAGACACATGAAATTTTTATCTTGGCTTTTTTTCCCCCCCTTTTCTTTTTAGATATATAAAAAAAAAAACCTATCGTAATGTGTAAAAATTCAATATTCACATGATAACATTAACTTTAAAATATTTCTATTACCCTCAGGAAGACTGGAAACAATTTGTTTTTCCAGGATCAGATATTCAGCATATTATTTTGTTTAGATAGATACACATTTCAAAGAACTGTTTGATTAAAGAAATAAGCCATCTGTTAGTGGCTGGCAACACAAAAGAAACTATAACTGCATAAATAATAAAAAGTCCTGCGAAAAATTACAGATCTGAATCAGTAACAGAAACATGAGATACACACAAACCTGCTGTAGAACAAAATAGAGTAAGAAGTTCACTAACTCACCCTTCTCATTTGAAAAGAAAGACTAACTTACTTTTAGCCCCTTAAAGCAGAGGTCCATCCCTAAAACAGCAGCTAGCAGAGGGCTGGAGACGTCCATGCTGCCACTGGAAAGGTAAGGGGGAAGAACTTCACATAAACTGGACTACTGATCTGCTCACTGAGAAAGCCACTTTCTTCACAGGCTCCTGTACACATCAGACGACTTCTCATTTTTGAAGCATACGATTTTTTTAATCATTACAAACAGTCAGAAAAATATCTACAGCAGAATTTTATCAAATGTATGTGTTTTTGGCTATAATGCTCAAGAACTCTCAAAATTATAAGGTACTTCTCACAGAAAGTGAACACAGAAATAACTGTCACTCTGCAAATGCAGTCTTATAAGTAACACTGATTCAAACAGAGCCAAAGGAATATTTCTAAGTATGCAGGATAACTCCTTTCATTTCAGCAGTAATACCATAAGGCTTTCCAGGAAGACACTATAATGAACCACTCCCATTCCTCACTAAGGCAATGAAAAATTGAATTCACAGGGATATGCAAGGAAACCAAGGTGAATTCACTAAAAGGCACAGAATCCCTCACACATTAAAATGTGTGTTAACATTCCTGCAAGAGCTCCCATCTGAAGCTTTGAAGAAGGAGCTTTAGATGGTTCAGGACTTAAAGTGCAGGACGTATATTTTTGTTCCTAACTGAACTTATTGGAAATGAATCCTCAAGATGTCTTTACATATATATATATATATAATAAAACAAATAACCCCCTCTCCCCCAAAAGAAAAAAAAAAAAACAACAAAAAAAACCACCACAACAACAAAAACAATTCAACTAACAAAGTAATTTCCACATGTTTTGCAGAAAATGTCACTGAGACACACTGCTCATTCCTGGATGTTCTTTCCCAGCCATAACATGGAATATCACTTGCTAAGTATGCTAACAAACCCAAGTGATTTAGCAGCAGGCTGTGGCTGCGCAGATGGGTGCTTCTTACTCTCATCTGGCACAAAGCCGGTAGGCCTTTTGCTTGGCCTGGCCTACCGCTTGTGCCAAGATGCATACCACAGTCGACAGAGTCAAATTCACAAATATGGTATGTGGAGCCATCAGAGCCCCTTTAAAACAAGAGAAGCACAGCTCCTCAAAACCTGGCATTAAAGATCATCAAAAATCCAGTGTTTATGCAGCCTGCCTGGCTTGTCCCTCCCCTGCACAAATGCAAATTTATTGTACAAGAGGCACTGTGTAGTCCCAAAACATCAGGTTTCATGGAAAACTCCCTTTAATGTAAATACATATAATAAATACAAGGCAAGGTATTACAGATGGGCAAGAAATAATCTCTATAATGCTAATTGACACATGGACTCTATAGGACTGGTGGGTCTGGCTCTGTAACTGTGGAGCAGCCAAACTGGCTGGAACTTGAGATCCCAGCATCGGGAACTGCTGTGAAATTTTCCAAGAAATGCAAGCATCCTAGGGTGCTGCCTGGGAGGTCAGTGCTGTTGAGAAACCAGAGATGTCCGAGAAGGGAAGCTACCACATGCTTAGATAAAACCATCTTCCTTCCTGAATTCCAACCAAGACTTTTATCAGGTTCCTGTTTCTCACATTGCTCTCTTACAAACCCAAACTCTGATGTTTAGGATTTCTACTCTCATGGTCCAAGAAAAACAGTAAGGAACACGAGACATTTTGAGTTAGTATTTGCAGAAAGCAAGAGAGAACTTTGTTCCACATTCAATTATAATCCACAGAAAAAAAAAATCAGAGAAACTAAGAAGCCAAGGTAGGCAATTTAAAGACTCAAAATGTTAAGACATCCATTGTAACATATCTCTCATATGAAGAAATGAAAATGTCAAACAACATACAGCTGCTCAGTGGTGACAGCTTTTGTTGTTTCTATTCACTATCTACAGATTTGAGGTTTTTAAAAGGGTGTTTAATTGCTGCTGATTTTTGCTAATTAAATACTGCTCTGAGAAAAATAGCAGCTCTTGGAAAAACACCTTTTTTTGGTGGAAACCTCTTTATTTGTTTCAGTGACACTTCTGTCAGGAAGGTTCTCTGCAGACCCAAAGCAAACTTTGTAGTGAAATTAAACAAACAAAGAAACAAACAAGCCACCCCAACCCCAAACAACAAGAGAGAGACTTCAGAACAGTCACTGATTAGGTCATTCTCCTTAACTCAGACCATGGACTTGTCTCTTCTTCAGTATGGCACCCTGAGCCACTGGGAACTCCCTTACACTTTGCTTTCTAACTTTAATCCCACTTTCCAGCTAATGTGGAAGCCTCCTTCTTATCCTTTGACAGAATCATATTATTCTCTAACCAACCTCCAGTCCATGGGTATTGAACTGTGCCAATACCCAAGTCCATTGAAATTGGAGATATATTCAAAAGAACAAAGCTGAAAAAATATATATTCAAAAGAACAAAGCTTACTAAAAAATGTAAGAAAAAGCAGCAAAGAAGCCATGAATTGTGCAGTTAATTCATGCTAAATAATCTATTCATATGTATATGCATTGACTTCAGTGTTGTCTAATGCACCTTTCCTTTTTTTGTGAACCCCTTACTTACATGAAATGGATAGTTAGTTTTGTAGGACCTGGCTCAAAGCTCTGAGTTTTTTCTACAGCTTGGGAAGATCAACTGTTAGGATGCAGAAACATATTTACTTTCCTTTTAAAAAGAAAGCACACATGACAAAAGATAATTAAAGTAACTTCCACAGTCAGAATACTGTTGTTTGAATAGCATTTGTACTGAACTGCTAGGTTTCTAGCAGTGTAAATTCATACATAGCAAGCAGAGAAAAAAAATAGCATTAGCAATGTCAGAAAAACCTTTTAAAATCTGCCTTGCTCCTAAGATTGTAGAATTATCTCCTGTGGGAAAAGAGAGAGAAGAAATACTCAATGACTAGTTCTTGATGCCAAAAAAAAGTGGTCCATAAACTCTTTGCAGAGAATGCCAGTGATGTTCAGTTTAGTGCCAATTAAGGTCCTTTTTGTATGCAGCGTACTAGAGACTGAATGGAGAGCACATCTCTTTCACATAGGTTACAAACAACCATCACTAATGACATTTGGTTCCCTCCCACCTGTTCTAGTTTCTAAACGTGACCCTCTGATGAAAGACTGGCCTCCAGCAGCAATTCTCTGAACCATGTCAATCCTTCACAGCCTTTGATTTATATTCAGGTTGTGAACATGGCATTTTTTTTTTTTGTGTTAGCTTTTGATTTTCATCTTTTGTTTTGTGCATTAATCCCCATAACAAAACTGTCATTGCAATAGGTACTGTAGAAATCAGTAATACTAATAAATAGTAGGTATAATACCTAAATACTCTCACTCATCAGGATGAGTAGGTTCCTGAATTTGTGCTATGTGGAACAGCTGACAGTAGAAATAGTTATAATAGATCACTTTGACAACATTAGATTTACATAATGGATTCATCCACTTTATAGATTAGGTTTGTGTAAATTCTCTCCGCATGCAAAAATGCCTATTACTTTAATAATATTTGCTTTGAATGGTAGATGCTGCTACATAAAGTATACACTTTCACAGGCTATAACTTTAAGCATATATTTTTAAAAGACATGTATGTTTGTATGTTATGTGCACTCTAAGTATATATACATGCACCCACTGAATACGTGCACTGTTATAATCTTATAAAATATTTTCATTTAATTCATACAAACTCACCTTTTTGGGTTTGTTTGTTTGATTTCGATTATTCTCAGCCCTTTTTCAGATTTAGAAAACATCTGTAGTAGCAAACAAACATGCTGCAGAACTATGGAACTGCACCTAGAAAGTTGATACCTTTTTTAGACTGCTCACAACAGGTCACAAAAGTATTTATTACAAAAAAATCTAGGATTAGCTCGTTCTAGTTCCAGTCCTATTCCATGGATATAAAGAGCAACAGCAGAAGAAAAGGCTGAAAGTTCCATGTATCAAACGCGAGATAATCCCCTCCACAACCACATACATTTGTGAAGATGGACATGCTGCTGCCTTTTGATGTTTTCACATTTGGGAGGATGTGCGGGGCAAGTCTGGAGAATCCAAGGCTGTATAGATTTGAAGTAGCGATAAGATTTACAGGAAAATTCAAAGCTACTAAGAGTACAGATATGAATAGTGTGTAATTTTGGAAAGGGGCTCACACATCATCCTAGCAGGACAAACAACTCCGAAGAAGCCCAACAGAAAATTCCACTAGTATGAGATCTAAAGGAATATTTCTGCTTTGACTCCAGCCAAGTGAATCCCAGCCCATGGACAGCCTTGCCAGATGCTCCCTGTTCAGACGGGATACTTGCAGTCACCAGTCAGTGCTCTTTACCCTTACAGGATGGGCAGCTCTGGGACAAGCCCACCAAGCCAATTCTCCCAGGTCCAGGTCCAGGGGATTTCAGCGTACAGCTGCAGGACAGGACAGTGAGCCTTTTAGATCACCTCTAACATTTTCCTATAAATAGCTTAGTTTATTATTATTATTTTTTTTTGGTCAGATTTGCTACAGTTACAGGACCTGGGGAACATTATTGTATGCTCTGGAAAAACAAACATCTGTGCCCCTCTGATTGGAGGAAAAAAAACAACACAAACAGCAACAACAGAACAAAACACAATTTTCAGTCCATGAGAAGTTCTAGAAAGTGAAATTTCCAACCAACTGGAAATTCTAGTTTTTGGCCAAGTATAATATTACATTATTTATTACACATGAAGATCTCTGAGGAATTCAAGTAATTTCTCTATGTCTAGTACTACCTTACACAGCTATTTTTGACAACATGAACGTATTTTTTCCTTGGAAAACTGAAGACTTTATAAGACTACAGGGCCATCTAAGCACCTGAATATCTTTCCTCTGTTTTTCCCATTGGTACTTCAAAAGGTGAAAAAATGCTACTGTTCATATTTACCATGTTAAGAGCAACTTGCACAAAACAAAACAGGAAGGTTGTTGCAAAGCAAGCAACTGAGGATGAGCAGTTTTGAACTCAAATTTTTCAGATGAAAACATTTAAACTGTCTACATTGCATCACCTTAAGCATTATACAGAATTACGAGTATGAGATCATGTATGGGCTGTCGTTGCTTTGTACGGTTTGAGGAGTGTGATTAATCTGCAAATTAACAGAGGTACTTTAAGATAATTAGAGCCTCAGATAACCCTTAGTTTGAATATATTAGCACTTTTTTTTTTTTTTTTTTACACAAAGCTGAATATATTGCCATCACGGAACTAAATCGTAAGCAATGTCTGCCAGCAATGAGTGTAGATAATAGCTCTAAACTGTTGCTGTAATTTATTTCATTTTATAAAGTTTGTAAATAAAATCAAGCCTGCAATTAGCCAGTCAGTCACTAATATTTAAAAAAAAAAAATGATAGAATATAATAAAGGTTTATATATGTTCCCAGCTGTCAATGTAAATGTTCCAGACCCATTAACACAAGTTGTTTCTCCTTATCACATGGCTAGTCAAACTTCAGTTGCACAAGTACTATACGTAAGTACACAAGTACTTACACATAGAAATACACATACATAGTTAGGAACTAATTATAATTTCATATTTTTCTTAACCAGATATTGGTTGTAATTGTACTTAAATGTATGCAGACAGCTTCCTATTCAAAGTGATCCCGATTCTACTTGATTCTGCTTTGGCGGTATTCATGACATAAATGCTCCTTAATTACCCTTTCAAGGTGATTCTATGGGGTTGCATTGCTGTAAAAGAGAAATTAAGTATGGTTAAAAAAATAAAATCCAAATGCACAACAAACTAGGCAACACATTTTCTGATCTCTCAAAAATCCCAGGAATGGTTGCACTGCTAACTAACAAGCATTAGAGAGTGAATTTGATCAACCAGCAAGCCCTTTCTTTGTACATTCTGCCATTTGTTCTAATTGAGATGTGCATTTTTCATGCCTTGTGCTACCAGGTAATTGTGCACTGTCAAAATACCTACCTGTTGGCATATTTCCCCAAAAGAGTGGTAGTGTTTGGTCTTTTCCATTTCACCAACACCGATATTAGAGTAGTAAAAACCTGTTGAAATCAGAAGACCATGCCACCTTTTAACTTCCATAAGCACATCCCATTTGCTTTATGATGAAGGTTTTTTGAGCATCAAAGAGACCCAACAAATGACTCATTGTTTCAAGTTCTTCGTAGAACTCAGAAATTCCTGTAAAGCTGATGATTTTTATCATGTTTGCTCTTTCACTTACAGTTAAAGACAAGCAGGATTGAAAAAGGGCTTATGCTTTCTTGAATTGACTTGTGTAGGAAACAATTGACTTGGTCACTTTTTTTTTTTTCTTTTCACCCTACAAAGCACGGTTCTTGGAAAAGGTGGGAAAAGTAACTACAGCAACTAATAAGACTTGAGCTCTCAGAAGGTAAGAGAGGATGATACTCCACTGTGCTAAAATTTCAAATTGCTTTAAAGAATAAGAACAAAACAGGAAAAGAAAAGGTGTTGGTGGGGTGGAGGAAATCAAGTCATGAGCTGTAAAGTAATCAAACCACTTAAGTCAGAAGTAAGCGATGAGGATGTTTTAGGGAAGTGATATTGCTGAATCCCATCTTCTATTCTAGACCTTAAGCTTTTATATTCAGATTACGGCTCACAGCAAGCTGTCTTGGCTCCTGGGCTTTCCCTTTGTCTCTGCTATGATTATTACGACAGATATTCCTTCCAGCCATTCCTACTCTCTGCTGTGCTGTCTCACTCATGCACTTGCTGTTTCTCTTTCTGCCTCTCATTATTTGCTCAGGCTTTCAAACCCTCTGTGACAGCATTCATGGAACAAAAGGTTGGCATTACATTTATCCCTATTTATCCTCTTTTGATGTTGAATTGAATTTTGTTCTGCTAGCATGAAGAAAGCTAGATTTGTCATCATCATCATCATCTCTATTTTACTCATATCACCCTGAACACAACTCTAATTTATTTCCTAAATTTATCAAAATCTTTTACAGACAAAAACTTTTCACCAAACCTTTCCTCTATTTTTTTTTTTGGGGGGGGTGGGGGGGAGGAGGCAAATGCAGATATGTTTGTATCCAAAATGCCTATAGGCGTTTTTCTCTTGTATGTTGAGAGCACCCTAGGAGGTACACAGTGCACAATTATCCAGCTGTGTATACAGGTAAGGAAGAAAAGTAGTTCACATAATAGAACTAAATTGTCATCATGCTTTGTTTCTTTTCTTACTTTTCATAGACATTCTAAAAAATCTATAGGTAGGAATTATTCTCACTTAAAGTCAAATTGCTCAGAAAAAAAAATCATCAAAAGACTTGAAGAGGGATCAGGTTATACAATACTTCTGCCAGTCCATCTCTGCATTAACTCTTATTCCCAACAACATTAACCACTACTATATTTTAGATGGCTGAGCTGCACGGTCTCCACAGATTGGCACTAGATGAGAATTATGTATTGCAAAGATATTGTGAATGCAACAGAATTAGATTGTTCTTGACTTACTATGAATTTGATTCAGTAACATGAAACTCTGAAATCTTCCAGAGAGCTTCCTGGCAGGATACATTTATCCTTACTTGTTTTTTCCCATGAAAAAAAGCCAGTATCTCTCAAAATAGTCCAGTTCCATCACTGACGTCCATGTTATACCATCTTAAAAGTATGCATTTGCAAAACTTTTACAAAATGATAGTTAATTATGACTCACCACCACTCTGGAGCAATAAAACAATGCTTACCCCTTTTTGTAGAGAAATACAGAGAGACTACACTAAATTCGTTGCCCCAAATCATCACTGGTAAGAATCGAATACTCTATGAGATTTATGACACTGACTATCACACATAGTCAAAGAAGTTGAGAATTTACCAGGCTCACAGAAAAATTATGCAATGGCATCATTAAAACTTCTGTTACTAAAGTGACAAGCAGAAGGACTACTTCCTTTCAGTGGCAACTCTTACATTGGATTTGGAGTAACTATAATTTTTCTAATTAGACTAGCAAATCCAGCTGGACCATAAAGTAGCTCATAGTGAGCCATGAAAACTGTCCCAAGGAGTTCATGGAGAAGAGAAGCTACACTAAACTCTATACTAAATTACGTGTCACTAAAATGCCACAAATGGTTTTCATCATTTGGCCTTCTCATCAACACAGCAATGGCAGAAGGTCCAGAATATGAAATGTTAAGGTGGCAACTGTTAATTCCATTCTCATAAAGTTATATATTTACTGTAGAAAAAGAGCTTCTCTCTACTAGGAGGGACTACCTACCAGGTACTCAAAGTTTACGTTCAGAGACGTCCTCACCAATACATTCCGTATGCTCTATTTCCGTTTTTCTTGCTAGTGCAAAATGAGAGCCCAGCACATGCTGTTTGCCAGCATTCAGCAGCTTTTCAAAAACAAGCTTCAGCTTTGGATATGTCAAAAAGACAATGCTAATAGCACAGGATCAATGACTTCCTTGTGACTCAGGACAGAGGTCAAATCTATACACTCTTTGACCCTTCTGCAAATTTTGACACAGCCACTGATTGCTGATGATCCACTAACAGACTTCTCTAGTACAGGCAATGCTCCCATCATTTCAATTATGTATCCCAAATAGGATCTTAGATGTAGAGAGCAGATATCCAAAGATCAATGCAGTAACCCTCCCGTGATTTCACTTGTTAAAAGTGATCTCCTGAGGAAATAATAAAAGAATCCTTACATTGCATGCTGCACCCCTTTTTTGCTAAAGGGAAAGGTATTTGAATAACATAAAGTTCTGAGGAAAGTTTGGGTTAAGCCCTATATTTTGCTCTTGTTAAGAATAAAGGAAAGGATTTCTCTATCATTGCAGAAGTGAGTGTGTTTTCAAATTAGAGCAGTTACAGGGTTGCTGTGTATAGACCAGAGCAGGGATTCAACATGCTCACGGTACATTATGAGACATCATTAGCAACAAACTAGGTCTGTCTAATATCTTAGAAATTAGGGAGCTGCAGTAAACAAGCTGCCTCTGAAAAAGAGCTGAAAGTTTCAGGATCTTACTCAGTTTTAAGTACCACTAGACATGTGGCAGTGAGGCTTTCTCTCATTCTTTGATCAAAGGAGAAAAAAACATAGTGTGGTTAACTGGGTTGGTTTGTACTTTATCCGATTTCCTACTTCAACTTTATAAAATGGGCTTTTATGAATCCTTGGCAAAGTGAAAATCCAGTCTTGGAGCAAAGCAACAAGCTTATTCAACACACAAAGAAACAGTTTACAAAATGGAACACCTTCTTCTCAGCTTCTACTAAATGGTATCCCCACCATATATCCTACCGAAAATCCTCAGATTCTGCCCAAATCTCATCCTTCTCTAAATCTGTAAGCCAGACTCATTTCATGCCCTAAAGATCTACACATTCAGACGAACATAATAAATCAGCAGAATTTGAATTGCCTGTGCTTGTTTCACAAATGTACTGAAGGCAATTTATTGTCTCATACCAGCAAAGAAATGCAATGACAGGAATCTGCTCCTTATATTCAACTGCCTACTTTGGCTCCAATCTGGCAGCATCCATGTGTTTTATTCTATAGAATTGCTCATTTTTGTGGACATAGAAATGTTTTTGTTGGATTGCAACTTCAAAATATTAGGAAACAGCTACAATTATTCATAGATTCAGAAGATATGGCTGAACATGGGTTTCATGTTTTATGCAAGCCTGAATTATATACAGCCAAAGTGAGCTGTTCACTTTAGAGACTCACAAAGTCCAATTTCAAAAATTATACCATAATTTTTGAATTAACAAAAAAAAGTGAAACCATAACACCTGTAATTTATTGCATAGCTAAATCTATTAAATGTGCAGTACAGTTAAATTGGGAAAGAATAAAAGAGCCTTTGAACTAGAAAGCTTGTTATAAAAAACAGGTCTCAGTTCAGAGCAGACTTCTACACTCTAGCTATAAAGCTTTAAAAATGGCACTCATAAAGAGAAATAACATCACACCAGTATCTCTTGCATGCATCCTCACAGCTGCTGTCATTATATCTAACCTCTTAAGATATAGCAGGGTCAGTAGCATCTAAACTCTTGTGCAAGTCATCAGCATATAAGAACCTAACAAAGGTAAAAGGCATTGAAACAATTTCCATTAAATTGCAAAGATTATTTACTAAGTTGATTTTTTTCTTTCTTTCTAGTAGTATGTATGTTTCATGACAGTGCTCTGAAGCCTCAGCTTTGGAGCGCAACCTTATTGTTATAAAGGAACAAGCAGTGGTGGGGTGGTATTTTTGAACTTCAGGCACCACTATCTGGAGACAATCCTAAGAAAACAGCCCATCATTATACAGCAAGTAGGAAATCACCTGCTGACAGGTACTAATCCAATCAAAGCTTTTAGAAGTATACTAAACTTTATCCAAGTGAATTAGGAAAGCGTATGGCTAAAATGGTGAAAGTTCTTAAATATTTGACAGGTAGGCATTGTATGAGATAAGAAACTACATTTCTATTTTTTTTTTAATCATAATCAAGAGACCTTGAAAAAGAAAAAGAAAAAAAATATGAAAAGACAGACAAGCAGAGGTAATAGCTGTGACTAGTTAGACTACCAAGCACTATCTACAACACTTCATGTTATATAAATACCTTATTACAGCAGCTTAAACAACACAAAATTTAGAGCTGTTAACATGTTAAACCTATCCATTGCAAAATAAGATATGTAAATACAAGGAGAAAACAATTTAGTAAAGCCTTACAAAATGCTCAGTTCAGAATGGTATGAAGAACAGAAAGAGATCTTTGTTCTTGGGATCAGAGTTTACATTTTGCTTCTTCAAACTACACATAATATTATTTTTAAGTTAAGATAAAGAAAACAGTATTTTCTTTTCCTGTAAGAACATGTATAGCCCAGGCTCAGAGAGTTCCACAATTCCAGTCTGTCGGCAGATAATTCAAAACATGTACCTCAGCAGACAGTGGTTTCTGGCCACCTGCCTTATATCAGAGATGTTTGTGGTACTTCTGGTGCACTGCATAATTTTATAAGTCAATGAAACATAACATGAACTAAAGTGAGGTTGGGAAAAAAAATAATGCTAAAAGAGACACAGACATTCCTGGGGACAGGACAGATGCTATGCGTTTCGTTAAGGGACACCTGATGTGAAACTGAGGCAAATGCAACCAGGCAATTGCAGTAGGGGGAAGACAAAGGAACTTGAGATATTATTGCTGACTGTTCAACTGTTGCAATTCTTTCTCAACTGTCTTTCTGACCTCATTCTGGAAAAAAAATAAAAAAAATAAAAAATCCTGCTCCATGCTGATAGAGTAAATTGCCAAAACCAACAAGTCTGAAAATATATGCTTCACAGTCCCCTAGATCATTCTAAAGCTAATTAAAAATAATATACACTCTCTTTACAGTACGACACTTCAAACATGTTCCCAAAAGCCAGTCAAGGTCTTTGGTGCTGAAAGAACAGCAGTGAAAGAGCCACAGGATGGACTACTTGTAACTTAGATGCTCCATTACTCACCTGCTAGAAAAGGAAAAACGGAGGATAGCTGCCCTTGCAGATTAGACAGCTGGCAGAAGCACCATGCCTGGGATAAACAGGTGCCAAGCAGCTGTGAGAGGTATTATCTTCTCACAAGCTCTGAGGACATTTGTGTGCTCTTGGCCAATCACTATATGAGTCACAATTTGCCTCTGGGCCTATAAATGCCCAAAATGTTCTTCATGAATATTTACTGACACAGAGAAAGTACTTATGTCCCAGTGTATTCTTGTACAGCAGTCTTTCCACGCTTACTCCCCTCTCCTTCGTTATCAGTGCTCTAATCAAGGTGAGGTGGAGATTAGTCACAGCGATAGGCAGTCTACACATCTCTGCATGCCATGGACACTCACTGAAACCATATTCAAGGACTGAATGCTAAAGAATTTGCCATCTCTTCACTTTCAGAAGCTTTCAGAAGCTTTTATGGCTGTAGTTTACATTTTCCATTCTCAAAACTCAGATGGCTCTGATGAAAATGTTAGCAGACGTACATGTTCCAAACAGGAAGTTTCAGCATTTTCTATGTAGCCACTTTCACAACAACCAAGAAATATAAGTGAACCAAGAACATTTATAGCCTGTGACTCAATAGGCAATTGTTGAGTTTTCAGGAACACCATAAAGCAAAAAAAGGCATGACAAAATTAAAGAAATACTTGCTTTATGATATATTATTTTCATATTTTTAGGATATATTACTGTTTGTATGACATTCTATCATAATATTAAGGTATATTTCACAGAACATACCACCATATCACACCATACCATAAGCACAAGGATATATTTCACAGAACATATAGTGATGTATTATTGTTCCAACACCATGGACCTACACAGGTTGACACAACAGGCTAGATCAGGAAGGGGTTTCACAGTCATTTCAAATGAGAAGAGGCTGCTTTGGGGTTTCATTTAAAAGATAACTAATAAAAAAGTTAGTTGATATATCCTTTATAACGTAAAATTTTAGAATCGTTCCTCACCTCTGTGGAAAATTTCTGAGACTCCACAGATCCTGCATGGCTAAAAAGCTTGTGCTCTTGCATGTGCTTAATCCAGAGTTTTTTTCCAAGCAGTGCACGTAACTAGACAGGCATGAAGCACAACGTCACATTTAAATTGACAAATGTACATTAACTTGGGTATGATGTCCAACACAGCTAACAGAGCAACCACAACCGTTGCCCTCTATTTTCTTTATGGAAAAGCTTGATAAGTTTATGATTTCCAGTATTCTACACACCATTTTCCAGGTTTGCCAAAAGGTGAGATTTCTCCTTCCAATTGTGAACCTCCGTCTACATGCACACACCCAACAAAACCCAGAAACAAAGGAAAAGAGTCCTCCCTCACCTCAGTTACCTGAGGATACTATTAATGCGCATGTAAGAATGAAACATGCAACTTTACAGCACCTTAGTAGCACCTTTACAGCACCTTAGTAATAGACACAACCACCACCTTTTCTTAGACTGTGAAACGCCTTTTAAAGAAGTCTCTGAACACAGACATCTTTGCAGTACTGAATAACCAGAACTTTCTGCATGTTTGCTATTCAAGTATAGATTTCAGTGATTTGATCCAAATTCTAGAAGACAGGAGGAACATTTTTGATCAGAATTTTACAAAAGAATGTGCATGATGTAATCTTCTAGCTCAGACAAAAGATCCGTATGTGATATTGGTGATCTCCATTATACATTTTATTACAGAATAAGAGTTCACTAGGAAACAGATATTGGAGAATATGAAAAGAGTAAACAAAACAAACAAACAGAAAAACAATGAAGAACAGTTACCTAACTGGACCGAGTTAAGGACTTTAAGAAATTTTATGTTGTGCTATACAGCATAAGACACAGCAAAGCTGGCATCAAAAATCTGGTGAAGTTCTTCACTGTCCAATTGAGACTGATGTATGACAGAAATACAGAAACAGTTCTGGATGCCAGATTTGGGGGTATAAGCATGATTCTGTTCTCTTAGTTCTACAGCTGGATGGAGGAAAAAAAAAAAAAAAAACAGACTGTTCCTTCATCCCTAAAATAGTATTTATCTAAATATGTCTTAAAATGAATGTAGAGGTATTAACACTGACATTTAATGTCTGCAAATACACAAGGAGCTATTTTCTAGCTATTGAGGCCTGCTCAAGTTCTGGATCAGAAACATCTTCATTTCAGAAGCACTCCCACTTACACATTTTCTTTCTTCATATTTGTATTTCTCAAAAAAAAAAAAAAAAGAAAAAAAACCAACAACAAACAACCACAAATGCCCAACATCAGTCACTCTTTTAAAAACACATATGAAGCCTGCAAAAGGCATAAAATTATTCAGCTTCAGTCAAGAAAGTGAAGCAACTTTTTATGTTACTGTAGATCTGGATCATGCTCTTGAAAAACACACACACACACACAAAACAAACAAACAAACAAACAGAAAACACCGTAAACACCCACAACCAAAAAACAAACCAACAAAAAACAACACAAACCGTTTATGAAATACAAGTATTAAATCCTATCCTGATGTCTTCCACCAAGGGATTAATTATCATAATCTGTGTGCTAAGTGATGTGCAAAATATGAGGATAGACATGCTCCCTGCTCTAGACATTGTTCCTTAAAATCTTATCAGACTGCTTTAGTACTCGAAGAAGCGTCATCAGTAATTTGCTTCTCTTCATCTGTTTTCAGGTTGAAAAATGTCTCCTTTGCAAATACAATAATTTAGGTGCATTTCCTTTCTAAGTAATGCTAATCACCTACACCAGCTCTACCTGCAGTTATTAATCTTTGATATACTAGAGTTTTCTGGAGCTAAAAGGCTGGGAAAGGAAAAGTGTGTTTTGCTTGTTTAACATTTATTCCCATCATACAGCTTCTACCAATGCCCTATCAAAAGACAAAAGTCTTTTATGATTATTATTATTATTATTACTATTATTTTAGTCTAAATCCATTTCATTTCATTTTTATAGACTTTCATGCAGAATACCCTCAACTCTTATGAAATCAGCTGACATTGTTGGTTTAGCAGAACTTAGATCTTCATACTAAAAAGCCCATATTTTTCTCTTCTCTACGTTATCTGCTTTTGTTTTTCCTAACCTTTCCACAGAGCCTTACACACTGATCAAAGCATATAAAGAGTGCCTGCAATGAGACTTTACCTTAGGAAAGGCAAACTTTAGATAGGAATTTGAGACTTGTTCTTGCACACATGTCCAAAGGAGACCTCCAGTAATCATGACAGCAATTTAATTCTGCTGAGGTTGCAAGGCTGCTTTAACAGAGTTTATCACTCAAATTAACCAAAAGAGCAAACGTGAGTGGAAATCAGCAGCTTACTTTCCTTACCTTCTCTGCCAATCTACTGCTACAATATCTGCACCCAGTCCTTTGTATTTCTGCATATAATGGACCAACAGGACAAGCAACAGTTTGTAAAATACCAGGAACTATAATGACTCTTGTGTCAAACTGGGAAAATATTCCAAATCCCTCCATTTACACCAGTTTCTACCTAGACAAATCCTCTCTTTATCCTGGATTTTGGGACAAGAACAGCAGTTACAGTTGCAACAGTGTTTGCTAGTTTCATCTCTTACTGTCATTAAAATTTTAATCATTTCAAAGGCTCTAGCAATCTGTGATTGATTCCTTTGCCTTTAGATTACATATGCACATAAATAAATTAATTAAACAGAGAGAATATAGAAGATGGAGTAGAAGCCAAATCTTGCTTGCTACTACATAAGCATTAAAATTCTTTTTTATTTTTCAATTGATAAAAATCTGAAGTGAGAAAGCACTACAGAAAAAATAAAAGCTAATAGTTCTTAAAATGAACATGTTTATCACTCAGCTGGAATATTTCAGGTTGTGATTTAGGAAGGATTTTAGTTTTGTTCTAAATATACTTGGAAGCAATTATGATAACTCTGTAGATTGAAGGTTACCAGTAAATTGTTAAGATTAGTCCACTTTTAAAATAAGGAGGTTTGTGGCCATAAGAAATTGAAAACCCTGTGAAGTCCACTTTGTACCTTTAAGCCAGAAGCTGGGAGGAAGAGAAAAAACTGCAGTTAGTGTGGCAGGGAACTCGTTGGTGTACAGCAGGAAAGAAACGCACAAAACAGTGGGTGATTACGTGGAAACAGAAAGGAGCATAGGAATCTGAAAAGTTGAAAAAGCACCTGAGACCTGCACATTACCAAGGGTCAATTTTGCTGTTTTATGGCTCTGTACCAAATTACCAACTCAGCAGCAAATTTGACCCCAACAATATGTAACTTGGCACAGCTATAATGTATCAAGCATAAAAACATCAGCAGGAGTACTGAAAGGGCACAGGAAGTGTAGAAAGCAAGAAGATAGCGCACTAGAGTTTGAATGGTCTAAGAGGATATAACTATGAGTAATGGGAAGACATTTAAAAAAATGGATCATTGAGACTGAACAGCAGGGAAGAAAAACAAGATGAATTAGACCACAAGAACTGCATCCAGAAGGAATCCCATCTCATGAGATGTTTAGAACAAGACTCAATGAAGTAGTAAAAAATATACTGCAGGAAACAATTTTGCAGGTCAGAGAAGGTCTTTTGTGTCTCTAATGCTGATCATTACATAGCACTTCAGGGAATCAGGTAGGGAAAAACAAAGAAAGAAAGAGGGGGGAAAAACAAAGACTGGCTAGAAGCAAGATCCTGTTCATACAGGTGAGAAAGGGTAGGAGCTTTCCAGCAAATGTAAGAGTTGAGAAAATGTTCTCAAGACAAACATTTTATGCAGGTGAAAACCAGTGGGTTGGGAAAGACAAAAAAAAATGTTGTCAAGATGGAAAAAATTTGTATAATTGGGGCACAGGTCATGCTGATACAAGAGGAAGTAGAAGTGGACCTATGCTCACTTACATAAGTACTGTTGAATCTACTGGTTAGTAAAGGACAAAAAGATTTTTTTTTTATTATTATTTTAATGGTTGGAGGATGAGAAACCATAGTCTTATGGCAATGGACAGACTTTCAGATTAGACGAGAAGTGCAGATGCCAGAATAGATGAACATAAATGAATAGCTCAGCTGCCTATATCAGGAACTGTGCAAGGGCAGTTCAGCTATGGAGGATGTGCTGTAGGCACCCAAACAAGAAAACCAAAAAGTCACTTGAGGAAAAGCAGAAAGAGAGGGCTGTGTACTACTTACTGCCAACACTAGGGAGAACCATCCAAACACAGCTGGATGCCAAAGTAGACATCCTGAAAACATCCAACACAATGGAGTCACTGGAAAACACAGATAAGCTCAAATTTGTTCTGCCAGGTTGCAAACTGATAAGGCCTCAAGAACCCATGCTCTTTCAATAGGGCTGTGTGGGTCCAAAGAAACTGTTGACTGGGCTCACCAGGAACAGAGACAAGAAAAACAGGACTACAATTATTGACATAGGATTAATAGTTAGTTCACAGCTACATTAGAGGCATTGTTTGACAGAGCTGGAAAATAGTATTTGCTGGCATAGTCACAGAGCATTACTATGTTTGATATGAAAATGTCAGTGAACATCTCTTTCAATTATTCTTCCTTTCCTATTCTAAAGCTATGTTTATTCCACATAAACCTAGCGTCTCAGTTTAATTCAGAGAATTACTCGTATCAGTGAAGCTGAATAAAAAATAAGGTAGTGCAAAATGTTACAAAACACAAAACCCGTGTAGGACATTTAGGATTGATTTTCACAAAAGAAAAGAAAACAGACATCCAAGTTAAAAGGCCTTGTTGTAGGTTCATTGGTTTTAACCATGCATAATAAACAGGATGAGAAATCTTTAAATGCTTCAGTAAAAGTTACCATGAACTACTTCACAGGCGTCTTTCAGCGGAAGGAACGAAATAATTACAAATCATCTGACAGTAACCTGAGACCTTAAATTCCAAATTTGTACAAAGTGCATTGCCTGCTATGTCTGTGTACAGTGGAAGTGGTAAGTTCTAAATGGAAATGTTGGAGTTATCAGATGCCCAGAGGTATGGGTACTATATATATAAAATAAGCACAATACCATCAGTTATACAATCAGAATTACCTCCCTCTTCTCAACAAGGCCACTGGGTATCTGAATTTCCAACACCATAGACTAGCCACTGAATCTGAAAAATCTGAAAGAAGAACAAGAAAGAAAGAAGAACAAGAGTCGAGTCTTTTCTTCTTGCATCTTTTATAAAACACCCCATTAACAGCATGATGAGGCTTACCACCCTGTCCAAAATTTTCACAATAATATCAATATCCCCAAAATCAAGTTTCCCAACTTCTCCACTGTGCCTTGTGAGAAACCCCTCGCTACAGGAAGGACATGGACGTGCTCGAGCGAGTCCAGAGAAGGGCGACCAAGCTGGTGAGGGGTCTGGAGAACAAGTCTTACGAGGAGCGGCTGAGGTAGCTGGGATTGTTCAGCCTGGAGAAGAGGAGGCTCAGGGGTGACCTTATCGCTCTCTACAGTTACCTTAAAGGAGGCTGTAGAGAGGTGGGGGTTGGTCTGTTCTCCCACGTGCCTGGTGACAGGACGAGGGGGAATGGGCTAAAGTTGCGACAGGGGAGTTTTAGGTTGGATGTTAGGAAGTACTTCTTTACCGAAAGGGTTATTAAGCATTGGAACGGGCTGCCCAGGGAGGTGGTGGAGTCACCATCCCTGGAGGTCTTTAAAAGACGTTTAGATGTAGAGCTTAGCGATATGATTTAGTGGAGGACTTAGTGTTAGGTCGGAGGTAGGACTCGATGATCTTGAGGTCTCTTCCAACCTAGAAATCTGTGATACTGTGATAAAACAGGACCAATTGTGAGGATGAAAGGGATGGCAGTTCCTCCCCTTTTCCAGGCTGACATGGCAAGGTTTGGCTGACTTGGACAAGGTTTCAATATTAACAGCAAGGTTAAAGTGTGCTAAAGCATACTGGTGGAAATGTAGTAAGAGTGTGTGTAGAAATACCGTCATGGTAGAAATCATACATGGGAGGAAAAAAAAAAAAGAGGAAAAAGTAAAAGAATACAAACAAGCTGTCTTGGAAATCAGAAATACATTTAAAAACAACGAACCAAAACCAATCAAACAAACAAACAACATTGCATTTGGGATTAAATCTGCATGATGCAGTTTTATTTGTCATCATGTGGGTCTGGCTGGCTGCAGCTCTCTTGCAGGGCTCCCTGTGCTGTAAGGTCATGCACAACTGTCAGTCAAAGGTATCCATAGGAAGTGTATGACTTCGAAGATACAGAGACAGTAGATGGAAACTGAGTAGTATGTAAGATAGAGATCTTCAAAATGGGCAGCAGCAGAGCTATGAGACTGATATATCAGACAATTAACTTGATGTTTCGAAGACAGATGGTAAGCAAGAGTGTGATCACTAAATGACAGCAGTTATGCAGAATGAGTTTTCCCAGTAGAAACATTGTGGTTACAGGAAAGACTTTGTGGCAAGATAGCACCTTTTTCAAATCTTTTATTTGGTATCCACTAGTTAACAAAAGTATCTTAGAAAGGAAATGAAATACCAGGTGGTTAGCAGAAAACTTTTCAACAATTTCACTCCTTTTATCTACTCTTTTTTTTTTTTTTTCTCCCCAGTTTACCAGAAAAATGAGTAAAAAGAAGCCATAAGAATAGAAAGAGATGGCTGTTTCACCAGGTAAGCTTATGCAAGCTTGTTTAAGCCCATTGCTAGTCTCTGCTAGTGGGTACGTCTGTGCAATTCCAGAGCAGATGCTCTAGAGGCACACACGCTGCAGTGAAAGGAAAGCTGCATGTGGCATTTTGGCTGGGTATCTGTGGAGAGTGCTGGCAGGGAGGCATCCCTGTGGGATCACCTTGTTGAAATTCCACAACCAAATGAAAGGGATCATTGGGATACTGATTACAGCGCATCACTTGGAATCACTTCCCCTCTGGATGCTGCTAAATCATCTCTGGCAGAAACTGTTTATTCCCAAGGCTCCCAGAAACATTTCTGAGCAACAAATCCTTTGTCTTTGCATAGAACTTGATTTGACTGAAGGCATTACCATGTGAGATAACACTCTCTGAAACCTTTTATCCCTTTTTCTAGTCTTCCACCAATCACACCACCAGAGTACTATACAATATTGAACAATAAACACAGACTTTGTTTATTTTCCAGACTTTGCCAGCAGCATTCACTTAATACTATTTTGTTGAAACAAAAATCTGAAGGTTTGCCCATTCTCGTACAAGGGAAAGCATTTTAAAATTTCTCAAGCTTCTTTTCTGCTCAAGACAGGCATGCCCATGCCCATGGAACACAATTGTAGCAAAAAAAAAAAAGGGGGGGGGGGGTGGGGAGGGAAATCATTTGGCAACCCAGTAACAAACACAAGCATCCTATCACCAACACTGAGCCAAGTTCTATGTTGATTTTTAACCTTTGCAACTACACTGTCTCCAGCAGTGCTGTGAGACCTTTATTCTAAATGTTTTCATAACTAATAAGAACCTTGGGTTAGCTGAAAATGCTGTATAGTTGTATAGAAAATTCTTGCAGAACTAAAAGAGGTGTTCTTTCTATAAATGTGGATTTGTTAGACCAGGCAGGCAGAGCAGAGAGACTCTGAAAAAGGGAAAAAAGTAACTGGATAAGAAGATTAAGGAGGAAAAGTTGAACTAATCAATCAGAAAAATCAACAAACAAACGAACAAAAAAAAAAAAACAAACACAAAAACAAACAAACAAAAAAACACAAACCCATAAGTAGGGTGGAAGCAAGGATCAATGGGTAAAGAAGAATCATGGATATGGCAGGAGAAAGAGACCAAATCTGGGCTCACTGAGCTCTCAACCCTCCAGATTTAGGATGAAAGTTTCCTGGAGTCTCCCCATTCTTCTGTGTCCAGGATGGGTGGAGGGAGAGGAAAGAAAGGAAAAAATTTATAGGGGGGAAAAAAAACACAAACCAACAAAATAACCCCACCAACAATGTGAGTTCTTACTCTACTAGAAATAATCTAATGTTCTTATGTTGAGCTAGACAGCACACTTAAATTGCATGGTTTACTGCTGATTGCTCATCCTATGTTCTTCGTTTTCATGTTCAGCTTGAAACAGTTTGCAGAAGTGCTGAGCCCTCACAGCTGCAGCTGGGAATTGTGCTTATGCTCAGGGAACTGCTCAATGAGAATCGTGCTTCTATATATAAAGTGTTATAAACATGTTGCCTATGTATAGTGCTAACTAATGCTAAGTATGATAAAAAAAAATAATTCCTTAGGTGTTCTAAAACATACACTCAGACACTCAAAGTAGATAATTTCATACCTTACTTCCAATACTATCACCTCAGCTCACAGAATTTTTCTGAAAATAAGCATTTTGTTGTAGTGTGAGGATAGTGGAATAACTACTAAAAACAATAGCTCTGAGCTGCTCAACCTCTGTCTCCCAGGAGGATTTTAAATATCATGTAACAGGTGAGGTTTAGAGACCTTTAATGAACGATGGGGAGAAAACAAAGTAGCTAGTCATTAGCCAAGCACTGCCCATCTGGCAAATGAGGTGGAGCCTCACAGACAAAAAGAAATGAATCACATTACACAATCCCATCTATCTTGTAACATATTATACAAATAGACCTAATTAATTTTTAAATTAAACTCTAGCATTTCCTAGTAACAGAGGCTTTGATTCTGCAATTTCAGTTGTGGCCTCCTGCATATTATGGGAAAAGTAGCATCTCACCGCTATAAATTACTGAATCCCATAAAGAGGTTTCAACATTATATACACCTTTTGGGGAAATTTCCAGCTGGAGAGAAAATAAGGAAAAGCAGAATTAGCACGTCAGTGGTAACATAATCCACACTCAGCCTCCACGCAAAATGTCACAACTACATTTGCTCATCCACAAATAAAGTTTAGGTTTTAAAAGCATGGGGGGAATTACGTTGTTTCATTCTTGTGAGTAGCTATAGGTTGAAGAATTTATGCTGAAAACGGTATGGTTGATTTAGCTTCATTAAGCCAGCTGCTACCAAAGTCAAAACATACAGTGGCACACAATTTAAGTGTTAGTTAATAATGTCTTGGGGAAGAGGCGAGAAGAAACAGGGAGAAAAAAAGAAGTGCTGATGAGAGAAACATGATGGGATATTTAACATTTAATAAATATTAACAAACACGCACAAAAACAAGTTATACAGTGAGTCCTTTGCTTGCTCAACATATTGCAGAGATTTAAAAAACAGAATGCCTAGACACAGATGAAACATTTGGAGACTACATATGCTATCGCATAGGGTATGTGGCATTATAAATCACTCGTATACACAGAATTAAAAGCTTGCAACTTTAAATGTTGCTGTTGAAACAGAGTTAATGGTAAACTATGCAGCTTGACTGCCTCCACAGAACTATCTAAACCTGCCTCCTCCTTCCCCCTTCGCTATCCTTAACCCTCCCTCCTTCAAATTAAAAATAAATAAATAAATAAATAAAAACCCAGCTTGCCTTCTGTTCCCAGAGAAGCATCACAGATGAATAAATACAATAATTTGCTACTCCTAAAATAGCAGTAATCACCTGGTAAATATATTAAGACATATTTGTCTTGTTAATATCACTTGTATCTGCCAACAGCAGTTTTGAAGTTTCCCCAGGGCATAACAATTAAGACTGCTACTGTTTCAAACGTGTACAAGGCGAAGTATGGCATATGGATTTGGGTGTCTGGGCCTTTCTACAGAACTTGATAGGAATCATGGATTTCCCATTTATTCTGTCAAAAAAGAATTATGAGCTGCTCATCCTGTAGCTGGAAGGTATCCACAAGAGTACTATAAACTCTCCATTTAGAAGGATGCATTTCTGTTCTTTGAGTATTTATAGGTGCTATGACATCATAATGCTGGGAATCATAGTATTTATATGTTTTCTGTAAAAGAATCATTTACAGTAAAGCTATTAGAGAAAGTGAAGAACACTAGCTAGCCCATCAACAAGTGCTACATAAACACAAACAAGATACATAAAATCAGAAGCAGGCCATGAATGCAATATTAATCACATAGCTGGAAATTAATCTTACTTTTGTCATGATATACACATCTGAGGAAAAGAAACCCAGAGCAATTAAGGACTTAAAAAAAAAAAAAGAAACAAAGGGAAAAACATTTTACTAAGAATACACTAGCCTTCTGTTCACCTGCTATACTAGTTGTCCTTTAGTTTTATCCTCCAGTTTCTCCTATGCACCTTACCCTGTTCTGCAGGATAATTGACAGTCATTACATAAGATGTGCGTTCACCCTCTTCTTGTTCTGTGCAAATGCCCGTAATCTGAAAAATGTTTTGTTTTTCTATGCACGTAATAAAGTAGTTGCCACGTGTGGCAATTTTACATGATGTTGCATCTATTCAACACGGAACATAGTCAGCTCAAGTGAACAAATAAAAAGAATAATCCACTTTTTTTATGAAATCAAGTTTTAATGAAATTCTCATTAATATGTATGTTAACTATTAAAACCTAAAGAGACATGTCAACATTAGCATCTGAGCAACCTAGAAACACATTAGCCTCTGGTTTCAGAGAAAAGCTGTTTTAAATGCAGAAGCTCTGATTTCTCTTCTAGTGATGATTGTTTCTTTTGAAAGCTTTCCTCCCTACATTCACCCTCATCTTCCTTCCAGATGTTCATGGAGCAAACAGCAAGTGGTATGGATAAATGAATATATGCAGTTGTAAGGGTAAATTGACTTTTATTTGCTAAAAATTTCTCTAGTAAGATTTGCTGATGACAGAAGAGCAATATCTTGCCACTCCACACTCCCCCGTTCCCTAACTACTATTCTAAATCAGCAGCTACCGATTTCCCAATATCTTATATTTCTAGTTGCCAGTGTGCAGAACAGGTTCCTGGTGATCATCAAGAATAGACGATAATAAGAAACTTATGGATAGTATATTATTGAAGCTTGCTTTCCTCAAAATCTGAGCAAGTCCATCTGTGTTAAACGTGATCCCTTCTAACAATTATGCTATTTGTACAACAGCAAGATACAGCAGGAAGGAACCTCTGGCATATCTACAGGCAGACGTTCCTTACAAAATACTCTCCAGGAAAGCAGTGCAGCTTGAGTTCCAGTGCAGATCTCTCTCTCTCTTTCTTTTTTTCCTCCTTCTGATTTAGAAATCAGCCAAGCATTATGATAGGCATGGATTTCTGTTTTGCAACCAGACACATATTGCACTAAAGAACATGTTAGACTGTAAAAGCATAGGTTTATCTGATCATCCCCACCTTATCCTCCTTAAAAACAAACAAACATACCACACCTAAAAACAAACACACGCACGGCCAAAAACTCAGAACAAAACTCATTATCATACACATGCACATAGTCAAACACATAAACTATTCCTCTCGAGACCTGTACCTCCTAGCTCTTATTAATCCCTCCTGGCTGCAAAGTGCAGTGAATTTACAGAAACTCCCCAAATGCGTTCTGCTTTTGAAACAAACCAAGCCCAAACAACAACAAAAACACAGGTGAAATTACTCATTTGAGAACTTTCGCTAAATCCTCCTTTCTATTTCAGAGGAAAGAAGTGAGTGGGATCTGTCCTAATTAGCTCAGGGTCAAGACAAGAAATGGAGCCACCGCTGTTCATCTGTGCCCCAGACGGAGCACATTGAGAGAGGCAGCATCAGAGAAATTGTTGCAATTCATTTATAACTGCCTGGTGTGCTCTGTCCATACTCAGCTGGATTAATCAATCATTAGCAACCTTAACTGTGAGCCTAAAAATCCACTGGCAGATTAAACGCTAAAAATGGATGGCAAGTCAGGTACAGACACTGCAAGGACAATTCAAACCGGTCTCCAACAGCTCGTTTCTTCCCAACAAGCAAGCTCCAGGCTCTTTTCTGGCCACGCGAGTGCATGCTGTGCGATGTACCAGCCGTGCTTGTGGTGAGTGGATACCTCCAGTTCTGCGTGCAACTGAGCTTTCCCTGTCGTGCGGCTGAGTGCTTTCCCTCCTCCTGAGGGAAGCTAGTGGGATGGCTGCAGCCTTGGCAGCCAAGATGTGAGAGGCAGCCCCCAGTGCTTAAATCTCATTACTGCCTTGCCATCAACTGGAGCCGCCTTGAGGGGCGGTGGGGGGCTGCTGGGCTCTGCTAGATGTTATCGAGGTAGAAATAAATGCCTTTTCCAGGGGGGGAGGTGGGGAAGACTGTCTGGAAGGACACAACCAAACACACACACACAGCTTTGGTGATTTTCCCCACATTCAAGGAACTACCAATTAGTTTACAGTCAGTAGAATCACTGTTCGATCTCCCTTGGCCAGAGGAAACACTGCAGTGGACATAGTTTTGTCAAAAACTGATTCCTTCCCTCAGGTACCATTTAAAAAGAAATAAACAACGCACCCACAAATACTTTTGTAATTCATTACTGTATCATCATTTCCCGAGCATCAGAAAACCGTTTTCTTATGGTCTTTTAGCATCACATTCATATTCGGTTCTGAATTCCTTGGGGTTTTTGACAAACCAGTGGATGAAACAAAGAAGTGGGCGAGGACTTTTTTTTCCCCCCACCTCAAGTTTATATTGGTTTCTTCGTTAACGTATGCAGAAGAATGTTTCATTTAAAGAATCCATCTGATAGAGCCAAATAAAAGACACATGTGCCACCCCTGTGCCTGAATGTTTACATTTCTATTACTATGCTAGTTTTAGTGAGAGATGGTAACAGAGCAATTGGAAAAGGATAGACCTTGCTACAGTGGACAGAAATTAAACAACATGCAGTTTTCTCTCTGATGAGCCAAGGGAAGATGAAAGCACAATTACCTGCTTTAGAAAGGGAAATGTGCACAAAGAATGTGCCATTTTTTTGTAGCAGACAGTATGACATTCATGTTACAAGAATACGTAAAATGATCCATTTTGCTTCTTGAAACGGCAAATCCTTTTCCTGGTTCTGTATCTGCTCTTTAACTCTTTTATTCAGTAGTTAGGGAGTATATAACAAAAGCCTACATACTTCCAAGCATTTACAAACCAAGTATGAGAAACTAAGCTACTGCAGCAGAAAATTCTGTTGATTATTTCATTTCAGTTTACAGGAGCCAGAGGGTCTTGTGTTAACGGCATCACTCTAAAGCAGGTTCTACAAGAAATTATACATTTTTGTAGTAAATCCTGGAAATCTCTGAACAACTTAAGTGTATATTGATTTCACTTCCCTATTCTCACAGGCCACACCTACTCGCAAGTGTATGTTTGTAGAGACTTCACACAAACAAGTGCTAAATATGCCTCATTTATTTTTGCCCTTTTTTCTTGCCAGTTGGGATCTAGACACATCTGACTTCTGCTTTGGGTTTGTTTGTTTGTTTATTATTAACATACTCTCTTCTCCCTTCCACTATGTCATTGCTAAGCTGAGGAGGCTGAATTATGATCTTACACAGATCAAAAGGAAAAACACTGCAGTTAAGGCAGCAATGAAGCAAGCTCCACTGCGGCTCTCCTCAGCATGTTTCAGCCACTCGTCACAGTTAGCTGGATGTGGAAGGCCAATTCCAAGCCCCTGCCCTCACTACTGACCTGGATCAGAGTGGCAGAAGCTTTTTCCAGCACTGGCCACCAGTTTACTAGAAAGCAGAAATAGATCCTTTGGTTTATCTCCCTTAGAGCTACAGAGTAATAGAGGGGTAGAAACGCTTTGATGTAACATTCATCCCGGCTGGACTTGATCCAATGACCTACAGGTGAAAGGCTCTGTGTATCCCATTACCATTTCTTTGAGTCATCCCGACCCTTTGTTCCCCACCTTTATTAAAAGACCTGAAGATTAATGCAGTGAACAAAAGGCAGAGAGATAAATCTCAGTCTGCGATACATTTCAGAAGTGATGTTTCACAAGTGTAATTCAGGAGGAAAATTATTTTTTTTCTTTTTTTTTTTTTTAATGTGCAACAAAAATCACCATAAAATCTGATAATGCTGATAGGCATCTAGCTTGAGGCTTCTATAACTTTGAAGTGATTGTAGGTAAAGATATTGTTCAGAGTTTAAATTTTACAACATTAAATGGTTTTGTTATCTTTCCAGTTCCAAAGCAGAAGAGTAACTCAGTTCCTCCAGGAATCAACACAATTAGTCATCTGCAGATATCATAAAATGATTTTTTTTCCTAAAAAAAAATGTAAATCCTCTCATTATCTTTAAAATACTTTTAGCTTATCTTGCTTTTAAATTTAATGAGAGGAAATGTGTGCCAAATTAGAATTAAATGTCTTACTTACCTGGCTTTTTATCTTGGTCAATTTTGGACTATTGTTTCTAATGAGCAACCATCCTTTACTTTCTACCATCACCTATGAAGACTGTCATTTAGTCCAGATCCTCCTTCTTCCCCTTTACTTTAAGGTGTTTGTGTGATCTCACTGAATTGAAAGGCAGGGATGACTTCTGTTAACTGTTCTGGACAAGTCTATGCTGACTCAAATAATTTCTAATCTAAAAATGAATTTTCTGTCTTCACTTGCTTTCATTTGGAATCTGATGTTGCTTCTTATACAAGTATTCAGGATATTCAAAATAGTAAGCAATGAAAAATATCCTGAAATTTATGCTGGCCCAGCTTTTGCCCCACTGGTTAATTTTCTGCAGCCTTAGATGTTGACACCTTCAGTAATACATCCTTAAGTGACTACTCATTTTGTAGCTAGCTCTACCACTACTTCTGGCCAGAATTTATGCTTAGATAAGCATACATGCATCCTCAAAGTATTTATGTAAGTTGTCACAGCTTTCTATTAATAAACTCAATGTAAAGATTTGCAAGTGATGAGATGAAGAAAAACAAACGAACAACAACCACAAAAAAAAAATCATCATTTGTGAATACTTAATCGTGAAATAAATACTTTTAAGAGCAAGATCCACAGATGTATACATTGGAAAAAAAATCCCTGATTAATATCTTTTTATACAGCTAGCACATGCTCATTTAGTGCTTTCTGTTTTCATCTGGGAGCTCTCTCATTGCACATCCCCTAAATGGTTTCAAGCAGTCAGGAGTTGGCCTACAGGGAGTGGGAGAAAGGCTCCAAAAATTCTTAAATATAAATAACCAGTTCAGGCTAGATGTTGGTTCTTTTTAGGTTTAGCAGGAAGGAAAAGTATTTCACGCTTTATGTGCCAACTTGGAGGTCCTTGCACATTTTTGCCCCACAACGAGCCACTAATTCCCATAGCATATCAATAGCTCCTAACCTTCAGCGCAAAATGACACTCCTTGCTTCTAAGTACAGATGAAATGAAACTGTCCTGGATTTGTCTTTGCCAAGATTACAACGGAACAGTCACACGATAAGTGTCAGGTTCTTGTTGTAGTTTTTTAGAATATTTAGATACTCAAAGTTTTATTTTGTCCTTTTATTTCTCATCATAATTAATTTACTCCCCTGCTTCCAACTTCTGAGTCCTAAGTAGAGCTGAACAACAGTGAACTCTACTTAAATAATCCCACCAATTGCCACAATTTCTTCGGTGAAGGGTCTTTGAGGTGTTTTCACAAACATCTTAAGAAGAAGAGTATGTGATCCTTGGCTCTGATATTGTGATATGACCAGTGATAACATCAGTCTTGCCTCCTGTTTTTCCCCTTTCACTTGTTAACTTTAATATCATACATAAGTAGACTGCTGCAATGCAAATGATGCTTTCCTTGTCCTAATTTCCTGTGCAATTCCTCATCAAAGTGATAAAGGAGTGGCCTCAAATATGCATTTGTTATCTCTGGACTACAACAAAGAAATATGGCTTCAGCACCTGGAAAACTCTAGTTATTTATACTGTTTCTTTGGTACATATTCTCAGAAATACATCAAAACTCTCCTCTACAGGTTACTTTCTACAAAACTATAAAACTAAACGCCTTACTCTTTGACTCAACGCACCCCTTCTAAGAGATCACTTAAAAGGTCAGACGAAGATCACAGCTGAGATCGGTTCTTCTCTGGCACAGGGAGACACCTGACAAACCAGAATAGAACGATTTATGCTTGGGCATAGCTTTCTTGAGATGCTGGACCAAGACTGCACAATAAATTGTTCTCACCTCAACAATTTCAAGATGTTGCTGTATACACAGAAACAGGTGTATTTCAAAAAGCAAAAACCAAACCTCTAAACCCAAGATGACAGGTCAAACATCAGGACAAAAGGAACCTCAAAATACCCACAAAATAAATGCAGTCACATTTCACAGTGATCTGAAAGGACAAGAGTTTCCTCTAGAAGAAAACCTAAGCTGAAACCAGCGATAGCTATTCTAATACAAAGATGACAACAACAATATGATCTGCCCAGTGAAATTGCTAAGAATGCTGGAGGGTCGATTTGTCAAGAAAGCTATTTGTTTTGAATTATTCACTTAGTTTCTCAGTTAATTAATTTCAAGAATCTGGCTATTACATCCAGGCTATGATCCTTCAAACCGTGTTTAATTGTTGTTAGAAAGATGAAATTCTCTCTCTCCTTTTGAAGCTGAAACAGAAATCATTGCAAGAAATATAATAATAAAAAACACAACACCAAAAAAAACCTATAGCTCCCAGAATTGACAGAAAATTAACATGGCTTAATAAAATTCATGGTGGGCTTTTTATCGCTGCTGTTACTTAGCTTAAACACATTGATGAGTGCTCCTTCACACAGAATCCCTCAATTGTCAGCATTTGGATAAGCCTGTGGCGACAAATAAAAATAAATAAATAAATAAATGTTGATTTCTCTCTGTTATAAGTGTCTTATCCCTCTCACATATGAGCAATTTACAGAGACAAGCAAAGCATGGCTGAGACGATGCATAGAGCAGAGGGCAGGGCATGAACCTGGACTTGTTCCAGTTGTTTGAAACCTGGGAGAAGTCACCAGCATTTCAGTTCCTTTCATTTATCACCACGGCAAACTCCTTGTTCAGCACCATAACCTTTCTCTGCCTGTTTTCACCACATACAAAATGGTGCTTTACTCATTCTTTAGAGCACATACTGCTTTTCACCTGTGATTTTCAAAGCAGTGCTCCAGATACAGTCTTTCTGTTGTACACTCCACTTTTCAGAAACCCAAAATAGTTTGCCAGATCTGTATGTAAACCTTGCTTCTCTGTAAGGCCTCAAAGAGAATTTATATTCATACTATATGCACGCATCTACCCTCTGTGGGATATTGCCAGCTGAGCTACAGTTTCTTCACCATCTAATCCAAGCACATCAAAGCATCTTAGCAGCTCTGGAATGAATAACTACAGGCTTTCATGGCATAATTTATACACATATATAATGTGTTGAGCCAAAGGCATGTGCAGTCCCATGAAGCAAGTCAAGTTTCAGAACCTGGGTCCTGCAAATTCAGCCCAGCTTGTGAGCTTCACAGAGATTAACCCCACTCATCACTTTCTCTGGCAGGACACGAGGTATTAGTGAGTCTGTCACAAAACAGTGCCTCTACCTGTGCTGCTTCCAGGCATCTAGCAAAGCCATCCAGAGAACTCAGTGCAAGGCAGCATTTGGGATATATTTTACCACTATTGCGTGTTTTCATTAGATCTGCACCTGTCAGCATTCAGAAAATGCTGGCAATGCCAAATGTCTCAATAAATTCACATCTACAAAAGGAGTTACACCATTACTTTGGAGGGTTTTTGTTTGTTTGTTTGTTTTTAACATTTCGATATATGATCAAAGCATTCAAAGTTGGGCTTCAGAAAGCAACTGAATATTAGTTGCTCTTTTAGCTCAAACACTCCATGTTGCTCTTTATATAGGGAATATCTTCCAATCCAGATGACCATCACCTTTTTTTAATTTAAATTCTGCCATAAACCATACCTTGCATATGACCTGGCAGTGAGCTTTACATAAAAAAAAATAAAATAAAATAAAAATTGATGCAAGAAAATCTAGAAATTCAGAGAGGTCAAACTTGTCATATTTCTATGTTACAGTAAATATAGCCTGTTCACTTCTTATCCCTCAGATCATGTTTTGGGTTCACATGAACCGAGATGTTCAACTAGTTACCAAACTCTTGGAGACAGATATATTTTCTGTCTGTAGCTATGTTTAGATGCGTGCTTTAGATGTGTTTAGCTATGCGTTTTTGGGCATGGTGAAGATAGATTCCAGAAGAGCTCTACATAAATAATTTGAATCCTTTCTGTTTAAGCACCGGAGTAATTCACCAGAGATCCTTAAACAGTTTCAGCAGGATGGGCATATAGACTGTGTAATTTTTGTACCTGCATACACAAAGGCAACACCTGACTGCGGAGGTTTTTGGACAATACTTCAATACCTTTACTCTGTAATTTATTCTGATGCTGTAGTGGAAACAGTCTTCCCCTGGACATCTGGATTCAAAGGAAACTGAAAACCCAGCTCTTGGCACATGAACAATGACATTAAATATTTTGTTGTACTATCCAGGGGATCTTCAAAATATCTGTGAGAACAGGACACTAGGTGGTAACATCATATAAATAATTGTACTTCTCAGGTGGAACCATTGCATGTCTGTAAGCAAAGCCATTACCTTCAAAATAATAATTTTGAAGAAGGCCATTTTATTCAAAGTATTATTTCCTCTACAGGAAAAAAAAGAATAAAAAAGGAAAAAAAAAAGTATGATTATATCCTCAAATAGAATACTCATCTTGTTAAGCCAAACTGAACTGCAAGTCATTGCATCACTCATGCATCTCATGCAAACTGCTGTTCAAGTTCCTCCCATTCTCCTTCCAGCCTCTGGCTTGACTACATTTTTACAACAACCAGACCTCCCTTCAACCTTTAGTTAGCTCACAAGTCTTACGTGCTCCAGCTATAACCTGCTTCAAGGAAACATGAGTAGGAGTCTCCTGAGCTAAAATTCCCGTAATGCGTTTATACCTGGGACAAAGTTGTATCTAATGCTGCTTCTACTTCCAAAGAAACAAACCCTAGAAGCAAATAAGTAACACTCCATCTTTATGGAGGCTTAAAAAGCGCTATTCACTAGCTCTTTCTTCCACCTTCCAAGATGTAAATGATTGCTAATAAGCCCACATAACACAAAAATGGACCTTGCTGTTTTCTGCAATTCACAGCTAATGATTACAAGGGTCGGTTTTAAAGAAAACATCAGAGAAAGCTGCCCCAGATGAGGACTTCATTCTTGAAAACGTTGGAGTTCTGAAGAAGTCTCCTTTTAACTTAGTGAAACTCTGTCAAAGGACTTCCTAAACTGCTGGGTGGGGGGGGAAATGGTATGATGAAACATTCAGTTTGACTCATGGCTGTATCTGGAAGAGTAAAGGTGGCCCAATGCATTTTTATTTACTTACATCAGCCATGAGAGAGAAGAATGACAAGCCAAAGAACTAGCTAGCTGGTTTTGTCTCCAAAGTTCATCCTCAATTATTCAAATATTTACCAACACTTTATTTAAAAATCTACCATCCAACTAGTTCTGTGCTCCATACAGTGAAAATCAGATTTGTAGAACACTGCAGAGAAGCAATAAATCATCTTTATACCTGGTGACATGCTAAGCTTTGATCTTTCAGTCTGCCTTAGGCTAGGATCAGAAAGAAGGGACCAAAGCCACAGCCTTTAGTTTCATGGACTGTTTTGATTCAAGTTATGGGGATACACTGATCCACTCAGTTAGTCACATCTTTTCATCTGTCTGCAGTGTCAGACAGAGATGAGAAAAAATATCTTTTAATTTTTTTGTCCAAATATCATTAAAACCCATCACTTGAAAAGTATCCTTAGAATAAAAATCAAATGTAAGACAAAAACCAAGAACAACTTAAGCTGGATCCACCGCAGAAGAGGAAAAATAAGAAATTGCTCTTAAGTGCTGTCCATGCAAAATTTTAACTGCCCATTCTGCGTATTTAAAACACACATTAAGAACTCGAGATTTCTTCACCAACAGAAGTCCCCATTGCCATTTGCCTATGGTCACTTTCCTTTACAACATGTACATACATAGATTGCCTTGCAGACTTCCTGTGAACAACCTATGCCAAGCATCAGAGACTCAAGCCTAACATCTAGTTAAAATGATGTCTACAGTCATAGACCTGATTCTTTGCACAGTGAGTTCCAAAGCCCTTTTTTTCCTGATATTATTTACTATAACCTTGCTGTAAACTAGTTCAGACTGTCAGATACAATTCTCCCATTCAATCAACGGTCCTACACCAGCATCTTTAGAGTTTTCACAGCAAGTGGGTGGAAAACAGAAGATGAATTTAGACAATGAAAATTAATTGAAACCCACCCAGCACAGAAATAACTGCATTTCTTGTAAGCCATGCTTTTCAGTTGCAAAACTTCTCCCGAAGCCTATGTGGACAGGTTTACTGGGAAAAACAAACCAAAACCAAACCAAAACAAAACAAACTCAACACTTCTGAGTAAATTTTCATGGACTTTAGTTGATACATGAATACTCTTCGCATTATAATTTTTCACTGCAGTTTCTGCTCCCAAATCTCTTAGGCCCATTTTCAAACTCTGCTGATTTATTATGATTGTGTATTCCATTACCAAAGAACATATATAAAAAGGTAGCAACACCAACAACCGAAGAAGTGTTTGCAAACTTAATCTCCATTTTCTTAAAATCAGGCATTGCTATGACAACATACTACTACCACACTACAGCTCCAGCAATGCAGGAAACACTATTAATCTCTACAGTACTTTCTTCTATATTCTGCCATCAGATTTCCAATTTCCTGCCTTTCATACTTTGAATCCTTGTGAATGTAATTCAGCTGGTGTTTTAATTTGCCCAGGTCTAATGTATTGTAACTCTTATTTTACGTCTTCACAGACAAGACACCAATCATAGTCTCCAATGGATGATCCTGAGGTCCTGTTTTGTACTACCATTGTAAACAACACATTTCAGCCCTTAGCAACATTAACCTCATTCAATAACCTCCCCACCCCCTGTCAGGTTTTCCAGTAGTCCCAATGACCCTTCGTTTGACTGCAGATTTCTTGTATATATATATTTTTAACATTCTGCAAACTTAACTTGGTTTCTCATGTTTCATTTACTACTTTTCCTTCTTGGAGTTTTTACACTTCACTAACATTTTCCTTATATTTTTTTATATCTTTTTATTAACTTTCTTCTTTAATATCTTAAACTTCAAATAAGCCAAGTCTTATTTATACTTCAAATACACTTTTTTTTTTATCAGTTAATTAAAAGACAAAAAAAGAACCCTTCTTCATCTCAGTATGCTTTTTCCACTTCTTTCACTAGATTCTCATAGTGTGGATCAGAGTACAGAAAGAACGTGTTTAGTTTAAAAACTGTTCCTTTGAAAACAGGTGTTTAAGAAAGGGTTTTGGAGAACAAAACTCATTTGGAGGTCCACCAAAAGCAACAGGTTAACAAATAGCAAACAAACATACAAACAAAACAAACATACTCTCAAAAAACTCAAGAAACAATGGAGGAGACTAAAACGAAAATGAAGGCTGTCCATAAAAAGTCTCAGAGATGGGGAAAACAATGCCCTGAAAACAAGGAATCCAGGTTGCCACCTTTATGGAACTCATTTCAACTAGCTGAAGAGCTGACACCAAGTTAAAGGCAATTACAGAAATAAAGATAAAACACAGAAACACAACCACACCTTAGCAAAACAAAAGACAAAACAAAAATGTGCATTTTGAACTATTTAAAATATGTTTGATAAGTAACACAAACTATCTGCTGAGGTTCAGTCTCTAGCCCCCAGCTTCAATGCTCAGCCCCCATTCCCTTGTTGGTTTCTATAGGGAACACAACAGTGAATTAACACGCTGTTTTAATGCACGATGTGGACGTCTGCCTATTAAGTATTAGAATGAAAACCAGCCCACACAGATTTCATGTAGGACATCAAACAGTCATTAAGGAAAAAGAGAATGCTCACTTCTTATTAAAATTTCCTGAACTACAATGAAAGAAATGTAATGGTTCTACACCATATTAGCAATCTCTCACATCATCTGGTCCCCCTTAGTGACAGTTTTGGAAATATATCCTGTTCATACTACTTTATTAGTCTATATAAAACATGGGATTCGTCTGTTCCAGATAACTACTTACCGTTATTCTTAAACCTACTGTTTAATTAGTCTTTCAAGCTAAGATTCTTAATATTTTGCAAAGAAATCCTATGTTTAGATTATTTTATGCCCTGAGCAATACGAGGACACAACTTTTATGAGCAACATACATTCCTAATTACACTTCTTCCATCCTTGATTCTCATTACGTTATTATCTATATTCTGATACTGTTCAACTAGTCAACATACCCCAGGTATCCCAGGCTACAGAGGAAAAGCGTACTATAGATAAGGTGTAGGATCTTTTTTGCATTTTTTTTTCCTTGAAGGTTCCATAAGACAGTTAAAAAAAAAAAAAAAAGAGCAGGGAAGCAACCCCACCTACAATAATACAGCTTTGATTTCTTCTGCTGAACACAGCCAGTGACTCCAGAAGAACTGCCTACCTGAGGCCTCACATTCAGTTCAGACCAATTGCATTTTGAATTATTTGATATCCAACATGCCACATTCATAAGTGTAACCAGTTCAGGCACAACAGAATCTTATGCCAGTCCACCATCTGTCTTTTATAGGCTGAACTGCTGTTCATTTCACCAACAGCATATCCTAAAATGTATGTTAGAGATCTTGCACTGCTGATGGTTTTTAGGATATCCCCAAAATCTCTGCTTTCATCTTCTTCTGACTTTACAAAAAAAACCAGGCACTTTCTTATTACACGTCTTAAGCGAATCCTCCAAATGTTTTCTCAGAAGCTATCGTGTCTTTGCCAAATATGGTTTATACCTGGTCTGAGCTGTCTTTTCCCTCCAGTCCTACCTAACCTCCTCTTTCAGACTTTGCCACATTATATGCCTGTGTTTCTAAGGAAGAGAAAAGAAAGGCCAGAGTAGAAACATCTGAGAATATTTTTTTTTTTGCCCAGGAAGTCCAGCCTATTGCACAGACATGTCTGTCTCCATTAGAATTGTTTGCTATCCATGTCATGACAACAGAGCAGGAGAAGAAAATACCACACTGTACTAAAATTCTAACCTGCCTCTGCCAGGCTGGAAGTCCCAGTGATACAATGCAGGTTTGACAACACTGTCTGAACACAAGCTGCTTCGTGGATATCATCATAAGCTCTTATTCCAGCGCGCAAAATCATTACCAGCCTATTGTAATACCAGCTTTATTTAAGCAGACTTTTAGAGAGGTGGTAAAGTGATGTGTTACATGAGCCTCCAGTCAATAGTGACAAGACAGAGTTGGGACCCTCAGACCAGCAAGATGAATATACCGTGGTAATAATTATCAAGACGATAAACAGAAATTATCCAGGATTGTTCTATATGCGTTTAATTCATTTCTGACATGAGTAGGCTGGGAAAACAAATATACCATTTACTTACCTATACAAAGGTGCTTACTAAAAACTTGATAAATATAGTTATCTTAGCAGAAACTTTTATGACCCTTATTTCATTGGTATGCCTGGAAACTCATTTACTAAATGAAATTGGTATAGAATACATTACATTTTCCTTTCCTTTCCCATAACATTTTATTTTCTTTATTTAACCCCCCAAAAGGGGGGGAGGGGGTTAGGGCGAAGGGATGATTATAGAGCAAGAAAAAAGGAAATATGCTCTATATGGTTTTCAATCTACAGAGGAAGGGAAGACAAATTCATGTTTTCCTTCTGGCAAAATGTATTAATATAGGATGAAAATTCAATATAAATATCAAGTCTCTCTAAGACAGAAAGAAGAGATGTTAGTGCAAAAGGGGATTAAAGTACAGGTCCAATTAGAATCAAACAATAATTTTCTTACCTGGACAGGATCAGAAGGATGATCTCACTGTATGACGGCATCCTATTGCACCAGATGATAAAATGGTACAGTGCGTTTCTCAGAGGGAAGACATTCATGTGTTGCTACACCTATTTCAGTTATGGTAACCTAGAATACAGAAACCAGCATCTCAGAAACTACCACTGGATTTCAAAGAAGAATATACCTTAAGAATAAGCAGCAAATAATTCCAGGCTTCCCCCTAAATCTCTATGTTTCCAACCAGCTGTTCATTCATTTGGTTCAGAGAAGCAAGTAGAACTGATGTGCTTTTACAAACGTGCATTAATCTAAAATTTTAACTGAAATAAAACCACTCATGATATTTCTGGCAAATCTGTGCTCTGACACAAAACTAGTGCATCAATAATAGTCACTCTTATCTTATTATCCAGACTTCAGCACAAACCATGAAATTCAGAGTGACTTTTTAATACATAAATAGTAAAATGCGAAGCATGTTTGTTTGGCTTTGTCTGTAGCATTGTGTGGACTTCACACATCCAGAGCAAATTGCTCAACTAGTAACAGCCTTTCTTGGAACATAGTATGAAATCTCAGAAAAGGACTATGCTTGAGTCAGAAGCATTGAAGAAGACATTAATAGCAGTGGCGTCAGATGTCACTGCTCATATCCTAAAATTTTACACATTAATTACTTTATGCACTAGAGGCTATACGCAGCGTTCTCCAACATGGTGTTTTACAAATCATCCTTTCAAAATACTAAGCCTTTCCAATATATCTAGATTTTGTCCTGGGATTTCCATCAGTGTGTTACTCTGCTATTTCAAAAAATAAAAAATAATAATTAAAAAAAAAAAACCTAACTCCCTCAGTCAAAATTTTCAGCCTGTATCCACTCCTTGATCAAACTGCACTCACACCAAAGTCAACAGTTGACTCTATGGGACAAAGGCTTCATAACATACAAGCACGGTATGTGCTATAAACTATATCAGCTTTGTTTTCATAGAATCATATAATCAGAATATCCTGAGCTGGAAGGGACCCACAAGGATCATTGAGTCCAATTCCTGGCTCCACACAGGACCACCCAAAAATCAGCCCATGTGTCTGACAGCATTGTCCAAACGGTTCTTGAACTCCAGCAGTCTTGCTGCCGTTACCACTGCCCTGGGGAGCCTGTGCCAGTGCCCGACCACCCTCTGGGTGCAGACCCTTTCCCTAACACCCAGCCTGACCCTCCCCTGTCCCAGCCCCATGCCGTTCCCTCGGGTCCTGTCGCTGTCCCCAGAGAGCAGAGCTCAGCGCCTGCCCCTCCGCTCCCCTCGTGAGGGAGCTGCAGGCCGCCATGAGGCCTCCCTTCAGCCTCCTCTGCTCTGGGCTGAACAAACCAAGTGGCCTTGCCTGCTCCTCATGACTTGCCCTCCTGACCCCTCACAGTCTTTGTAGCCCTCCTTTGGACACTAATAGTTTAATGTCTTTCTTACATGATGGCTCCCAAAACTGCACACAGTGCTTGAGGTGAGGCCATGCCAGCAGAGCAGAGCGGGACAGTCCCTTCCCTTGACCGGCAGTGCTGTGCCTGAGGCACCCCAGGGTAGGGCTGGCCCTCCTGGCTGCCAGGGCACGCTGCTGGCTCATGTTCAATCAACTTGCTGTCAGCCAGAACCCCCAGATCCCTTTCTGTGGGGCTGCTCTCCAGCCTCTTGTCCACCAGTCTGTACGTATAGCCAGGGCTGCCCCATCCCAGGTGCAGAATCTGGCACTTACTCTTGTTGAACTTCATGAAGTTGGTGATTGCACAGCCCTCTAATTAGTCGAGATCTCTCTTCAGAGATCTTTCTCTGTTCTACCGTGTATACCTTTTTTTGCTTTCATCTGTTATTATCACATCCCCGATACTCAGCTGAATGGACAGCATGTATTCAAGCAGGGTTTCCTGTGGATGAATATGCTCCTGAATATGCAATGTGTGCTCTTTTACTGCTGGATCCTTTATTAAACTACCTGAATATTAGTGGCCCGAAATTGATATGATTAAGGTTTAATGAACTACTGATTAGCACTAATGAACACAACTGAACACACATTTTATTAAATGATTTGTCTCTTTTGAAATGAAAGTAATGTTGGGCCCATTAATAAAAATTATTTGGGTCATTTATGAGCAACTGTTGCACTCCTTGGAGAAAAAGGGTAGAAATCAGTCAGTCTGCAATCTTATTAGTGTTTCAGCAGGTCTAATGCATCAGTAGTCAGGGTTCACAAGCTCTATTTTCTAGGCTTTGTAAGGCCACAGAAAAACTTGGATAAGTTTATATGAGTGTCTTTGACAGGACTGATACATCTTTATGACCTGGCAGGATCGGAAGTTATACAGCATTCAGGAGACTTTGTTCCCTAGTTCTAAGTAATAAAATGGACGTGACTGGGAGAAATAAAAAATAAAATAAAATAAAATAAAATAAAATAAAATAGGGAAAGATAATTGCTTATTCATATGTTTGCATATTTGCTATATCTTCTTCTAGCCCAAACCATTTTGGAACCCAATTGTACTAATGACTGCTGATCTACCACAACACACAGCACTAGTTTACAAATAGTTCAAAGGTTTAAAGATGGAAATGGTATCCAACACACTTTATGGAAAGATGGAGGAAGCATAAATGAACAAATGTTCTCATTATGTGAGGGTAAGATGGAGATATTTGTCTTACAGAACAAAGACAAGTCATAAAATATCCGTAAGTACAAGTGATGAAAACATCACTTTTGGCTTAGTGTTTAGAACGCTATGTCCCATAGTATCCAAAATTATATGTTGAGTTATTAAGATATCATTCCAATTAACAAACAAGATTGTTCCCAAATAATTGCCCACTTCCTACATTAATTCAGTTTCCCCTAGAAGGATTTCTTTCCAATTATCCAATCAGATATCAAGGAGGAAGGAGTGACAAGAACACAGCCCAGGGCAGTCATCTTCAGACACTGCATTATCTGCTAACAGGTAACATAAATAGACACTGGAAGTCCAAGGACTGAAAAATTTGCTCTTTTTCTTTCTACTGCCATAAACACTAATGTTTGCAATTCCAACAGCACAACGACCCTGAAGTAAAATCAGTACGCTTCTACGTGAGTCCCCTGCCATCAATGTGTGTAATATTTAAGGCCCTGGTGAGAGGAGGAACCTTAAGGAAACCAGACACACACATGTTGCAGAGTTCATAGCATAGATAAAAATCAACTGGCACCTGTTGACTTAAAGGAGTCTTCTCTAGTGCAGAGTCATTATAGTTTTGAGATCAGTTATCCCTTTGTTAAACCAAGTTCTAACACTATCAAAAAGAACCCCATGAACAGTCAGGGATTCAGAGAGTATTGTAATATAAACCCTCTGTATGTAAACAGCCAGATCCAATATCACTCATATATTAGGTAGAACGATTAATGTAGAAAAAATGTAGCCCAAATGGAAAGACTAATGAGACCTTTACAAGATGATTTTCATGTAATTAAGTATAGTGGGCTAAATTCTGCTTCAAATTGTTCAAAAGTGGAACAAGAAGAATCCGCATGTACTTTAATAGAACTACTCTTCACAAAGAAGAGAGAAACTGCCGACAGAATTTGACCTATTGCCAGTAATGCCAGCTTAGCAAAGCAGCTATTTTTCTTTACCATATAACAAATTAAATGAATCTACAAAGTCTCAAAATAAATTTCTTAGAAACTTGAAAAGGTTGAATGCATAAAGTAGGAGGAAAAGACAGAGCACATAGAAGTGGACACAGCCTGACCCAAAGCCTAGGGAAATCACAAAGAACCTACCTAAGTGTTTCAGTCTTTAAGTTGTTATTATTGTTGAAGGGAGGATGTTGATGAGCACCTTTCCAATTGTATGAATAAACACCAAGGGAAGAGATTCTCCCTTTTGCTGTTAATTATGGTGTCGAAGAAGCACTGGGAGACTCTGCAAAGAGCTTCCCTTTGGACATAACTGAGGAAAACTGCCTAAGACCTCTATACGAGGGCTTCAAGCAATGAGACAGCTACACTAGGAGTTGGAAAGGCCTTAAAATTGCTGACAATAGGCACTGCTGCCACTTTTAAAAAGCTTTGTGCAGGGTTCAGCATGCACCAGTGATGAAGGTGGGACTTCAGACTCAGTCCTTAGCAGCAAGACCAGTTGTTCTCTGGATACGCAGTACCCTGAGCTGGTGGAAGGGGGTGGGGAGCAGGATGTGGCCTTCACTATCCATGAGGAAATGGTTGGCAACCTACTACAGCACTTAGATGTACGGAAGTCGACAGGACAGGATGGGATCCACCTGAAGGTGCTGAGAGAACTGGCGGAGGAGCTGGCCAAGCCGCTTTCCATCATTTATTGGCAGTCCTGGCTATCAGGGGAGGTCCCAGTCGACTGGCAGCTAGCAAATGTGACGCCCATCTACAAGAAGGGCGGAAGGTAGACCCGGGGAACTATAGGCCTGTTAGTTTGACCTCAGTGCCAGAGAAGCTCATGGAGCAGATTATCTTGAGTGTCATCACACGGCACTTGCAGGGCAAGCAGGCGATCAGGCCCAGTCAGTATGGGTTTATGAAAGGCAGGTCCTGCTTGATGGACCTGATCTCCTTCTATGACAAAGTGACGTGCTTGGTGGATGAGGGAAAGGCTGTGGATGTGCTCTACCTTGACTTCTGTAAGGCTTTTGACACCGTTCCCCACAACATTCTCCTCGAGAAACTGGCTGCTCGGGGCTTGGACTGGCGTACGCTTCGCTGGGTTAGAAACTGGCTGGATATCCGGGCCCAGAGAGTTGTGGTGAATGGAGCCAAATCTGGTTGGAGGCCGGTCACTAGTGGAGTCCCCAGGGGCTCAGTACTGGGGCCAGTCCTCTTTAATATCTTTATCGATGATCTGGACGAGGGGGTTGAGTGCACCCTCAGTAAGTTTGCAGATGACACCAAGTTAGGTGCGTGTGTTGATCTGCTCGAGGGTAGGAAGGCTCTGCAGGAGGATCTGGATAGGGTGGACCGATGGGCTGAGGCCAACTGTATGAAGTTCAACTAGGCCAAGTGTCAGGTCCTGCACCTGGGGCACAACAACCCCAAGCAGTGCTACAGGCTGGGAGAAGAGTGGCTGGAAAGCTGCCTGGCAGAGAAGGACCTGGGAGTATTGGTTGATAGTCGGCTGAATATGAGCCAGCAGTGTGCCCAGGTGGCCAAGAAGGCCAACAGCATCCTGGCTGGCATAAGAAGCAGTGTGGCCAGCAGGGCTAGGGAAGTGATTGTGCCCCTGTACTCGGCTCTGGTGAGGCCGCACCTCGAGTACTGTGTTCAGTTTTGGGCCCCTCGCTACAGGAAGGACATGGAGGTGCTCGAGAGAGTCCAGAGAAGGGCGACGAAGCTGGTGAGGGGTCTGGAGAACAAGTCTTACGAGGAGCGGCTGAGGGAGCTGGGATTGTTCAGCCTGGAGAAGAGGCAGCTCAGGGGCGACCTTATCGCTCTCTACAGGTACCTTAAAGGAGGCTGTAGTGAGGTGGGGGTTGGTCTATTCTCCCACGTGCCTGGTGACAGGACAAGCGGGAATGGGCTAAAGTTGCACCAGGGGAGGTTTAGGTTGGATGTTAGGAAGAACTTCTTTACTGAAAGGGTTGTTAGGCATTGGAATGGACTGCCCAGGGAGGTGGTTGAGTCACCATCCCTGGAGGTCTTTAAAAGGCCTTTAGATTTAGAGTTTAGTGATATGGTTTAGTGGAGGACTTGTTAGTGTTAGGTCAGAGGTTGGACTAGGTGATCTTGGAGGTCTCTTCCAACCTAGATAATTCTGTGATTCTGTGAAAATCTCCCTGCAGAACTGTGATCTCCTGAATGTCTCCTGTTCATTCAAGGCTACTTCGTTTCCAGAATGACAGACTTAATAAGCAGAGAGTTTCTTCAATACCACCATGCACAATTTATGTTTAGCTTCTCATCTGTTCAAGCAGACAATCTTCCTAATTGTTTACAGAGAAAACATTAATTTTCACTTGTGGATCAAGACATCACTACTTTAAAGAGTACTAACCAAATTCAAACCCTGTTACAGAAGCCAGCTTTAATTAAAAAGAAGAAAATTAATACATGCTTTCAACTTGCACAAGTGTAACCCAGAGTAGATTACAGGGGAAGAGTGTTGCTTTTATTATTTAGGGTCTTCAACAAAACTACCACTACTAAAAATCACCTGAAATCATTAACTTAATAAGTGGTTTGTTGTGAAATTTAACTTAATTAACCAAGATATCACACGAACATATGTGGTTCAAGCATTATTAATGGAAATAATGTCCACAGTATGTATACACTGTGGCCAAAAAGCACCGTTGGTTTTAAGAAACAGACATTATAAAACATTAACATGAGGGCAGGCATTTAGTATGTGATAAATTAGACATCCTAGGGTATTAAAAAACATTTGCTGTTTTGGAGCAACTATGAGAAACTTTTCTGATAATATACAGTTTTTGAACAGCCTATTACTATATACTACCAGTGCTTCTGATGGGCTTCTGCTTTGTTCCAAAACTAAAATTGTTTCTAAGACTACAGTCGTGCTTAAATTATGAAGAATATAACCCCAAACTAAGAAAGATTTTTAATAACACATCAAGACTTTTTACTCAGCCTTGTCCCTCAGAAAATTGTGTTGAAAGATGAAACAGTCACTTTTAAGGCTTATAACACCAAAGGGAGTGGCAGGATTTATGCATGTGAAACCACTGCTTAAGAGGCTTGCTATCAACAACATGGAGATGCCCATTATTTGGCAGAAAAAAGAAGTACATATTTCTCTGCAAAGAAAATTTTTGAATGATTATGTCTAGAAAATATTCCCTTGGACATGTAATAAGTATTAACCATCAGCAAGTCTATTTTTATTTAACTATGAATAAGTGAGTTTTGTTTTTTTTTTTTTTTTAAGAAAAAAAATAAGAATCTGCTTCATTTTTAGAAAAAGTTTCTCAGGGGCTGAAAAACTGCGAAGACAAAACCAAAGGCTTAGGAATAAGGAATTAAAAAAAATAATAATTATGTCTTCATTTCTGAGGGCAAAAAATAAATTGTGGATTATCTCAGCATCTTATAAAAGATAAAACATTAAAGTTACGTACGTAAAACCATACATTATTCATGAACTGTAAAATGTGCATCCTTAACTAGTTATTCCCCCCAGAATGTAATTAAACCCGATGGCTCTTCTTTCAGGACATGTAAGAATAATAAACAGGACTGTTAAATAAAGAATTGAATTAAAGCTCCTGGTAAATTTATTTGACAATAATTTACATTAACAAGAAAAGAAAAAAGTTTCAGTTACTCATACAACTACATCTTAGAGTAACAGGTCCTGGAAATGACATGGCTAAATTTAACAGAAGTATGTCCTTTTCATTTAGTTAAGACATCTCCCTTATTTAAGTTTCCTTACCTATGTTAGATGGTTGATGGCTGCGTACATTCCAAGACACCTCTATATCATCTGAGTGGCAGCCTGAAAGTCTCACGGGACTTTTCTGAGCTTGTACCACAGGCAATGGGTCAAAATATTTACTTCAGACAACAAGCATGAAACTTCATTTGCTGCTGCTATTTTCTTTCTAATTAAAGACTCATTTCAAAGCAGAGTGGAAATAATGTGTCTGCTGTGGTTAATATTTAATCAGTAGTCTAGCCTGCCAACCATGTATCCCTTGTAATAGCCCAGGGTCAGTGCCCTGGATCCCACTGGGATGCCATATGGCTGTGTCCAGAAGACTGGAAGCCACAAATGACCCATCATGGGCTGAGTGATAGTAGGAATCAATGAGGATAATAATTATTAGGTTTGAAGAGCTGACTCATCTGCTGTGGGAGTGAACATTATCTTAACAACCTTGAGTGTTTCACATCATAATATGAGATGTGTTGTTATCAAAAACATAAAGCAAACCAGATTCAAATTAACCAAGTTTTTCTAGCCACTTACACTTAATTCAAAGGTGATTTATCTGTATATAATACAACCATGTTTCTTGTATTTTTTCTCCATTCTAATTGTTTATCATCAATAAATTTCAGTTTGGATCTATTTAGAATCTAAGCCCCTAAATGTACACATGCAAACCCCATCCTTTCTTATGCAGTTATAGGGGCATTATTTCAAATCCATTTCCGCAAAAGGAAAGTTTCTTTCAGATTTCACAAGCACCAGGACTAGGTTTTGAAATACAGAAAATAGGTAAGCACTTTGTCATATATTCTTCTTTGAGTGAGAACACACATCTACAATAAGGCATCTCCTGAACTACTATCAAGACCAGATTTCCTGCTCACATATTCAGCAAACCTAGAAGCCTATCCATAAGTTGCCCTCTAGAGAGCATACCATCCCCTTTACTGGGCACCTCCAGCAGCTCAGTACATTCTCCTGGTATCTTCAAACTCCTGATAAAAGAAAACCTCATTACTGTTTGTATACTGATCTCTGAAAGTAATTTTCTCTGAAAAAGAGACTGCACTCTAGAGGGTGCAGGATCCCACCTTTTATAGCAGGATGTTAGGCAGATAGGATATCATAAAACATGTCAAGGATCTTTGCTGGAAGAAGAGGAAGGTATAAAGAAAAACAATTTAAGAAAGTCACTGATAGTTGCTAACAACTGCTCATCTTCCATTCTTACTATCAAGCCAATGCTTAATAGTTTGGCCAAAGTGAAACCGGAAATAATTGCTGTTGCTAAAATCAATTGTAAGACACATGTAAAGACCACACAAAATTCAGACTCAAAGAGCATCTCACAGGCAGTCCATTCCTTCTTTCTGGACAGAGACTGAATTTTCTTTCTTTTTTTTTTTTCCTTTTTTTTTTTTTTTCTCATTAGTAGTAAGCCAGTTTGTCTACTGCACAAACAAAGGCTCAACTCAGTATGCGACCTTCTGCAGAAAAGAGCTCCTATTGCTTTAAATGTTATCCCCCTGCATTGCAGAATAGGCAACTGGTAAGAAGCCTGTGTGGCATGTACTTCCCAAAATACAGATTGGGGCTTCAAGCTTTAATCAGCAAATGTGGGGCAAAATGAATATTAATGTAATAATCCATTATTGACAGCATCTCCATCAGCATATTCTGGTGACTCCCAGAGGTACCTGGGGAGACCTACACAGGCTTGATCTCGCTCTTACTCCTGACTTTGTTCTGTGCAACTCCATGCACTCTGCCGGTGTTAACTCCACAGTAGTGTGGGACAGAGGAAAGAAGCCATCCCTGTACTGGCTTGCAGGGTACAGCCAGCAGTTCATCTCCAGAGTGGATCCACCAGCTCTGATCTGCTCCTCTGTCTTTGCCTGGCTCCTGAGAAAACCGAATAAATGACCCAGGACAACCCAGTGCGGGTCTTTAGTCCCCTCTAGTGGCTAAACTGCTTCCACTGATCTGAGCTGCTGGCTGCCACCAAGTTAACTCCTATCTGGCTCAAGGCACACAGCTTTCATTTCAACACAGTTTATTCCTATAGAGGAACTATCCCAGAAATAAAATCCTATTATTTTATTATTAACTGGCTCATACTGTGTTGACAAAGGCTCTTAACAGACACCATCTCCAGAGCACAGCTGAAAAAAGATGCAGCATCACAGGCTTGGGTTGATACTTAATCTAAGCAAGCCGCTTTCTGAAAAGCAATTTGCTACCCATGAATGAACTATATTATGAAATTAGAAAACAATCAGTATGATTATTAAGAAGTGTAGAAGTGTTCCAAGACCTAGACATTTCCATGAATATTCCAGTCATCCGGCAACGCTAGGCTGAATTCCTTTAGGAGACTTTTTGTGTTGGGAAGGATTCTGCATAGGACAGGCTATTTTTCTCTTTAAATAAAGATACCTCCTTCCCTCACTTTTCTTTCAGCCACTAGAGACTTCAATTCTTCAGCTGGATCCAGGCCAAACTATGAGTCTCTTTGAAAAGCAGCACTGATTTCATTGAGACTCCAAATTGAAGTAAGTAGCATGGACTAATCTTGGGATTTTTATCATTGCAAGTCAAGCGGTAAATGGGCTTTCTACACAGCTCAACTCTAGGAGTTGGGAAATTATATGAGAAACTCTGATTTCTCCTACTCCTGGTCCTACAAACCAGAGAGAAAACATTGAAAGCAACTCCTAAAGAAGTGGAAACAAATAAAAATGAAGTCTTGCTCCTTGAAAAAGAAGCAAACGTCATTAAGCTTTGGTTTGTGTCATTTTTATTGTTTGTATTTCAGAGAAATGTGGTTGACGAATGATCAGAATTATCAATACTTGACAGAGGGCCAGTTTTATTGTCAGCATCAACACTGCTGTAACTTGAACCAGAGAAATCACTGGCAGAAACAAGGTATCAGAAATTACTTTTGAGTTAGATGCACAGGCATTCTCAAACACCGCAAAAAAAAAAAAAAAAAGAGTAAGTTTTAGAATACATTGTGGACATATTCTGTTCCTGTATAAAACATCTTTGCCACCAGTGCTCTTTCTAGCAAAAGAAATGAAAATACTGGGGTGGAGGGGGAAGGGAAATCAGCTTCCAGGTGCATGCATAGCTCTCATTTAGCCCTCAGTAAACAAACTGAGTTTGTTACGGAGGAAGGCAGGCAATCTACAGCATCCCAGGCACTCTTCTCTCCAACCAGGCTGAAGATTATGTGTTTACATGGAGTATTACAGCACAGCAGTTTCCAAATGGCCTTGTAGTTCTTCACTGCTCTCAGCCTTTGGTGAGCATTTTTTCATTTTACACATTGTTCAGAACTTGCTACGGTGATTTCTAAAGTTATGTAATTGTGTCTCATGTGCTCATGTGAATGACTATTTCTTTGGCCTTATTTTTCCAGAAATTCTTCCAGCGTTGCTTTTCATGGCAACACTAGCACAGAAATAGCTGCATGGAAGTGGTAGAACTCTGCCCTTTTAGGTTCAGTGAAGATAGCCTTTTAACAAGCAGACTGTTTATTCTGACATTGCTACACGATACGTTGCTCTGCTGATTCTATTAGAACATGTTAGGTACTAATTTTACCTATCTACAGTTTCAAAAAAAGCAAAGACAACTTATTTGTCTCTTATATTTTAATGATACCTCATTTCCCTAGCACCCTGTTCAGCGTTAATAGTCCATATAAAAGCTCATTCTCATTATTAAAGCATAAAAGTAGAGGGAAAAAGACACAGAAGGGAAAGACTGCAAAATGGTCATTGCTCTGAGTCCCATATTCTAGATTTACCAGGTGTTTGACCAATCTGAATTTGATCAGCATGTTGCATTACTGAAGGTCTACAGAGAGAAATGATGATCTCAAAGCACTTTGCAAACATTGAGAGAATTCTACAGAAAGACACCCTTGTGAAGAAAGATGGATGATTCCTTATTTAATCAATGAGGGGAAAAATGAAGCACAGAAAGGTTAAATGACTCATCAAGGTCACACAGAAGAGGCTCATTCTGCTCACAATTAAACTTGCTTTAATGTTAACAGGAGTGAGTTTACACCAAATTCAAAGACAGAGTTGGCATCAAACCCATGTCTTGGATTAGCAGCACTGACTATTCCACCATTAAGGCATGCTTCTTTCCAAAACATGAATTACTTTTGGAAGGAAAATGATTTGTCTGCTTCCTAATCCAGATATGAATACCTTTCTGTGAGATATCCAAGTGATCTCATCCTGCATCCTCCACACACATACATACGCTGTATTAGGCAATGAAACATTTATGCCAGAACAACACAAGCTTGTATAAAACTACATAATTTATTACTGTTATTATTATTTTCCTAAACAGTAAAGTAATGCTTCAGATACAGAAAAACTATTTCTTCAGGTCTGGTGAATAATGTTCTGTAAAGTAGCGAGAAGTCCTACAGTATAAAATGGAAAAGCACAGACCTGTTTGGCAATCGCAGTGTTTCATTCAGATCTTGTCACAAAAACTAAATTTGCATTTCAATGCAATATTTTTTGTCAAAGAAAAGTTTGCCATTTTTTTTTTTTAAATATAGATATAAGTGAAGCACAACAGTTCATTTTAGGCTGAATGAAACACTCCAAGTTGACTCAGAGTGGCCTTTATGTTTGTTCGGTCTGATTTGCTGAAATGTTTCTGTTCTGAACCAAATTCTCACCTCTCCCTTTGATTTTACAGTTTGGCCACTGAACTGAAAAAATCCATTCATCACCTAATTTTATCATGATTTTACAGATGAGGAGCTAAAGCTCAGAGAAATCATGTGAATTTTTCAAGCCAGCACAGAAAGTCTGTGACAGAGAGAGTAATTGGATCAACCCTGCCAGACCTGTGCTAACACCATCATGCTTAGATCATCCTTTTTGCCTGTGCCAGTGTATCTGCAGCATTTTGTTTAGCTATGGAAGATGAATCAAACACATGAACTAAAATGAAATAGGCAGAAAAATGTGATCAAAACCACTTGCAGTTCCTCTGAAGGCAACAGTTAGGTTTAGGAAGAGAGGACGGAAAAAGAAAAGCATGTCTCTTTGCTCTATCCAAGAAGTTTGCCTTCTTCTGTCAGACACCCAAGATAGCCATGATAAGAAACATCCAATTGCTCTTGCAGCATGCACCTGCCAAAGTAGAGCCGGTTCTTGCCCAGCTGGCATGAGGGAATGCACGTCCAACCATATGAAACCATGCAACCACCCAAAGGACGTTAGAATCATAGAATCATTAAGGTTGGAAAAGACCTCTAAGACCATCTGGTCCAACCATCACCCTACCACCAATGTCGCCCACTAAACCACATCCCTAAGCGCCAGGTCCAGCCTCTCCTTAAACACTCCCAGGGATGGTGACACCACCACTTCCCTGGGCAACCTGTCCCAGAGCCTGACTGCTCTTTCTGAGAAGAAATGTCTCCTCATTTCCAACCTGAACAAGAACTCCTCCCAAAGGTGATCAGCTATCCAGGTAACACAGTCAAACTGGAACAGGGACTTCTCTAGGTCTCTTTCTCTTACTGCTCTTGCTGTTATTTCTGCATCACTTTCTACTACAGACAAGATGTTTCAACTTCTCTCACTGCTGGAGAAAAAAGCCTTTAGGGACTTCTTTGCACTGGGACATGTCAGAGTTAATGTTCCACTGCTGCTCCTTGCCCCATTTCAAGCTAAGTTATTTGAGATTTCCCTGCGTTCCACACTTGTCTCAATGAAGTCAGTTATGAAACATAAAAGGAGAAACATCAGAGTCTCCTGAAACAACCTGGCAGCCTGCTGTAAGTCTAGTGACACTGCTCAAAAAGATGTCAATTGAAAGCAAATATACCTCAAACTCCCCAGCTGTACAGATTCCACTTACGCACATTACAAAGCATTAGGTGAACTACTGCTCCCCTTCCAGTCCTGTTTTCAGCAAACATTTAATTTGCAGAGCTATAGCTCTGGATAATGTGCTATTATGTTGGTTGTTCTTATTTAGGATTCTATCCAAATCACAACATTTGGAGCTCACATCAGCATACCCTGAAAAACTGGGTGTGCTTGTATGAGGAATGTTTTAGATTAACATTTTTTCAAGTTCCCTTATCTGCTCCTACATTTTAACCTGAGGTGAATTTTTGATCAGCTTCAGCTTTCACAAGTGCTTGGACCTAAGAACATGGATTCAAGACTCAGCAAGGGACCTTGAGCAGTGCCAAAAAAGCCACACTCTCAAAAATCGGTGACCTCCTGTATTGTGATTGCTCACAGTGTTGTCTTAGGTGGCTGGGCAACTAAAAAAGAATTGTAAGCTCACATTTGGGCACACGAACAAAGCAACAACCATTTAATCCTTCTCACCACATGCACAGCAACAGAAAGCACTTAGTCACATGCAGGTCACCTCCCTTGCTCTCAGAGGAGGAGTTTATAAAGGAGTGTATCTGTTTTGGTAACTTTGGTATCTTCCCTCTGGAAACACTAGAAGCTGTATTTTGGGTTTCTCCTCTTCTCTAATGGCATGACAGAGAAAGTAGGATGCAACAGATGAATCAAACACATGAACCAAGATTTATGGGCTGTCCTTTATGCATGTTTTTTGGGCATCTAACAATGACATCAAAAATTCTAGGTGGAAAACCACTTTAGTTATCTCCTAGAATTAACTAAATCAATAAATGTTTGTCTTTTAAGAAAAATACCATTTTGGTCCAAGATTCAATTATCACCTTTCTATCTGAAATACTACTATCTTTACTTTATAAGGCAACAATCTTAACAAAAGACAAGAGAGATAGTATTATGCTTACCATACTTCTTAAGCAGAATCTGAAGTATCATACTCTGGTTTTAAGATGAAGTGAGGTTGCCCACTATCTCTTCTATTTCCCTAGCTCCAAAGATAGTATTTCTCCTTTTGTAGCTGAGTTGGTTTTCCTGACCATGCAGTATTACCAGCTTGTTGAAGGTACTCTTAACGGTTTCATGATTGAGTCTCCCACTATTTGCCTAGCAGAATATGAACAAGACCCAACCCTGCAAATCCACCTGCAGATTATTAGGGTTCTGCATGAGTAAATTCACTGAAATAAGTCCACAAGTAGCTCTATTATAACATTTGCAGAACTGAAACTTAAGCTAGTAAATATTAAGTGTGCTGTTGGATTAGTTGTCTGTAGAGGAAAGCAACAAATATCTGTTTTACTAACATTAGCAAGACAAAAACCCTTGAAATAACCATCTGCAGCTTCCAAACACAGATACCTTAGTAGCGAAAGAAAAGAAGGTGTGACCACAACACCACCAAGCTGATCAGTAAGAAATAAAGAGGTTGTTACAAACACAGCCTTAGAAGTTGCTAGAAATTACAAATGATTACTCCTAATTGGATCTGCTCACGCCTCTCAGTGTGAAAGGGCAACAGAGGCAGCATATTGAGAAGCACAGAAAACACAAATGAACATAGCATGATGGAGATGAGGGGAACTGAAGTGGGAACAGGGTGATCCAGTTCCAGAATCTGACCATCAATCTGTATTATCTGAAAGTCCTGCATGTATATTCTATATGTAACATGCTATATACGGACAGAGGGTAGATTTAATTTAAATTGAGCCTTCTGAGACCTCCTGAAAATTCAGGAAAATTCAGTTTTTCAGGTTCCAAAAATATTATTTATGTCCCCATAAGAATCATGAAAACTTAATTGCAGGAACAAACAATATTTCCTATAGAAACCAGCTTGCACACAGAACAGATCCTCATAAAGACCAGGGCTAAAGCTGAATGGGTAACTTCTAGGTCAAACATTTCTAGTGCTTGATTGTGCAGCCTAAATAACATTCTTCTGATGTATGAGATTTTATAACGATAATTAATGATGTAAGAATTACTATCATTACTGCTCTTAGTAGGTTGCTTCAGGAGAGTTTTTCAGAACTCAGGCTCTGAAGCTGAAGTGTAGGGTTTTTTTTCTTAGTTTCTTTTCATGCAAACTATGTCCCCAAAATGTCAGAGTTAACTGAACTGTCACAGAGTCAACTGAACTGTAGAGATCATAACAAAGGAAAAGAGAAATAAGGAGGCATAGGCAATGGAGAAGAAAAATTCACCTGGGTTAGAAAGGAGATAAAAAGCCTGTGAGGTGACAGAGGTGAATATTTTATCTGCCTCTTTAAATAATCATGTTTTACTAGGTATGGAGTCCTAATATGATAAGATAATGACATGTAAGTGAGACCGTAATAGCCAGGGTAGAGACAAGAGGGTAAGAGATGGGAAAACAGAAATCCTGGCAGTGCAGCACTGAGCCACTACTATTGGTGTCTGCTGGGCTCCAGACAAATGCTGGGCAATATAATCATATCAGTACCTGATGTTTTCAGCACCACTTTGTTATTTCACACACACAGAGCTGTGTTACTATCATAGTGTTGCTATATTGCTCTTTACTACCTTGTGTTCATGGCTATGGAACGACATCAAAAAAACATGAAAACATCAGACAGGTCAATTTACAAAGTCAAATAATGCCCCCATCCCCAATACTTCTTAAAATTAAAAGAAAAGAAAGAAAAAAAATCAACAAAAGCCACTACCAGTATTTCAGAGAATCACAGTATGGTTGAGATTGGAAGGGACCTCTGAAGACCATCTAGTCCAACCGCCATGCCGAGAAGGACCACCTAGAGCACATTGCACAGGATGACATCCAGGCAGGTTTTGAATATCTCCAGAGAAAGAGACTCCACAACCTCTCAGATGGGAATGACCTAGCACATACTGTTTTAGAATTGCAAGTGCTAGGATAAAAAAGTGATTATATGAAATGCACGCACTTCAGCTTGGGTACAAAGGACAACAGTCCGAAACATAATAGAAACCACTGTTGAAGGGATATCGGACCATTACTCTTCAATTGTACAGAAACTTAAGAGAAAGGTGGAAGGGGAAACACAGACAATATGAAGTATGCTCACTAGCTCCAGCAGAGAAGAGTTGCAAACACATTTGCAAAATGGCCACTTGGAAATAACCATTGCTTGAACCTGCCAGATTTAAAGGGTCTATTCCAAATACACATCCCAGGCAAAGGTCTTCCTTCTTGATCACAATAGTCACTGGGGTAAATGTAGGTTGCACTCATTCAAATTCATTTCCCAAGGGAAAATTACTTTGTTGTTCTGGACAGAGTATTTCACGAAAAAAAAAAAAAAGAGGGAAGGGGAGGGGAGGGGAGGGGAGGGGAGGGGAGGGATTGTGATTATCAGCAATAGTCTTTACATGTTTGTTTATGCATGGTCTCAGCTGTACAAACACCACTGATTCCATCAAAATTATTTTGCACAACCTTGTGCAAGGATGTGGAAAATTTAAGTTGCAGACTAGATACAATGGTTATTAGAGGAGCAAAAAATTTGTATATAGTTAAAACTGAGTCTGTTTCTGTGCTGTCTTTATCAACAACCTAGAACGGTTCTTCCATAACTTGTGATATGATAGGAACAGTTTAGGGTGCGGAATGTGCATTTCTTAAGATATAGTTTGACAGGTTGTAGAATCATAGAATATCCTAAATTGGAAGGGAACCACAGGGACTGAGTCTAGCTCCTGACTCTGCACAGGACAACCTAAGTGTTAAACCAGATATCTAAGAGTGCTATCCAAATGCTTCTTGAATACCAATGGGTTTGGGACCATGACCACTTCCCTGGGGAGCCTGTTCCAGTGCTTGACTACTTTCTCTGTGAATTGACTACTTTCTCTGTGAATAACTTTTTCCTAACATACAGTCTGACCTTCCCCTGATGCCGCTTTAAGTCATTTCATCACATCCTACCACTGGTCACCAGAGAGAAGAGGTCAGCAACTCCCTCTCCGCTCCCCCCTTCACAAGAAAGTTGTAGACAGCAATGAGGTCACCCCTCAGACTCCACATCTCTAAGCTGAACAAACCAAGTATCCTAAGATGCTCTTCAAAAGTCATGCCCTCTAGCCCTTTCACCATCTTTGTAGCCCTCCTCTGGACACACTCAAATATTTTTATGTCCTTCTTATATTGTGGAGCCTGCACACAGTACTTGAGGTGAGGTCACACCAATGCTGAATATAGCAGAACAATCACTTCTTTCTACTAGTTAGCTATATTGTGCTCAACGCACCTCAGGCTGGCCCCTTTGGCTCCCAGGGCACACTGTTGACTCATATTGAGTTCAGAATCAACCAAAACCCCCAGATCCATTTCTTCAGGGCTGCACTCCAGCCACCAGTCCCCCAGTCTATACGTACACCCTGGATTACTCTGTTCCAGGTGCAGAATCCATGGATTCTGTACACTGTTATGTAGATTAATTGCAAGAAGAAAGTGAGGGCTAGGATTTTACAATTTTTTTTTTCCAAATTCCTCATAATCCCCAGGTAGAGGTAAGAAGAGGATTGGGTTCTGAGGAATCAAAAACAATTCATGTTTAAAAAAGAAAACAAGACAGGCATACACATTTTAAAAAATTCCTTATCAGCTTCCTGGCTAAATACCTGTATTTAGCATACACTTCTAAAGGGAAAGAAGCACAGTCCCCTTCAAACATTCCCAGGCTTGCTTTGCTTATCTGACTCCACTCCAGTGAGAGATTTTTGACATGGCAGAAGGAAGCGCAGCTATTCCTCCTTCTACACTTTTCTACCTATACACACAGAGGAAAAGAGATGCTTTCAACTTATTTTGTCTCTCCCCATTTTGAAAGTCATCAAACACCTGGCCCTAACAGAGGCCCACAGAGTAGAGTATATGCCTAGTCAATATGATGGTCTGCAGATTTGGCAGCAAGACAGAAATTTCTATTCTGATCCTTATAATCACCTTCATGTATTCAACCTTTTAGTCATGTTTTGAGGAAAACTCAGCAAAGTGATGAGAGTACCAGCAACACCCAAGGTATAAAAGATGGATTGTGTGGTGGTTCAGTGGGAACTACCACAGGAATCATGTCACAGATATCTACTTGCCACAAATGAAAATTTGTGTAGTAAACACCCAAGATAAGAAACACGGATAATTTGGGTGCAGCCAGTCTTCTTCCAAGCAGACAAAAGTGACAGTGGTGTCACCATTTCTACATTGCAGCCCACACTGGTATAGCACTGGGCCCAAAGCGACCTGATCATGGCCTTGGAGCTCTAACAGAATTGCAGTGAAGACTGTTTCGCAAAATTTATAATACTGTCACTCAAACTGTTTCAAATAATCATTTCCAAACTTCAACCTACTGGAAATTATTTTATGTAGTGACACATCCCCTGATCAGTTTCCACCCAACCAGTATCATTATGGGAGTTTCCATTATTAAAGACTTTCTAGGCCTCTGTTGGCAGCTACGAAGTTGCCCTGTCACTTTACTGATGGTCTTCCTCATCTTTATATTCCCCCATTCTCAAAACAAGCAAAGAAAACAAAACAAAAACCAAACTAATACCCAAAACACTAGTACAATAGTTCATTTACTTTCTAAACATTGGTGTGTTTGTTTGTTTAATTTCTGAGTACAGGAATCCCTTTGTACTGACTATAGAGTCATTGTTAGAGGACAAACTTCTAACTGTTAGAGACACTGTCAGAAGACATTATAACAACCTTCTTGTACTTTGCATATTTCTGCTCATGAGGGAAATGTTTGGTTTCTGGGATTCTTCCGACATGGAACAATTTCTAGGGAAACTTCATAGAAAAGACAGAGTCCATAGCATTGGAAAAGAGGATGAAGGAAGAGCAAGAGTTCAGAAATGAACAACTTTGGTTCATTTACAGTAGCTGAAAGGTTTATAACAATAGAGTTTGTGAGATCACTCGGAAGAACATATTTAGGTTGACCTAGCAGTTGATACCATTTCAACTTTTACCTTACGCCCCTCTGTTTTATGATTTCATCCTTCAGCTTCTTCTTGCTCCCACCAAGGTGAGATTTGCTGAGCACATCATCAAAAAGTTGAAGGCCAGCCTCATCCGGTTACCTGGTGACTGTTCTGTGCTGTATACAGATCAGTAGGTTCACTGTGGGGATTGCCATCGATCAGTATGCATAAATCTTCCTTGAGGATTTCTGGCTGCAGTGGACCCTCCCTGATAAACAGGTAGCAGAACTGAGGTATACTTTGATTTGAGCACAAATAAAATAATTTTACTTTTGTCTTTCACAAGATGCAAGCCTGTTCTAACAGATAAGCCACTGAACTCCGGAGATCTAGGTAAATTCCCACTTCATTAGCAGACTCTGTATGTGACCTCCTTAATCTATTCCTGGCTGCTATTTCCCAGCTGCAAAATGGAAAAATTCCCTGCTTTGAAATTATGAGAAGAGAGAATCCATCAAGGACAGTGAAATACTCATATATCATGGTGAGGAGCAATTCATAAGCACATAGACATTGGTACTTCATTCTTAAGGATGACCTCTGTTTCTATAGTATTCATAGCCCTTGCTCTTTAGACTCATCCCATTTATACCTTGTGATTAGTATCAGTAATTTAGCATTTATATTACTCCCTATGTTATTATAGGGAATACCAAAAAACAATTAAATAGCTCAAAGAGATGTTTATTGGCTAGGATTCTACACTGAGATTACAGAATTTGGGCCATAGGTCTCTCATGCATTTAGAAGCATTTTTCCCCTGGGTGGCCCCTTCATTGCTTTACTATATCATAATTAAAACTAAATTGCATTTGGAGAAACAAAATGCTGGACGTTTAGTGATGCATTATTCTTGGCGTGGATTTGTTTTGCTTATTCACTCAGTAATTTGTGAAACTCTGTAATTTGCAATGGGTATCCCAGTCATTAGTGCAAATTATTCTCCTTCTACTGTATTTGCATGTAATTGCCTTTTGAAATTAATTCATTTAAATTTCTTAAAAATAATTTGTTACAGGATGTCATTTTCCTTAAGAGGTTTAATTTCTTAAGAGTTCTAGGTTTAGTGTTTAAGATGCATAATTAGAGGAGACATTCTTATACATTCACCTCAGAAATCATATATTCAGAACCAGTATGTGCCCCATGCTGGGCCAAATTTAAATTGCTTGTTTGGGGCAAAACAGGCTCATATTTGACTTCCCTGTGTACTAGAAGATTATCCAGCATCCTGATGACAGAATATACAACATACCAGTGAATAAGCTTTCAGGGATGGCCAGTTTTCACCCTGAGTATCACACTGAAGTCTTGGACTTGTATGTATTTTTTGTATGTATTTCTTGTATGTATTTTTTTTTTACCACTGTTTCTGATATATTAATGTATTTATTGTGTGAGGTAGGGGGAGTTCTTCTTTCCCCTTCCGGAAAATAAGAACGTTTTCACAATGACACACTGGAATATGTTGTCTAGAGAAGTTGTGAATGCCCTATCACTGGAAGCGTTCAATGTCAACTGGATGGGGCTTTGAGCAACCTGATTTAGCGAAAGACATCCTTGCTCACAGCAGAGGGGACTAGACTAGATGATCTTTAAGGGCCTCTTCTAACCCAAACTGTTCCATGATTCTATGATTCTGTAAGATAAAGCCATATGATGATGAGACAATTTTTGTTATAGAGATGAACAATGAACCTGTATCCTCAGTGTTTATCACCCAACCAGAGTCCTCTTTTCATGCAGGTCCTACACCAGTGAACTTTACAGTATCCTTGAAGACCTTTAGATGCATGGTAAAGAACAAACAACTCAACGGTTTAACTGAGCAGTCTCAGAATCTGAGGGAATAGAAAAACAGCTCCATATCACTTAAAATATTATCTGAGCTTTGGTAAGGTTCTAGCTAAACCTTGGATTGTGGGTCCTTTCTCCTGGTGACTTATACCAGAATAAGAAAAGACATTATTGTGATGAAACTTGATGCTCTGTATACAGAAGTTCAAGACTTGTTGTTTGTGTTTTGTTTGTTTGATTTTTTCCCCTCTCAGGGCATTGCTAGCTATTAATTATGTGCCTAGTAGAGACCTGAGCACAACCTTTTACTTTGTTAACTACAGTCACATTAAAATTTCCATCACTGAAGGCAGCAAACCACATTTTTGGAAGATAAAACTGACTGAAAGGTAAGAAATAATAATAATGGAAATTTGCTTTGTAAAATAATTCCTTTGAAAGTCATGTGCCTTGGGCTGTTTAAACCACTGAATGTCAGTACTCATCTTCCTTTCAAATCTAACTTTATCAAGACACAGTAGATTACCCAGCAGGCAATCTCTATTCATGTTCTTTGGTTGCACAAAAGTCTCAATGAGACTTTGAGTACCATAAGGCCTTTTTATATCACTTATTTAAATTAGCACGTGTTTGCACACACAAAATGTAATATTGTACATACAGTGTATTAGTATAATACCAAGGCTTTTATACATGAGCAGAAGCCCTTGCATTTAGAAAAAATGTCCCCATGATGTGTACAATTCTGCACAACTAAAAAACAAGGCAAAAAGAAGCCAGATATCACATCCAGTTATGTACCCCATTCTCACATGACTGCTGATCACAACAAGGAGTCATTTACTAAGCCTTGGGAATGGACTCTGCAGTGAATATAACACAGGGAAGAAAGGGAAACTGTGCTTGCAGGAATTTTAGCTCTGGGAGACAGACAGGCAAGAGCTGGGATGCAAAGCAGCAAATCAAATGGAATAAGTACACTGCAATGTGCATTGTTTGTGGCTAGAAACACTGCAGGAAATACAAAAGCCAGTGGGAATGAAAGCCTGGAGAGGAAGGGTGAAAAAAGGAGAAGTTCTTATATCCAAAGTGGTTGCTCCTTCCTTTTCTTCCTTCTGCCCTCCAACGTGCAGGAAAAGTAGGAGTTTGCTTTTGCCAGCATTTAGCAGAAAAGCGCACTGGGAGAAGGGCAAACAAATGGAAAGTTTTCAGGACAGTTCTGAATGTTTTTTTTTTTTTTTTTTCCTAAATAAAATTAAAAGCCTTGTGAGGGTACATTTATTACAATTTTTGTTTCACAGAGATCCTATTTCTAGTCCAAAGTTTCTTCTGATTAGGTTTTCTCAGGGATGACAAAAAAAAAAGCGGGGGGGGCGGGGAATATGTGTGGATGTGGAGTTATAAAGCAATTTGAGCACTGAGATGAAAAGTTTAACACCTAAACCGTGATGTAAACAGTGCTAAAAGCTCCCTTGTACTGGGCTTTAAAGACAGTTTTAATGTCATTAGGTAAAAATGGACTGACTGGAATGTTACATGACAAACTGGAACTTCAGAAAGCATAACATGCTCAGGAAACATAGCAAAGGCAACTAGAAGCTGATGAGAGTCAAGAGCCATGGTTTCAGATGAGGTAATTGATAAAAGTATCTTTATATAACTCATGGGTAGGAACACTGGCCGGATTACTTCCAAGTGACAACATCTGAGTTACAGAGAAGGAAAGCCCTCTAGAAATTCACTAGAATTATTCAATCGATTATACCGAAAAACAGCTCTGGTTTGTTTTCTGGTTTGTTTCTACTTTCCACATCAGTAGTTTATTTTGGGCTATTAGAAGAAAAGAAATTTCACTCTCTCCTCACCAACAAAACCTAAGAAGCACAGCAATTGTTTAGATGGTAAGAGCTCAAAGCAGGATTCAACTGGATGCTTGATATCTGGGAACTACCTGATGAAACCACAGTTTGTGTAGAAGGAAAACTGTATTACTTTGTTATATTTCCATAATGTATTTCTTTCCAACAATCCAGCTCTCCCATTCTTTCTGAAATCTGGATAATAATTATATCACCTACAACTCTAACAGTAAATTAAACAGTTCTGGGAATGTTGATAGAAATATTTGATTTTATAGTGTAGATGCTACCATGGTATCCAGGGAAAACAAACAAACAAAAAAAACAAACAGCTGTTTCCCTTCCCTTTATGAAGCTTACAACTCCTGAAGACTGGATGAGCTGATGTAGGTATAAATCTTACTAAAGTCCATGCAAGTTTTTAATTCAGTTAATAGCATCAGTTTGCACTAACTGCTCTGGGAAATGTTTCCTATGCCCTTTGTATTTTTGACATTGAATGGCGGCACCAATATAGATAGGGTGTAGTACATTAGAAGGATGAATATCCAAATATTGCTTGTGATTTTCAGACGGAAAAGAAGCTAAATAAGGAGTCACAGATTCTAAATGATGTACCTCTTTCTTGCTACAGGTGTATGTCCTGGTTCTCAAGTGTCACCACACAGAGCTGGATAAAAAAAGCTAGGAGGAAATGTAATAGAACTATTTTCACTTCCTTCCCTGATTTTTTTTTAGTTTTTATATCTAGTATATCACTCAGCTGGCACCAGTTTCTTTTTTTTTTTTTTTCCCCTTTATAGTTGAGGGCAAGCAAAGGTCTTTCAGGAAGAGGATGCCCAATCATACTTTTCTCCCTTGGTCACAATTGTCAGGGCTGGAGAAGCCCAGGCAGAGTTGAAATAACCCTTGTAGAGTTGTTATAGAAATATAGAAACAACTGCAACATTTCCCTGCCATTAGAAGACCTCTTGCAACAGGGGCATGCTACAGAAGATAAATTTTCAGGAGTTTCACCTTTATAGGCAGGAAAAAAATCTCCCCTAAAAAACCTGTTGATCAGAGACAAAAACTATTTTAGGAAATTTCAGAAGACTGTCTGCAACCTTTAATTTAAAATCTGTTGCTATTGCAGGTACAACTTTCTTACAGTCCTGCTACCACTGCTATGGAGAGCCATTAAGAAAGAGCTTGGGAAATGCTTCTGAGTAGTGGCTCCTGCTCCTAAGCAGATCTAACATCCAGGGATTTGGACTCTGCACTTCTGCCAGGTATATCTGAAAAGACCATCCTTCTAACACGCACACATAAATACTCCCAGAGAGGGAGAAATTGGTGCAGCTCTGTTTACTGTCACAATGGCTGTGTCTTCACTAGTAAATTAAATCTGCTCATTCACACGCTCGGGCCCCATGGCCACTTGGCACAGCAGAGACATTACCTATGTTAGTAAATGCCTTGGCTACCATAAAACTGCAAGGAATTCACATACTGGAAATGGTCCCTGGACCATCCTAACAACAAAGCAATGACCAGAATTTGTTTGGAGATGGCGTTAAATGCAGCAGCTACACTGGGACTGGTAATGTTCTGACTGTTATTAGAATGGACAATTATATCCAGGAGCCAAGAATTTGCTCAAATACAGAGGCCACGAGCCAGCCTCAGAGTATCTCCGCTGACTTTTGTGGAGCTCCTCCATTAAATCTGTGTAAATGAGTAATGAACTCATGACCTGATAAAACTTGAGGATATGCTGAAGTTGTAGTAATGAGGAAGACAGATGAGTCAGGCAAACTGAGTTACTTGGTGTCCTGGGTCCGTTCAAACAAAATCTACATACTGCAGTGAAATCAACAAAAAAACATCTGGGGAGAAGAGATAGAGACCATATCAGCGCTGTGTCATGGGAGCTGCATCCTAGAACACAGTGACTCTAAGAAAACTTTGTGAGTTATATTGGATAAGCCACAGTGAATGCCACTGGGGTAAGAAATATTAGTGCACTCTTTACCACCTTTGCCCAAGGAATAAATGAGAGCATAGAGACTGGATATAGGGAAACAATTTACCTCTGCAATATTTGTAATGCTGATAAAAGAAAACTGCATACATTTTTAATGGACACATTTAAATATATTATAAACATTGGAGAGGGGATAGGGAAATGCCAGACAAATGACTTTAAGACTGGATAAAACATTTTACAGTAGCAGACTTAAGAAGTTCAGTCTGCTTACTTTATCAGAACACAAGAATGATAGTTGACTTGATGCCAGTGTATAAATACCTTCATGGGAAGAAAATATAGCGTATTAAAATAGCGTCTTTATTATTAAAGCAAGGAAAGACATAGATACAATGTTCAGAAAAACAAACAAACAAAAAAACAGAAATTGAAAGAAAAATTACACACATTTAAATTAATAAAAAAAGAAAAAAGAAAAAAGTCAACCCACTAAAGCAAACTAAAAAGGAAAACAGGGGATTCACCATGCTTAAAGTTTTCAGATCGTTACTAGTTACGTTCCTTGCATTCTTGTCAAATATGAGTAATAATTCAGTTAGCCCTAACCCTGGGCTCAGTACAAGGGTAATTGGCTGAAGCGTAATAACAGTTAGGAGATAGTATAACAGCAGAGATGATAAAATGGTTCCTTCCAACCTGAAGCACTGAATCCAAAGCCTGTCCTCTTCTCCATGGCTGGCACCCCTAACTGCCTTTGCATTCATACAACTCTGTATGCAGATTTCACATATCCACAATAGGTGACTAACTCAAGAGCGGAAATTTGCTGTCAATTCTGCACTCTTACTTAAGATGTTTGGAAAGAGGGAAGGATGAATCAGAACCCTCTCCTTACTATTTTGAAAATAATACTCTTGTTCAATGTCTTCATGATCAATAATAGTGCTATAACACATTGGAGAGGGGAAAAAATCAGCAGAGGAAATACTAAGACAACTTTAGCAATAGTTACCAGAAAAATGCTCTTTCAGTGGCTTTTACATACTTTGTAAACATACTGTTTCCAAGCCCTCTGTTGACTAGAACAACAAAACCTGTAGCTAGTCCTATTTTAGTGGGCTGAGCAACAGCAGTAACAACAGCAACAGCTTTTCTTTTCCCTCCCAGAAAGCAGCAATGTCAGCTAGAATTGGCAGCATGCTGAAGACAAAGTGAAACCCCAAACAGCTGAGAGACATCTGTTGATATTCTTCATGCTGTTATACCTAGGGGTTTCTTTCCCTGGAATTGTGTGCAAACCTTGCCAGCTTCATGCTGCTATGTGAAACCAGGAATGAGGCAGGTTACAGTGACCTAATAGTTCAATAACTTTTTACTCTGCCTTCTTTCTTGAGATTACCTTTCCAGAACAACAGTATGCATTTCAATAGAAATGATGACTTTTTTTTTTTTAAATGTCTTCATTGTAACCTTTTTATGGATTTTTTTTCTCCCTGATCTCTTTGCTCTTTGCTATCAATGCTACTCTCCACTGGCAGTAGAGAACATTTGATGGGGGTGAGCAATTGGCTTTGGGACATTTGAGATGCAAGGAAGAAATGTCTCAGTTCTAGGCAATTTTTACTGAAAATAAAGAATATAATTCAGAAACAAAACCTTGACTGATCCAGAGAACAATCTTCTAGCAGACTGACTTTGTTTCTAGCATGACCATATAATGTATAGAATATTACAGAAGGGTCAGATCCAGCCACTTCACTGGAGAGAAATTCTAAGGATTTCAGTGGGAACTTGGTACTTAATGCATTATTTAATATTAATGAAGGAGGTAAAATCAGTTCTATAACAAGTAGATATATTTTAAAAGAAATGGATTAGCATTAGTAAGCATTACAAACAAGAAATTAGGGTTTGAATGTGGGGAGTTGGTTATTACTACATATGAAAGGAATTCAGAAGATAGAGAAGTTTAAAACAGACCATGATAGATAGGGAGTATACAAGTTAGTAGAGAAAGATAAGAAGCATATATAGACAAGAGAAACTGTACTGGGCAATGAAGAGATTATCTTAAATTTCTTGAAGAAAGAAGGCCTGAATGAGGGCAGAGTGACATGTTCAGAACAGAAGTTCTGAATTGAGCTCTTGTACTTCTGATAGACAAGGATAAGGTAAAATTTCAATTGGAAAGAAGTCAAGTAACAAAATAGAAACCTGTGCTGAAGACTAAAGGAGGAGTGGATCCTGGAGAAAGAAAATCAGAATCAAAATTTTAGCATTACGCTTTGTGTTAGGAGACAAGACAGTAACACTCAAAATGCCTTTGAGAGAGTTTGAAAGATTGAGACGGAAAGGAAAGATTGCAGAAGCTAAGGAAATTAGCATAGCAGAGAAGTGAGGAAAAAGTCAATGGGAAGAATGACCTAGAATAAAGACATGCTAGTGGATGATTTGCATCAGGACTACACAAAAGTCTATCTGCTTCCAATACAGGGGTAGTACACAAGCAGAGGAGATCACTCACAATTTCAACAAAAATACAAGCTGGCAGACAGAGTTTTTAAAGTAAAGGTGACTGTAATATGCACCTAGACTGTGACTTTTTAAAATGGCAAGCTTGTCATCTTCCATTAAACATCTTTTGAAATGAAGTACCTCGAGGCAATGTATTCATGAGTGACCAGGTATCCTTTAAAGTATATTGCAATAATAAGGTATTAGAACTGAAAGATAGACTGGAAGAGGATTGAACAGCAATGAAATAATAAAAAAGTATAAAAGAACTATAGGAGAAAGGTACCGTTGGCCAAAAGGAAGTCAAAAGCGCAACAACAGAAAGAAACAATGAAAACGAAGCCTTAATCAGGGAGAACAATTGGGGTTTTGACTGAAATCCATAGAAAGAGAGACTGTAGCAAAGACTATATTAAAGAGGAGCCCAAAGAAATAATAAAAAACAATGAAGACATTAAACGCTTCAGATCAGATTTCTGAATTACTGTTCTTAAAGGAGAATCAAAGCTTGCTTTAATTAATTTTGTTTTATGTTGTGGTGGTGGTGTTTTTATTTTTTATTTTTCTTTTTATGGTAAAACTGAATAACAAAATATCCAACCTTTTTGATTTTCATATACCATTTTTCTTCAATTTATTTTCAAGGACAAAGTGGAAATGCAAAAAGGAGGGATACTGCATTTTCAAACAAAATAAAATGTTATTTTAATTCTTAAAACTAGAGTACCTGGTTACTTCCTGAGCTTTTCAAACCAAAAATTTTGTAAAATGTTTAAAATCTTTCTAACAGGGATACAAAGATGAATATATAAGAGATTAAAGATAAACTACACGTTTGAAAATTACCAGACTTGGAAAGTAAAAGAAGCAAAGGCTTCACTCCTTGGAGGTTAGAATATAGCATGGACAACCATGGCATTCAATGAGCAGCAAATTGGTAGAATGTAGTTTTCCAGCCTTAACACTCTGGTAGATCTCTCAAATAGGCCAAAAAAAAAAAAAAAAAAGGCAATGAAATCAACTCTTATGCTAGTAGGCCGTGACATACTGGCATTTTTACGAAGGTAAGGCAGGGAAGATTGTGCTCCTATCAGAATGTTGTGAGTTTTTTGTTTTGATTTGATTTTTGACAGTCAATAACAGCTACTATAAGGTACAAAAAGTCTGTTTTGCATACACCAAGGTTGGAACCAGGATGCATCCTGATTACCCCTGTTCTGCAAATAGATTTTGTTTTTGAAAGGGTCTGGGCTGTAACACACAAGTGTGAAATACATGAGAAGAGCTCACACGGTTTAGAGACAGGAAACTGCCTACACTTCCATGGAGACAAATGGAAAGGTAATTATACAGAAGAACAAAGGGATTTATGTAAATGTATCTGGGTATGTTAGGTGAACTTTTCAGTGACTGCAACTCCCATGCAGGGGAATTCAACATTTAAAGACTCCCTCCCAACACTGCCTTTTTAATCTTGTCTTTTTCACAGATTTCTGGCTTTAATTGCGCAGATCTTAGACCTTAAGGATGTTGTTTTCTGTTAATTATGGTATACAATGCTGACATGAGGTCAGAACTTAATTAATTTCAGTTCTTTGACTACTTAAAAGGCAACAGAAGAGGGGAGAAAATGAATACTTTATGTCTTCTGAAAAACCAACAATCACTTTAAATAAAAAGACCTTCTGTCTCCAGGAGTAACAAAAATATAGTGTACAGAAATAGATGGCACACTTTGTGACTGTGTGAATTTTTTATGAAGATATATTTCCACATTTGCTTCTCCCAGATCATGTGAGTTACAAGCATGGTTTCTGATTAGTATCCTATTTTTGTGGCACTGACTGCATATTGCTAATTCCAGTTTTAAATAATGTATCCTTAAGTGGCGTGTGTGTGTTTACATCACACAAACCCATCAGTAGAAAAGAATTTGAGTCTAATTGATCCAGTCTGACAGCCACAAAATACAATATTACATTGGAATACACAATTGGTGCATTTGTCTACATTTCCCTACCCTAAGAAAATAACGTTCTGGGCTTCCAGTCTAAATCTGTAGTAAGCATTATCAATAAAAGGCAAGAGAGTTATGCCACTCGGTAACAATTTTCATCGGAAAGTAGCTTTTTCAAAAAAATATTTCTGTATGTGAAAATATTTGCTTTCTTTATAAATAATTTGGAACTGTTATACTAGGAAACTGTTGGTAAAATACAAGCTTTCCAAACAGTTACATTCTGGATTATTGTCCTATCTTAGATCTTTGATCTCCGCATCAAATTGTCATGGTATCATGAAGACAGTTTGTTTTATGATTCTGTTCATTCCTATGAATCCAATCCTGTGCTAAAGCTGTGTGACTACCATGAAGAGTGTCTAAAACGAACACTATAATGCAACCTGGGTACTGCAGTTCCAGCTGGGAGACTGGCTTGTTAAAAACAGAAGGCAAATGAGCTATTGAGGGAGCAGATGTTATTTTTTCCTGAAAAGCTAAAAATCTAAGGAGAAAAAAAAAAAAGCACAGAAGAGTGAGGGATGGAAAAAAACAAACAAAAAAAAAGCAACAGATCAATACTTTAAAAACTATCTCTGGTGCTGGGTACCAATAGATGGATAGATTGTCTTTTCCTGTCGGTTGGAAAGACATTTTAAAAGTATTATTGCTCACAAATACATTCTCTGCCAGACTAATATTCCACCAGCCTTTTGGGTCTGCCAAGAAAACCCCAGACATGTCATGGCATTTCTCTCTCATATTTCCTCCCTTTCTCTCTTCCCCTCTCTCTGCCTTCCTTTTCTTCTTTCTCCCACTCTCTTCCTTTCTTTCTGTTTTCCCCCCTCACTCCCCCTTCCCTCTTATATTTTCCTAAATAAAATATCATCTTTATTGAATTGTTTTCTGCCTCTGTACTTGTGCATACAGGATGTGAGTAGTACCATTACCTGTTCAAAATAGCATAGTATTGCTTCCAGCAAAAACTGGAAGCAGCAGCGAGATGGAGGATGAAGAGTCAGAGAAGAAAGTGCACCCAAACAGGTGTTAGCCATGGTTAATGAATAAAAAAACTTGTCTGGTAAATGAACATACATGACATTAGATGGCAAGAGGTGCTGTGCTTGAATGTTGCCATTGTACCTGTTTGTAGGCCACAGAAGTGTCTTTTGACAGTCCTAGACTTAGCAACTGGCCAGAAAAGTTGCACATATTGTCCTTGGCTGAGATGGATGGTGCCTAAGGTTGGGCACAGGCAGGCTACTGATTCAGCACGCATGGTGGAGATGAGCTGACAAAGGCTCATACCTTAGGATCTGTTTGCCATAAATGTAGCTCTTCCAGTGTGAGAGCAAACCCAGTACACCACATCCTGATGTTATCATGTGAGCAATCTGAGCACCAACACAGTATAACAGGGAAAAGCTGCAGCCTCCAGGTCATGTGCTGACAGACGGTGGCAGCTTCTCTCAGGCAGTCACCATGAGAGCTGGGGGTACCCTGAGTGGTGTCTGGAAGGGCCACATCTTACCGCGTGCGTGTGGTGCCCTCCTGATCAGCTTCAGAGGAAGGGCTGGTCTGGGCTTGATGGACAGGCAGTTTGGTTTTGAAGATGATGTTGGAGAACTATGACAGGACCAAGGAGAGACAAGGCACAGAAACAGCAGATTCAGCATTCACAAGCAAAACCACGCACCACGTAAATAGGCACGAGGCATACAGCAAGCTCCAGTTGCAAGCATTTCATGGTAATTTCAGCACAGAGACAAGGCACGCACCTGAACTGTTCTCTCCCCCATACCAGCACAATTGGAGCCTGCTTCTATACCTCTCTGATTCATAAACAAAACCTAGCGTAAAGCGCAGATACAGACAGTTTACCAGACTGGGGCCTGTATTGACTCCTTTCCATCAAAATCATGATTTCACCCTTTTCATACACTTCCTCATTTCACAGTCTTGGCTGTCTTAGTGACCATGCCTGAAAATAACAAAGCAAGGTACAACTTTTCTGTCCCAAACCAATACACACCACAAATCCCCTTCTCTTTCATTTCCAGTCCCTCCATAGCTCAGGCAAACACTAATTATTGACCACGGACAAATTTCCAGCCCTTAATGCAATAAGATAAAGGAAAGGGAATTAATATTTTACAAATTCCAGTTGACAGCCCTGGCCATTTTTTACTGGATTTGTATTCCACTGGAAATAACCTTTTAAAATGTATAATGGTGTTTGAAATCTTTCCATATTTCTGACAAAAATAACCTTACGCGAATAAATGGGATTCATCATAACCAGGCATGTGATCATTTTTTATAATTTCTTGCAGAAACACCCCACTGGCTTATTGGTGCTACCACTGTCTGATTCTGAATTCCTGATTCTGAAGACCGGTATGTGCAGTTCCTTTCCTTTCCCTTCCCTCTAGTATTTTATATGGTCTAATTACCAGTAAGACCATACTCAAGAAATGAAAGCCTATATTCAAGCTGAGGCAACAGATAACCTTGAAGACCGCTACAGATTTTGAAAGGATTAGGGGAGAAAAAACTGCGAAGCGAACTTTTGAATCAAATATTTTGAGCTAGAGCTATGAAAAAGGAATCCAGCTCATTCTAAACACCATCTGTTTGCTGAGTGTACTTGCATATTTTCAATTGCTTTATTCCACAAACTGCTATTTACTTCCCTGAAATGTCCCTCGGTGTGAAGATAACATCTCATAATAAGATGCTTCCATTTTGGGGCTACTGTTTGTGGGCTGCGCAGTGATATTAGGATTACCAAACTTCTCCAGAATCTGAAGAGAGCAAACAAAACAATTAGTGAAACTTTAAAAACTAGTGAAAAATATGCTCTCCTCTGTGAGAGGAACAGTAAAGGGGAAATTACAAAAATAATGATAATTTAGACATTATATCTGTCATCATGTGTACTTCCAACTTTGTATTTTTCCCCCATGCCTACAGTTTCTATTTTTTTGATAATTACAACTAGCTGGCACTGCATGTGTTCTGACATGAATGCTAAAATTAAAAGTTTCCTTCCGAAAACATTACTTTCTGTTTATTTACTAACTTTCTAAAGACTCTTCCTTTTTCTCTCCCCTTTTAAGATTTCATTATTGAAGCAAACTGAGAAGTTATCAAAAACGATATATAGAGGCACCGCTTACAGCTCCAAAGAGTAATCTGAGTCGGATTGCGCTTTAGAAAGCAGGGATTCATCTGCTTTCTATAAAACATAGCATGCACAGTATGCCCCCCAAAATTACAGTGCTTAAGTATGACCTCTTGAATGTCTGCCTGTGCCAGCATGATTGTCTGTGTTGGGGAGAACCCCATAGAGACAGGGATCTGCTTTCACAGTGTGAGCTACAAATGATGTCCTACATTAGCCCACTTTCACATAGATACTGTTCTCTTTTCTGGACCATCAACAATAACACAGAAACATTTTGCAGACAGTATAGTATTTTTCTCTGCCTGTCAGCTTCCGTTTTGACATTTTTATTCCCTAGGGTAGTGGGTAATGGAGAGGGTCCTACAGACTGCATGATACTTGTGAACCATGGATCAGGAATATCTAAGACATACATTTTGAGACCCTTATGCAGAAAAGCGAGCCCTTAGTCTTTCAGAAAGTCCTGTCTGAGCCCAGTAAGTGGCTGTTACTGGGGTGTGTATTAGTGTTATTGTCAAGAATCTACTTATTGACGAGCTAACCATACCTGCTTGAGTCAAAACTACAGTAGTCTAAGAGCACAGTCATGACACCTGAAACAATTGCTGTAAGAAACTGTTTTCACAACGAAAGCACTTGCAAAGCCAGAAAATGATGGAAAGTTTCCTGTTCTCATGAAGTGAATTTATATACATATATCAATGCAAACATGTGATGTAGTAATTTTATTGTGTATAGAACATAACTACTGATGTATAGTGTAGTCAGTTGGAACATACTGCAAATGAATGATGATGATGCTAGCAGATAAGGAAAATGTCTTTATGCTGTTATATAATCAGCTTGATCAAGTTACATTAACACATTGGTGCTGTTTTGGGCTCAGTGCTATTAGCAGAGAAAGCACTTAAAAATATTCTGACACTTATCTTCTCCAGTTACGTTAACCCATTCACTGTTCCATTAGAAGTTAATGTATGAACTTAATTTATTTTTGTATCGTTACACTAATGGTCTTCAGAGAGGGAAGGGTTGATTAGATATTTTTTTGCTTTGGCTGTTTTTTCTTGTCCCCTCATGCCCCCTTGCTTGACATATTTTCTTTAATTATTTGGCTTATTTATATCGTACTGGTACCTGCTGGAACTGAGGCCCGATAGACCAAAGGCAGTGAAGGTCAATAAAACAATGCTAGGAAGCTTTCAGATTCCACTCATCGATCAGCAAATACACTGAGCATTTCAGTCTATATTGACACCTTCCCTTCCATCCCTCAAAAAAAACCCAAGCCCCTCACTCACCCTACTCACATAAAATGTGCTTCTAGGCATATAGCAACATCAGCTTCAACACAGAGCAGATTGGCGCTAGACACGATTTTAAATCCTCATGGAAGGAAATATCCAAAAAGCTCTTTTGAGATCCATTAGCCACTGACATGTTAGATTCCTGGAAGAGTGAGGTTTCATAGCTAGTCTCTTTCACTGCTTGGGGATGCAGTGGAAATATGTTACTTTTTGGTCATCCAGTTTGATTTGGTTTTCCTTTTCTGATTTTGGAGCGGTACAAGTTTTTTCAGCTTTGCCACTGCTGGCCAAGAAGGACCCTACCAAACTGTTGAACCCTCACAGTCAATCAGCTCCCTCCAGTGAGCAATCAGAGACACTCATGGCCTGAGGGATGGGATTTCTCAAACAGCCTCTTTCAGCCTTGGCATCACTCTATTCCCTCCAAATTCAATAAGAATTTTGGTTACAAAAGAAATGGGCAGAAAGACTAAGGTTGAAAGCTTTTGAAAAATGTCATTCATTGTGTCACCTCTCTTCCATTAGGCTTTGAGTCAGATCCTCACCTTGTGTAAACTAGAATAGCATCATTGTTTTGAAGGGAGCTGCACCGATTTACACAGCAGAGGTCCTGTCTTCGTCTAATTAAAAAGCAGTTTCTTGACCTCTTTAGAGGATATAGGACCTTCATAATGAAGGCTTAGGGACCAAGCGTCCTAGTAAAATGTAATTGTTTCAAAGCAATGAAACATTGTCTTTGGACATCAGGAATCTGCTGAGAACAAGTCTGACACTGACCTGCACATCAGGCACATATGTGAGAAGCTGCATATATGCAGAACCTGACAAAGATCCCAGACTGGCTTTGAGTGAGTGGAGCCAGCTCTAAAAAAAAACAGTAGCTACATTAGCGTAGGACTCAGCAGGGTTTGTTAGTATGCTGAAACAGCTGCCTGCACTCTGAATGAGATAGCCCAAGTTTGCAGGCTATATGGCACTGTGCTGTGCAATGCACACGTTCTCACTGGCAACAGTGAGAAATTCCATTACGCAGATCTGGCCCTCTACAATTTCTATGCCTTTGCTACTCTTAGGTGAATAAGACTAAGCAGCTGCTTACCTGTGTGATCTCACATTCTTAAGAGACGCTAATCATCACTGCATCCCAACAGTGTTGCCTTTGCGACACTGGACCCAAAGCCTTGCCATTGCTCTGAATGGACCCACAGCAACTGAAAAATAAAATCTTGTTCTAACCTCTTCTTCTGGAAGAAAAAAAAAAAGTCTTAGAAAACCGAGGGACTGATCCATCAGGGTGTTTAGCTACTGCATTCCTCAAAGTGCCCAGCACCCATTGATACCAAAGCGTTCTGACTTGGAAATCAATGGGAGCAAGGAACTGAAACTGGCCCTAGGAAACCTAGGGGCTGGAGACTAAGCAATTTACTCAAGTTTTCACAGAAAGTTTGTGGCAGAACAAGAAATTCGAGTGAGATCTCTTGAGAACTAAACCTAACACTCTTTTCCCCAGGACCGTCCTTGCCGTCTCTGTATACCTCAAGGGAAATGTCTGAAAAAATGCAGCACATTACTCACTGCTCTCTAAAATGATTCCATGTTCTTGTCAGTTGCTATATCTTTCTTTATGAAAATCAGTCTCTCATCATCTAACCAGCCCTGGAGCTCTCTCTGCATAGATTGTCAAAACCGAGCCTTGACTCTCTCTTTTGCCTTTGAAGATAAGACAGCATGGTCTTATTGCAATATCTAACTGCCTAAATTTCCTAATGTGCTGAGCCAGGGGCTGGTCTACATTTCCTTCTCCTTCCTCCCCCTCTTTCTGTTGTTATTGCTGTTATATGAAAATGTTTGAAGACTGACCTAATACCCAGTGAAGTCCATGGGACGACCCATTGACTTGACGAGAAAATGGATCCAATATACAACAGACAATTTCAGAAGCAATCTAACTTAATTCAATTTGGGATAAATTTAATTTAAGCTAATTTGTATTACCTATGTATCAGAACTAGAGGTACTACAAACCAGTCCACATCATGTAATAACACAGGATGGCTCAGAGACTTTGCCCCCTCCCACCAGGCTAGCATCATTGAGTTAACTATGACACTGGGAGCAAAGTACTCATGTCAAAGTAGCACTGCCCTCGGCCTAATGATTCCCCCAAGAGGCAAGGCTCATTAGCCTGTGCACTGTGCCATAGTAATGTGCCATTATCTGGGGTACTTCCATGCTGTCAAACCTGTCTATAAAACCAGAAATGCCCTATGGAGCTAATAGACATGAGCCATTTCCCTCATCCCCATTAGAATTCAGGGTCTCACTCAATCCCTTTTGTTAATCTCTGATAAAAAGGTGGGAATCAGTGCATAGCTGGTCAGCCCTCTCTGGTCATTATGGCAGCAAAGCTGTCAAACAGCCTCATAGCAAAACTACTTCTCTGAAGGCCAATATATCTTCCTATACCTGTACAGCAAGTTCTGCCGTGCATGAATTATCTCACTCTGTACCTGAGAAGTTCATACTTTAGGATATGAACTATTTATCAGGTACCATTTGTATGTATATGTGTGTACATGTATGGTGACAAAGGTTTTCATGAAATAAATAGAGATGATTACAAAATACTCCTGCTTTAAAAAACTTGGAGAAAAAACAGAGACTTTAAAGCTTTTGTTTGTTTGCTTCCTCTCATATTTCCAATGAAACTGCTAACTTTTATATTGAAATACTGAAATTTCTTAATTTCTTTTAATTTTTAAAGTTAACCAGTGTTAGTTAATTTCACTGATGTTACATACCTCAAATAAACATATGACTTGATGCTGTGTACATAAACAGTCCACAATGTGGATCTGTGAATTCTTTCCAAATTAGGGATCCTCATTTCCCTACCACATAGCCAGCCATTAATCTGCTGCTAGGATGCTTACTTATTTAACTCCCAGAAAGTTTGCTTTTAATGCACAATTTTGCTCAGACAGTTAAGAGTGATGTGGAAAAGAGTGAGGAAGAAGGCCAATAGCCTCTTAAATATCAGCCTAATTCACTACTCTCAAAAGCAATTAGAAATTTCATCAGTTGTCAGTCCTGTCCAGACACTAGGATGATCATTTGTAATCTACATCACCTGAGAAGCTGAACATATGGAATTTGTCAACATTTACTGACTGACTGTGTTGCACGGTTGATCCAATTCAAACGTGTCTTCATTCCTTTGGTTGGCTAACCCTGTTCCTTTCAAGGATGACTAGATATTATCTCTGCAGCTCCAGCTTTCCCTTTTGAGTGGCAACTTCTAACGTTTCAGTGAACTGGAGAATTCAGTTTAGAAAGCATCTAATTTTCCTTCCAGTCACTGAGTACCCTCAATGTCTTTATCCATGCCTCTCCTGGGGATCTATTCAGCCTCCACAAGACCTCCTACTGTATCTTGTTTTGCAGGTTTCAGTATGTAACTCTACTCTGCCAAGTCACTTATTTTGTCATTGAGTTCCAGTATACAAGATACCATTTCTGTCATCTGTGAAAAGAAAGCTGTGTCTTTTAAAATCTCTTTCAAGTTTAACTTCATTCATTGGACAAATCTACAAACTCATCTTTGCTCTGCCAAAACATTTTCCATGTTTCCCTCTTCTGTTCCTCTAAGAGAACAAAGAGAACTACAAAGAATGGCTGCATTGCTACTTTCTGCAACATTTTCACCCTACCCTGAAGTTTTACTTTTTCCAAATTCTCCATTTTTGCCTGCTATTCATATTGACACCAATATGTGGAGGTTATTGGACTACTAACAGTTCTGTGCCTCCTTTCTGGTCTCCCTGATCATATACACTTCTCACTTAAACACTCATATAAACTTTGTCTGGCATCATTTAGAATTCAATGTAACTGCCTAGCTTTTAGAAGTATTTAAAGTTCATACAAATACTTAATCTTTTCTAATGCTACACACTTCGCTGAAGCCAAGTTAAAGCTCTGGCATAAGAGATCTACTGTGTCTTTGTCCTCTAAGGTGCTGCTGCTGACTACCTTTTCATCAAACTTCTTCCAGCAAATATTTTCATCTTCATCCTGCAACTGGTGGTAATTAACATAACATGTTGACATGTTAACATGTTCCTCAGCTGCCTTCAAAATAGCCTCTCTTCTGGACAGAAGGAAAGTCTGAATTACGATGGGAGGCTATGAACTACGATGGCAGACTATGAACAGGAGGGACTGACATATCTTTTTCTACCAAGTCTTTCCAAGACAGAAACTTAGGGCAGGGGAATGGATGGGCTATACATTTTGAAAAACTGTGAGAACAAAGTGAGATTCAATTCAGAGTTCATCTGCAAAAGCTCAGACAGGCTTTCCTTACAAGCTAGAGACAAATTCTAGGGTTACTTCAGAAGTATGTTTAGAAATTCAGAGGTGTACATTAATATTTTGTGTCTGTTGTTGAGGTTTATTTGTTGTATGGATGATGCTGATCCTGAGTGCATAGTAGAGTGTTTTTCAGTTAATTACATGTTATTAATAAATCATTTCAAATGTGATTTGATTTAAACTATGTGAGCCAAGTAGGGCTTTTCTTTCCTTTTTTTTTTTTCTTTTTTTTTCCTAAGACAAGTCTGATCTTTAAAATGAATAGTACTGCTATTATTTTAGGGGTACAGTCAAGATATTTTTGTATTATTTAGAGCAAAGGCTCTAAGATCCCAGAAGAGCTTCCCCACTTTTGTTAAACACCTTTTCTCCATCCTTGATATCAGACAGGTCTCTGAGCAACAGTCTCCTGCAGAGCCCTTTCCTCTCATGGGTTCGGTCATGTCATTCTTTACAATACCCCATAACCATCACATATATGCCAGCTCTGACTTGCAACTGTTTCACAGCTTTTTGCTGGAATCCCATACCTTTCAATACAAATAAAACCCAGTCAGAATCAAAAATAAACAAACTGCTGAACATACAGTTAGCTGAGCGATAAACAAGTATTCCCTGTATTTATCATATCTCATTTTCCCAAGATGGCATTTGTTTCACATAATGATAGTCAACCTGTGTTTACATGATTTCTTTATCTAGGATACTAGAAGAAAAAAAAAGTGGCTGTATTAATTGGAAAGTGATTTCATATCAGCTAATAAGATTTCTCTGTTACCACATCTAACTAGACAATGCCTATTCAGGATCCCGCTACAGCAGCGGCTACACGCTTTATCCGTAGTCTGGCAGAAAATCTTATCCCTGCCCTTAAGGGTGACTTTAGGAGGTAGAGGAAGATTTTACTGACAAGAAACTGAAGAGAACTAAGTGGCTACAATTAGACAAAACACCTGTAGCACAGAGGGGACTGGAAAGCAGTTCTTCTAAATTCCAGACCAGCATCCTAAGCATTGAACCGCTCTTCCCCTGGGAGAGGAGAGCTTTGAACAAGAAAGCAAAAAGGCTTCGGGATTTAGCAGGGCATTCAGTTGCTGGAAGTTGTGCCTTTCAGGGCCCACTGTAGCTCCAGGCACAGCTCAGTGTCGAAGGCTGGCTGCTGCTTGTGGTTTAACCGTCCCCCACCAAACGAGACCTGAAGCAAGAGATCAGCCAGGGGAAGGAATCAAACAGTCTCACTCGCTGATGTTTTACCTCTTGATAATAGGAGAAGAGTAAACAAAGATTTACCAGAGAGGGACAGAGGACTCCGCTGTTGCACTGTGTAACACAGGGTGTGGGGCACATGCCTCAGCAGCACCCCTGTGCTTGTGCAGTCCCCTGGGTCACGCTGCACCTCCCAGGGCCAGAGGAGGACTCTGACACAGAGAGAGGGAGGAGGCCATCGCCTCTGCTGGCACTGGTTCATGTAGCTGAAGCGGAGCCATCCTGACAGAGCAGGCCAGAGGTTTTCCCCCTGAGGTCCATTACTGAGCCTGAGAGCACAAGCAAGGGGCAGCTGGACAAGAGATTGGCTTTTTGCCACAGTAAGAAATTATTCATGTGTATTTTAAGCCTTAAGCAAAAAGGTGGAAAGAGAAAATAATAGGAAGATTACAGGGTAAGACAGAAAGAAAATGTAGAAGCGAGAGTATAAAACAGCATGGGGGATAGCATGAGTTAAGGGAAGGAAGAGAGAGCACACCAGAACCTGAAAGCCTTCAGCGGAGCTGGAAAAAAAATGAGGGATGGAAAGAGAAAAACAAAGCCCTGCTACAGAAGAAAGAGGAAGGGAGCAAATCAGAAGAAGAAATGGCATACCACACAAGAGGAGAAAGAGAGGAAAATTAATAAACAAAAAGGAAATAAAGCAGAGATTTAAGAGAGAGAAGATGAATGTGATACACATTCTACAAAATAGCCTTTAAGGTAAGGGGCAGTGGTTTTAGTCGTATTTTCTTTCCTGTGTGGCACACCGCTTTAAATAATAACCTGTATTGCTATAGAGTACATACACATTTTTTAGGTATCTCTATTCAATCTTTTTATTTATCCTATTTCAGCATCTTCATAAAGTAATGAAATGGTAGAGGAAAATGAGAGGCACTATATATGAAGAAATAAAAGGCGGGGGGGGGGAACAAACAGAAAAACACCTCCAAAAATGTAGTTCAGATTTTCTGTAGATCACACCCAGTAATTCTATTTCAGAGTTCTGAAGGACATTAAAGGAGCTTGATTTTCAATGAACACCTCCTACACATCCTCTAAAAGTCAGACCTTCCCAAAGTGCCAAGCTGGCACCCAAAATCTGAGAAATGCAAAGTTCGTAACCATGTCTGGAAACTCCCAGATCACCAGAGATCATTTTTGTCTCCTCGTGCCCCCCTTCTACCCTCCTCCCACCCTGCGTACACTCCCTGCTGAGTCACTGGACTTGAACACCAGCAGCTCTCAGCGCCCAGAACAAAGCCCATCTCAAGAGCGGTGTCAGCTTCCTTCGCCGATAAGCTTGTTGGAAATTATTAATCTCACGATTGTCTTCTGGCAGTATCAAATGTGGACAGACAGCTATGAATGTTTGAAGTTTAATTATATTTCCAAAGATGTAAACACACCCAGAGGCTTAGGGAATGGTGATATGTTTTAGTAAGTAGTAACATAGGTAAAATAAACAAACATATTACTTGGTTGGATGGAATGGGGAGCAATCTCCAGAACTTATGTTAATTACTCCTTTCTTTTTGTTACAACCAAAAGCAGCTCAATTGAAAACACCACTCAAGCAGGACTATAAAAGAGGGGTCAGCTGCTTCCATAAGGTCACTAGCTACATCTTTTTGATCTCTCTTATTGGAGAAGTAAAATTAAAGTTGAATTAAGAAGGAAAATAATCATAACAACAACGAAACACTCACAACCATCAATTCCTGCTACAGACATGCACAGTGTTAACTTGCTGTCAAATTTGATACTGATTTTGGGAAACCATTTGCTCTCTGTCTTTCCACTGGTAAAATCTCAGTGTACATTCATGACTTTACTATTTACAGTTTCAAAAATATAAGAGGAAAGAATAGCATGGTCTCAAAATATAACTGTTTGTGTATGTGCGTATATATCCAAGCTCCAGATTTGCTAGCCCCTAAAGCAACTCTTTCAGCTGTGAAGTACTTCAGCTGTGCTTCCTCTCCATTTGCAGGTTTAACTGCTTCCTCCCCCCCCACCCCCATTTTAAAATTTATATGTAAAATATTAGAATTGAGTCTGCTGCTTGTGATGACCTGCTGGTAGCACTACTGCTAATAAAATTTTGCATAACTATAACTAGTCAACATTATTTTCTTCTTCTCTGACACGATTCTGTACAAAGGCACAAAAACACTATTCTTGAAGCTACAATGTCAAGGAAGCAAAATTTCCTTAGCGTAATGGTGGTTGAGAACCTTCTCAGTTTCTTGAACTCCAGAAAACTCTATAATCCAGCTGATCTGGCTTCGCCCTTAATTCATTACATATATATTTTCCCACCTGGAATAACAGTTTACATTAGTGGCAATAACTCAATTCTGTCTTGCTGATAGCATTTGTTATGGTTCCATCAAATGAGTATTTATTATTACTACTAATTGACTTAATACCCCCATCAAATGGGCGGTTTTGTTCACACAGTTCTTTCCTGTGGAAGAATTTCCATATGATAATAATAGTTGCTGGGATTTCTCTTCCAATGATACGGACTTGTGATACCACAAATTACTGCCATTTTGTCTCCTTTCTTGTTCAGCTATTAAAAAGGCAGTGCTTCATTTTGCTCTAGAGTTTCCCCAGTATTCTGAAAACTCTTACCTTTGTAATTACTCTTCCTGTCATTTACTTCCCTGACAGACCCTTAAAGTTGTCATTTTTTTTTCCCCAAAAAAGTCAGCCAGTTGCTAGAAAGAAATGTCATTGTATTATTACAATAGGGAAATATGACTAAATAGATGTATGCTGTCACATTCCTTAGGCTAGTCTGGTCTTTTGTAACCCAGTTTGCAAAAGATCCCCAAGACTCCAGTCCTTCCCACTGCTGAGCTCCTGAGCATGTAGCATCTCTGGCATGCAGTGCCTTTTTACCATGTCCTAGACAGTAATTCCTCTGCAGTTCTTGCCTCTTTGACCTATGTCTTTCTGTCCTTCAGAACAAATTATTACAATACACTGTATTTGGGAATACAAGCTCTGAGCAGGATAAAAGCCATTCAGTTGTCTTTAACTGATTGGAGGTGGCTTTGGCTGTTGTAACCTTGACCAGTGGGTTAAAGTCCTAAAACTGTTAATAAGTGAGAGCTTTGCTAACTCTCAGATTCACCCATACTTCTGATGAAGATTCAGGCTGAGTAATATTTTGGGCTCCCCCATTCACTTGTCTCATAATGCAGATTGTAGCTAATTATCTTGAAATTACAGGCATCTCAGAAGTTGCTACCATCCTACTAAAGACACTGTAGCATTGAAATCAGAGTCTGTGGTGACAGCGATGTTTTCTTCCACTATTTTTCACACTACAGACAGAGCAGCTGCCTTTGACAATGGAAGCTGTTACAATAATTTTAGTCTAATTTAAGAAACATTTAATCTCTTTCCAACAGCTATATCAGATGTGCCTCTGTCTGTGCAGACGTCTCTGTCTGCAGTGAATTCCACAGTACTGGGTTCCAATCTAAATAATGCATTCCCAAATGCACTCCTCTCCCAAAATAATGTGTGGGATCAACTGTACTCTCCTGCAGTTGCTGCAGCTCAAGATACATAACGAAATGAAAAAAGTATACGTAAGACAAAGAATCCTGCTAACCTTAGTATGATTCAGTAACTCTCAAATATTTTTACTTTTAACACAGAGGAATTCATCAAAGCGGATGGAAAAGCTCTTTTTATTTCAAACATACCAAGTCTGAGATGATGCTTTTTCTGAATCTTCCAGTATAAGCAAGCCATATGGTTTGTATAGTGGGAATCCCACTCTTGGCATAACTATCCACTATTTTAAAATGCTATCTAATAGACAGTAGGCACAGTACTTTGTTTATTAAGTGCAACCTTTAGAAGCATGTCAGCAACATTAATACGTAATATTCTAATAAATACTTTTTTTAGGATAACATTCACAAAGGAATTTTAGGTCAAGCTCTTAGTAGAAACAAAGAGAGAAAATAACCTAATTTTGATGGATAATAATAATAATAATAAAAATAATAAAACTGAATTCCCAAAGTGAAATAAGATGTTGTATAGCACTGTAGCACTACAGGATATATATATTTTTTCTTCCTATGAAAAAGTAACTGTTCTTTTAGCGTTAACCTACAAGAAAACAGAATTCCTATAAGCTGCTCTCAGATAATACCTTCTTGCAAAACACTGAATTAGGGGGCTTTTACCATTTTTTTTTTTTTAACACTTTTCCTCCACAGAAGTAGTCTTGGAACTAGATTTAGTCCTTCAAGTGCACTACAAGAACCACCCTGCAACTAATAGTGTGTAGGCAAATTATGTTCACAAGGAATATTATTCACTTTCCAGGCACAAACATCTCTAACAGTTGCTACTAAATATAGTTTACTTTACTGATACTAGGAAGTCACTTTCAGACCTCAGTAACAGAATAGTGAATCTACATTACAAACCTCACTGATGTCCGGAAAATATACCTATTAGTGGATTTCCTTCCTACCTCTTCTTTCTCCTCTCTCTCACACATTTATCTTGTTTGTGCATCTGAAGAGAAACTCATTCTGACCTTGCTTACATCTATGAAACTTGATCAGCAGCTGACAGAAAAATATGATTCAAAAGATCTAACTCAGACTTACAATTATATAATTAGCGTCATTAATGGCTTATTTAGATGTGTTAGCAACTTTGAGTTTATTCTTATGCTCTTAGCAGGAAAGAAGTACCAAAAAAAACCACCATGGCAGAACACTTGAACCATGACCTACGCTGCAAATAAATGCACTGATGCAAACAGTAATCACACTTGACCTCTGTAACAAAGCGATGATAAGTCACCAGATTCTTACGAACTCCTTTCAGAGGGGCCAACCTCTTTAAGAATAAAAGGCATTTATTTCTATGCTAGCTCAATCCTCTTGAACAAATATGATCACATTGCTAAGCCTTTAAAATGACTTATCTATATGCAATGCTGACCACAAGCCATCAACCCACAACTCGTTTCTACAGATCTCGCAAATTGGACTTGAAAAGTTTCACAAAGGTTAAAGAGTTCAGTATTATTACAACACCATAGTGCTAAGGTCAGGTCTTTGGTTGCACTGAAAAAGTGTAAAGGTGCAAGGGAAGCAGCTCAGCCGATGTATAAATTTGACAGGTGTTGGTGTGGCTCATGGTACAGCCCTCAGCAGCCACATGGCTGACCTGAGCTGGGACTATCTACATTGGTCACTGCATGGTAGGTTCCTAGCTGGAAATAGACACTACATCTATACTACCATGTAAATTAAATGATCCTTGGACCTCTCCATGGCGCTAAGGACAAATGTCAAAGAAGGTCCTACATCCATAATAGTAAACGATACTATGCTAATAGGTTGGCCACATTTTAAAAAAAAAAAAAAAAAAGCTATGGGGAATTGACTTAGTCCATACTAATTCCCAAAAACAGGTTGGGAAACTGTTTGTTGTTCTACTAGTTGGCATGGTCCAGAACAGTGCCAGAAAACATGCTAGTGACTTGGAAGTGTAAGTAACTGAATTCCAGTGCCCAAGATTTTTTTTTTTTTTGCATGGTTTTGCATACTAGTATAAATAACCATGAGGCCTTCTAATGCACCTCCATCCCTCATTTGTTGTGCGAAGGGACCTTCTCTCCCTTCTACATCTTCTCCAGAGATCTGAACTGAATTCATTAATTCTCATGTGAAAGACAGTTTGCATTACTCATGTGATGTACATGACCAATTCCCACTTCCAACACATGCACATTTTTATTGAGGCAAAGGAGACCATAGCAGTAGGTACAAAGACAGATGCTTGTCTCTAACCCTTGTGCTGACAATTCCACCTTCTGTTACCAGACAGGATTTCTATACACCATGCTGCCAACACTGGCATCAGATGCCAGGGTATGAAAACAAGTAGCGAAATAGAGGACTTTATAATCTAGAGAGATTCACATGATCTGTCTGTATCCACTAGTTGCAATTTAAGAAAAAATTGCCTTTGAAGAGAGTTACAGGATTGAATATATAAAGCCAGTTTTCTTTCTCTAGTATGCTGTTTCTATCAAAATCTTCATGCAGCTTTGGGCTAAGTAGGTCAAGAAATTCCAGAAAAAAAAAAAAAAAAAAAAACAGAAGAGCTACTTTTTGATTGCTTTATTTTCAGCATATGACATTTTTCATCAGTAAAAGACAGGGGAAAGTATCTGGGATGTTTATAAGGAAACTCTTTTTGCTGTATTTTCCTCTTTCCTAAGCATTAGGTGTACTCAAGAAGCATCTCTCCCTGTTACAGGTGAAACCTATCTCACCTCAACATAAACACAAGTAGACTATTGCAGAGTAGACCTAAAACCCATGAATAAAGGCTTACCTTTCCTATAGGAAAGGTAAATTGAAAATCATTACTAACACCAATAGAGGCTGATTTAGACAAGCACCAAACTTGGAGAGCATGCGAGTCAACAGGATTAAGTATAGGAGAAACTTTAAAACTTACACCATCATCCCATCTCTCACAGGCCTGCTGTTTAACAACTTGGTAGATAAATGGAAATCCAATGCAATATCCACTAACCACTTCCAGAGAAAGGCTGATAGGTTAACAACTTGGTAAATAAATGGAAATCCAATGTAATATCCACTAGCCACTTCCAGAAAGTGGTTGATAGGCTACAGCAGAAATAATATTTTCCTTTTGTATAGTTTCAAAATAAAGCAGCTTTATTCCCCAAAGCTTGTTTTGTTCTTCAGAAATGCCCAAACAATCTGCTGTAAGAAGATGGCAGCTCTTTGGTGGCAAAATAGGCCGATCAAGATTTAGAAACTGGTCCTTCCTTGCTGAAAAGGGTGGAGGGAGGGGGAGAGTGATCTTTACCTGCTGGATTTTATCTTGGAAGTAATGGCAAATCCTTGGTTGACACCAACACTAAAAACATTGGAAATTCTCCAGGAGGAAAACAAATTTCCCCATTCAACTGATATGAGCTGCTTACAACATTTTACCTGCTGCTCCAGATAATTTTTGTTTATACATGCTCCAGAGGGATGCATTACTCTAACCAACAGCTGTCTCTACCAGCCTTGCAAAGATGTCTTTTCCACAGTTGCTCATCTGCCTTTACCATGATTTCATTTGTCCATTTATTTTTTGCTTTTAGGGTTGATATTTACATGCACGGAAACTCTAGGACTTGAGTGTTTCAAGATAAAAAGTTTCCTATGCTCTTTGCTTCAGTCACTTTCACTTTGTATTAATCTCTAAGCAGAATCCATCATTTTATGTAGGAGTGACTGAAACTATAGAGTTTGTTAGTTGATTTAGCAATGGAGATTTACTTTGTATTTGTCAATGTAAACTGTATCTTCTGAATGTGATAATTATCAAACACAGCATGTTTTTAAAAGTCACTATAATGTCAATTGTTCCTGCAGATGATACTTGAAAAAACAATAGGTGATAAAAATCACAAAGTTGAGGAAAGTGGGAAGCATTAATCTTGTCAAACTCTTTATGCCATCAAAGAACACACACGTGAAAACAAGTAGACAACATGTTGAAAAGAAGATAAATTTCTTTTTTTCCACTTTTGCTTTAAGAAGCTTGGTGTATTTGTTAATACCTGGTCAAATCCTTTTTCAAAATGTGAACAGGTGGCTTACTACAGAACTGATGGCAAATGCTCTTAAATGGAAATGTCACATTACTGTGAACTGCACGGGAATCAACCAACAGTAGAGAACATTTCTCAGTGCACTGTGCAGTCCACAGCCTTGTATTTTCTGCAAGTTTTCTATGTACAGGATTATGTAGTTTCTTAACTTTTCCCCCTTTACAGAGACATTTTTGATCTGTAGTGAAACTAACAGAGATCAGTTAAATTCTAATTGTGGAAACAGCTCTAGAGTTAAACAATTACATGTTGGAAAGACACTGGCTCCACTGTAAGATGACCATATCTGTGAAATTCTCCAGATTTAGTTGTCTGAATTGCTTCAGAACAGAGCAGGGGTCAGCACTGTTTGCTGTTTTCTAGCTCTTCCTACACTGATGCAACACACGCTTGCTTCTGTTAACACACTGAGCCAGAACAGCAGGTAATACTATGCCATAAATCTATTGACCAGGTTATTTAGATGGGCAATGTTGTTTACTGAGAATTATTTAAAATTATAAGATATAAGTTACTAGGTAGGGGAGGAGGAGAAAGCCTTAACACCCCAGACATTTGTTTTGAAAGCATTGGAAGAGAAGACTGCAGAATTACATCAGTGTGACATGCTCCTTCACGTCTGCTTATTTGCTGGGTTTTTAAAAGTCACTGTTGATGCACCCAAATCAGGTGGAAAAAACAAAAAACAGCAACAACAAACAGAAACAGTTTACTAGTTCAATCCTGAGCTGGAAGTTGTTAAAATTGCTGTAAATTTCACTCTCTAACCTAAATACCACAGTCTATTCTTTTCCATATACAACAGATGTGCAGAGTTCAGTCTCATGAATTTGTCAGACGTGAGTCTGCTGGAGTTTCAGGGGACATACAAAGAAAGAATCAGTTTGGGGAGTTTGTATGGATCTCCAAATACGGTGAGAAATACTGAGAACTGTCCTGTTAAACACAGTTTCAAGTAGTACAAAGGTAACATGGAGGAAGATGGCCTTTTTCCTCCTTCTCCATTATATATTCACTTCAGCAGTGTGGGTAACAAGCTAAATTGTGCTGACCTTTATCAGAGACAGGGTATAACTGCTGAAGGAGAAGTAACATTGCTGCATGCCATGTTGTCCATTTGCCACTGCACTTTCCAGGCTTCCTGATACCGCATAACCACACTAATGAGCACATCAGCTCACAAATCCCTTCTGAATCATTCTATCAGCTCCAATTGCAGGGGTGAATGTAAATGCCGATCGCAGATCTGCAGCTAGTTTAACACGCAGGAAGTGGTGCACATTTTAATTTACAACAGACTCAACCATGGCTCATCAAAATAAGAAAGTCTTTTCCTAATGATATTCCATGCCATCATGGCATTTTAACCCTCTAAGACTGCACTGTCATGTCATGACAAAATGGTCAGCAGACTTCACAAATGTCACATATGATGAGTGGCACATGAATACAGAAAAGCTGAAAGATACCCAGTTCATTTAAGAGTCTTTCACAATTTGCTCACAAAGAGAAGGATGAAATTGAAACCATGCATCATTTGATCACTTCTTTGGAACAGTTCTCCTACTTTTAAAACCCATGCCAGAGATTGCTGGAAGGAGTTATAGAAGGGAACAGATAAAGGTGAGCTCAAGATCCACTCACAACAGCTAAGAAATATCCACCAACTTCTAGGTATGAACTGTTTGTGATGGCAGCACTAGGCAGGACGGTTTCACACATTCATTTACCTTCATAGGGCAAAAGAGATATCAATGTCCCTGCAATTTCTGCTTCATTTTCTCACTGACAGTCTATGTCTCCAAGTCAATACCACCTCCTTCTCTTTCATTCACAAATTGCTGAGGCCATTTTAAACACCTCCAAGGAGGTTGTCTTTTTCCGTCAGATTCTGCTAATCTAATTTATAAATAAAGGACAAAACTTAACAAGAAGTATGCCTCAGTCCTCTTTTGTACTGACTTTGATCATCTTCAGGATACCCCACTGCTGTTTCCTCACAGTTGCCACTTGTTCTTGTCTTTCCCCCAGTACTTTGACTTCAGTTGTGACCAATCAAACAGTTGCAGGACTGTGCTCTGAGGAAAGACAGCCATCAGCACTAAAAACCAGAAGCCTCTTAAAACCAGTCGATAAAAATTTATGTCAGCCACCACTTTACAGCCCAAATCTGAGCTACAAAACAAAACCAACAGGAGCTGTATATCCTGGTAAAGGTGTAAAACATGTTTTCTCTTTCCAGCTGAACTTATATGGAGTTATTCAAAGGCAGAGAGCAAATAGAGAACACACAGCTTGCCACTGGCAACTAGACTTCCATTCAAGTTCACAGCAAGTCACACACACAACTGCTGTTGCTGTTAAGAGGTGTTATGGATGTCACTAACACACAGAGGCTCTTCAATAGATGCAGAGTAAAATAAACTATTTACCTCCTTGACAATTCTCTTTTAAATACAAAGTCTGAGAAAGTGAGTTAAAGAATAAATGAGGAAGCTACCTCTCTTAAAAGCTGCATTTTTAAGCATGGAATACCCCTACATGTGATAGACCTTCTCCTGAACTTGTAACAAGTTGTCTTGATATTTCACTGACACCTAGATAACAATAGGTCAAGCACTATTATTATACGCAATATAAACATATACTATTGAAATTCCATTTTATCAGTTCCTGAGGTTTTCTTCTCACTTGTCATTTCTCAATGCATACAGAAATCGTTTTACTCAATGAAACTTAAAAGACTGAAAAAGCTGGCAGAGTTTAAGGAATAGGCAAGTTACACTGCTGTTCACAAGCAGACACCTACTGCATCACTTTGTTTCGGAAAACAACTGGAATTCTGAGTCATAGTTGGTTTTAAATTTGCACAACATACACAGACTGATTTTTGGTGTGATTTTTCATAGTGATCACAGGTAGTATGATGCTCTTTTATTTGTGAAGGAAGATTAGTAAGAATATGATAATAGGATCAGGGCCTGAGTGAAGTGAAACAGTTGCAGTATGGGGGCAAATCAAAATTCCCCTGCTTAAACTAGAGGTTGCAACACATTCATCCTTCAGAAAGGTGAAAGGTAATGAGAAAATACCAGTGCTCCTTGTTCAGTGTTAATCAAATGATACCCAAGGAGATACATCTATTCTACCTGGGTAATAGTGGTTCTACTGAGCCAGCCATGACTTAAAATAATAACAACAACACAATATTTAAAACTCTCTCAGTCATCAACCTACTTGTACATCTACATATGAACACCTTGCCTGCACTGCTCTTTGAGTTTGTCAGGCCCTTTGATTTTTTTTATTTTTTTTTTGTTTTATTCTGGGCTTGTACAGAGACCAGCACAGTTGGGCACTGATTCTGTTTGGTATCTTAAAGCATTGATGTAATAGAAAGGAACAAAAATTGTTGGTGCCATCAAAGTTGTTTGTGATTGTCATCAACACAGACCTGCTTAAGTGTGGTGTATATACTGAACCCTTTTCATTTAGGCTGAATGAAGAAGAAGGAAAGATGCATTTCATGTGGGAAGAGCTGAAAGAACTGTAACCACTGCCAGAAGACCAGGTCAACAAGGAAGGCCCCAAGAGAATTTATGTCAAGCTGGCCAAGAACTAATGCAAATGCAGAGGTCAGAGCACTGGCTGGGTCCAACAGGGCCATGCAGCTCAGTGGAGAAAGCCACTACGAAATTACTAGCAAGTGTGAGGGAGCGAAGAGGCAGTTTCTTTGAGGCACAGCATTCCTTTTGCAGCAGAACTGAAAGGAAACTTTCCCATTTCCTTCATTTCTACTGCATAAAAGAAAGCATGAGCACGAGTACTTTCTTTACAAAGTAACACCTGACTCATCACAACAGCTTTACCACCTAATGGGAACAGTCTTGCTAACTGCTCAAGCAACAGATATGATATATAGTGAAGTAATTTGTCAAGATGCCATTCTTGCATGAAAAGAGGAAAGAAATAGTGTGCATATCTGAGAGAGAGAAAAAAAAAAAAAAGCAGAACAAATTTATTTCCTTAAAGAGTACAGAGTTCCCAGTGATGATGGTGTGAAGGAGAGTGGTCTATACACCAAGGTACATTTGCCCCGTATCTGTGCCTGTAAAGGAGGAAGTGCCTTAACATTGGACATCTTTGTGTTGGTGTAAGAAATAGAATATTGGCTTTGGTGGAGGTTGGTTATACTCGATCTCTTTAGCAATAGAAAATGGTGTAAACTCTGCATCCAAGTAGTAGGGATAACCCAGGATTTTCTTAAAATCCTTAGTGCAACACCCACATGTAGTGGCATTTTGTGAAGCAGACGTGGAGGGACCTAGGACTGACCATTCCAAATATTGGGCCAAACACACTTAATGGCCTTCAACTGTCCTGATATTGCTGTGCAGACCTGTGCAGCTTGAGCTCTCCATCCATAGGCTCTTCCTGCCCCACCACAGACTGCCCACACCTGTAAGTATGGGGAACTATTTTCAGAAACGTCTAGATAAGTGAAGTATACTCTAAAGCAAGTAAGTGAAAAGACAGGATTGCACAAACCTGAATTTGCTAACTACTGCAGGAAGAGATGTAAGACCAACATACTTGTGCAACCCAATCCTGGTGAGATTGCTGAGTCTTCACTGGCATTAGTGGGCTATTCATATAAAGCTATAATTCAACCACACAATTTAGCACACCCCTAACCTCTGAGCCAACAAACAGCATTGTTGCCTTTCCTGGAACAGTTGCTCATACACTGTAAAGTAAGGTGCCTATTTGAAAGCCTTGCCAAGTACCAAACACAAAGCTCTGCCCTAGAATAACTAAATGGTGTAGTCCCATTGACATCTAATTAATCATTACGGTGTATGTTTGCACCTGAACCAAATGGGAAAAAAAGTCACATTAATCTCCAGCAAAAATACATCAGAACAATACTAAGGACATGCTGAGTTCATTTATTGTTTTGCTGATCATTTACTTATGGGGAGTTCAGTTTGCCAGTAGGATGTTATTAGAAAATGTTTTTCATTATTTGTTCACAATGCCTGTTTTGAAAGGGTTGAGTTTATTTATCTCCCTCTTGTCAGCTCAAAGAAGTTTAATTTTAGATATAAAAAATATGCTGTCATTAGTCTATCTGTGAGTTATTTAGTCATACAGATAGCAATGTAGGAAATACAGATGGTGATGGAATCTCTCCTGCATTTACCTTCCAGAGATTCAGATTTATCTATAGATCACAACAGATAAGAGGTTTAGTCACTAAGAAGCTAAAGAAATTCCAAATACTCTCTCTCCTGAGCTATTTGGATGAAGTATTGAAATGGAGGTTAGGACAGCAACCCAACTCAACAACATTTCAGAAGAAAAAAAAAATGTAGCCATTTCCTCTTGCTTAAAGTTGATTTGATTTAATGTTGAGAACTTGAACATTTTCTGAGCACACAGGCCATGGACAAAAGAGGCAAGTAAAATCTTAGCACACTACTAGGGTGAATTAAGTTTAGGCTGGAAATCCTACATCAGTGGACAAAAATAGATTAGACTATAAACACATTTTTCTAAGAGGTCAAAAGGTCAGATGTCAGGAAATTGGACAAATAAATAGAGGCGAATCTAAGAAAAGAGATAGGCAAAAACTAAGGCATTTTTCAATAAAAATGATAATGAGCAGCGGCTTATATAAGACTAATAAATAAAAAGGTAATCTGAAAATACATTCCTATAGTTACTGAATAAAAGACTTAGACAAAACTTTCCAAAAAGACTTTAGGAAGTATCAGCTCTGGCTGGGGATAGTTGAAACAAAAGGGAAAAGATTTTCTGAAACTCAGCAAGTCTGGAAATCAAACGTGCATGTTCAAAGGACAAAATATGGAGCAAATTCACTTGAGACACTGAAGCTACATAAAGGTATCACTCATGATGATGTAGTGATTTGTGTTAGAAAAACCATGACTGATTGTTTTGTTTGCTGATATGAGAAGACAGTACAGTTCATTAAGGGCTAATCCAAGTAAATATATATATATATAATGTTAGCAGAGATGATTCATAAAACTATAGAATAACTGATGTTGGAAGGAACCTCTAAAAGTCATCTAGTGCACAAGCATCACTGCACAAGCAGGGCCACCTAAAGCAGGTTACCCACAACTGTGTCCTGTTGGATTTGGAGTATCTCCAATAATGGAACCTCCACAACCTCTCTGGACGGCCTGTTCCAGTAGTTAACCATCCTGGCAGGAAAAAAAGTTTTTTCCTATGTTTAAATGGGATATCTTATTTTATTTATTATTTGTGCCCATTGTTTTATGTCCTTTCACTGGGCACCACTAAGAATCTGTCTCTGTCTTCTTACCCAGTCCCCTCATGTAGTTATACACATCAAGTGTTCTCTTGTCAAGTCTAAGCAGTCCCAGCTCTGTCAGCCTGTCCTCACATAAAAGACATTCCAGTGTCTTAAAAATCTCCTTGTCCCTCTGCTGGACTCACTCCAATATGTCAATGCCTCTTTTTGTACTGGGGAACCCCAAACTGTACATACTATTCCAGATACACAAGTGCTGAGGAGAAGGGATGACCACCCTAGATTTGCTGATGATTCTCTTCCTAAGTGCAGCCCAAGATGCTGTTATCCTGCTTTGTCACACAGGCACAATGCTGGTTCACACCCAGTTCGTTGTCCACCAGGACCCAAAGGCCTTTTCTGCAAAGCTGCTTTCCAGCTGGTCGTTCCCCAGCCTGTACTGGTACATCAAGCTATTTCGCCCCAGGTGCATGACTTTGCAATTCCCAGAGTCCCAGGAACGGCTTTTGAAGGTTTTATCCATTAGAGAATAACAGAAGCAATGATAGCACACAGCAGTTTAGTCCATTTTAATTGCTGTTGTCTTTCTTTAACTAGTAGGGATCAACTAAAGTATTGAAACATTTAATTTGGAGTTAGGTTACTGATTTTCTTTGTGGATCCTGTTCTAAAACATCTGTGAAACAACCTGTGAAATGCTGCTAGCATGATCCATATACTGAAATTAAATCATAAATCACATACCCATATTTTTTTCTCTAAAACTATCATGATATTTTAAAATTTCTAGTTTTTCAAGAATCGATAGTGCGATTTACCTAGAAGATACAAGAAGAGACCATAAAATGAATACCATTTGAACTATGATAGAGACCTTGAAGCTGTAAAATGTACACTTGTCAGTCCCCAGAATACTAGAACAAAATAGTTCCAGTTGGAAGAGACCTACAAAGATCATTGAGTCCAACTGCCTGACTACTTTGGTGCTATCCCAAAGGTAAAACATATCATTAAGTGCATTGTCCAAATGCCTCTTAAACACAGACAGGCACAGGACACCAACCACCTCTCTAAGAAGCCTGTTCCGATGTCTGACTACCCTCTTGGTAAAGAAATTTTTTTCCCAGTGTCTAGGCTGAACCTCCCCAGCTTTGAGCCATTCCCACACATCCTGTCATACATAGCAGGGAAAACAGATGAACACCTCCCTCTCCAAATAAACAGACACTTCTCAGTGATTTTATAATCTGACCCTACCAAGATTTATATTTATATGGTCTATACATAAAAAGACTTCAAGAAAATCAGGGAAACATTTAAACTTATTCTGAGATTAACCTTAGTCATGCTGTTCACTACACTTGGGCTAATACATTAGTGATGGAAGACATGGGATAAAGATCTGTGATTCTTCTTTATTTAATCAAGATGTTCAAATTCGCATCACAAAAGTTGAAGAGAATTTTAAAATCTATTGCTGGTTCATAAATATCTTTTCCAATAGCTGAGCTTCTAGATGTTTGAGAAACATTCATCCTTCAATTCACCAAAATAATTCTTTATTCATCCTTAGCGCAGCTACATTTTATACTTATAATAGTGTATTCATTAATATTTCCATAAGCTATTATCCATAGTAATTTTACATGTCTATCCCTAAACTTTTCATTTCTACTGTCTTTGAAAAATACATCATTATAACTCAGCTAGGCATAAGTCTTGGACATAAAAGGTTCTGTTTGTTTTTGTAATTGAATGTTGCTATGACATCAGAACAATTTATGACCCTGGTAAAAGTGGAAATATCTTTGTATTATGCACATGAATCTCTACATATGGAGATGCAAAGCAGGTCTCTTCATGTTTTACAGAACATCATAAAAATAGTCTTAACTGCCGATTTTTTAAGATTGTAGCATAACTTTTCCTTGTTGCTGTAGAGATTGAAATGGGCATAGATACCAAAGCTAAACCATTTCCATAAATATTTCAAATAACAGATAAGGTAAGGACCTGTCATCATTTCTTTAACAAGTCATCATTTTCAGAGGGATGGTAACTCAAGTGTGAAAAAAACTCCTCTTTAGACTCCAACTTGTCTTAAAATTAAGGGGGTTATTTCAGACTCCCAGAAAATTACTTCTAGCAAATATGAAAAAATACAAAGGTAAGACTTCTGTCTTACTCCAGCCCTCCTTGCAGAAACTGTGGGTCTCAAATGCTTCTACTGTTTCTGTAAACTATATTCCTATGCCTTAAATAGAGCTTTTTCATTTGAAGTTGAACTTTTCTTTCTTTTTTTTTTTTTTTCATTAAAGTGTCCAGAACACAGATCAGTGGCTTGGGACATCATCAGGTATAGATTAGAGGAGGATAAATAAGTAGAAATGACTGCAATACTGGTATACTGTGTGTTTGTTCATTCTCCTTCTTAACAACAACAAAAAAAATCATAAGCATTTGAGAAGGTGGAGTTAGTTTTTATCTCTGCCAACCAAATAATCCAGGGGTTTAGGAATCTATGTTTTTCTCTAAACCTTCTTTCAAAGTGATTTTGTTATACTGCAGTGCTTATGCTATTATATAGCTATGGAGCCTACAAATAATATTAGCTGGCTGACAGAATAAGGCATCCAGACCCAAGCAATCCTTTTTCACAGCATAAGATCAGAAACCAGTATTTCTGGAAGAAGCCGTTTGTAAAGTATGAGTTTGTGTGAATTAACAGGCAAAAAATAATGGCAATGGTACGCATTTGTAGGAATTAAAGAGTTTGTATGAAGTAGTGTGATTGCCATCTCATTTCTCACATTTGCCCATGTCCTTAAAGACAAAATTACACTGCTTTAAAGCTGGAAATATTTATGTAAAGTTATGAAAGAAATTTCTAACTTTCAAGAACTGATATTCAAAAGTTTTCTGAACTCCACTTAGCAGGACATGGCATCGAGACCAAGCAATCACCTCAACTATTTGCAGAACAGGAATAATCATCCATCTCCAGCTACCTTTTCCAAAAGACTGGAACAACACCTGAGGGAGGCTCCAACCTGCTTCTGTGTTGTGATATTGTTTGCAATGGAGTAAAATATAGGTAACATTTTCACTGAATTTGAACATCTTCATACCCCATTTTTGTTTGCATTTTTTCATTATAGCCTCCAAATAGCGATAATGCTATGAAAGTGAGATTGTTTCAAGATTTATAAAAAAAAAAACACTCCACATCCCAAATGTTCAAGGGCCCTAGGTTTTGGGGATTATGAATAAACCACTTAGAGTAGTGAGAAAATAATTACTTTGTAATAAACACACTTAACGCCTCCCTGTCCCCACAACCCAGATTTCTCAGCAAACACCAATCTCATGCAGTATCTATTTAAAACAACTTTCTGCTCTGGCTAAAACATGCTTTCTGTAGTATATTGTCAAATAGTCTCTGACAGCAACTGCAATGCAGTTTTGTTTGATAATGAAGGAAATACTTGTATTAGAGATTCAAGATTTCCACATGACATGGTGACTTTTACCTCAATGACTTCCAACCCAGAAGGCATATACCTGGAATCTCATTATTGTTTGTCAATCTGCATAGCAAAAAAGTTGTGAAAAACATCACCACTTTGAGCTACCCTAATTACACACATAAAACTCAGTCATCTCCTGAATTTTTCCCACATGAGAGCTCCATTTTGCTGGGCATATGATTCCAAATATAAACTGATATAGCTGAACTGTAAGTGAACCCATCTGAAACAGACTCAAACCCAACTGGGATCAGAACCTCTTCCTTGGAAGCCACTGCAATCTCCTCTTCTCTGCAAACACCAGCACCAAGAGAATTAGCAAATGGTATTGCACTTAAAATGCTCTCCCAAATAAAATAAGCATATTTCTCTTAGCATGTGGAAAAATAATTTGCTACTTCAACATTTTATGTTAAAACAGCAATATTCATGTTCAAAAACTAAAACATCTGCATGCAGGAAGAAAAAAAAATAGAAATGTTGAGATCTACTTGAAAGATTCTACCAAGTTGCACATTGCTTTGCAGAAACAAGTATCATTAGTCTACACATTGTGCCCAGCTACATACCACACAAAAGCACTGCTGAATGACATTTCAGCCTTTTGCTAATTTAAGTTTAAAAAGAACAGCATAATGCCCTATATGGAGCTAGTAGCCCTACTAATGATATTTGACACTTCCCTAGCATATGTCCTTGTTTCAGGTGGTTACAACTTTGCACGTTTTAAATATCGAGGTTGAACTTTACATTTACACTTAAAATCAGAGATAAAAATAGTGTGCCATTTTTCACAATCAGCAGAGAAGACTCATTAATTTAATTTTACCCATTTTTTTTAAAGGCACATTAACATCTCCAGAGTTTAGGGCAATGGCTTAAGACCTGTGGATTTTATGTATTCCTGTGGTAGCTGTCTCCCTTGCCATCTCCACATCAAGACATGAAAAAGCCAAGCCTCTTAAAATTTCTGTTTTCAAATCTGCAAAAGATTGTCATTACAGGGTAGCTCTCTTTTCAGGTGGTTTTGGATATATTTGACTATAACTCTCTTCCATTTCCCCTGAATAGTTTTGGGATAACAGAATCTTAATTACAACTAACTTTTGCCAAATTGGGTCCTGCTTCATTCGTTCACGAAATGGACCACTTAAGAATGAATCAGGATTATGTGTCAGGAGACTGTCGTTTGCAAAAGTCCTGCAATATTTGTCAACCACTTTAGAAAGTCTGAGGTCAGGGTTGCAGAAAGATGATCAAAAAAGAGGCATTATATGATGGCTAGGGCTGTTAAAGTCTACTTCAGTAAACCATTAGTGCTACCCCCTAACACTTCTGCTTAATAGAAGCAAATTACTGAAAACAAATTTGTCACAGGTCACCCACTAGTAAGTATTCATGTTTTTCTGTTAAGATACGTGGGAATGCTTTTGGATAAATTCTGTAACTAATATATTGGAAGTAAGGTTTGAATATAAGAAACATCTTGTATGCTAAGTAGTCTGAAGGTTCGTGTCTTAAGTTAGCCAACCAAATGTGGCTTCAGCCTCTTGGACCCATAAAAAGGTGTATTAATAGTAACAAGTCTCCATCTTGGAGTTAAATCCCTGAATGTTTGCAGAACATGCAGATTCTGTGGTGAGCTATTCCTAGTAAAGTTCCTCAATAAATTAATAACTTATTATTAATAAGGGGGCTTGAGGATTCATTTGTTTGCAGTAATTTGAGTATCAGTATCAGAGGGTGTCAAATCACTGTTCTATAATTTGCACTAAAAAGTCTTCTCTGAGAAAAAACACTTTGCAGACAGTGTGAAAGGGTTGTATGAACACAAGAAGTGACTGGATTGACTGAAGTTACTCTTGCAAGCTTTTAAGGGAGATACAGTTCCACAGTAAGTCATAAGGTAAGGAGGAGGAAGACTAGAGCAGAAAAAGAAGGATGAAAAGACTGCTTTCAAGTGGTTAGAGGAAAAGATAAGGAACTGGGACTGAAGTGGCAACCCATTAATGGTGGAAGCACAAGCAAAATTTATCCACATGATTTTATTCTGGCTACTTCTTGAGAGATTCCAGCTGTTAGAGTGCACAAGACACTTCATACTTTCAGAATTTTGAAGAAGCTGGGAATACGGAGCATCTTACAAGACCTAGACTTAGGATCTATCCAATTTCCAGTCCAAATCACAATGCCTTCATTTCCTACCCTCATCAGATTACACATATATTTTTAACTATTTGCAGCTGAATTTTATAAATAAAATAAAGTATTTAAGATAATCCTAAAACTTACACAATTTTAGTGATTTTGGGAGACATAACCACTTCTTTAATGCAGTTGTAAAGCGATGCATTCTCCTTTACATTTCATTTTCCTTCAGTTCATGAGGCAGTTTACACTGTTCCATCCAGCGTAGGATACTTAGGTTAATGCTGGGTCAACAGAGACATGCCCAGCGCCCTTCCAGCCTGGGGAAGCTGGATTCCAGGCTATCTTGTGAGGTATGTAGGAAGAAGTCAGGAGAAGGAGGCCTCCTAAAATGTTGCTTTGTAATGGGATACAAAGGCTTATGGGAAAGTCGGCTTGTCCTTACTAGACACAGCAGGGGTTTGGACTTACCTACCTAAGTGATGTGGCTCTGTAAAGTCAAATAAAAACTTGGCCATGGCTACCATACAAATTATTGAGATAACGTATGTTCTAGTCTCCCGTATAAACAGACCTTACGTCACTTTTGCAGTTATTATTTTTTAAAGCCTGTGAAATGAAATGCAAAAGCCACTCGGTGCAACTCTTAAGTATGAACAACTAAATTCTAATTTAGTTAAATATTTAGACACATACAGTAGCATTTACATTAAAGTTGTTTTTCAATTCATGTGCTTGTTGCTGGACTAGTACCATAAACCAACAGAATAAGCAAAAGTCTCTATTTGACTGGACAGTGAATGAGCACCACACAGAGCACATTTTTATCAGGAATGATCCCAAGATGGACTGTAAAGTAACTGATCTACAAATCAGTAGAATAATTTTGATAAACTCTGAAATGCAGTCACATGGGACTTGAAGTGCAACCATTGTTTAACATTACACAAATACTACTTCACAGCTTGTAGAAAGTTGTGAAAATATTTGTACCTCTTCTAATAAAAAAAAAAGATGCAGTAGTAAATGAAGTAGTTAATACATCATTAACAGAATTGTAGTTCAACCAAGACAGAGAAGTTACTCTTGCTACATTTCCGATGGGCCCCAAAGAACACAAAGTGACCTGAGGAGATCCTCACTTTTATGTTTTACCAAATGACAGCAACTCTAAACATCACAGTTCCCCAGAGAGACCTATTAAATCTGTGGCTTATGTATTTTTACAAATCCAAATCCAAAATTAAATTCTCCAGTCTTTGTTTGTCAACCCCCCCCCAAAAGCCGAGAAGATATTGTTAATGATCCCAAGTAGAAGATGACCATCTCCTCTTAAGAATATTGAAGACAAGTATTAAAATGCCCTGTGAAGTTATAGATTATCCCCCCATGCCCAAAATGTACCCTCTTTGTGTTGCGCAGTGTCTGAGCTGTGTTCTTGCAAAACTGAAATAAACATTAATACTAAGTGTTTCTGTTACATCTCCTGACTAGAGTAATACATCTTCTGAATAATAAGGCACTGAAGACTTTTTTTTTTTTTCAGAAAACTGAGACAAGACATTTTGGAAAAAACACCTGCAGCACTTCTAAGAGCATGGATATATTGAAACTGAAACCAGAAACTGAAAATCCCTTCCGAAGACTGGGCTGTTTTCTGCTCTTTCTCATGCTTCCAGTAAAAACATAAAGATTTGTATTTCTAACAGTGCACCTCTTGTACGAAAAAGTTGCAACTAAACAAAAGTAAATGGCAGAGTGAAGGAGACTGAAGTCAGAACACGTGGCATTCCAACCTCAGAAAAAAGAAAAAAGAATCTTCACAGTGCTATTAATTCATTCCAGTCATCCTATTTAGAGGATAGACAATTCTATTCCTTCTCTCTGCTTCCCCTACTAAGTAACAGAACAAAGTGTTACACTCTTGGTTCAGTCAATCAGAAAGCTATAGAGTTTGCCAAAGTTTTTGGTCACTTCAGTTCAAGTATTTGTTATATGCTGCTCCTGATGGATGGGAGAGTCTCAATATTGCTTACTCCTTTAGCCTGCCAACCTGGGAGACGCCAAATTCTGGCAGTTTCAGCAAGTTCCCAGTCTTCTGCAGGATTGGGTCTACATAAACTTCTGACAGAAGTAACAGAGAGTCAGTTTGTATATAAGCAGTATACTTCTCATTTTCTCCCTGTCACCCTTGTTCGTGGGAGGAATCATCCCAATGTCCTTAATTTTGTTTAGAGTTGCTGAAATATATAGTTTTTTATAATTGTAGTGCATCAAAGACTGACTGAAATAGTGGTGTTAATGTTTGCTATGTAGCAATATATGTGCTTATGTATTATAGCGCACTAATACAGAATAATCAAACATTTTCAACTCACCTCTAGAAAAATCTATAGGAAACTCATACAGATTCTGAGAAAGAAATGAAATTCTAAAGCAACATGATAAAGCGACACAGGAATCTTTTGAAAATGCTCTGGCATTTACTATCTTTTCTACAGGATTTTTATACCATTTTTAAAAATCAATCAGCTGTGTGCTCCTGTCAGCAGATTGTATAGGATGATGGAAAACTTCTGAAGAAATCTCATTATCAACTTCTCAGTTATGTAAGGATAAACTCTGAAACAAAAGAAGAATATTTTTTTGGTTTGAATCAATAATGTTCCAGGGAAGACCAATACTATTAATGAGAGATACTCCAGCCAACAAGAGAATAACATTGCCAAGCATGTGCGCAGCTCCCAGCACTGTTGTACATATGGTTGTATGTGCAAATGACAGCCCAGCAGCAGCTGAAGTTAAACAATCTGGAGCAACCACATGCATCATCATCTAAGAGAAACAGTGGGAACCTCCCTGATTTCAATGCAATTTAAAAAAAAGAAAAAAAAAAAAAGAAAGAAGAAGAGGGAAGTTTCTCCTACCAGCAGAGTTTCAAGAATAACAGTTGTGGAGAAGCCCTGCTGTACAGTCTCAGAGAAGCTTCACAAAACCAACACCAAGGCATTAGAGACAAACACATCTTACTACTGTCTACAAGCTAAATACAACACATATTGCTTATTCTTTGCACAATTAATTCTGTCAAAAGTCCTCTTATATCTAAGTGTCACTGTGTTGTGGAAGGAAGGAAGGAAGATGAAGAGTTAACTGAAGATTTCCCCCAACATGCGCAAAACTAGGTAAGAAATTAGAACTCCAAAGTAGGTGGCTTTGAATCACCAAAATGCCTTTCTCCATACTGTTCATTTGCTGTAGATATGAGTTTGCAGAAGGGAACAGAAAAATTCCTGGCCTTCAGATTTTCAGATGAAGCTGAAGCTGTAACATAATATACACAAACACAAGCCAGAATTTTGCATGTAAGTCCTGATGCCAGATCTGGGTTCAAATGGCATTGAACTCCAGATAAAAACCAATAAACACACAAATCTGTAGTCACAAGAACACAGATGGTATTGTCCATATGTTTTTATGGCATACACAAGAGAAAATCCAATAATGTAATATGCATTTTCTGCTCTTCATTGATACTATAATTAAATTCCCTGAGAATGTACTTGACAGCTTATAAGAGAAGGAAACATTGGTAGCTTGGTAGTATAGGCTTATTTAACAAGCAAAGGAAGTGAGAAATACGAAGATTTACAGAATTTATGTGACGACAGAGCAAATCTTAACCACAGCATGTTAACCTATAAACACTCTGTAAAGGCTAAGGAAGCAGGATGAACTGCGGTATATAACATTTCATTTTTGGGTGGCTGGAACAGCTTATTGAATGAGCCCAAGGTAAGAGACTTATTTTTGCTACTTACAGAGAAGCAAAGCTACTAATAAGAGTCCAGACATTGAAACAAGGACAGATTTCCTCCCAGGTTTATTGCTAACATTTAAAACAATGCTTCTATTAAAAAAGTATTTTCATACTTGATCAGTTTAAGGGTTTCATTATTGTCATGCTGTGCAATTATGTAGACTTCTAGCAAGTATTCTCTGCCTCTGTACACTAGACCTTAGCGCTAATTTTGGTACTTGCTTGATGCTCAGAATGTGATAATGGTATTTGGAAGGAAGTCTTTCATTGAGCTGTGTAAAAATTGACAGTCTCACTTCACATTCATTTATGTGAAGAAAACATTCAATAAGCATCTTGGTTCTTTTTGCCTACATCAGGTTGAGAGTTTCAAATGAAAGCCAGCAATCTTCATGTATTTTAACACATTTAAACTGTCCCTACACTTCAAATACAGTACTTCTGTACAAAGAATATAATTTTATTAACTACAAAGAAAAAAATGAGAAGTCTATCTTTATAAGACTCCCTAGCTTGTAGGTCTTCAAAAACACCCAAACTGAATTTTGTGTTACTGAAAAGCTAATTCATATGCAGTTATAAACTTATACTACATCATATAATCTGGTATGACCATTAACATAATACACAGTAGGACACAGGTGTTATTTACTACATACCTAATCTTGCCTAAATGTTTTATATACTGCGTGGGAAAGTTCAGCTATGAATAATTTCTCCCAAAGGTATTTTTTCTCTTTCATTGTAAGATTTGATGGGCATTTTCTAAGGACTTCTAACATGAACATGATTCTAACATTTCTGTGCATTGTTTGCTGTTGAGAAAACAAAGGAGCAATGACATTCCATTCCTTATGTGCCAGATGGGAGACTGTTATTACTCTTTTAACTTACATGTCCACAAAGAATCAATCTGAGTGGATGGTACTTGTGCAAAATATAAGCATGTTCACTGGGTAAAACCTATAACAAGCTTTAAAAGAAAAATAAATTAAAAAAATAAAGCAGAGATTTTTTTTGTGCCTTTCTCTTTTCTACCCTAAACTTGTTTATAAGCGTGTAAATGAAACCTTAAGGTTGACTAAAATGCAGGAAGAAGTAGTTGCACAAAAACACATTTGGGAAAAGAACATTTAGAGTAATGAGTATGTGAAGAGTCTGCAGTGATGGCCTTAGGAGGATAACTTAGAGTGTTAAAATCAAATGAAGTATTGCCCTCAGCTAACAGTTCTTCCCCAGGGAGAAATATTTCTTAGGGGAAACATCCACCTTTAGGAAACAAACTGTCCTTTCACAAAGGAAAAAAATGTTTTTTCCAATTAGCTATTACAAATAGCTGCTTATTTAGCACCTCTTCAAAGCTTAGAGAAAAACGCACTATTTTAAAAAGAACATTAAGACCACAACAGCAGGGTACTCACAGTTAAGAAATACCATTTAAAAACTGCTGTACATCCTCCAGCTCTTTTATGCATGTTGTGTTATGATGCAATCTTTAATAAACACAATCCCATGATATTTTTCTTTTTTCTTTTTTTTTTTTTTTTTCCACCCCCATAGGATCCCTCCTCCTTCAGTGAGCAGGATGCAATGCACTCAGTTAATGAGCAGCTATTCATTAATCTTGTCCTCATTATCTTCCCAGCAGCACCTTTTACCCCAGTGGCCCCAGCATTTCTCTAGCACTTCCTGGAGTTCATAACCCTGCTCTCAGACTTCAGAAGCCGAGGGAAGAACTGCATCACGTCCCACCTAGACACATTTTGCCAAGAGAGAAAGGGGACCTCAATATCTTCCCCTGCTGTTATCTGCAGTGCAGGGAAATGTGAGTAAAGATCACAGATCTCTTGACTCTTACCATTCCTTTTCTCCTCAGGAAAAAGGACCAGGGCCAGACTAGCAAGGTCAAGAAGAGAGATTTTGCATGCCCTGACTTGCTACTACCTGAGCTAGTGACCTACAGCAAACCACCAGATGGACATGCCCTTCTCCACCTCTCCTGAGGACACCAGAGGTTACTCCCCACTCGCCATAAGGTATTCCAGTTCCATCCACACTCAGCAAGAAAAGACAAGTCCAGCACACCCAGCTTTGAAAGGTAAATGCCTGATAAAGTAGAAATAGATCTTCACAACGTCCCTGTGAGACAATGGTTCCCACAAGATGTTAAAGCTCTAGGTAGTACTTAATAGATCTAGACATCTAGCAGGAAAAGTTTATGACCTAATTTTTCAGTGCTTCTGAAGCACTGAAAGTCTGTAGTGCTGTGTGTGTCACAGCAGAATCCTAACCCATCTGCAGCAAGGGTGCTTTAAAGATGTGTGCTAATGACCGGCTGCCCCTGAAAGGTTTGGTTGAAGAGCCTTGGGTATGACTTGAGTTCCATGACAGGGACAAGGTGAGAACCCATTTCGTCAGGACCTTTTAGTATCCTTTAACCATTCCATTGTCCCATCTCTTCTACAGCCCTCTACATTCAGTTCCTCATTACACACCTTGCAATAAACAAAGCACAGGTTCTTATGGATAAGAACTGCTTTTACTATAGTTGCACTACGGTTGGATACAGTTGTACCTGTACAGCTGCAGAGCCATCCTTGAGCCAGCTCTGGAGCAGACCACTCTATCTGCCGAGTAAGGTGGCAGTTGCAGAGAGGAGGGAGAGGGAAGGATTACCTGTCAGAGTTGCTTTATCAGTCTGTATCTCTCAAATTGGTGCCATTGCTAAACGCACTATAGTATCTACAGTCAGAAGTCCTGCTACCTGAAGGCAGAAGCACCTTCCCTTATTACCAGCTCTTCCCAGACTGCTGCCTCCACGATGCCTCCCAGTCACTTTTGGTGCCACAGCAACCAGATGATGGCTGTTGGGACATTTTGCTGCTCTACCAACCACCTTGTGAGGCATCCCGTGGTCAAAAACAGTATTTGACTGGATAGTATACATCCTTGATGCTTCAGCTGTCTCAGGTGCATCCATCAGAGGTTATTTTCACACCCACAAAAAATATGACAAAGTCAGCAAGCAGGACTGGGTAGTGAAAAGTGATGGGTAACGTTGTGATGTTACTTGTTCTGTTTAGGACAGGGTCTGCAACGGAAGATTTTTTTCCAGATCTAGACACTGCCTCCTATTAGAAGTTATCCCTTTTACAAGGTTAACTAGGCATCTAAGTATCTTGTGAAAAAAATTAACAACCCTGGGAAGTTTGGGTAGAGATTTTTTTTGATGGTTCATTAGTTAATTATTCAGTGAGCAACTGAATAATAATAATAAAAAAAAAAATCTGTAGAGCTGCCTGTCTCCATTCCAAGGTCTTTCCCTTTATGCTTTTATATTAGACTCATCACAATTATGAGCTGCAACTTAGAGCTCTCTATTATCATCATACAGGAACACTAAACTGTTGAAGTCATCACAGATTACTTTGACTTCTGTTACACATAAAATTGCAAATGTAACAGTGTCTTACACCCAATTCAGCTTCATTGAAAGGAATGACAATGATAGCCAGCTTTTTCTGGTTTGCTCACCAGAAATTTGAAAACTAGGGGAAGGGGAATAGAATTGCATGAATTAGTAGCTAGGCTATGGGAGGAACACACGCTTGAGAATTAACAACATTAAAAACACTTATATTTGGACATTTCTTTATTTTATCTAAAGCAAGCTATCTGAGCGGAAGGAACGATGTTCAAAGTTTAAGTACCTTAGTTGCTTCTATGTTTTTGGATGTATTTAGGCTCCCTTTAGGCTTATGAGCTTGTAGAAGACTCAATAATAATAAAAATTAAAAAAAAAAAAGTTTAATCCTCCTTCTCCTTCATCTAAAGTTTCCAGACTTCCAGACATTCTTAGATCTAATTAGCAAGGATTTACATCTGTGAATTAAGCTTGTACCTTTAAAAATACAACCTATATGCTTGCATTCCGAGATTAAATGTACTAAATCGCAGCCCTAATATACATCTCCTAAAAAACACTCCCCCTTTTTCATCATGTAAGAGGCACAGAACTCACTGCATTTTCAGCAGGATAGTGGCAGAGCTGAAAGAATGAGGAAGAACCTATCTTAATCCCCCATAATCTTCCTGAGCATCAGGATCTGTGGGCAGCTTCATTATGAAAAGTATCATTGCTCAAATTTCCTCTATTACTAAGTAATTCTTTGAATAATCCATCTGCTTGAGTGAGTTCATAAATCATTTGTTTTGGAGATTTATTTTGGCAGTGATTTTACGGAAATTCATGTGCTCAGACCTGAAAATGCTTATTTCTTGTTTGCTTTGCATGCCTGGTACATAATTAGCCCTCAATTTCATAGAATGCCTAAGCGAGAGGAAAACAATTCCTCAACACAGTGCAAGACTGAATCGCATGTCATTTACACTGACGTAAATAAGGGAGAGAGACACTGAAAAGAAGGAATTTACAGTACTCTAAGTAAGAATAAAATTCAGGCTGGCAATGTTGCTTTGTAATGCCTCAGTCTTGCAGTTAAAACTGTATGTGTTGAGCACTCTTCAAGGGCAAAAACTGATCTGAAATAATCTTTATTAACTTCTTTTTTTGGGGGGGGGGTTAAAATCTTAAGGAATTTACAAGGGATTGAGGGAAAAAAAAGACTTCTTTATCTAAAAGTCTATGAGAATTGGATAAAAACTAGTCACCCCTATGAAAATCATAGTGATTTTCTCTAACCATCTCTTCAGACAAGATTCAATTAGTAAAATAAAGGGAATAGAAAAAAAAAAGGCAGAAAACCAAGGAAATCATATTATACGCCATTAAACTTGATAAGGCTTTTCCATCAGAGAACATCAAATCTTATTTCTGGTAATCCCTGTGCTGTTGTAAATCAGGAGTTACTGCTATAAAGACTACAGAGTTCCAACATAATAAAATCGTAGTAAGCAGAAGCCAGAGCTTTGAGTTGTATTGCACAAGTCTGTAGAATCATTAAGGACAAAAATCTGCTAGCAACGGTCTGTTTCCTCGTACATGTCCCAGAAACGTTAGCACACAGACACTGAGAGTTTGGCATGGCAGCTCTGTCCCCAAAAAGTCTGACACAGAAACCTAAATGGGAACACACTTACACTTGGGTCTCACTAGGTTTTGCTCCATGTAAAACCCAGTGGCTGATAGCTGGATTCCCTTAAAGAAACTTCCAACAAAACACAGGTAATGGCATGGTTGTTCAGTCCCCCTGCTAGCAGTGCCCTCTTGTCACCAGGCACGAAGGCTGCCAGTCAGACTCCCTCAGGTTAATTAACTCTCAGACCCAAACTCATCTTTCATCTCTTGCAGTCTCTTGGCTCGGCTTTACTTGCAAAAATTTGATCCCCATCCCAGATCTGTCCTACAGTTAGAATATATTTTTTTTCTTGCTATGAGAGACGTGAGTTTAAAACCCATAGCACTGAAGTCCTACGTTATTTCCTAGTTGCTTCTCAGGTTATCGTGCACAAAGGAAGTCTTCCCCAAACACACTCTATAAGGTCGTTGCATTCCTGAAACTCAGCTCGTCGTGGGTAGGTGACAGACAGCAAGCCAAAGAACTTGGCTCATGCACACAGTGTATGGAAACGTGACTTTTATGCAAGTATGCTCTGTGGCTAAAAATAACAGCAACAATAATGACAAAAACAAACAGGTGTGTAGTTCAGGGATTTTGAGGATCTCTGTTAAGAGTTAGGCCTCCAGACTTTAACCACCATGAATCCTTCAGACCTCACATCTGTTTACAAGTTTGGACTTGATACAGCAATAGTATCCAGAGTTACTGTGTCACAGAGAATTTTGCAATATCCATCCATCCATTCATTTAGAGTAGGATAGGTAAGTGAACAATACCACTCTTACAAGACTTTTTAAGACTGGAGACTGCTATTTATTTTTCAGGAATAGTCTTTCCTCCTGCTCCATATAAAGCAACAGATTATAGAAGTGAGTGAAACCCTAGCTGAGGAAACAGTGGAGTTTCCAAAAACTAGTTCTGAAAATTATGAGCAGGTGGAAAATCTTGGATAACAGAGATAGAAGTAGTATCATATTTTTGCAAGAAAGCAAATATATAAATCATATATACAACCACCTGTCACAAGTATTTCTTGGGATTATCTGGTGGGAGGCAGATTTCAGGCACAATATGATTATAGGCATACTAATGCTATTTAGAGTTAGTAAGATGTCCGCTATAGGTAAATATTTGCCTTGTCAAAGAATATATGCTATAATAAAGTCTGTTTTAGTACTGATATAATCCATGAGGTTTCATTTTCTGTGAGCTACGCTGCATGGAAATATAAAGTTTTTTTCTGAAACATTTTATAGGAAATGTATGTTATATACTACTAGAAAGCACAGCTGAATAAAAACACGTCTGGTGTAAAGCAATGTAGTTCTCTGGAAAGTTGGTGGGATTTGCTCCTACTTAGCCTTGAACTGAAATAGGCCCGGGGTATAGAATTTTGATGATTACGTTTCATATCTTTATCATATCTGCCCTCATCCCAAGATAAATAGACTATTTCCCAGAAATACAGTATACCTAGATATCAATTTACTGTAACATTCTCTGTAAGCAATTTCAATTCTGATATAGACTCTACTATATTGTATTTTCAAAAAATTCAACAATAAGAAAATGAAAGCAGAGGATCAAAAGTAAGTTTTTCACAGTTGAAAACAAGCAAAACTTGTTTTTCATTAAACTTGTTTCATACAAGCACTGACAAAACAATTAAAAAGCAGTGTATCTTGGGACTTAGTGGCCTCAAAAACAGTAAAGATTTGGGGTCCAGTTCACTGTTTAATTATGCTTGATGAAAGCACAAAAAAGTGCAGAAAAAAGGTCTTTGGTTTGGTTAAAAAACACACCAATAAAACAAACAAACAAAACATTTTGTGGGAAATCTCAAACCCACCAAATAAAGCATTGTGACTGACTTCAATGGGGACAGGGATTCACCTTAGACACGTCACCTTCATGCAGTGACAAATAGTTCAAATTCAGATCCCTGCCCATATTCAGGTAACACTTGGGACCACCACACTTTTGCTGTGATTCTACACTTAAAACTTCCAATTCAGCTCCCTTGGGCAGAGTTGTATGTTAGTACTATAAGAGAAATAGGTACGCACAGAGAGTGGAAACACTCCTCGTGTGAAGGTGGTCCACACTGTCACTCTGTTCCAAGAGTTAGTGTGACCTCCCCAGGATGTTAGCTTTACCTTACGCCTGGCTACCAAGCACAGCCCAGGGTCCCTGTGAGGCTTGCTGATAGGCATGTTTCCCCATGTGCTGGTTTCTGAGACAGCTTGCTGCTGCAGCAGCCAGTGTCGGTGCATGTGGCCGAAGATATTCCCAGTCCTGTGTTCTTCTACTTTCTGTACACTCACATTGCAGCACAGAACAGCTGGGCTTTCCAACAGTAATACCTGACCTGAGTCCCTAAAACTGAATTCTAAGTTTCCTGAGAAAATGATTTGCAGTGACATTTCTGAGGGGAGCTGTTATTACTCATTTACATTCGGCAGTAGGAATGTCTTGAAATCTATGGGGTCCCCCCAAGTAGCAGACACAACACGTTACCACTCAAAATCTTGGCTTACAAGGTGAACTTGAACATCACAACCTTGACTGTTCACAGAATAGGAACAGACTTCAGCCTCAAGGACATGGTGAAATTCAAGGGTTTGCTCAAACCATCCAAGTTCAGGAAACTGCAATGTTTCCCACAGCAGGGTGTTGTTTTGCTGTCACTGTCTCAGCCTCGGTGCCACACACACCCTTCTACTGAGAGATGCATGCATGGATGGATGCCTTCATTTGTCTCTTTCGTGCAACCACTGTTGCAAACAAGTCTCTTCCACCCTTCTCACTGCCTGTTCCTGCTCCAGGCTCTCTGACGGACCAGGCTGCCTTCCCTGCCAAGCCTCTCAGGTGCCCTCCTCGCAAACTCTGGGGGCCTCCAAAGATACAACAAAGCAGACACAGGACACAATCTTGGAGGACAATTGTGAAAGACTAACCAATAGGATGCAGAAAGAACAGTCAAGTGGAGCATACAGGCCAAGTCCTGGGCTCTCAGGAGTGAGTGCTAGTTGAGCTCTTTGGAGCTTCCTGCGTTGGCGATAACCATCAACCCCAGCACGATTCAGCAACTTAAATTATGCAGGAGTCTCTGGCAATCCTTATAGCTCCTACTCTGGAGCTGCTCATGACCAGAAGACTAGTTTGCAGTGTGAGTTTAGCTGGCTCTAAAGTAGCCACAGCTCCCTTTTACAGGAGACATTAACCTGCTGGCCTCTGACGACTGCTTCAAATTCCCCCTAGGTTGCCAGCTTCATTGCAAATTTAATGTGAATCCTATGAGCAGTTTTATCTATGCTCTTTTGTGTCTTAGATTTCTGTGCTACCACCACTCATTGTGCAATCTACCTTTTTAGATAGAAAACATGATCCAAGCTGGATTCCAGGATTCCAGACATGGACTATGGATAAAGCTCTTTTCTGACTTTTACTTAAGGCTTTTTTTTTTTTTCCTGTTAAATTTGCCACTTAGCACCAACAGATGTGCACAACTCCAGCATAAAGGGAAGTCAGCATCCTCAGCCAAATCATTTCTGCAAAATTATTAAGGTCTAGAGTCTGGTAGCTCATTTGATAAAGAAAAAAGTGTAACATCAATATGTATAGATATTTTTACATTTTTTATCCATTTGCATAATTGTATGCTCATATCCCAATGGTTAGTGAGATTCTGTATTGGCATGTTTGTCTTTTATACATTACAGAGCACCAAAATAGAAGCAACAGCTGTGAACGCATCAATATTCACCTGAATTTTATGTTTTTAGAGCACCTATTACAGGAGAGTGGATAATTTTTTTTATATCTTTTTATCCATCATAACCAAAAGCTGTCACTGTCTGTACCATAATTCATCTATTTCGAGCTGATCTGCTCATTGAATAGCCCCTTCATAGCATAGTGTCCACTTACGCTGTTTGCATCAAGTAGGACAGATTTGAATGCTAAATACTAAACAAACACTGTGGTTCTGGAGATCGAAATACAATCCTTATCTAAAACATAGGTTCACTGTATGCTGTCATCAAACCTTGTAATCTATCCTAAAACTCCATGTCGTTGTTGTAAAATTGAGACGCTTTCCTATCTGATGCAGGATAGCAGGAAATGAGATGCTCATTTCTATGATAATGAGGCTTTTAAATAGATAAATACCAAATAATACAGAAATGCTGATCTCGAACATGGTTGTCACCACAGCACTAAAATGACTGCCATTGTGTTGCTACAGGTTCATGCCTGGTATAGGTTAATTTAACCAGCAACACTGAGATTCAGCATGTCAGTTCCAAAAAAATAAAACAAAATAAAATAAAAAAAAAGAGAGAAAGAAAAAGTGTGTGGTGGGGGGGTAATGTAATATTATGGATGGAAAGAAAGTAACAAGGGTACAATCTATTATAAGAAATTACTTATGAATAAATTGCAAGAGTGTAAGAGCTAAGAAAACAAGAAGGGAATGACAATTAGATAGAAAGCCCAGACAGTCTAAGAGAATAAATTTGTTCTTAAAAGGAAGGCGTGAGGTGTTGTGCTGACTGAGGACAATAAGTACATCAATTGGCATTTTAAATGTCCTGGAGAGAAACTCAGAAATCTATTTGTTATACAGGAATGAAACAAATCACTAAAGCCAAAGGGAAAAAAAAAAAAAAAACCACCACCATTCCATAGCAGAGAAGATGCAAGGACTGCTATCATTTTCGGTATGGCATAAATAGCACACAAAGCAACCGTTTTTAGAATTAGTATGGTTATTCAAAGGGAACTGATATGCTAAGCATCTCTTAGCTTCGTTAGGAAACAAATTATCAGGGATTGGTACTAGAGATATGATGCAGCTGGAAGGTTTCAGTATAAGAAAAAATCCCTATGTTAAAATTCAGTTTATTTAAACCTTCTCACACACCCACTATATTTTACATAATCAGTGTGGAACTTTTGTACCCATCCTTTGTGATGAAATAACCCCCATTACCCAGAAGCTTAGCTTAACCACTTTAACAGTCAGGGGAGCAATATTCCACATGAGTAACTTATAAATATTCACAGCTGTATCTTGTGGCACTTGTGTGGGTGTGTCCACAGGGTAAAATTTTGGATTTTTAGGTAGCCCATCTAAGATCTGTTTGATCATTGTAATAGGAGATTACAGGCTAAAAATACCCTGAAAGAGACCCTGCCCCTGCGACTGTTGCCATGAATTTTCAGTGAAGTCAAGTGATCTTGACTTCAGAATGACTTAATGTGGCCCTGTTAGTATTGCTAACATGAAGCGGTTGTTACATTCTCAATGGCACAGACAAACTCAATCTAAAGTAGTGATAATATGAAACCAGCAAACCGACCATAACATCAAGATACACACAAGAGATGAGAAAAGCAATTTACATACAGCTCATACAAGTCTTTCACTAGACTCAAGGGTTTTCGATTGTTTTTTGTTTTCCCCAAATGTTCATTTTTAACAGATTTTCAAATTTCTACAGCCTTCTACACTTTTGTTTTGCTTAAACTATTATTCAGGAATAATACACGTGTCAAGTTTCCAGCCCCATCAAATCCACAGTACCCAAAAATACCTTTACTCTTGTAGGCTTTTTGCATAGTCTTTCTGGTTGCTCTGCTTTTCTTTTGAAAAGGTCTGTGGCTGATATCTGAAATGCCTTGTTCTCAGCTGTCTTCATTAAAAGGTCCCTTTAAACAGTCTCAGAATTACTGACAAAGAAACAACTGTACGGCAACCC